>NC_061786.1:22281973-22881973 GCF_022458985.1 Mugil cephalus | reverse complement strand
TGCAAATACAGCAGATTCATGTTCAGCAGAGTCGCTCTGAGCCACATTCTCTAGCTTTTCATTGACGGTTTCTTCTCCAACTTGTGGTGTCTCTGGTGCAGCTTCCTCTGAGTGGGATATATCTGTACCTGCATCTTTGTTCTCTGGTGTTTGTGTCACTCCTTCACCCTGGATACTCGTAGGAACGATTTCTAATCTTGGCTCTTGTGTTACAGTGGCAGAAGTGTCTCCGTGCTCCTCGGGAGTGGTTTGTATGTCTAGTTGTAGGATTCTCACTTCAGGCTCCATCTGGATTTTCTCCACTGTAACAGACTTTTCATCCAGGCTGCCGGGTTGATCACACGTGTCCCGCTCTAATAAGCTTATTTCTGAAAACAAAGTCTCTTCATTTGGTTGCACTGCTGCAAAAACTGTGGCTTCAGGTTCAGTGGAAGCAACACTTTCTTGCTTTTCAAGGTTCTCAGTCAAAACGTCAGTCTGATCTTTGGTTTCTGAAGTTTGGGTCACTTCTTCACCCCGGACAATTTCTAATCTTTTCTCCATTGCTATTGTGGCCCAAGTGTCGTCTTGCTCCTCTGGACTGGTTTGTACATCCAGTTGTAGGATTCTCACTTCAGGCTCCATCTGGACTTTGTCCTCCATAACAGACTTCTGGCCTGGTTTTACAACATCTTGATCATGGAAACTTATTTCTATAAACTTTGTGTCGTGCGATTGTATTAATCCGGAAATAAGAGAGGTGGGTTGAGCGGAGTCACTCGGAGCAGCATCATCTTGACGTTCAGTTTTACTTTCTTGAAGCTTCATCGTAGTCGTCTCAGGTGCTGCTTTTTCTTGCATTATATCAACAGTCACCTGTTCTGTCTCCGTTCTGGTTTGAATGCTTATTTGATGGCTTGTCTCCTCTGCCCTCATGGTTTCATCTTCTTCTGGACTGGCTTGTATATCGAGTTGTAGAATTCTCACCTCAGGCCCCAAGTGTATTTTCTCCATCATGACAGGCTTTTCATGTGTCATCAGTGGAGGCTGGTGTTCTGGGAGAACACTGTATTCCTTGACCTGTTTCTCTTGTGTATTTTGTAAGAGCTCAGTCTCAGTTTGGCTTGATTTCATGATATCCTGCTGATATAAGGTTATTTCTAAATATCCCGCCTCAGCTTCAGGATGTGGCAGAGGTTTGGAAGCCAGAGCCTGAGCAGAGTCTCTTTGAGTCTCACTGGATCGAAGTTCACCACTGATTTCTTGCACAGTTTCGCTCTGGATACTGGTTTCAAAAATCTTTGACTCATTTGCTAATTTGACAGATTTGTTTTCATTCTCCTCTAGGACGGGTGGTTTATCTAGTTCTTGAGTGCACACTGCAGGCTCATTACCCTGGATGTTTGAGGAATCTTGAACGCCATGTGCCGACACGTCAGTTTGCTCTTCTTGGAGATAATCTTTAACCTCTTGTAGTTGTTCTTGAGGTGTTTCCTCTCTGTCAGTTGACTTTTCACCCAGGCTCTCAGATGTGACATTGTGCTGATCATCTTTGAGTCGTCCCTGAATGGTTTCCAATAGTTCTCCGTCTGATTTGTTGACTCCAACATCAGAAAGATTAAGGACCAAATATCTCTTCTGAATCTCATTTGAATCTGGTGTGTTTTCCCATAACTTGTCAATGTATTCTGCAACATTTGGAGCTTCTGTAGTGGCAGAAGAGAGCGATGGCTTTGTTTGAGCCACTGTGGACTGGACCACGGTTTGTTCTGGGGTCTTTTCAGGCTCCTGCATCTCCAATTCAGAAGGTTTAGATAATTTAGGTGAAATATCTACTTTACAGGGACCAGATGTAAGTCCAAACTCTTCCGATGTGTCAGGAATCTGGCCCTTGATGTCGACTTCTCGAGAAGCCTCCAGACTCTTCGACTCTCTTTCAGTTGCTGAAAACTGAACAGAGTCGACAACACTAGTCTCAGTTGTTGCTGTGATCACCAGTGCACTTACAGCTGGTTTTCCACTTTGAGTTTCTGTCTCACTTTCCTCACATGTCACAAGACTCTTTGACTCCCTCTTGAGTTGCACAAGTTCTGTTTTTTCCAAGTCAGGAACTCCAGTTTGTTCTCTGGGCGTCACTGATTCAGAGAGTTTCTCAGCACCAGTCAAGTCTGTGGTGGAAACATCTGGGGAAGTTTTTAGACCCTTTGACTTTCTCTTCGGAGGTGAAAGTTTTCCTTTTTCAGTAATTTCAGTTGATACAGTGACTATTTCTGATGGCTTCTGACTGTCCTCTGCAGAAACTTTTGCAGTAGAATTTTCTGGGGAAGTTAACTGGCTGTCAGGTTCTGGAGAATCTTTTAGACTCTTTGTCTTTCTTGTGGTTGGTAAAAATTGACCTTCTTCCACAACAGGAGTCACAGTGACGGCCTCTGCAGCTGATGGAGCCGTTTCACTTCCAGATTCTCTTCTTGCTTCTTTAGGCTCCAACTCATTATTCTCACCAGTGGCAGAGAATGTCTCCACAGCTGTGGAAACATCCGTTATGAGCTTTGTTTCTTGTGAAACGACGGCTTCAGACTCCTTTGTGATCTCATTTATTTTTTCCACAACATTAATCTCAGTTAATTCAGTGACATTGTCTGGGGTTGAAGAGGACTCCTGACTGTCAGGAACTTCATTTGTCGTACTGATGTCTGATATAACCTTAGTTTGTTCTACTGCAGCAGCCTCATGGATCTGAGTTAGGGGCTTTTCCACATCACGTACTTCCTCCTTCAGAGGAACTTCAAGAGGAGGAGATTCTGGAGACGGTATCTGACTGTCAGGCTCTTCTACACCCTTGGTGCCCACAGAGATATCAGCTGATACTGTAACTTCCTCTAGGGCAGTAGTTGCAGTGACTGCCTCCATAGTTTCCTCTGAGGACTCCATTCTGCCTGGTTCTTCTCTGGTCTCTGTCACAATCTTGTTAGCAAGTTCTGGAGAAGGTTTCAGATCCTTTGACGTTCTTTTGGGTGGAGAAGGTTTTGCCTCAACAGGCACCTCAGTTGATTGAGTGACTGGGGTTGAAGGAGTTTCTTTCCCCATGTCTTCAGGCTCCAATTCCTTAGTTTCCCCTGGGACAGTCACTGTCTCTAAACCAGTGGAACTATCTAAACTTTTTGACTTTCTCCTGGTTGGTATGAGCTTTGTTTCTTGTGATATGACAACTTCTCTTTCCTCTAAAGACTTCCGCCTCCCAGGTTCGCTTGTGATTTCTGTCACAGCTTCAAAAGCAGACTCTGGGGAAGCTTTCAGATCCTTTGACTTTCTTTTGGGTGGTGAAAGTTTAACTTTTTCCTCAACAGTAATCTCCGTAGTTATTGTGACCATATCTGGCGTTGAAGTTGTCTTCTCGCCATCAGGGCCTTCGTTCAACATCCTTCTGATTGTTATGACCTTAGAAACTTCAGCGACGGACTGACTGTTGGATATTTCCAGTGTATCCTCCTTCTGAGAAAGTTCCTGAGAAGTGTTTGCAGGCAAAAGCTGACCTTCTTCAACAGCAGTTACAGCAACAGCCTGTGCAGTTGAGGAAGTGTCTTCATTTGGTTTCACCTCAATAGTCTCACCAATAGCAGACACTGGCTCTAGAGCTGTGGAAACATCCAAACTTTTTGACTTCCTCCTGGTTGGTATGAGCTTTGTTTCCTTTGAAACGACAGGTTCAGTTTCCTCTAAGGACTTCTTTCTCCCAGACTGTTTCGTGATTTGTGTCACAGCCTTGGAAGCTACTTTGGGGGAAGATTTCAGATCCTTTGTTCTTCTTTTTGTTGGTGAAAGTTTTCCTTTTTCTTCAACAGTAATCCCAGTTGATCTTGTGACCTTGTCTGCGTTTGAAGAAGGTTTTCCTTCATTTATCTTACTGATGTCCGACATAACCTCAGCGTCTTTTACTGCAGCAGCTTCGGTCTGACTATCAGACTTTTCCATGTCACATATTTCCTCTTTCTGAGGAACTTCAGGAGGAACATTTGGAGCAGCAAGTTCTGGAGATGGTTTCTGACTGTCAGGCTTTTCTATGCCCTTGGTAATAAGTTCTGGGGACGTTTTCAGACCCTTTGACGTTCTTTTGGGTGGTGAAATCTTTCCTTTTTCCGCAAAAGTAGTTACCGGCTTTGGAGCTGTGGAAACATCCAAAGTTTTCGACTTCCTCCTGACTGGTATGAGCTTTGTTTCCTTCAAACTGAGAGCTTCAGCTTCCTCCAAAGACTTCTGTTTCGTAGGTTCTTTTCTGATTTCTGTAACAACTTTGGCAGTGAGTTCTGGGGAAGCTTTCAGACCCTTTGACGTTCTTTTGGGTGGTGAAAGCTTTGCTTTCTCCACAACAACAGCTGTTACTGGCTCTGGAGCTGTGGAAACATCCAAAGTTTTCGACTTCCTCCTGACTGGTATGAGCTTTGTTTCCTTCAAACCAACGGCTTCAGTTTCCTCCAAAGACTTCTGTCTGATAGGTGCTTTTCTGACGTCTGTCACAACCTTGGTCGTGAGTTTAGGGGATGCTTTCAGACCCTTTGACATTCGTTTAGGTGGCGATAGCTTTGCCTTTTCCTCAACAGTAATCTCAGTTGTTGTGACCGTCTCTGGGGTTGAAGCTAATGTCTGACTGTAAGGACCTTTCTCAGCTTTTGTCAAACTCCTGATATCAAGCTGTGGGGATGTTTTCAGAGCCTTTGACTTTCTTACTGTTGGTGAAAGCTTTGGTTTTGCCACAGGAGTTCGTCCTGGGGTTGAGACAGTTTCAGTCTTGACTTGTTCAAGATCAACATCAGGTGATCCAACACTGCTCACAACAGCCTCGTCAGTTGCAGACAGGTCACTGCTTTGTGACTCTCTTCTAGTTGTTTCTTCTGTAACTTTAGTTTCTTCCACAAACATTTTAGATTGTTCTCCAGAACAGAGTTCAACTGGAACATCGGTTGTTGATGGGACAGAAGAGAGTGGCTCTGGTTTATCTGTAACAGTGGCCGTTATCTCTTGTCTTTCTTCCACTTCAGTAGTAACGGTCTCCACCTTTATTTCAGTGGTTGAGGTCTTGGGCTTTCTCCTGGATGGTACAGGTGTAGTTTCCACACTGACAACAGATACAGACTCGTCACTGACCTCATGGTGCACGATAGTGTCTTCTGGGATATCTTGAGAAACGCTGTAACTTTGTGATATAACAGATTCGGGAGCAGGTTTTACGTCTTCCATGAATGCAGTCACAGCAGGCGTTTCAGTTTTAGGCTCATCTCGCATCTCCTCAACCGAAACCGATGTTTCACCTTCAACTGATTCGTCGGTTACAGAAATGTTTTGCTGCAGTTTATCTTGAGTTGTTTGCTCAAACGTGCGCTTGGCTTTTCGTGGTGGCGCGATCACAACGGAGGTCTTTGTCTCCTCCGAATTACCAAGAAGGATGTCTGGTAGGTTTTGTTTATTCATTTCATCAAGGTCCTTAAACGGAAAGATTACAACAAAGTCACTTAATGAAAGATGTAATACGATCAAAGCTGATGTTTATGAAACCATGAAACATTAAATACCTTCAAGCTCTGATTTAGAGCAGTTTTATGTTCATCTGCTTCTCTAAGTGTCTCTGAACCCTCTTTCTCCAGTTTCTCAAAGAAGTCCGGTGACAGACAAGCTTTGAGAAACTGCTGGTGTGAGAGCGCCTCCTGCAGGTTCATCTGCAACTTTTCACCTTCCTCTAATGTCACCTAATGCCAGTAGGAAAAACATGTGCATAAAATAGTGCATCACAAGTAAAATGTGTATAATATAGAGCACACAGTGCAAATAATATTATGAGCAAACAGATCACAAAATTAGCAGCTTATTTATCCAGCTTAGAATTTGAGCATTTAATAAAAAGAAAAGCAGTTTTGTTACTGAAACAAATTTAATGTACCTGCAAAGATGAAACTGACTCTGATGGTTTACTGTGGTTCCATTGCTGCAGAGCACGAATACAATCCATCATGTAGCTGGCTGCGTTTGTAGAGCATGTACTCTGGTGCTCACTCAGCCTGGACTTCAGGCTGTAGAAAAAAATTAATTTGCACATTGCATACAACAAAGCAGAAAAGGAGGAGGAAATGTATGTGCTCATGTGATTCCCTTTGCATAGTTTGAGAAACCGAGGCAATGATGTAATATCCCTGGATTTCTCAAACTGGTTACAGATAAAAGAGATTCGTTTTTGATGTGACTGATCAGGAGCAGAGTGACCTGCTGAGGCATGTCGCTGGCATCTAAGGATGATTGAAAAGCAAATTGAAAAAGAGCGATGCCAGCTGAGAATTCATCACAAAACATTTATTCAGGTAAGAGTTTAAGGATTATTGCGTGTGGGTTTGAGTGACTTCGATCTGAGTAAGCGAAACAGAAGAAATTGATCCAAAACTAAAGGTTGAACCCGTCTCATCGCTGGATGTCCTATTGACCTGTGTTCAATCAGAGTATTTTTTTTGTTTGTGCATTCATCTGATTTATACCTGGCGTGCTGCTGACACAAAGATTCAACCGTGCTGATAATTTCTGCCGGCAGCTCGTTGACGGGAGATGTCGACTTGACTTCCTGTTGCAGATCATGAACCTTCGCAGACAGACCTTCAAGAGACTTCTCGCAGTTCTAACAGGAAGTAAAAACATCACATGAGTAATATTGACCTGTCTAAGTTCCATCAACATGCAGATTCTCCTTGAGGGGCGGGGCTTAGCTGGAGGCAAAACATCTCAAACACTATAGCTTGTAAACAGCTAGTTAGTATATTTCAACAGACTGTTCTGGCAAGAATACTCTCACAAATACTGTCACTCCCCCTGAGACCATGAGCATTATTTTAAAAAGTTGACTGATGGAACTATATTCACTGACCCCTACACTCTCACTCACTGGACGAATGATTTGACCAAAGGACACAGAGGGGACGAAGTCTGGTCTGTCTTTATCTAATGAAGTCTCTCTAATAAAGATATTACAAGAAGTAGGTGGAGCCACTGTGGAGGGGAACGTAGTAAATGCAACTTCTGCTTGGAAACCCTGAAACATACAACTAATGTTGAGTCAGCCAGCGGTTAGCATTAGCATTAATGCAACAAGAAATCCCCTAAATAATGATTAAGAAATAATAATTTCAGCAACAAACCCAAAACGTTTTCCAGGCTGAAACTGTTAATTTTATCTGATATGAAGTGTGCACGTTCTTGTGTGATTGCCTCACTGGTGGCTGGTTTGTGATAAAACTTCAAGTTAGTGTTTTTGATTTTTTGGTTTTGGCACCAAAGTGACAGTTTTCATCTCTAGCTTCCCTCTGTTTTGCCTCCAGCTAACGTCACAGTGTCGTAGGACATGAAGAGGTCTATAGAACATCAGCATAAACATGTATTAAAACAAACTAATTTCAGATTATGTGGTTGAATATGAAGCGCTAAGAACCTGGAGGCTGTGCCAGTGCTGCTGAAGCTGAGCGATGTTATTCTGCGGTTCACTGTAACTCAGCGCCTGGTCCAGAGACCGGAGCTCCCACTGCAGAGCTGCAGCTCTGTCCTTCAGCCCCGCGGTTCTCCGGGCCAGCCGACCGTCCAGCTCCTCCAGCTGGGCCTCGCAGGCCGACAGCCGCTGCCTCACCTCCTGCTCGGAGACGGAGCACAGCTCGTGGAGGTGGCTGACCTCCAGGGTCAGGGAGTCCCGGCCTCCGGCCGTGCAGAGGCTCAGCAACAGGTCTCTGGCCGAGTCCAGCTCCTTCATCTCTCTCTGCTCCCTGTCCACTGTCTGCAGCAGAGCCTGGCTCCGGGACAAGGAGGAGATCCAGACAGTTTAACAACTTCTGCCAAATGAACATTCAAAGGTTTCTGGAAACAAAAAGGATGAGCACCCCTACAACCACAAACACTAAGAATAGTTTTAATTTAAAAATAAAACGACAGGTGCTGTGACGCCTCAAGTTTAAATGCACAAAGAAAAAAAAAGTTCTGATTCAAATCACTGATAATAATTCATAAAAACATTTTAAAATTATATGAATGACATGACAAAGAAGAACTGCATAAAACAGAGCCACACAACAGATGAGAAACTAGAAAATATTGTGGAAACACCACAGATCTCTGTTTCCAAACTAAAATATCTCTGATGGAGTCGATTCAGATTCATCACAGTATTAGAGGCGTCTCTCAGGAATCTGTGTTTCTGTTCTATCCTCTGACCTTCAGGGTGTTGGCGGCGCTGAGCAGAGCCGGTCTATCTGCTGGAGGAGGAGGTCCCAGACTTTTAACCTGCTCCCTCAGCCAGTCCTGAGCGGCTTCGTGCTGCTCCACCAGCTGAGTGCACTGCCGCTCCGTCGCGATGCCGTCCTCCAGGTCCGTCACCGCCACCTGAGAACAGCAGCAGGGGGATTCACACGACAGCACTCACACTATTCCTACTGTTTCACTTAGAGATACAATAAAAGGAAAAATGTCTGTCAATAGATTAAAATATTTAATCATGTAATTTACTGAATGCATGAAACTTTATTCCAGACTCAAGTCCATAAATACACAAGACAAAAAACAATACAGAAAATATAAAAATAAGTTTATGCGTAAACCTTTCAGCCCTCAGACTGGAGGCATCAGCTCAGAGTGGGATTTACAAGCAACATTATTATACCATTCCCAGATTCCTTTAGCCGCTGCATGAATTTATAAATTAAATGTCTTAAAAGTGCTTTAAATGTGCTCATTCCTGCAGTGACAAACATCTGGCTCCATCCCCCCTCTGGGTATTATTAAAAGAATGTGCATAGCATCACTGTTTGCAACCTGAGCTTGTTTGCCTGGACGTATAATTTACAGCATTGTCTACAAACATCATCATCACATCCATTTATGTTGAAACAACTTCAGAAACGTTGTAACTGGACGACTGATGTGGAGGATGGAGCTGGTGATGCTGTTAAACCTGATTATAATTAAACACCAAATATGAGAATAGAAATGTGTAAAAGTGTCAGTGATGGATGTGAACTCACGGTCAGTTCCTTCAGCAGAGCAGGGATGGATTCTTCTTTGTCTGCCCAGGACGGATCCGACCAGCTCAGGTCCTGACTGATTTCAATCAGCTCTGCAGCCTTGAAACGAACAGAGAATTCAATTCAATTCAAAAACACTTATGGACGACAAATATACAGTGAATGACCTTTAATTTATGGTAATTAATGATATTATGTAATATCATTATTAAAATTATTATTCAATGCAACCTCTTAACTCTTATTTCTGTCACTACTGTCACAACTATCACCACTTTGTTCACACTACATTTGTCCACGTCACTGTCTTGTCTCATTGCACAATAAAAGAATAAATAAATGAAAAAGAAGACAAATTATTTCGTGGCAGAAAGTTGTTCTGGAGTCTCTATGCGGCGACAGACGCTTTAGGCAGGTGTAAAAAATGCTGTAAACTCAGGATCCTTTCAAACATGGACGTGTTTTATTAATAACAGTTTGTTTCCATCATGAATGAACAGAAGAGAAATCTGAATCAATCAGTATCTGGTGTGACCCCCCTTTACCTTCCAGACACCATCACTTCTTCTAGATCCACTTACACTCAGTTTCTGAAGGAACTCAAACATGTTGGAGAACTAACCACAGATCTTCCTCAAATCCTCCTGTGTCTTCATATAATCCAGACTCTGGGGCTCTGGGGGGGTCATGCTGTTCTTGTTTCCTCTGAAAGATAGTTCTTAATGACCTTGGCTGGATGTTTGGGCTCTTTGTCCTGCAGAGGGATGGACTTTTAGCTGCAGCTCTTCCATGAAGACCACTTGTGTCCAGACTTGTCCAGACAGTCGATGATGGACCTGGGTCCCACTGGTTTCTGACAGTTCATCTTCACGTTTGGAAGGGAAATAGTCTCGATGTGTTGTGCGGTAGAACTTGTGTCTTGATGCTGTTTATATGTTTTAAAGAATTCTTAGTTCACAGCTTTTTTTCCACACCTCCCTAAAACTTTTGCACAGGACTGTAGATTTTACTTTTTTTTATTTTCAGTCGCTTTTGCAATAACTAAATAAACAAACCTTGATCCGGTGTCCCTGTCCCTGTCCCTGTCCCTGTCCCCGTGAGGTCTTTTTACCTGTGTGCGGACGTCGGAGAGGACGGGGGCCATGGCTGTGATCTGGTCCAGAAGAGTCCGGGCCTGTTCCGCGGCCTGTCTCCGCTCCCCCAGACCCGGCCAGGGGAAGACCCTCGGCAGGTTGGACGCCTGCTTCTGGAGCTCAGCCAGACGGGTCTCGGCCTGGTTCTGGTTCTTCTTAAAGGACAGGAGACGGTCCAGGACGTCCTGCAGCCGTCTGACGGAGGACAACAAAAAAAAACTCTCACATAGACGTTCATGCTTTAAAGCTTTACTGTAGAATTGTAAATATCTCCACCTCTGCGTCTCCTGAGCGTCCGTCCACACCGTCCTCCACTGCTCCTCCATGTCTCTGACTGTCCACTGAACCTCCTCTTTCTTGTCCTCGTCCAGCTCCTTGTGGTCGCAGAGACTCTTTGCTCGTCTCTTCATCTCCGTCACTTGAGCGTCACCGTTGGACTTGGAGCTCAGGATGGACTGAAGCACAAACACAGAGGCTTTTAGATGAGATAAACACTACACGAGAAGACAACTAAATATATCTGTACCTTTGCAGTGTTCAGTCTGTCCTCTATCTGAGCCTGTCCACCCTGAGTCCCTGTCCCCCGGGAGTCGGCCCGGTCCTTCAGGCCTTCCACCCAGGCCTTAGTGCTCCCTGCGTGGGTCCTGAAAGCCTCCAGCTCCCTGGAGAGCAAATACTGGACCTCAGCTTCCTTCAGAGTGTCCTCGGCCGTCTGCAGGACCGTCCTCCACGTCTCCTCCGAGTCTTCCACCGTCTGCTGAGCCTCTCGTCTCTTGTCCTCGTCCAGGTCGTCCTTGTCACGGAGACTCTGGCTCTGTCGTCTCAGTTCTGCCAGTTTAGCGTCTCCCTCGGGTTTGCAGCTCAACACGGTCTGAAAACAAAACACACGTCTTAGTTACGACTTTATTTCTGAGCTGAAAACATGACGACATTACTCGTCTGTCTCACGCTCTTCACCAAATAGGAGGAGGAAGGTCCCACAGACATGGAGACATGGAGACATCCAACCTCCAGCTCCTCTCCTATGACGGCTGGTTGTCTCCATCTACTGTATAAAAGTGAACCCATCCTCACTATGTTCAGTCCGTTCTGTCTTTGCTGTCGTTCATGTGACTCCAGTGACTCTGTCGTTCTTCATAAAACAATTTCACATATACTGGACCTTTCTTATGGAAATATTTACCTCCATCTCTAAAACAAACATCTTCACTGTCATCGTTTATTTGTAGCTTTTTAAATTAACATCCACATATAACATTTAACATAATGTTTTTTCATTCAATTTCCTCTAAATTTGTAGACGACTATTTCCACCTTTAAATGTTTTGTTTCTCCTTTTTCTTTCCATCTTATTTGTAGTTTAATGTTATTTTACATTTGTAGATGTGTTTTGCTTCATGTAGGGGAGAAATTTAACAATCTTAGACTCAGTCAGTTTTCTGTGGATTTGAAATTACGCTTTGTTCAATTAACCTACTATTGTTTTTTAAGGAAATGTTATTGCACATTGATTCTGCTAAAAACACCCAAGTAGATGCAACGATTAAACTTAATAAAGTACAAAGTAAAAGGAGATAAAAGAAAAGGGAAACATGAAATATGCGTAAGGAACAGAGCTTGTGGGACGTTCACAATATTCTTTTCTATTCTTTCTTTCTCAGTTGTTGCTGTTGTTACAGTTTTTTTTGTCTGTTTGTTTTGTGTTATGCTGTGATTGGGAATTAAAATGGTGAAGGAGGAAAAAGAAGAAGGAGGAGGAGGAGATGGGACCAAAGCCTTCTACCTTATGAGAGATGAAACTAATAATGTACATTTAACACTTTTTTCTTCTTTGGATTTTGTAAAATTCTGACATAAATAAAAATAAAAGGCTGAATAAAAACCATCCGTGTAAACGTTGCGTGACGTTTCTTAAACAGACTGACCTGTGCTGTGTTTATGGTCTGTTCTGGGTCCGTGTCCACAGACGTCAGACTCTGCTGCTTCTCCTCCAGCCAGATTCTGGTGTTTTCCTTCAGGGCTTCGAAGTCTCTCAGCTGTTCGTCCAGAGCGCATCGTCTCTCAGCGTCACACAGGATCCGCTTAGCGTCTCCGAGGACTCGACTCCATCGCTGCTCGCAGCCTCTCAGCTTCTCTTCAATCTCGTGTTTCTTGTGTTCCTCTAGATCCTGGTCACACAAACTCTGACCTCGTCTCCTGAGCTCCTGCAGCCGGACGTCTCCTTCAGGCTTAGAGCTCATGATGGACTGAAGGACGAGATGGACAAGAGGTCAGACTGAAGCTTAATTCGACACCAATCCAAACATGAGACAGGATGAAATCACTTCTGTAGTAACAGTGTGAGCAAACACTTCATCCTGCAGTAACATGTGATAACGTGTCAACTCTTAACCTCCTGAGACCCTGTGTCCTCATATGGAGACACTTTCTGTTCTGAGACACGGCTGCGCTGGGTCTCAGTGCCTTTAAGCTCTGTCTAATGTTAAGTTCTGTCAGTTTACATCAAAGTTAAGTACAGATACATGTACATGTACTCTATCTAGTACATTCAGGACTGTGAGTGTCCTTTAGGTTTAACAAAACTGAATCTGCTTCCTTTAATAACTACATCACACAATATTTGTACTTTTACTTTCAGCACTCGATTAGTAAATATTAAAATAAACTACTTCTACTTAAGTGTGGTGCTTAAAGAACACAGAGTACTTTCCAGTATTTATACACGTGCGTCTCGTTCTTCATTCATCATAATCACCTGTGCAGCACGGAGTCTGTCCTCCGCTCTGGTTTGGCTGCTCAGAGACTCCAGACGATGTTGGACGTCTTCCAGCCAGCGGCCGGTGTCCTGCTCATGGTTATCAAAGTCTCTCAGCTGGAAAGAGACAGACAGAAAATAATTCAGGCTTTTCCAGGGAAAGGAGCTGTTTATCGACACTACAACACTTAGAGAGACGGGAAAGGAAACTGGATTAATTATTATTTAAAGTCTGAGCAGATTATTTATTTAGACTTCCTGTCATAAAGGTCGTGTTTTAGATCAAAGAGCAAATATCATCCGAGCCAACGACAAACTAGAATGAAATGCACTCAATGGGCAAAACATGAAGGTGAAGGTGTTTGTTGTTTGAAGGTTTTTTGGTTTCAAAAAATCTGACATCGACCAAACAACCATTTCATGAAAGTTTTGTCAAGCTAAAGTTTCAAGTTGTTCTACATTTTATGCAGGACTCTCAAGTTGTGAGACACATTTCAATAAGTTCACGACATTTCTCACATTGAAAAATAAATAAAATTCCCCACACATTAGTGACATAAACTGTATATAAAAGAGATTAGTAACATGAATGGAAGAGGAGCCTCTGCTTATTTCAGCCTCTTCTAGAACTTGCACTTTATCACAGCGTCATTTCTCTCTGTATTATAGTTTGTTTTGGTGGTTGTTCTTGTTTAAGCCAAATAAAAATAAAAATGAAATCAAACCCCCGTCTATATCGGATCCCTTCCTTCTCTCACCTCCAGCGTCCTCCTCTCCATCTCCTGGACGATCTGAGCTCCTGCTGCCGCCTCCGTCTGCTGCGCCTCCTGCAGCAGCGTCCTCCAGCGCTGCTCCATGTCTCCGACCGTCCGCTGAGCCTGGACCTTCCTGTCCTCGTCCACGTCCTGGTGGTCGCACAGACTCTGGCCTCGTCTCCTCAGGTTGTTCACCAAGCGGTCGCCCTCGGGCCTGGAGGCCAGGACGGCCTTCGAAGAAAAGGATTCGGTCAGTGCATCTGTTGAAGCAGTTCATGAAAACACTGAAAACTCGTTTGCGGCTGAACAGACCTGAGCTGCGCTGCATCTCTCTCCGGGAGGCGAGTGCCCCCCGACCGACTGGAGCTTCAGCCGTCGGTCTCTGATCCAGGACTCTGTGTTTTGACTCTGAGAGTCGAAGTCGTCTGAAAGGCCTCGGAGCTCCGCTTGTCTGGCCGTCTGCAAAACCGTCCTCCACTGCTGCTCCGGGAGCTTCAGCAGCTGCTCCACCTCCGCTCTCCTGTCCCCCCCCAGGACCTGAGACAGACTCTCCGCTCGTCTCTGCAGCTCCAGCAGCTTGGACTCGCCCTCGGGTTTGGAACTTAAAACAACCTGAAGGTGGAGAAGCGATGGAGAGAGATGGTATTGTTGTATGCAGACGACGCACTCCTTTTTTATTCAAAGCCATCAAACACTGTTCCAACATTATTACATGTAATTAATAAAAGTTTTCTGGACACAGTATTAATAATGCAAAATCTTCTAAACCTTTCTTGAACAAAGATGAAAGAATGAATCCAGTCATAACTGTTGTACTAATCATCGTTTAAATACATCATGGAATTAAGGCGAAACACTACAGGTGAATAAGGTAACTCTTTTACTAACAGAATTACATAATAACAAATTTAAATTTAAATATGCAAATGAGGAGCTATCTACTTAAATATGCACTAATTTGCACACATTTCCAATAATGGCTAAAGTGAGGTTTAAGATCCTTGTTTCATTTTGTTAACATAGATTTCCAGGTAGTGAAATGAAAAACTACATGTGCATTTTAACCAGTTTTGTAAAGTAGTTTGATAGAAAACATGTTAAAGAAGCAAAATGTCAAAGAATCTGAACACTGATCAGTGTTTTTGCTGCCGTGTCTTGTCTTAATACAAATTAATAGAGTTCTTAAAGCAAACTATGACCCGCTGGTGAGAGACGTACGAGACCAATGTCAGTAATTGGCCGGATAAACTTAATTAAGACGAATATCCTGAAGAGATTTTTGTAACTTGTAGCTGAGATGTTTTTTGAGACAAGATGTCCTATGTAATTAGGGGTAAAGTTCAAGAATTTAAAGACGTGTGGACTTTCTCAAGCAACAGTAGATCATCTTTACTGATATTACCAGTGGACTCACCTGTGCCGCCTGCAGCCTTTGCTCAAAGTGCATGTGACCACCGAGGCCCAACAGCTTCTGCTTCTGCTCTTTGATCCATGACTGGACGCTTTCACTTTGTCCTCTGAAGGCGTCCATGTCCCTCTGGGTGGCGGCTTCAGTCTCGGCCTGGTTCAGAGCCTCCTCTGCAGCCTGCAGCACCTTCCTCCACTCCTCCTCGGTTTGTCTCACTGCTTCCTGGACCTTCTGTCTCCCGTCCTCGTCCAAACCCTGGTTATCGCTCAGACTCCGGCTCCGTTGCTTCAGATCCTGCAGCTTTGCTTCTCCGTCCGACCTCGAGCTCAGAGCAGCCTAAAAACCAACGACGGCGTCGTGAGAATCTTTAAAAACAAACCTCGAAGGTATTCTACAAATTACCGATGTTAAACCCACTCGTGCAGTCTGCAGCCTTTCTTCAACGTGCATGTGACCAGCGGGAGACGTCAGGTTCTTATCGTGGTCTCTGATCCAGGACCGGACGCTTTCGTTCTGGGTTTGGAAATCATGCAGCTCTTTGTGTAACAGGTCTTGTGTCTGTGCAGCGTTCAGAGCGTCCTCGGCCGCCTGCAGCGCCGTCCTCCACTCGTCCTCCACGCCTCTAAATGACATCTCCACCTCCTGCCTCCTGCTCTCCTCCACATCCTCCTGCTCACGCAGACGTTCGCTTCGTCTCCTCAGGTCGTTCACTTTGGAGTCTCCCTCGGATCTGGAGCTCAGGACGGTCTGGGAACGTCAAAGACATCCTTAACAAACACATATAATCTACGTATTGTAGGAACAAAGGTTATTCTAATATTATTTTCTCCAACCTGTGCTTTGGTCTTGATCTCCTCCGTCTTGGTGTCCTTTCCCGGAGAGGTGAGGTCTTGCAGCAGGTCACTGATCCAGGTCCTGGTGCTCTTTGCCTGGGTAATAAACTCGTCGTATTCTCCGTCCAGAGCGACCTGGACCTCGGCCTGTTTCCTGAGCCGAGCCTCCAGGTTTCGGTATCGCTGGATCAAGTTGTCGCTGTCCTTCAGGAGACTTTCAGACCTGACGCCTTGTTTACGAACGGACGCCAACAGCTCGATGAGGGTCTCAACTCGGACGCTGCCGCACGCAAAGTGAAATATGAATTTAGACGAGAGGGAAGGACAGAACGGTCTGCGAATCAACAGCTTTATGAATTTTGTAGTTAATTTTAAACAGATTATATAGACGACCACAGCACATTAGATGAGTCCATGATATAATTTAATAATGAATTGGATTAATTAATAAATTAGGAGAAGAATAATGTGTGTATATCTCACAGTATTCTCAAACTATTTTCAAGTAAATCTCTGTAAATCATCCGTTATAATATTCATGTTTGGTTCCCAGATTAGAACAGTTAATATTTCCAGTTTAATAGAGTCAGGACATCAGCGCTGCAACATTTATGAATTATATTTAAAAACTATTTTTAATGAGTGTGAACATGTGGAGCATCACCTCTCATCCTGAAGGTCTTTAAGCAGCAGTTTAACTTTCTCTGACACCACAGCCTGTTTCTCTTTGTTCTGAAGCCACTCGCGGAAGCTGTCGTGTTGCTTCTGCAGACTAGTAAAACAAAAGGAAAGACACAAGATTTACAGTCACATAAATCAATTCAACTGTGACGTGAGCAGAAGCAGAAATATAGAAATGTGAAGATTAGACGTTTAGGGAATAAAACTCCCAAAGACGGTGCCTTTTTATTTTTAAGGTATTTTGTGACGTGCAAGTTGAACAGAATATTAATTTAAATAATATAAACACAACTAAGACTCAGAAATAAATGAACCAATATAAAATGCTATGCGTGGTCAGATGTTGAATCTAATTCCACTTCCTGTCTCAGCTTTCCGGTCTAGTTTCTACCGTTAGCATCAGCAGCATTAGCATCATGGTAGCCAGTATAAGGACCCGTCCCTAGTCCAGGATCTGGTCTCAGTCCACATGTGGAGGTGGTCTGGGACACATCTGACCTCATTATTCAGGGCAGAGACGTGGCACCGACCTGTTCAGGTCACTGAGGAGCGACTCCATCTCCTTCTGCCTGTTGCGACAGTGTGTTTTGAAGGTGGCCACCTCCTCCTGCTGCTCCCTCAGCCAGTCGCTGAACTCCGACAGCTCCTGGGGAGGAACCTGCTGGCCGCCTCTCTCCAGCTGATCCTTCAGCTGCTCCAGGCGTCGCTCTGCGTCCTCAGCTTTTAAGAACGCCTGGTGGCCACGAGAGAAAACGATAAGGACTCCGTGTATCTGTCTGAGGATCCAGACGCTACTGTCATCGGGCTCATTCACTTACAGTCAGTCTCTGCACATATATCTCCACGTCTGCTCGGCTCTCAGGGTTCTCGAAGCACTCGTTGACGGCCAGCTGCAGGTCCTGGAGCCACTGCTCAAATGAAAGCTTTTCATCTGGGAACACAGACAGATTTCATGTTTCTGTCCATCAGCACAGTCTATTATTATTATTTACAATCAGTCTAATGCGCTTTAACTGTTGAATAAATATTTTAAAATGTAGGTTATGACAAACTTGTGGAATTACTGCAGCATGTTTCATTAATGAAGTTAAATGCACTATTTTTTTCATGTCCAATCACATTAGGCTGTAACTGCACAAAGTATCGGCTCGGTCGATACCAGCCTGAATTTTACTCAGTATCGAAAAAGAAATCGCTGGTATCACTGGTCTTCTTCACCTCACAGGATTTAAGTTGGCAGGAGCTCAACAGCGCCACCCTACCATCAGTCTATCACCATGTTATTCTCTGGTCAGGAGGGGAAGTGCATAAATAATATTTAATGAAAATGAGAGAAAGAACAGCAAGACATGTACTCACATAGACTAAATAATTTTCTTTTTATATATATATAATATAGTGGGTCAAATGTTTTGTTATAATACTATCTGTCTGTGTCCTGTTTGGTTTGTTTTGTCTATGTGTGTCTGTGATTGTGTATTGTTTGATTCTGAAACTGAATTGTATGAATCGGCTGAAGTCTATTTACACTCATGACTAATGCATCAATGTTGATGAATGTGCATTGTCCCCATTCAATAAACTTATAACAACACTAATAATAATAATAATTTGCATGATGTTATCATGGTAAACCACCACACTAACCCTTGATAACTTTCAGCAGCCCTTTGTCCCTCTCCTCTCTCTTCAGGTGGATCATGTCCTTGGTGCGTGAGATGGCTTCTCTCAGTCTGCTGCCGTCGACCGTCAGCGCCTCCAGCACCTGAGGACTGGCCACGCTGGAGATCAACCCCACCTCCTTCAGCACGGCCTCCGCCTGCTTCTCCTGCGCCTCCAGATCATCACACAGCTCCTGGAGAGGAACAGACCTCGGTCAGATTCATTCCAGCTCCCGGATCGACGGACGCTAACGGCCACGTACCTGAATCTGAGCTTCGACTTTAGGCCCTGAGGCGTCGACCTTGGTGAGGCAGCGCTGGATGTTCTCCACGGCCGTGTGGCTCTCCTCCATCTTCTCCGCCAGGTGTTTCTTCACAGCCATCAGCTCCTGGAAGACGTCTGTGCAGTCGGTGAACAACTCCTTCACCTGCTCCATCCTCTTCCTCAGCTGGGTTTCCATCACCTGGAAGGAGAAGAAAACAGAAGAGGAATCATATTTTAAACAGCTGCAGAAAAACTAAATAAAATAACCTCGTCATCAGTGTCTCAGTTCACCTGCAGCTCCAGCGGAGCCTCCTGACTCTGCAGCATCTCCTGGATCTCCACAGACTTCTTGTGGAAATGTTCAACATTCTCCTCGTTGGCAATGATCTCGTCCTAAGAGACATTTTACAGTCATTGGAAATATTTCAAATTTCAAGATACTGGAGATTTAACCTTTTATCATTTGAGGAGTTTTGCAAAATTATTTGCAAAAAGGCTGGTATGACTATTTAAGATAAAGTAAATTGAACGTGTTGGAGCTCATTCATGGTCTTGGTCTCTTTTTAAAGAAAAGACTCTGAAGTTTCTGTCACAAAAGTCAGAATCTCTCTAAGTGGTTTGGTTCTGGAGGAATCAAAGTTGCAACACAGTTAAAAAATAACAAGTTGTTGGGTTCACCTGATTTTTTTTGTTTAGAAAAAATGACTTTTATCAATGAAACCAGAAGAAAATGACGTATTACATCATGCAGCATTTACTCAAACTCGTTTGCAGAGCTCTAATTGGTTCAAGAAGCAGATTCTGTCCATAAACCACCAGAGGAATGTTAAAGGCTTAAAATGCTCGAGGTGTCCCAGAGTTGAGCTCCTGCCTGTTAAATACTGTGCAGTGGGACATTCGTACCCTCATGGCGAGCACTTGCTGTTCGTCGCTGAAGGGGTGGCTCTCTGCAAACAGGGCCAGTTTGACCCCGGCCCAGGCGTCCACCTCCCCTCCCAGCATCAGCTGCTTCTCCCACAGCTCCAGCCCGACTCGGAGGTTATCCGTGTAGGCGTCGGTTTTCTCTGTCACCTGCCACAAATGAACAAGGTTGAGCTCTGCCGCTTAAATTACAACAGAATTGTGCATCTTTGAGTTTGATTTCTGAAATGTTTTTACACACAGAGCCGTTCTGGAGCCAGGAAGTAGTGTTATAGGATTCAATTTAAATACTTTGATTCAATCAAATGGTGCAAGAACAAATAATTACTCAAAACATCCTGCAGCCCCAGATAAATGGTTTCCTCTCTAACGTCTTGGTCACATACATGACATGCAAGGACCAACGAAAATATCTCAAACTGGATCCTTGCATGAATGAGGAGGATGCTGGAGAAACATCTACCCATCAGAGTCACATGTTTGCTGATCTCTGAGGAGACTGGTCTCTGCTACCAGCTACTAGACTAGATCATTTAATTTAGTTTCAGAAAGCAAAGCTGTATTTTTATCCCTAATTGGCTGCAGAAATGTGGATCGGAGCATCTCTAACTTCAACTCTTTCAAACCGGAGGTTCAGTAGGAGGTAAGTGTTTCAGTGCACAGGCGCTTACGTCCAGCCAGCTGTCCATCAGCGTGTGAGCCTCCGCCTCGAAGGAAGTCTCGCTGCAGTCTGGGAACTTCTTCAGCTCGGACTGCAGATGTCTGCAAACGCTCTTCATCTCCTCCATCCGCTCCCCGAGTCCCGCCAGCTCCTCCTTAATGTCACCCACCTGAACAAAATCCAGACAGACAGATAGATAGAGAACTTATAAACTAACTTAGATAACTTAATAAAATAACTTGCAAAGCACAGACGACTGGGAATTAGTAAAGAATCAGGATTAAAAAAGTACAAAGTGCTAAAAACGTAGATAATTAAAAGATCCTAAAGAGGTAGTTGTTACTTTTCATCAGCCAGTTTCTTGGCTAAACCTTCTCTCTTCAGTAGCAGCGCTAACAGGTATGCCTGTCACGATAATCAATAAACCATTTAATAAATGATGTGCATGCGTGTTTGTTTTCCTCGTCTCTTTCTACTAAAGACACTGGATGATGACAAAGGTTCACTCAGCATCTGGACACGTTGGTTTCCAGTAGAAGTTTGTAGAAATAAAAGAGATGATTTCAAAGCCGAATGCGACGGCTCCAGCGTGCAAACACTTCGGATTTAAACCGAATGAGGAAGGTGAGTCCGTTAACACGGATGAGCCAGTTTATCGTATTAGTTGAAAGTAGAGGCAACAAAAAAAAAAAAAAACAATAAAACCAACGTGCATCTGAAACACAACCATCCGGTCTAGTTTTCTCAGCTGGAGATGAAGAGGAGCCTTCGTCCTCATAGTCAAGACTCACTGAGACGTTTGATCAACAAAGTAAATACAAAAAAAAAAAGCCAGCATTTGGAGACATGCTACAAATGTAACACGTAACACAGCGCTACATGTTGAGGAAACTACACTTTTTATTCAAGTGCAATTTTTGCAAACAGAGACTGAGAGTCCATTTATTTTTATTGTTTTATTTATTGGGGATATTTAAAAGTTGTTTTATGATGTTAAATACTGTTTATTGCATTTGAAAGGTACTTGTATTATTGCTCCATATTATCATTAGTGGGTCTCAAAATAACGTTGACTATAATATCAGTTATCAGCAATAATTTGTAGGACAATATATCGTGCAACAAACTTTGTTATAGTGACAGGCCCACTAACTATCTTTCTTCACATTCCTTCTACAGAGACTCTGTCATCTCTACACTATCTTGTATTAAGCAAAAAATCTGCCAATCAGTTAAGCTTTTTTTTGCTTGACAAAAATCTTAAAATAAGCACAAAGTTCTTGTCTCTGAACAAAATAGAAGACGTATTTCTTTGATACAAGGATTCCTTTTGCAGTCTTATTTAGGCTGCAGCCATTAAAGTCTCCTAGAATGAGAACAGGGGAGTCTGACCTTTGTGATGCTTCTCTGCAGGTTCTCTTTGCCCATGTAAGAAGCCTGATCCCCGATGGTCTGCTCTGCCCTCTGGATGGCGTTGCTCAGGTGACTGCGGCAGGTCTGGAACTTCTTGAGGAGGTCCAACAGAGCGTTGCACTGCTTCTTCCTGCAGCAACAAGACAACGACAGAGCAGAGTTTAAATGACTCCTAATCCTCTGTTGCTCTGATAATAATCTAAACAATAATCTTCATTTGAGCTGACCGATCAAAAAACGCTCTCTGAGTCTTCCTCCACTCAGTCTCCAGCTCCTGGAGGACATTTTCATCTCCATTCTGTTTCTCTTGAAGTTCTCTGAGGTTCTCAATTTCAGAGCTCTGGGTCTGAAGCTGACCTTCCAAATCTGACAGAGCACGAAGCCTGGAAAGATTATTAAGACATTATTTTACCAAGTCCGAAGTCCTGCAGATGTCTGGACGTAAATAAGAAGCACTGCACCACAGACCTGTGTTGAACAGCGGGCATGGTCGGCTCTTTCAGGCCTTGTGCCTCGATCGTATCCTGCAGCTTCCTCAGCTCCCCCAGCATCGTCCTCTTCCTCAGGCCCAGGGATCTGCTCTGGGTCTCCTTGTGGAGGCCCTTCTGCTGGCCGGCCAGCCCGCCGTCCGCCTCCTCCAGCTTCTTCAGGAGGGCGCTCACCATGTCCAGGCAGGAGGCCGGGGCTCCGTCCCTGGTGATGGTCAGCCGGGCTCCCTGCAGGAGCACGTCCAGCTGAGGCGCCTTCTCCTTCAGGCTGTCGATGCTCTGCCTGATCAGGGCCAGCTTGGAGCGGGACTCCTGCAGTACCACGGCGTCGCTGCAGGGGGCTCCTTGGACCCCGGAGACGTCCTCATCCAGGGTGCGCAGCGACATGAGGAACCTGTCGAGGGCGCGAGCGGCCGCTTCGCTCTTGCGGACCTGCTGCCGGAGCTGGTCCAGGCTGGTCCTGTGGGTCTCGACCTCCCGGCTCAGAGGGAGACATTCTCTGGGGTCCAGGTCGCTGGACTCAGGGTCCAGTCGGGACAGCTGGTCCAGTTCACTCTCAATGTTGTCATCCAGCTCCTTTTTAAGCAAAACGAGATCAGAAAAGATTAATATGAAATAAAGACGAGATAAAGATGAAATTAAGATGAAGTAAAGACGAGATAAAGATGAGATTAATATGAAATAAGTATGAGATAAAGGTGAAATAAAGACAAAATAAGACAAGGGTCGTGGGTGTATTAGAGAGGACTCTTAAAGAAGATGCAGACACTTCTTCCCTGGACTTTAGCAACATGTGAACCTGAGAGCCTGAGCATTAAATCAAATAAAATATATTAAACAATCATTAAGTTACTGTAAATTACACAAATGAATTGTTATTAAATTAAAGTCTTACAATACGATAGAACACCATAAGATGATCCTATATTTATGATCCCCTCTTACACTGGGGACATTTGCAGCAGCAGACAGGAGATAAAAACACTAAATAAGTCGGTTAAGTTCCCACCAGACAGAGACAAACAAACAGACCTTGATCTCCTTCAGGATGTTGGTGTTGGCCAGTGTGAAGGCGGTGATGTCTTTGGGCTGCCTCAGGTACCGGTCCAGACGCTCGCTGAAGTCCACCATGTGGTTCTCGGTGGAGTCGATCTGTCTGAGGGCGGCGCCCAGCGAGCTGCCTCTCCTCTGAAGGCTGCACTGCTGGCTACGCCACTGCTCCTGCAGCTCCGTGCGCTCCTGCTCCAGCGAAGAGTTCCTGCTCAACTGGGAGCACTGGTTTGCGTATTCAGACCAGAGAGACTCGGTCTCCTGACGCAAGAACTGAGACAAAGGGAGATCAACTCAAGATTACTGGATTGTTGTGGAGATCAGTTTGTCTGCATCAGCTGCTCTAATAATATTTTACAATATTTGAAACGACAGACTGATTGTGAACCTGTATTTCTTGGAGTCGTGTGTGCAGGCCTTTCAGAGACACCGAGTCAGAGGGAACATCCTTGATGCTCTGTTCGTTTTTGGCCAGTTGGGCTTGAAGAGTCCATTTATAATTCTCATATCTGGAGGTTTGATCACAGAAAAACAGTTCTGAATCTATTTTTAGATTATTTCACACCTTGCAACTGTCAATCTATGGGAGAAACTGCAACAAAAGAATGTGCTTGAAGGATTAGTAGCTTTGTGATAAATGAATCTTACCTTTCCACTGCTTCCTTTTTGGAGACTTCGTCCTCCACAGACGTCTGCTGCTTTACAACTTCTCTGCTCTCCACAGAAACCGTCTTCACTTTTTCCTGGAAGAAAAACAAAAGCACGTTACAGATTAAATCACAGGTGAGCGGCTCAGCTCAGGTCGTCGGCTTCCAGATTTAAACGCAGATAACTCGAATGTCAGAGAAGTCTGAGCAGTGAATCATACCTCGGGTGAGACCTGAGGTGTGTCGCTTGGTTTTGTCAGTTCCTTTTGTGCGGTTATATCCTCACTGAAGCCGAGTGTAATCCTTAAAGAAAAAAAATAGAATGATTTTGATGAGGGACTTTCTTTTAATTATTTTCTTAATTAATTTTCCTCTGCCTGCGTTTCTCTGTTTGACGAAGCCTCACCTCGGCTCGGGGAGCGGTGCTTCTTGGTCTCCGCTGAACTGGTGCTGGATGGCGGCCAGCCTCTTCTCACACTCCCTGAGCTGGGTCTGAGCCAGACGGTGAGCGTCCTCAGGGCTCAGCGTGTCACACAACTCTTTCAAGGCCTCCAGGTGCTCACCTGCCTCTGCAAAGTCTGCGGAGAAGCAAGCCTGTGCAGAAAAAACAGTAAGGAAGTTAATTTTGTGTCTTAAATGAGTCAGAATGTCCTCAAACTGACCTAATTTTGACCTGATTATTAGTCTCTTTGTTGTATATTTGTTAGTTTAGCTGGAAAGAGAACACACCAGCCCACCCCCAGACACCAGCAGCCGCCCAACGTGATGCACAAAAAAATAGTTTATCTAATTGAGCGATATGTTAACGTGTTGTATTTCATGTCTCTTTCCAAGTGTGTAACAAAGCAGCCAGAAAGAAGAGCGACAGGTAACTGGTCCCTCGGAGGCACAACGGAGGAAGAAGAGGAAGTCGGAGGTACAGGAGCGGAGCAGATAAACCCACTCCTTTGAACCACACCTGCCAAGAGTTCAGCTCTGGTGATTTAGCTACCTGTGCTGGGTTTTCTAAACGGGGGCGTAAGTGCATCTCACACCGCAGGGCTGATGCCTGAAAGTCTTTCCTTGTTACTTCAAACCGTAACTGCTGCAAAAAGTGTGAGATCTCAGGCCTCACAGCCTGGGAGATATAAAACGAATCAAGACAAAACACAAGCATTCAACAGAAGGTTTAGGGCCTTAGAGGTCTTCAATGTTTTTCAGGCCAAGACCCCCAAACTGATGGAGAGACTACGTAGGGAACCTCCTACCTATTATATGAGTTCTATATTAAACTAGTGCTATAAATACACATAAATATCACCAGTTTGCATTTAATATTAAGCTATTCAAATAATACACAGGTTCAAATATTCAGGTTTTTATATAAACATACCTAACTGTATATTTATAAAAGACAAAAGACCTATGGTTTAGAGCAGGGGGGGTTGCAAAATTTTCATTTGATTAGACATTTTTTAGATATTTTTTTTGCATTTTTGTCCCACAGTGAATGCAAAATATTGAATGCAAAATGACAATAATAATGCATATTTATGAACAGCACTAGGCCAAGTTTAATACAGTAGGAAGGGTCCCTACTTAACCTCTCCCTTAGTTTGAGGGTCCTTGGCCTGAAAAACGCTGAAGACGCCTGGTTTAGAGTCTGGATGCTTATAATAACAGATTCTGTCTCGTGTGAATACTTGTCTGTTAACGGCAATTTAAAAATAAAAAACATGCATATTAACACAAAGCTCCCCCAGTGAATGAGTTTGAGTCTGACCTCCCACTGTGTCCTGACAGACTGGGTGAAGAACTCCATGTCCCGGAGCTGTGACGAGGTACAAAACGCCTCCATGCCTTTAGCTGCTCTCAGGAACTCCTCCAGCAACTCCGGGTCCAGGGTCCTCAGAGTCTCCTGAAGAGAAACGCAAAGACAGAATAGAGATTTTAAAGCGACACATGTAGCTCCTACAAGCGTTTCTTTGTTTTTAGATTATAACGAATATAAACTCAGGGAATATCAGATTGAAATACATAAATAAATGACTGGCAGGGAATAAATTTACCTCCTTCACTGACACCACTTCGGCCGATATGCGTTTGTCTTTAAAGACGGTGATGGCTTCCAGGATGTGCGCCTGCAGGCAGTGTTTCGCCTCCTCAAAGCCGTTCCTGGCCAAAGCCTGGGCCTTTATGTAGGCCTCTGTGTAGGCCTGGGGGGGCGCCTGGGCCAGAGCCGGAGGTGTGATGCAGAGGTCTGGTGATTCGGCCTGAGGTGACACACTGACCTGAGAAAGGATGATGGTCTGGAGCTGTTGGGGTTTGGGTTGCAGAGAAGGTTGGGTTTGAGGTTTTGGCTGTGGGGGTGATTGAGCTTTAGCCTGGGGCACTGTTTGGGCTTTGGGTAGTGGTGGCGACTGAACCGGAGGCTGAGGCTGAGGTTTGGGCTGCGACATGGATTGGGCTCTCGGTTGAGGTGGTGACGGAGCTTTAGTTTGAGTAGGTGATTGTGCAGCATGTTGCGATGCCGTTTGGGTCTGGACCTTGAGTTGTTGAGGCGGTGATTCAACCTTGGGTTTAGTTGGTAATTGGGCTAAAGGTTGTGATACAGTTTGGGATTGTACCTTAGGTTGTTGAGGTGGTGATTCAACTTTGGGTTTAGTTGGTGCCAGAGCAGCAGGTTGCGATGCCGTTTGGGTCTGCACCTGGAGTTGTGGTAGAGGGACTTCGGCCTTGGGTTTGGGTGGAGATATGGACTGTGGTGGAAACTGGGGCTCCGGTACGGGCTGTGGCAATGGTTGAAACTTTTGTTGAACTGGTGGCTGAACTTTAGGTTGAGCTGATGATTCAACTTCTGCCTGTGGTGCCCATACGGGCAGAGGTTTGAGTGGTGCAGGTGATTCCCCTTGTACCTGAGCTGGTGGCTGAACGGTTGGTTGTGGCTGGAGCTGGGGCTGATTTTTGGGTTGGTGGGTGGGCGGCTGTAACTGAATGTTAGACTGCTGCATCTTGGTGTGAGGCTTTCCTTGTGCCAGTGGCTGAGCCTGGATTTGTGTTTGGGACTGAAACTGCTGAGTTTGGAACGGGGGCTGTGAGGTAAGCTGAGGAGGAGGGGCTTGGTGTGGTTGTTGGGCCTGGGGAGGGAGATGAGGCTGAGGCTGTGAGGGAAGCTGAGGAGGAGGGGCTTGGTGTGGTTGCTGGGCCTGGGGAGGGAGATGAGTCTGGAGCTGGGGCTGAGGTTGATGGTGAGTTTTGATCTGATGCTGAATCTGTAAAGACTGATAAGACGGGGACGGTGCCTGGACCCAAGGTTGCTGTTGAGCTTGACCTTGTTGTGTCTGCACTACGTTATAACCTCTGATCTGAGGGAGTTGCTGCATCGGACTCTGGGGTCTCATTTGGGACTGAGTTTGAACCCACTGTTGGGTTTGAGTTTGAGTCTGATTATAGGATTGTCCCATCTGGGAATATCCATGGAGGCCAATCTGAGGCCCTTGCTGGCTCCACTGAATGGTTGGATACGCCTGTGAATGTGGGGCTTGAACCACTTGCTGCGGGTACTGTTGGGGGAAGGGATGCCTCTGCTGGGTAATGCTCTGATTCTGTAGCTCTTGTATGTCTGTCCACTGCTGGGATGGAGAGTGAGCCTGGGAATAACCCTGGGGGTAAGGCTGTGGTTGTGCGGGAGCCTGTGGATGTTGGATGGACATTGGGGATGAGGTCCTGACCTGACTCCAAGCTTGTAGTTGCCCCTGGGAAGTATGGACTTGTTGCTGAGCATGTGCGGTATATTGAGTCATAGACTGAGCATGACTTTGAGGGTAGGCCTTTGGCTGTGGATGGGTTTGAACCTGTACCCCAGGTTGGGTGTGGGTTTGGGGATACGCAATTAACTGAGGAGGGGTTTGTGCCTGAGCTACAGACTGGACATTTTGAGCTTGGCCCATTGACTGTGAGTGAGTCTGAGGCAGAGCGCTGAGCTGAGGGTGCATTTGAGGATGAACCATTTGTTGGGAATGGATTTGAGACTGGGCCTGTGTTGGTGGCTTAGGAGAGGGGGGTCTGACAGGTGCCCAAGACTGGGGATGACTGCGAAGCTGAACGTGGGATGGCACAGGAGGCTGGATTTGGCCCGGAAGTGGAGACTGCGCTAGGGAAGGGGTTCTGGCTGGAGGCCATGTCTGCACTTGAGCTACAGCCGGGCCATGAGCTAGACCCTGTGGCTGCAAAGGTGCCTGAGAACCAGGTGGGACATATGTTTGGGGAGGAGGCTGAACCTGGAGCTGGGCCTGGGGTTGTGTCTGTGGCTGGGTCACTGGCTGGGTCTTCACCGGGCCATGAGGCTGTTGAAGAACTTGTATCTGGGACTGGTTTTCACTAACTCTAGTTTGGGATCGTGACTGACTTTGGGCCTTTGTTTGTGGGTGAGGCTGAGCTACAGGGACAGTCTGTGTTTTATTCTTGGTGTCTGAATCTGGTTGTACTTGTTTTACAGTAGGTTGCTGTTGTTGTTGCTTTTGCTGTTGGCGTTGAGGCGGCTCTAAATTTAAAGGTTGCTGTGTTTGTTTTTGCTGCTCCCTTTGCTGCTGTTGCGGCTGCACTGCGATTTCAGCTTGTGTCTCAGTTGCTGTACGTTGTGAAATGATCTGATCTGATCCCACTGATTCTCTCTTTGATTGGAAACCCATCTGTCCAGAGTGAACCGGATCCTCAGTGGAAATCGGTTCAGGACTCCTAGCTGGGGATTTCTGTTGGGCCACGGGGGCTTTCTGAAGCCAGGGCCGATTCCTCATGGCCTGAGCCTTTCTGCTCTGAAGCTCCTGTGAACTCAGGGCTGTTTTCGTTACTGCTGGTTGCTGAGCTGAAGTCTGCTCATGGGTCTCTGATATCTGTTTAATTTGTGTTTCAACTTGTATATTAGTTACCAGATGCCGCTGCTCTTTTTCTACCTGCTTCTGCTCAATCTGTTGATGTTCCTGCTTGTGCTGCTGTGGTTGTGATTGTGTAAACTCCTGCTGTTGCACTTCTTCTCGTTGACCTTGCTTGGATCCTGCTTCTATTTGTTGTCCTAGCTTAATTTCGGACTCTCTACTATGTCCACGTTGTACTACTTCTTGCTCATGAGTCTCCTGTTGTTTTTGTGCAGCAGCCTCTGCCCATGCTTGAGTCTGGACTTCTGGTGGTGAATCTGTCCTGGTCCCTTTCAGAGCCTGAGCGTAGGTATACGGCATCGGGGGAGAAGTCTTCCTTTCTTCTCTGTATTCTTGCACCACTATCTTGGGAACGAATGTTTCACTGCTGTGATGTGAAACTAACTTTGTCTCGGTCTGATATGTCGTCTGTCTGGTGTCTGACTGTCTCAGGTGTTGGGGCTTTGCTTTCGACTGGATAAAGACTTTTGAAGGTGGGGTTGCTTCTGGAGGGCTTCGGCTTCTGTCTCTTCTGGCACCCAGGCTGCTCAGCATACCGACAACCTCCTAGAAAAGAAACCACACGGACGTTTGAAAAATGTATTTTGTTGTATCAAAATGACAAGCTGAAACAAGGGCAACTGGACTTTGAGTAAGTAGTGAAGTAGTGTCTTCAGTTCTGCAGGAGTTGGCATTTAAATAGGAATATCTGTGGGTGTTGCCCATCAGAAACTCACAGGACTAGGCTCTCATGATAATGACGAGATACTTAACTGTAGTCAGATCAATCTGTTTTGATCCTGTTTCCTTTCCTTCCTTTACTTTCTTTTATTTAAGCGTCAACGATGTGTTAAAGCAGTTAACAAAATTCAAAGAGTGGCTGACCCGCTCCGTGTATTTAATTTTCATTTTAAAACTGAAATTCAAGACATTTTCTTTTTCAGGGTCAAGAATGGATAAATAAAACTTTAAAGACTGGTTGGTTTTCATTTTCTGGTTCTAAAAACAAAAAAATAAAATCTTTAGAAGACAGAAACAAAAAAGCACTGTGTAACAGAAGTTGATGGACGTGGATCAGAACGGTGTTTTTCAAAACATTAAAAGAGTTTGTCTCAGGGAACAGGACATGAGTGCAGTAGAATAACGACACATAATCAGGGAAACATCAGCTACTAGCTAACATGACTCTGATATGCGTGCAGAGATTTCTGCAGAGGATAAGTCTCATTCTGCCACATCAAAAAAATTACATCAGAGTAAGGCTCTAAAGATATTTTAGCCCAGGCTCGGGAAACCACAGGTAGACGTCATATATTTGGGCAGAAACACGGTACCGTCCTCATCCACGGACATGAACAATGGAAAGTTGTGCTTTTGTCTGGAAGACAAGGGTGTAACTAACTTCATGCCCAAATTTTGAATTTTGTTACGGTGAATTTTGTTTTTATTCATGGGTGGATGTTCAGGTCTGAACAAGTGGCGAAACGTTTCCAGGGAACTGTTTTCACTTGTTCTTTGGATACACTATGACCCTAATCATGTGCTTCTTTGTGTCACATCCTACTGTCTCACGTCCAGAATGAGGAAAACATTTTACAAAAGGACGACTAGCCTGTGATTGAGCAACAGTCGCTCGCACTCGGTCCTGCATGGCTGAGGCATGGAGGTACTGGAGGGGAGAGCTCTTCTGACTTGTCATCACCATCACCTGTAGGTCCTGGTCCTCAGTGACCACCTGACCCTCCAGCTGTAGGCCACGGGAAATAATGGCCTGTACAAATACATGGGGTTAATTAGTCATTGGCGTTACCTCAAAGGTGCAAATATGAAGCTACAGAAGGAAATAGAGCAGATCAACCTCCCTACTCTTTGGAGCATCTTACCCGGGCTCGTGGGTCCTGACCCTGTTTCTTTTGTTGCCGATCTGAGGCCCTCAGCAGCTGATAAAGCTCCCGGGCCTCAGACTCCCAGTGAAGGAGTTCGGCCAGTCGACTGTCCAGGCCGGAGACGCTGTGCTGCAGCTCTGCACACAACTGTTCTGCTTCAAACACGGTCTGGATCACCTGGGGACAAAAATAATAAAAAAAAAAAAAAAAAAACAGGTGGTGAGATGGTGAGATTTGTTTTATAAACGTAGGAAGAGAAAATAAATCCTTCATACTTCTGGTATTGCGAGCTTTAGTTTGTGTAGCTGATCCGCTGGGCATTCGGGAGAAGGTTCCAAAGTCTCCAGATCCACTTCTTTTATCTTCCTCATTAGGAACTGAAGCACAGAAAGAGATAGTCTGGTTATTTTCAGGAGTTATTTACAGGAAAATGGCAGTTTATAAAACCAAATAATGCAATGACTCGACTGGTTTATTTGTACCTGTAATCGTTTCCTGTAGGTGCGTAAAGGACCTGCCATCACCTCCAGAGGCTCTTTAAAGATCAGAGTTGCTTCTCTGATCAAAGCCTGGAGGTCCTGGGTGTGAACGTCTTCTCTGGGCTCCGCTGGGCTTTCCTGAGGAAAATTACATCATTATAAGACAAAGACAATACAGAGATTCACTATTAAATGCCAGTGGACAATGGTGGCGTTTTAAAAACAATTTTTTTCCTGTACGTCAACACCCCAGAGGACAAAAACACAATAGTGGGAATTCAGAGATGCATTCCATCCATTTTAACAACGATTCATTACCACTGAAACCTGTCCTGTAAGTAACTGGAGACGCATCATTTAGCTTTGCTTTTTTTTCCTTAACACAAAAAGTAAAGGTGGAGTGTCACTTTCTAATTGGAAGCCACTCCTTTTCAACACTGCGTGGGAATAAATACATAGTCACGTGTCACTTAAAGGCACAAACACAGAAGAAACCAGGTCACCCTGTTGGACAAAGAGTATAATATATTACCTAGACAAAAGAGAACAGGCAGACAGTTCATGTTATATGGGAAAATGTACTTTCTAAAGGCAATGTTTTACTGGTTTCAACCTGATGTTAGTTCTCAGCGAAGAGAGTTTTTCTTTTTCTTGCTCTTTAACTTACAAACGTGTTCCTCCTGACGAACTCGGTCCAGTGCAGGTTGACTTTGCGTAGCTCCTCCATCAGGCTCCTGCTGGTCTGAGGATCCGTGGACTCGATCAGGAAGGTACCGACCTCGTTCAGGTGGGCCTGCCGAGAGCCCCACTCAGCCAGGGCCTCGGGCGTCACCTTCACAGACAAGTTTGAGTTTTAACCAACAGACACAAAGGACAGTGTAAATAAATCCCAGCTGCACTACAGCAACGTTTTCAGGCCAAAGATGAGATGAGAGATTAAGTAGCGACCCCCACCTCCTACACATATATATATATATATATATATATATATATATATATATGTGTGTGTGTGTGTTCTATATTAACGTCTCCCTGGTGCTACTTATAAATATAGATTATTATTATAATTTTGCATTAAATATAAAGCTATTCAAATGAAACACATGTTCAATTATTCATTTTTTATTTTATTTGTCTAAATTGCATATATTGTCTATTTCCTTTTTTTTTCTCGTTATCTTTCATTTAATGTTTAATGGTGCTGTTACACCAGGTAAAATTACTGTGTGCACTGTACATTTGGCCAATAGAGATTCTGATTCTCATGTTTTTTTTTTTACATAAAAAACATCAGTGACTACAAGGAATCAAACTGGCATTTAAAGGGTTAAAATTCCTCAAAATTAAGTGAATTTTTGGTAGTTTTGTAAAGTGGTGAAATGGTTAAACAGATTTATGCAGAACAAATCTGAGAAAAATATGAATCAGTTATGCTTTTACAGCAGTTTTTGGAAATGGACACTTTTGTCCGCTAAGGTAATAAGAGGGTGGTAAATTAAACGGATGCCTGAGGATTAAAGAAATTTAAATTTGTAGGGAAAACTGGAAAAATTTGTACAAAAAACTGATTTTGTGGCTCCCCCTGCAGTTCCTCCGAGGAAGAGCACTGCAGAGCTCCAAATCATTGCTGCCTGTGACCATCAAACTGTACAACTCCTCACTCTGAGTCAGTTGGTTAGATAAATTCCTTCTGTGCAATGATCCATATTTATGCTAATATTGTGCAATAACTCGTGTTCACTTCATATACTTGTGCAGATTTTTATATATTTCTTACATTGATGTGTGTATTTTTATTCTAACTGCCTACATTGCTCTTTGTTCTGAACGCTGGTACCGCTTTAATGCAAAGTAATTTCCCCTCGGGGTCAATAAAGTCATTGCATACACGATATAAGTGAGAAAAGATGAGATTCAAAGCGCTCAGGAGGCCGTCGCTGGTACCTGTGGCCTGTGGTCATGGTTGTATGTTGCAGCTCCCTGTTCGAGCCAGGCCTGCAGGGAGCTGAGACAGTCGCTGTACGAGTCCCACGCAGACAGGACCCTCCCCATGGTGCCCTTCACCGTGGTCACCTCAGACACGACCACAGCGCTGTCCTCCTCCAGCTGCTTCACCTGTTCACTCACTTTATGGTAATCTGCAGCTAAAAAGCAAAGAATAAACCAAATCAGCCAAACCATAACTCTTTCATGACTCTTACATGTCTCCTATCGCGCCGTCACCGGACTCTTACCGAGGGCAGACTTGCTCGAATATTTCTCTGAAATCTGCTTCAGTTTACGAAGAGCTGCTTCCAACATTGAAGGGAGCTCCTGTGTGTTTACCAGCTCCTGTGTTTAAGAAAATACATTTTATTTTTATGTCAGCACCAACATCAGAGTTAAGACATTCAGCACTAGTGGAGGAATAAATCTGGTCAGGATTTATGTAAGTTTGGCCCCAAAGGAAAGACCACGCTAAGACAAACTGAATGAATATCATCACATTAAGTGGATGCATAGTGTTCTCAGTTTGTGTGTCTGTAAATAACCAGCGCCATCATGTGGTCAATAGATTATTTAAACAGCTGCTGTCTGTCATTCACAGCACAGTAACTGTTATGTCTAATTTATCCACTGTTTTATTCAGAGAAGTGGACAGAAAACAACACTGAGACACAGAACCAGACAGCAGACAGACAATGAGTCCAACTTACATTTAATTTTCAGTTTAATTTAGTTTAACCATCTGATTCTCCTAATTTACTTGTTCTTTGTTCCACTAAAACAAATGTAACGTTACTTGTAGGTTATTATTCTGTTATGTTACTGGCTTGGAATCAAATTGGGCTGAATTTGGTTGGTTCTCAACCTTTTTGGACTCCTGTATATTTTTGATCTAAACCTAGATAATAATCTTATGTGTGTTTTCCTCCTCGTTAATGCTCAGAGGCTGAATTGAAGCCATTTTTCTCTCTGCAGAGTCACAACCACTGTACCAGCGAATTGACCGAACTGAGCAGAAGGAACATTTTGACGTCATTACTCGGACTGGAACCTTTGAGTGAAACTATATTTTCAAATTTTAGAAAAACAAAGACATCAAGGACATTTTCTGACTCACATTAATATGACTGACACCAACATTAATCTTCTGAAGCCTTAATGTGATTAGAGTCCGGGTTCCCTTTAATTTCAGGTGCTAACCTGAACATGCAAGTTAATGATAGTTAACACCTTCCTGCAGACGTTTCCCTTTGAGTCACTTTGAACAACGCAATCAGAAGCGAGATCTGTTAATAAAATGCAGTAAATTACTCTTGTGAAAAAGATGTAATTAGATACAAAAGATATTTTATTTTCACGGACCTCTTGCAATTACACCGCGGGCCACGGACCCCTGGTTGAGAATCACTGCTCTCATCGATTTCTAGATCTGCAACTGCTCCAGTAAACACTGTATATGCTACATGCTAACACTAAGCCAAATGTGTTCATTTAGCATGTTAGCATTCCATTATTATTAGCATATTACCTTCCTGCCGATGCACCATTAGCATGTAAACACACAGTTTGGAATCAAACTCCGCCCCATAAAATTAAACCCATTTTATTATTAATTATGCAAAACATCACAGCATCATTACGTAAAACCATTAATTGTGATTTACTCACGTTCCATTCGTGCAGCAGCACCCTGACAGCCTCTGGGGAGATGTACGGCCTCTTCCAGATACGAAGCTTGGTCCTGATCTGCCCCAGCAGATCCAGAACCGTGTGCCGGTGCTCCCGGTACTCCAGCTTGATCCCGTGGTACTTCGAGGTCACCCTCACACCCGTGAATCTGCAGGACGTTAAACTTTACAGCTGAAGCCAAGTGATGACAAAGTAAAGCTAAACCAGTGACGAACTAATCAGATGCACGTGGACGTTGAGACATAAACAAACTTAAATTTAAATGAACTAAATCTGAAATGAATTCACAAATATTACACCAGGTGGCGTCGTATTGGCTGAACCAGACGACGGATTTAAACATCTGAGATTTATCCTGTAAAGTGTTACTTCATACTGTGATAAGACGCGGGTCCTCACCTGGTCTTCAGCTCGTTCATCTTGTCGGCAGGAACCATCGTGTTCCCGTACTCGTCCTGGTTCTGGAAGGACTGGAAGGTCTTCAGGTGCTGCCCCATCTCCTCCAGACAAACCTGGAAGAACACGTTTACATGTAACACAAACAACACAAATCTAAAGGAGAACACATGCGTAACCACAGGTAATGAGCAACGAACGCATCTACTTTCTTTAATATGTATTTATTCATTTATTGTTTTGGGCTCATTTCTTTAGCATGTACTTTGTATATTAGCTCCACAACTTTAACCTCTATTGCTCCTCATCACTCCAGCACTTTAAAACCCACTGTCCTCACATCTACCGCCACAATTTAACACAACTACAACAACAACTATGTACTAAACTCTGCACTCAGTTACATCCAGAAACAAGGTGTAAAGCTCACACATATTTAAGGCACTGGTGTGTGCAGTGTTACTCTATTAGGGCCGGGTATCGGTACCGAAACAACATAATACCAAGTAGTATCCAAACTGCGCCTGTCAAACGATACCTGCGATCGTTTTTTTTGTGCCCAGACCAAGAAAAAATGACAGTTTTTTATGGTTTTGCTCGCAGCCAATCACTGCAAGCGTTCGTCGATTCAACGCGCCGTGTGATTGCTTCACCACCGCAACAACAATAGTTTGTTGTTGCAGCAGAACATTCAATAGTATGGCTTTACTACAAATAGATGTTTACAATGAGGCAAGATAATTTCGGGGAAAACGTGGAAACACGAGAAACATGATGAAGCACCTCATCAAGCGCGGAACAAACTTCACGTGGAGAATTGCTCTGTGTTTCAGAAGCTGGTTTCTACAACTACAGCGTCATCGTCGTCGTCATTTCAACAGCTCGGCCCTGATAACAGAACTCACCCTTTGTGTGTTAAAACAAAACAGCCCGAACAATACTTTGTTGTACATGTTTGTACAGATATTCAATAAATATTTGAGCACTTTCAAAATGTAATCTTTGAATGGGGAGGAGTGGTGACATTTACGCAACCGACGGCTTTATTTTCACATGATTGATATCAAATTAAGTACTCAATTGGTATCGGTATCGTTTTAAGGGTACTGGTATCGGTACTGCTATCGAATTTTTTTAAACGATACCCAGCCCTATACTCTATGTGTCTTTATAATGTGATGACAAGATTATGGGATTGACTAAGATCCCAGTTTGCAGGCACAATCTAGTATTTTGCACGTGGGTTGGAACTGTGGTTTGCAGCTTTTTTACTAAGACTGACTGACAGAGTAAATAACAGCGGGTGCAAACAGTCGTATGTAAATGATTTTTTTTTTTTTTTGTGAGCTATTGGTGTTCACCGTGAGACTGCAAGAGCAAAATGACATTTGGTGCCGTGACATGGAAGGAGTCAGCTAAAATAAACACATTACGAGTCAGAGCAACACACGTCTGAATATAATTATAAGACACGGTGCAGTGACGGGAGAAATAAAAATAAAAATAAAAGAGGTCCACGCAATGTTGACTCTCAGAAAATGAACTGACGACCAAGTAAAGTTGAGCTTTGTCAGTTAATTCATAAATGTATTGGTGAAGCTAACGTGGCCCTAAGGTCAGTCCGTCACTGACGCAAATTATTTACTGGATACATCTGATCTGTTTGGATATTTACAGATATTTACAGAATAAAAAAGTTTCATAGGGTAAACATTCAAAATGAAGATGCATGAATTCCTCCTCGCAGCAGCAGCCGGGACAAATACGTAATTTAGATACGTGTTAAATACAGACACAGTTTCTATGAGAAAAGATTCTTTCAGGTTTGATAAGTCGCTCTGCATGTGCTAAATTAATATATTTGCATTTTCCCCTTCAAGCTAAATTGCATGTAAACGCTTCGTATCACATACTCATTGAGGCTAACGTGCTAAATGGATGCAGACGCACTATTTTGCCTTTGAAAGACGCTGTTAGTAAATGTTTTTTTTTGCAGGCGCAATGACTTTGCACACATTTCTATACATGTATAAGAGTAGATCTGGCCCAAGTGTTTTAATGTGTTTTATATTGTAATTGCATGTTTTACATGTTTTTAGGAACTATGCTGACTAACCGATATAAATGAACCCTTGTTGCAATTGAGTGCCTCTTTATTTCCTTTCTTTGTTTTCTATGAAAGGAACGTTCACATATGTTAAAGGTCAGATGAGTTTACTTTGAGCTGCTCTTGCTTCTCTCTGGCTTGATGTGCAGCGCGGCCGTGGTCCTGGGGGTCGCCCTCTTCCTCGGCCAGAGCCGCCTCTGTCCTCAGCAGCCAGCGAGCCACCGAGTCCAAGGGGGCAGGAAGACTCATGTCCAGCTCCACTTTATATTCACGCATCTAAACGGAGAGAAAGCACTTTTAACTTGACTCTGAGCGCCAGTAAATACCAGACTATGATTCCTGACGTGTAAATGACTTGTATGGAGCAGGTGATCTGAGCCTGAACCTTCTCGGTGATGGCGTCCCACGCCTCCCTGAGGGCGCGCTGCTCCTCGCTCAGCTTTGGAGTTCGTCTCATCGCCGTCAGCAGAGGCATGATGGGACGTCGCTGCTCGCTGAAGGAAACCAGGAAGGTCTGAAACACCTGAAACACACCAGGATTTACAGCCTCAGAGCAAGAAGTCAAGGCTTAATGTCTTAATGTAAAGACATGATGCAAACAGGTTCAATGACAGAACATGAATGTGTCATTAACAGATAACAGACAATAATAATAGACATAACTCTGCCCGAAAACAAACATGTCTTAATTTCCTTCTGAATGGGATTTTACACTGTTTTTTTTTTTCCAAATTGTCATTAAAAGTGACCTTTATTTTAATTTGATTTTATCACAATAAATTACACATCAACAAAGCAAAAGTAGTAAAACAATGTATTAACACAGTGTGTGAGTTATTTCTAATCCCTGAATAGTTACTTTTGGTTACTTTTCGTCATTGGGTTTGGTCAAATGAGCAAACCAGGATTCATCATTTTCATTCATTCATATCATTGATTAACTCTTCTGTTATTTTATTAAATCAGCAGTTTTTAGAGTCTAAGTACTTTTTAATTAGTACTTTTTTGTTCATTTTCTGTTCTGTCCTGTTTTCTAGCAGTTGTTCATCATTAGGAGACATGTGTTAGTGTGTTTAGTGTTACTATTATTGTTGAATGTTAAGTGTTGGTTGCCATGAATGTAGACGCTGCTTATTGCTGTTAAACTGAATTGTCTTCGAGACAAATAAAGTTGTACTGAATTGAATTCATTTGAAAGTAAGAGCATCTGGATGAATATTATCTGAAACCTACGTGGTATCTCTCTGAGTAGCTCTCTCCCTCGGTGGAGTCCCATCCCTCCAGCAGTTCGTCGTAGGCCTGAACCAACCAGCACGTCACCTCCTGAGCTTTACGATCAGGAGTCACCTAAAATACCAGAGGAAGAAAAGAAAATCTTTATTTTTCTCAATAAAATGTATCGATAACGATAAAACTAAAAATAATAATCTAGTTCCAGAAGAGACAGGATGAAGCTTTTCTTGTTCTGCTTCCTCTATATCAGGTTAATACATATAAAAACAAAACAATATTCACTCGTTATTCTGAGCGTTCTAAACATTAAACATTTAAGATCATTTGTGTTAAACTGTTTTATTTCCTGCTCTACATCGTTTCATATTCTAGCCCCAAAAACTAAAATCTTTTTCAATGTAGTGCAGATAGAGGAGTTTGTGAATTTGAGTTTTCCTCTTAAATCAAATCTTTGAATGTTTTTTGGCAAAAGGTCATTCCAAGCTTTAAATAAAATCTGAGCCGTTTTAAAAAAATCCAAAGCTGAAGTATCTTCTCTGTGCTGACTAAGGAGCAGGACGTGTCTTTAATATTTTCCGTGAGTCATGAGATATTTTGCTGCCAATATTTCTTGGAGCAAGTCTGTGCAGAGCAGAGCACCGAGCCCAAATACACAACACACAACACGCAACACACCACACACACACACAACACACAACACACAACACACAACTCGCTCTGGCTCCGGCTACAAAGGGGATTTCTGTACTGCTCATAAAAACAAACACTGTAGTATCAACAGCTGCATTTATTCTACTTATACTCTCCTGCAGAAGTTTTAGACTTTTCTACATGCACATAGAGTCATGCATGTAAACTAATGACGCATCCTGCATTTTGTGGAGATTCTTTCTATTTCTTCTTCATGCAGAACTCAAACTGCAGCTGCAGAATCCTGTCCCCAGAAACTTGTGCTACACATTCATCAGCCTGAATCTGGTCAGAGACATAAACTAGAGGCTGTTTAGTCATGAGTTCTGATACCAGCTCTGCTGCATCACAGACTCGCTCCAGGAGCCGGAGAAAGAAACAGCCCTTGTTGTGGTTTTGGTTTCCTTTCAGGAGAACAGAGCAAACTGGTTCGACGCTGCGTGATTGGTCCTGCTTTTAAGAATCAATGCAGAGCCGCGCTGGCGTTTCTTCACACGATATAAAACGACAGCAAACAAGATCAAGTCACTCCAGGGCGGCGGCTGATTTACAGCGACAGTAATGGTTTTGAGACATGATGATGGAGCCACAAAATATCACATGGATTAGTTCGTCAGAGCAGGGATTTCTTTCTTAACCAAGTAAATATTAGTATTATTCTTTTTTATGTAGCAATAAAAGTGAAAAAGTTAGCACTGAAACGGTATGTAATCTGGAGTAGCTAACAGGAAGGAAGGAAGGAAGGAAGGAAGGAAGGAAGGAAGGAAGGAAGGAAGGAAGGAAGGAAGAAAGGAAGGAAGGAAGGCAGGTGGGGTGAAAGGTGAGGAATAAACCAGACGAAGGGGGGGAGGGTCCGTCTACCTGGCGAAGAGGTGAAGCAGAAATAGCAGGAGTGTAGTGAACAGGAAGGTTGATGGGAGAAGGACTTTTAGGAGGAGTCAGGTATTGTGTCTAGAAGGAGAAGGAGGAGATAAAAAGATAGAAACATGAAATATTCTCCAGGTTAATAAAGATAACTGAGCGTTTAGTCCATGAAAGGTCTGGACTGGTTGGAATGAGCTGAAATAGTAAATAAGTTGTAATTCATTTCACTCTCAGTGATTAATCTCAGAGATGAAATATTTTGCAGCGTGTTTCAATCAGAGAACATTTCTGCCGAAACTACTAACACACGATGAAATAAATAGTTCACAGCTACACAATAAATAACTTTTGTAGTGGAGAACACGCTGCCCCCTGGTGGAGGGAGGATCCCTGCTTTAACATGTGTCTTCATGTAAACAGGAAAAGTTATTTTAAGGATTTACACATAAAAAAACATCTGCACAGATATTTCAGATATTACGTGAAATAAAGAAAATGCTTCTTTTAAACACATGTATTTAACCTTGAATGCATAAATGAAAACTTAACTTAAATGAAACAATGTTTTGTTGTTATAAGACAAACTTTTTTTTTAGAATTCATCCATTTCCAAGGAAGGAATCTGCTTTATAATTAAATATATACAGTTCTGAGCAAACGTTTTTGTGGAGAAATGAATCTCAACCAGGTGGAGGACATGTTGGACTGTACTGACCTGCATGTCTTCGTCCGTCCCCGGCAGGTCTCTGGAGTACTGCAGGAACTGGGCCACGTAGGTCATGATGGACTTTTCATCCGGGTCTCGAACGTCCACATCTGCATGAACATCATCAGAGTCGTCCATGATGAGCCTCACACAGCAGCAGCACTGTCACAGCTCTACGTAAACTAACGGGGTGCATCTGAAGAAGCTTTTAAAGTGTAGTCTGAGGAACGGAGGTGCAGCTCGTCTACTACCCAACTAACAGGATGAGAGGAAGGAGGCCTTTTTTATATATATATACGAGGCTGAAACAAACAAGCAGCCAGCGAGTCAGCAGACTGAATCAGACCGTCACCCACTCACCCTCAGGCTCGTTGGCTGCGTTTATTTCTAACGCACTAACTACACCACGACTAAATGAGCATGTCACACAGGAAAAAAGGTTGAAACAGAGTCGGGAGCAGAGCAGAAAGGCACGAGGGAATAAATCAGAACCTCTGTGGGAGAGACCGGGGTCATTAATCATAATAAAAAGTTAAATAAAACAGTTAAATCAAGGTCGACACGGGAGAATCAGCGAATCCCGAACGTCTGACAAAGACTCGTTTTCTCAGATCTGAACCTTTGTGACGTGTTGCAGACGAGGAAGGAACATGTGTGAATTATGGCTCAGTTCCATTAGGTAACAGGGAACAAGCTCACATTTAATACAGGAACTCCCCTGAATGGAATCCAGTCATTTAATCATTAATTAACCTTCCTGTCATGTGAAGTCAAGTCAAGGAAAACATCAGGAAGGAAATGCTGGGGAACAGCTGTTACCACAAACATTAAAGTAGAAGGAGCTCAGATATAAACAGGTGGATTAGACACTGAAGTCTGATATTTACTGTAAATGCAGAAAGAGCCAGATACTGACCGTCGGGATCCAGCAGCCTGGGGATCCTCAGCTCCTTCTCTGCCACGCGAAACGCTTCCTGCAGGTTCTGCTTGTTGCTCCTGCTTCTGGCCTTGGACAGATCCACCAGGTCTGGTCTCAGAGCGTAGAGGATGGCCAGGAACACCACCCCGCTCCTCCAGCTGCCCTTAAAGTCTTTCACATTTATAGAACAGCCGGCTCTGAAGGAATCACAACACAGGTTTATTATTATCATCATTATTATTATTATTATTATTATTATCATTATTATTATTATTATAAATGCACAACCATCTGATTCCTGGGCAACTACTGCTAATGTCATTTCATTCTTTATTTTGTCATTTTTGTGCATCACATTAGAACGAAATACTGGTTTGTAAAGAGTAAAACACTTAAAACAGAACAGTGCAATAACTAGTAATGAATAAAAATGAATTAATAATATCATCACTATTATTATCACTCCTATGCTTTTCATTTTCATGTGGGGCTCCTTAACACAATTACTCAAAGGAGAAATAAAACATAACAAATTAAATCAAATAAAATAAAATAAATACAATACAGTAAAATAAAATTAAAATAACTTAAAGTAAATAATTACAAACTAAATTTAAAAACAAAATAAAAATATAAATAAAACATTTATATAAAAAATAAAAATAGAAATAAAACAAGAATAAAAAAGAAATAAAAATCAAAAATATATAAAATATAAAATAAAATAAAAATCAAAAATATTAAATAAAAAATAGATATACGGTATATAAAAATAAAAATAAACCTGAACTGTGTTTTTATATTGTTTTCATTTGCTCTTACGCAAAATCACACAGGATGTGACTGTAAACTCTAACTTTAAAGGACAATAAAGTCATTGTGATTGTGTCTCTGGACGTCACTGATTGGCTGATCGAGAGCTCACTTGTGGCACTGCTCGCGGACCCAGAGCAGCAGAGCCTTCTTGGCAGAAACTCTGAAGCGGGTGTGAAGCGGCGACGCCCGGCGAGGAACGGGGCTGCTGCTGGCCGAGCGGCTCGAGAGGCTGGAGCGCGTGTCCAGACTGGCCAGAGACTCCATGGACGACTGACGGGAGTCGAACGTCAGGCAACTGGCCAGCTCCTCGATCTGAGACACAAACACAAAAGACTTTAGATGGACGGACAGAAGGAAAGAAAGAACTTGTGGCTGGACTTGAAAAGTCCCTGTGCAGTTGTGTGACAAACTAAAACTGCATCACACACATTTTCCAGTACTTTATTGTATGAAGCACTTTGAAAGCAAATAAAATCTGATTAATTGATTGATTTCTATATTTGTGATTATTTCATATTACTTTGTAGAAATGTGTTTTCAGACTTTTTTATTGTTATTATTTCTATCTTCGAATCATTTTATATCAGGTTTTATGCAGTTTTTATGTTATACAGATGTTTGTGTCTTTTTAATTTCTAGTATTGTGCATCTTTCCTGTCTTTTTGTGTGACTCTCTGGGTGACTGCTCCTACGTGTGTGTGCACAAATAAAAAATAAAATTTCTTGATTCTTGAATCCTCAAATCAGCCAAAGTATTTTGGCCAAGGTTCCTTTTATAAAAGCAGTAAAATAGATACAGAGATCGAAGCAGAAACATTGAAAAGTAAAGACATGAAACCAGGAGAGATCTCACGTGATACTGGAGGATGATGGTCCAGATGAGGCCCAGGATGATGGAGGGTTTCCCATCGAGGATGTCAGGAATGTTTATGTTGACGAGCTTGATCTGGAGAAAACAGGAACACATTTAATAAATGTCTGAAGGTCAGTGAATCTGGTCCTGAAATAAAAACGTGTGTTTAATGTTTCATTCACCGATTTCTTCTTCAGGAAGGAAAGAGCTTTCTCTATGTTGCTCCTGTGCTGAAACATTCCTCTGCCTCTCTCCCGGCTCTGGAAAACACAACCAGTCAGTAACCAGCCAGTAACCAGCCAATAAACCAGTCAGTAACCAGCCAATAAACCAGCCAGTAACCAGCCAGTGACCAGTCAGTAACCAGTCAGTAACCAGCCAGTAACCAGCCAGTGACCAGTCAGTAACCAGTCAGTAACCAGCCAGTAACCAGCCAATAACCAGTCAGTGACCAGCCAGTAACCAGTCAGTAACCAGCCAATGAACCAGTCAGTAACCAGTCAGTAACCAGCCAATAAACCAGCCAGTAACCAGCCAGTAACCAGCCAGTGACCAGTCAGTGACCAGCCAGTAACCAGTCAGTAACCAGCCAATGAACCAGTCAGTAATCAGTCAGTGACCAGCCAATAAACCAGCCAGTAACCAGCCAGTAAACAGTCAGTGACCAGCCAGTAACCAGCCAATAAACCAGTCAGTGACCAGTCAGTAACCAGTCAGTGACCAGCCAGTAAACCAGTCAGTAACCAGTCAGTGACCAACCAGTAACCAGTCAGTAACCAGTCAATAAACCAGTAAGTAACCAGCCAATAAACCAGTAAGTAACCAGCCAATAAACCAGTCAGTGACCAGCCAATAAACCAGTCAGTACCAGCCAGTAACCAGTCAGTAACCAGTCAGTGACCAGTCAGTAACCAGTCAGTAACCAGTCAGATGAATCCTGACTCCTGCTGGACGTCTGGGACTCACCATGCGTTGGCCGCTCATCACCTCCAGCAGGTCCAAAAGTCTGGAACCATCACGGAAATCATTGAAGAGGTCGAGGATGGCGCACGGCGGCCTCCTCTGTCACAACACACACACATTTCATTTGGTAAAAAGGTTCATGGGGTCATAAATTCAGGGGAAATGTATCAACACAAACTGGTCTAGTTTAAGTCACATTTTCTATGACAGTAATCAATAGATACAGACTTGCCACTTTATTAGGTACACGAGTGAATGCATTCTAATCTAAATCCTCCTTCATTATCGTCAGAAACTAAATACTGTTTCGTCAGAGGAAGCGATAACTGCAATAATCAATAATTAATGAATATTAATTAATCATTTTCATTTTAATCAAAGGAGAATTAAAATTAAATCTAATATAAATAAATACAATACTGTAAAATTAAATTAAACTAATTAATTACTAACTAAATAAACAAATATAAAACAAAAATAAAGATAAAATATATAAATGGAAAATAAAAAATATAAAAATAAAATAGAAATAAAAATGAAAAAGTATTAAAAAATAAAATAGAAATAAAATATTTAAATTCAAAGTAAAAGTAAAAGCTAAAAGATATATAAAATAAAATTATAAAAAAAATAAAATATATAGAGTACTTTATTAGGTGCACTAGTGAATGCGTTCTCATCTTAATCCTCCTTCATGACCGTATTAATTAACCTGAATGATGTCGTTTGTGGTGCTGTTCAACTGGATTGGAAAGGGTCGCCAAAATAATAGGAACACACAGACTGTATCTAAATATGAACAACTCGTCTCCACTTCCTCTCATTAGTCCAAATTGACGCTATTTTCCCAGATATGGGCGGCGCCATGTTGTGAGTTTGAAGCTAGAGTCTGATCAGTAGCCTGAGGGCGGAGCCACGTTATTGATGCCCCGCCCACACCTCCTCCAGACTCGCTGATTTCTTTTGGTTTAATTAATATTACGCTCTGCTCTGCCTCCACCAGCTACATGGAAATGTTGGATTGTATTGTTGGACGTCATGATGTCACATCCTGTTTCTATAGCGTCAAATAACAAAACAAAACAAAACTGATCCAAACAAAGAACATTCATCAACATTATATTAACTACACAGAATGACACAAACTATTGCTAAAAAAAATGTATTTGACGTTTATCTTAGTGTCTCAGTTTGGCCCAAGTCCCACCCACTAACAAAGAGTGGGTGGAGCTTATGACCTATATTGCAGCCAGACACCAGGGGGCGCTCTACACTTTGAAACACTTGGAAATTGTAAATTCCAACTCTAGTGTGTTACTGTAGAGCATAACAAGGTTTTTTACTTCACGTTTTTTATTTATCTTCAGGGAGAAATCAAGATTAAAGAGTTTACCACATATGGTTCTTTATCTTTAAGTGGTAAACAAATGTAAACATGTTGTGTTTCACCGCACACAACAGATGCCTCAGCAGGTGTCTTATATAAGCTGCGTTTTCAATCGACAAAATAGCACATGGACAATATTTGCACACGACAATGAACTTCACTGAGAGGAACAATGACCTGAAGTTACCACATATGGTTCCTTGTTCCATAAAGGGTTAAGAATGCACTCGTTAATGTACCTAATGATCTGGCAGAGTGTAAGTAACCAAACCGATGAATAAAAACTAAATCATGTGAATAAATGTAATAGAAAATGTTCCATAACATAGTGTGACTGCTGTAAAATGGTTTTGGGCCAGAAATGTGTGAAGCTTTTGTGATGGCTGCTGTTTATTTCACGTCCTGACTCGGCCTCGTGACGTCCAATCAAAACCAATTAGTTAAAGCGTGTACGTGGACGCAGATAAGAACAGGACTGTTTGTTAGTTTCTGGGGCGATGACGCGCACAAGAGATTTTACCGTTTCCATATGACGGGACACGAGTTTATGATATAACCTTAACAGAGAATATTATTACTGACACCACAAGATACATGAGACACACCTGAACCAGGTCTGTCACCACATGACCCACATCAGTAAAGGAAGAGCTGCTCTGGTTTAATAGATACTAGATACTAGACCTGCTATATATTACTGTTATTAGACTAAAGGAACGGGCAAGGAAGGGAGGGAGGAAGGAAGGAAGGAAGGAAGGAAGGAAGGAAGGAAGGAAGGAAGGAAGGAAAGGAGAGAAAAGGAGAAAGGAGGAAGGAAAGAAGGAAGGAAGGAAGAAAGGAAGGAAGGATAGAGAAACAGAAGGAAGGAAGGAAGGAAGGAAGGATAGAGAAACAAAAGGAAGGAAGGAGGAAAGGAAGGAAGGAAGGATAGAGAAACAAAGAGAAAGGAAGGAAGGAAGGAAGGAAAGAAGGAAGGAAGGATAGAGAAACAAAAGGAATGAAGGAAGGAAGAAAGGAAGGAAAGAAGGATAGAGAAACAAAGAGAAAGAAGGAAGGAAGGATGGAGAAACAAAAGGAAGGAAGGAAGGAAGGATAGAGAAACAAAAGGAAGGAAGGATAGAGAAACAAAGAGAAGGAAGGAAGGAAGGAAGGAAGGATAGAGAAACAAAGAGAAGGAAGGAAGGAAGGAAGGAAGGAAGGAAGGAAGGAAGGAAGGAAGGAAGGATAGAGAAACAAAGAGAAGGAAGGAAGGAAGGAAGGATAGAGAAACAAAAGGAAGGAAGGATAGAGAAACAAAGAGAAGGAAGGAAGGAAGGAAGGAAGGAAGCATAGAGAAACAAAAGGAAGGAAGGAAGGAAGGAAGGAAGGAGGAGCTCAGAGCAGATACTGGAACCAGGGGAACCAGGGGAACCGTGGAACCAGGGAACCAGGGGAACCGTGGAACCAGGGAACCAGGGGATTAAACGTGTGCAGTTGTGTCCGTCTGTCGCTGTCCGTCTGTATGAACGAGCTCGGAGCTATTTTTATGTCCCACTGTCACATTCACAGTCGACCTCCAACATGAGGCGGAAACGGAGCCGACGCAGAGAAAGTTTAACAGGACTGAGCCTGAAAACCCAGAGACTCAGTGAATCCAGACCACGATACAAACACTCAGATCTGTCCACAAGCAGCAACACTTTATTCCTCATTTCACTCATTTAGAGGCCGGAAACCGTTTTACCTTTTATATTGTATAAGTAACCAGTAATATGTGTGTGTGTTGGTCATAATAAGACTCATTTTATGTTATATCATATTTTATTCTTCTACACTGTTATCGGAGTGTTTTTGTTTTGTCATGTACATGTGCTTATACGTTAAAAAAATATATATTTCTGTGATTGGTAGTATTGTATTGTATTTATCCTAAAAAAAATTTGACAGCTCTGATGGAGTTTTTTAAATGTATCACATATCTTAAAATAACATGCTGTCCTATAATAAACACATAAACATTAAAAGTAGATTCTAATCTGCTCTTCTTCAGGGTTTTTCCCTGTTAAGCTGCTTTCAGGAAGTAATGTACATACACTCAACACACCCACGTGTCCACATATTGAAGATCTTTTAATAAACCACGTCAGTCAATAACAAAATAAATAAAACGCCTTCTCTTCTCTCAGGCCTCTGACTCTCACCTTCGCCAGCTGAGCGTTGACCCAGTTGGTGAACGTCCTCTTCTGGATCTGTTCCTGTTCCACTGTTGAGGAAGAAGAAGAAACACACATGAAATTATATTCTCACATATTTAAACTGCATTAAAAGGAAGCGCTGCGACGATAAATAATAAAAACAGACACGGCAGCAAATACATTCAATCAATTTTGAAATGTTTTGCCATTTTGCTTCATTAACACGTCTTCTATCAAACTCATATAATCCAAAGCAGGTAAAATGCACATTTAGTTGTTCATTTCTCTGCACTTTGTCTGTGTGGAGCCTCTAGTTTCCTCCTAAATTCTCTAAAGTCGTCTTTCTGCTGTGAGTCTCGTCTCTATGAAGCTCTGTCAGCTCCAAACATGGTCACATCCAGAAAATCGAATACGCTGTTTTAGTGTTTATCCTCCACAACACTGTATGAAAACATCCATCTCCAGAGGCCCAAACTATTAAACTATGAAGCTCTCATAGCCTGACTATCAATATCTACTCACACAATACAAAAGGATTATATAAACAGGAGATACACACAATCTACAAGTGGAACTTTATGCAATTACAACTAAAATTGGCTGAAAACTTCCACCACATGAGAGCGTTAGTCATTGTGACAAGTAGCAGCGTAACAGCTCCGTGTGTGTGTGCACTTATTGTGAAACAGTGTGTACAGGTATGATAACGGTAACGCAGATTATTACTGCAGGTAACACCCAAGGTTTGGCCAATGGGTTTGGAGCGATCGCACACACGCACACACACAACTATTTAATCTGTGTGTTGCCTGAACAAGCAGAACACGTCAGTGAATACGTGAAAACCACAGAAAATGATTTGACAGCGTTAAACACGTCGTTCACTGAACAAATCCAAGAATATCACTTAGTGAGGAAGAACTTTTTTTAGGGTTTTAAAATAAATGTAAGAAAACAAAAACACATGCAACATGTTTGTGATGTGAAGAAAGATGCAGAATATTTAAAAAGTCTTCATCAAAATGTGCAAAGTTGGTTCAAAAAAATATAAATGTTCAGTATGTAACTGCATGAATGTTTATATGGACGGATTTAATGGACAAACAATAATCAGTATATACGTATATTCAGTATTTTTCATTAAACTGACTTTGTTGATTAACCTCAAAGAAAAAGCCAACGTCCATGAATCATTAAAACTAAAGCCAGGTTTAGTTAAGGTTAATAAGATGCTTTGACACTAAAGACTCAGAGAATCCGTTAGATATATTTAAGCCATTGATGCATCTTCTTCAGTCTTGCAGTGTAATAAAGCCCCTTAAGTTCCCGTTATTCTGCTGAGGATCATGTTGATCTTTCTTCTCTGGTTTGGCTTTGAACACGATAAGATTTGGCTGAACTAAGCCAGCGAGTCGTCCTCCTCCATGCTCATATAAAGGATCAATCATACGACGTATTATGAGAGAATAGATTCATTAATTAATCATTAAACCAACAAAAAGATACGAGCAAATTAAATATTTGAGGGGTTTTATAACCAGTCCCAAAACGCTGTAGTTTTATAAAATGAATGAGAGGCAGAGGTCTAACTGCTTTAACACCAGCTCGTCGTATTTCATCCTTAGCTAACATGCTAACCGCGCTGCTAGCTAACAGTCCTGGTCCTGTTAGCATAGCAGATTATCTGAGCCTTAAAGTCGTCTTATTAGTCACTTATTAATCTCCTCATTTAACCTGTTGGCAGCAAAATCAGGAACAAATGACAGAAAAAGTTCTGATTCTAGAGAAACTCCTCCCCAGTAATTACAGCCCGAGAAACAAACCTAAAGTAAATGGAGCGGTTGCTGGTATTTACTCTGATTTCAGTCACACAATGATTCCACGCCTCCTTGCAAAGAAGACTTTTATGCACTTGTCTCATAAATGTTGCCGCAGCGCTCAGGGCTACGCTGCTCTCAGCGTTTCACATCCAGTCAAGGTGCAGCTTCTGGGCAGGAGCCAAGCTGTGGTTCTGGTGTTGTCGTGTTTGTGCTACACTATTAAACATGCACCCATTAATCTAGATAAAGATAACACGGGGGGCTGAGAGAGCAGACGCACGCTCCCAGGTCCCTGGTTCTAAAAACAAACTTTCATTCAAAAGACAGAGAAGCTTTTATTTGAATTTTGATTCACTTGCTGATAAAAAACACCTGCTACCAAACGTGTTAAATCTTCAATCTGTTTCAGACAGATATCTCACATCTGATCAAAATAGTGTTTGTGTGTCTCTGCAGAAACCTCTAGCTTTACAACTACACTCCTACTTCTATTCCACAGCAGTGAAAGCGGCTACAGACAAACAGAAGAACTCACCCATGGTGGGATAACTCATGCTGACTCAGCAGGTGACCACAGCTAGTAAACATCAGTGCAAACTAAACGTCTTTTCCCTGCACAAACACATGCTTAACGCGCTGCAGATCCCACACGCAGCAGAAGAGGCAAAGAAAAAGTGATTTTGAAATTAGTCTGAGAGCAGTTCTCGTCTAACCAGCTAACAGTCTGCATTTCCAGCCTGCAGGGAAGCAGGTGAGCTCAGCCGAGCTCCACCTCCTTCAAATGTGACTCCGGTCCTCAGACCTGCCCAAACACGACCTGCAGCACGCCAGTGCCCCTGCAGCATCCTGGCTACTTCATGCTACATAAACTGGAAAATAGAGTCAGATTCAAACGGAGACCTGATTATCCAGGTTTCCACTTTCTTGTACTTCTGTGTACGTTCTGGTACTTTCTGCCCCAGTGAGCTGCAGCATGACTCTACTCCCACGTCACATCCTTCACATAAAGATAAATCCTGATTAAGACCGTGGTTTTTCTCCCTTAACACAGCCGACAACACGTCTGGCTCAGGTGAAAACACTGAACTACGTCAAGTGTTTTGACACAGTTGTTCACTCTAAAACGTTTCACATGATAAAACTGGATGATTCTTCTGTACAAAGAAATATCTGTTTAATCCTGACTGATGTAAACAGTGATAACAGTGTTACTTCATCCGTTCTGCACAATGGGCCACATCTACTGACATTTATGCTAAAATGCTTCATAAAAAAAATGTGAGGAGGAAAAACATAGTAGATAGAACAGTAGAATAGTGGAGCAATGAAATTTTTAACGTCTTGATCTTTTACATGATGTAAAAGTGGATCAGGAGAAAGGAGAGAGCCATCGAACCTGTCTGCAACCTCACCCAGCACCAGAGAAGAACATAGCAGTAAAACAGCCCCAAATCTTTCTGTGAATCAACAAAACATAGTTTATAATTGTATAAATAAGCAGTGGCTGACTGGATAAAGTGTCCCCCTCTAGTTTAAAGGCCGACTCATAACACTGAGAACAGATTATGACGTAGGAAGAAGAGGCCCCAGTTCAGCTTCAAAGTTTTGCTTCAGATGTTCAGATTGAAAACGCCCTGAGAGACAGCGAAGTGATGAGCAAGCAGCTTTTTATCATCTGCTCTTTGTCTCCAGGAGGCTCTTTGCAAAAATTAAAAGAATTAGCAAAGTGAAAGTTTCATCCTTGTGAGACACAACTGAGGCTTGATCGTTTTTTTTTTGCTGCCACTGCAAATCAAATAAAGACACAAGGATTTTTCTCTCCACACCTCAAACTTCTTTAAGGTTGAGAGGTTAAAACTGACCCTGCAGCAGCATGTGGACGTTGTCGATGTCCAGGGGCACGTAGCCCCTCTCCACCTCATCATCTCTGGAGTAGAAGTCTGACGACATACTTTCTCATCCACAGACTCCCGGCAGCATGGCCCCCGCCGCCTCTCTGCAAGATACAGGAACATCAGCGTTAGTGTTTTACAGTGAAGCAACAGAACCTAAAACATCAAACGTCTGATTTCAGACTCAAAAACTTTCATCCAAAACTACCAGAGCAAACTCAGAAACAGGACTTATGTGTCTCTGTAGTGTCAAAATAACTTCTTCCTATTGGGTTTTAATGTCAGCTGCCAAAAAAACAATAAGGTAGAAGGTACAAGAAGGTAGAGGAAGAAGGAGGTGCACAAAGAAGGTAGAAGAAGATACAAGGAGGTGCACAAAGAAAGTAGAAGAAGATACAAGGAGGTGCACAAAGAAGGTAGAAGAAGAAGATACAAGGAGGTGCACAAAGAAAGTAGAAGAAGATACAAGGAGGTGCACAAAGAAAGTAGAAGAAGATACAAGGAGGTGCACAAAGAAGGTAGAAGAAGAAGATACAAGGAGGTGCAAGAAGGTAGAAGAAGAAGATACAAGGAGGTGCACAAAGAAAGAAGAAGAAGATACAAGGAGGTGCACAAAGAAGGGAGAAGAAGATACAAGGAGGTGCACAAAGAAAGTAGAAGAAGAAGATACAAGGAGGTGCACAAAGAAAGTAGAAGAAGAAGATACAAGGAGGTGCACAAAGAAGGGAGAAGAAGAAGATACAAGGAGGTGCAAGAAGGTAGAAGAAGAAGATACAAGGAGGTGCACAAAGAAGGGAGAAGAAGATACAAGGAGGTGCAAGAAGGTAGAAGAAGAAAGTAAAAGGAGAAGGTGCAAGAAAGTAGAAGAAGAAGATACAAAGAGGTGCACAAAGAAAGTAGAAGAAGATACAAGGAGGTGCACAAAGAAAGTAGAAGAAGATACAAGGAGGTGCACAAAGAAGGTAGAAGAAGAAGATACAAGGAGGTGCAAGAAGGTAGAAGAAGAAGATACAAGGAGGTGCACAAAGAAAGAAGAAGAAGATACAAGGAGGTGCACAAAGAAAGAAGAAGAAGATACAAGGAGGTGCACAAAGAAAGAAGAAGATACAAGGAGGTGCACAAAGAAAGTAGAAGAAGATACAAGGAGGTGCACAAAGAAAGTAGAAGAAGAAGATACAAGGAGGTGCACAAAGAAAGTAGAAGAAGAAGATACAAGGAGGTGCACAAAGAAGGGAGAAGAAGAAGATACAAGGAGGTGCAAGAAGGTAGAAGAAGAAAGTAAAAGGAGAAGGTGCAAGAAGGTAGAAGAAGACTGGACTTCATTTATTAATGAACCAAAAGGTAAATTTACCTGTCTAGCATTTTTTTTTTCTTTTCAACTTGAAAATGTATTTAGAGTCTGAAACCGATATAAAACCAACACCAGTAATATAAAACTACACAAGCCCCATAAAGAATCACAAAGCTGTAAAACTAAAGCGCACAGATTTCCATTTATAAGTGAAAGTAACATTCATCTGGTCAGTATTACAGCTGTCGGCAGCAGAGTGGTGACGGATTTAGTGGTCGGATATAAAATGAACAGATCAACTGATGAATAAAAAATAAAAACAGACAGTAGAGTCCAGGAGGAGTTCATCTTTTAATCTAAAACTGTGTCAAGCGCTGAGCGTCTGGTTGAGTTTAGTCTTGTTGCACCGCGCCCTGATAGAGACTTAATCGTATCTGAGAAAAGTTTGACATTTCTTTCCAAACGTGTCTGAACCGAGGACACTTGTGTTTTGTCCAGTGTGTCTTTCCCTCCGAACACAAAGTGACACAGCGGTTTAGGAGCGGGGAACAGGTGAGGACGCCTAAATTAAACGGTGTGAAATAGCATCAAGCTTCACCGGCATGTCAAACCAAATGTCACATCAGGTCCAGTAGTAGCAGCGCTATGTTTTCTAACCAGCCCCAGGGAAAAGGACTTCACGGGCCAATTCAACACGGCTCAGTTTGTTCAACCTCCTCAATATCCCTGCAGGATCCGGCACGTTCAGAGTCACTATCAAATAACAGTTTTAACAGGTTCTTTCTGCTTTAGGCTGACAGATTTGAAGCATTTAAGGGTAAAGACATATATACACTGCCACACAAAGGTGTGGACACACCTTCTCATTGATGTGAATGAGGGGGTGTGTCCACACATTTGACTGGTGGTGTACAACATACAATAGTGTAGTGTGTTGTCTGGGATTGTAACGTCTTATCCCGTAATAACGAATGATATTCTCCTAGAAGTAAACAAAAGGGGAATTACAGCCTCGTGGGAGTTTGCTTCCTCCAACCAATCAAGCAGCTGCATGGATCCATAAACGTATGGTAGACATTTGGTTTCTTAACTTTTAGAGAAGTTAAGAAACATTTCATTTATTTATTTTCATAATTAGAGAATGATTTGTTGTGATTAGACCGTTTAATGCAAATTAACATAGTAGTTGCAGCGATAAAAGGAGGAAAAGAAGAAAGAGATGTGAACTAATCTCAAGTCTGAGGCGACGACAAATTGGAGCAAGTGACACAGTTGATTAAGATATGACGCCAACAGAGTTTTATAATTGTCTGACACAAGGAAACCACAACTTTAGTTCTTACCACCTAATTCTCCACACTGATAGGAGCCTTGGGTAAACGCAGATAAAGAAGAAACATCTAAGTCATCATTAAGTTTAACAAAAGTCCACGTTTCTGCCATATTTAAAGAGCTTCCATTGAAGTGACTGTAGAGAAGTTTAACCGGGAGGTCGACCTAATGCCTCATGTTAAATGGTCTTTAAAATTGTCTTTAAAGTTTTAGGAGTGGAATAGGAACATAAAATAAAGAGCAATATACGTCGACAGCTGTTGCAGAGCTTGAGGTCGAAACGCTCAGTTAGTCCTGAGTTTCATATGTGGCCAACAATTCATTAAAGTTTTAACTTTGTCAGACAATACACAAAAACTACTCTCAGTAACGTAGGTGAGTGCGTCCTCACTAGATGAATGCAACGTTATCTCTTCATAATCATGAGTCAACATCCAGTTCTTAATGTAATGCTGAAGCAGAGATGTCCAATCAGCTTTTTTTTGTGGCCAGATCCAATCCTGAACTTTTAATAAAGAGCATCAACCAATCGGATTCTCAATCAGATCTTAAACATCCTGCAGTTGGTTTGTTGTTGTTTGGCTGCAGCTTTTAACCTGAGCGGACTCCATGGATTTTGTTTCCTCTTCTGCGTCCAGTCTCCAGAAGAAGACGGACAAGTGTTGGAGGATCTGGGAACCTTTGCATTCCTTCTTACAGAAGCTATAACCCATCATCTGCTCCTGGAAGACAAGGACCGTCTATGACTGTCTATGTGCTTCTCCTTAGTTTGGGGTGGGACTTGTTGTTTTTTTCTTGTTTTCTATGTTGTGTTGTCTGTTTTTCTTAATGTTTGCATTCATACAATTGAATTTTGATACTAAAGGGACGTGGTTTGAGTTTATGGCAAACATAAAACAACTAACTACAAAATCTGGAGGTTTAAATAGGAAACTCTGTTGGTAAAACCCATCAAATACTTGCTTTTTTATGATCCTTTTTTTTTTATTTCAGCACAATATGCACATGTTCAATTCACGAGATATTAATAAAATAAAAAAATAAAAATTGCCTTGAACCAAAGTCTTCGATGCATGTTATTAACTTACAGAATCATCACTCGACCAACAGATTAAACCAATTTTTCTATTTAACAAATTTAATCCATCCTGTTTGCCACCATGTATTTTATCTACAGAACCCTCCAAATACAAAACGTCCATTCAGGATAAATACCATTGTGCCATGTTGAGTAACTGAGGTTGATTTCACTGAGTTGCTACTAGTCTCTTAGCAGCAGATCAAGATCACAGAAAATATATGTGACCAGACATAGACATAAAAATACGAGTCAAGGAAAAAATAGAATAAGATAAAAATAAAATAATCTTAAAATAGTATAAGAATGAGGTAGTAAAGTTACAAATAATATACCAAAAATACACAGTCTAATCTATAATCACAGAGATGAAATATATAGACATTTTAAAGTGTCTCAGTAGGTAAAGTTACAAAAAATATACTGAGCGCTGACAGAATACAACGATGAGGGACTGGAAGATCACAAACATCTTCTTAAAACTCTCCAGGTCCAGTTTCCTTTTTAAACATCATTTGGATACAAACCATGACCTGAATGACTGAGAACCTTCACAGACCAACTTAATACAACGGATCAGGTTTATCTGAACCCTGGAACTAATCGAGGCATCAGTGTCAGAACCTGAATATCTAATAACAGTCAATCATATAAGTGGGTCATAATTTGTCAAAGGTTACACACCCACCGAGCTGATCAACCTCTACACAAGAGCAGTGCTGTAACAAGCACGTGCTGTTTCTAAAAACACAACCTAGGAACTGAGGCAGTGCCCTTCAACGTTAATGTGAGCGCACACGGGGGGAGTTCAGCCACTGCAGCGGCATTTCAGAAATCCCAAGGCCTCGTGTCAGCTGCAGAGCGAGAGGGAGGTTTAAGACAAGGAGAGAGTCCTGGAACTAACTGGACTATTAGATATTATATATGCTAATACGTGCATTAGCAGCAACTAACAGAATTAACTAGTATTACGAGGGGAAGGGACGGATTCCCTGACCTAAAGTCATTAGTTAGTGCAGCTCTAATAGTAGAAACTGGGCAGTGGAAAAATCACAGGGTGGAGGCGTGAGGAGGCCACAACAACAACAGCTTCAGATGCTTTGTAAAATGTATTTATCCGAGGCTCACATAATTATTTACAGCAGCAGCCTGTGGGTAGACGCGCATTCACTCATATTCACACCTCTGAGCTCCATGAGTCAGCTGATATTACAAACAGAGAGAGGCCTGTAACACAAACAACGGTATGACTCACATTCCACACGCATTCACAACAAAGTAATAAAGTAAATCCTTCCCTGAAGATACAGGAGTAAAGGATTGTGCAGCAGTTTAAATTGTTTTTTGTCCCTTTGACAGGAATAAATCAGTCGCTTAGATATTGTGCGGGAATAAAGACGTCACACACAACATTTAAGATTATTATGACCTCGGCCTAAACTGTAGTTTGGGAAATCGGGAAATGATTATGAAAGAAGAAGATAGAAGGAGGAGGGAGGAAAGAAAGAATGAATACTTATAATAAGGAAGAGAAGAAAGAAGAAGACAACAACAATTATGTTTGTTATGGTATTTGTGCTAAATGGTTTTCATGCTGCTTGATATTACATGTGCCATGTATTTGATGCATGTACTGTACTGTGAGGAACTACATGTGCTGCATGAAGTTCTGTGTGCTTTTATATTATGTTCAGAATTAGAAACGTTTCTATTGCCAAGTATATTTTTACATACGAGGAATCTGCCTTGGTTTTTTGTTGCGTAAAAGATATAGAAAACAATCAAATAACATAAATCATCAATAACAATATACACACTAAAATATACAAAAAAAATATACAAAACATGTACAATGTACAGCATGTGATTGTAGTTCTGATACTAATGGTGAAGCTTTTGTGTTTTACATGCTTTCTGTGTTGTGTTGTTCTTTAAATGTGCACTAATGTGTCTCTTACGTTTCTCATATTTCTAAATTGCTGCTGCTTTTTAAAAATAATTTTATCCTTTTCTTTCCCCTTATCTTATACTGATAATATCTCGTGTTGTATTTAACTTTTCAGAAGCCCTTTACCACCTGACCAGGGACCACAGCTGAAAATGAGCTTAATTAGCTAAAGCTCAATTATTTACTGGCACCTTGTACAGTTAATTAACAGGGACTGTCCATGTCACAATAAACTAATAAAGTAAAGTAAGTGACCCCTTAAAGGTGCATTTAATGTGGTTAGCTATGAAAAACGTTTGAATCTATGGACAGTGCTGATAACAACATGTCAGCGACGGCTTCTGCAGCTTTACGTGACCTGAAAATAACCTCAAGGAGACAGATATGAGTTCTATTTACATTATGCAGCCACAGCTAATGTAGTCACTGCTGCTCTTTATTCTACTTCTATGTTACTTTACCTCAGTGCTGTGCGGTCACATGTCCTCTGTTAATTAATCCTAATTGGTTTTGTTATGTTGTTAACCCCTTCAAGGACCCAACATAAATGTACTCATCAACAAGAGCTCATCATCTGCCTTTTTCACCCTGAAAACACATCACGAGTTCTTCCAGTGTTGTGAAGATCAGTCATCGATCCACAACCTTCCAACCAAAACCCTGTCACTGATACTCGCTGGTTCCTCCTCTCTGACTCTGAGTGACCTTTCCTTTCCATATTTTAGTCCTAGCTCTGAGCTAAAAGAAGCGAAGGCGACCAAGCGCAGCCTGAACCTATTATTATTTGCCTGTAAAGTCATGGGCCACACATTAATCCTCTTATGCTACGTTCACACCAGCAGCAATAGAGCTTCCTCGAGACGTTTTAATGGAAGCTGTCGATATGAAGCATCCGAAAGAAGCAATATCACTCAGCAGCACAGGCAGCGTGTGCAGAGGCTGTAAACAGACACCTGTGGAAACCACTTCTTCCTCATTCCCGTTCAGCCTCAGTTTTGATCCGGTGTCATGACTCCACGCAAGAACAACACATTCTTATTAAATGTCGCTGAACCTGTCACACAGAACTTTCTGAGACACACCCCGTCACACATGATAATTCTGTGCTCTGAAATGACTCAAAAACACAAACAGAGGACAATATCCTGCGGGCAGACGTCCAGACGAATGCACTGTAATACACAGATATCTGCACGTTATCACCTCAGAGAGTTAAGGTCTTTCTCTTAGATAGAAAAACAGCGACGAAAGAACAACACATTTTGTAAACAAGCACTGAAAACTTCCTCACATCCCACAATGTCACAGTATTATAAGGTATTTCAAATACCTGAGGACATTAAGAAAACATTTAATATTTATATCAAGTCGATAGAGGCAGCGTGAGGCTTTGCTCCATGTTCAATGTTGCAAGAGGGGTTTATAGAACAAAACCATGAGTTCTAGGATCTCAATACAACTTACAACAACTTATACAACTTAAAACGGGGCTTATTGCTTCTGGATCTACTGCTAAAGTCTAGGGGGAGTTGTATTTACCTTAGTTTAAAAAACTAAACTTAAGAAGCAAAACGCAAACTTGAGGTTTGTGCAGCAACATTTTGTACCTTTAATAATCATTTTTATCTCACTTTATTCTATTTTTCATCAGTCTAAGCTAACATACTGTTCAAACAACTAAATGTCCCATTGGGGATCAATGAAGTCTTATCATATCTTATCTTAAATATGTTAAAATATATTATATCTAGACTCTGAAACAGAATTCGGGTTCAAAAAGTCGTGCATTAAATATGGGGTGACACAATAAAACGTCCGTCTAATTAGACTAAAACAGTAATCAAAATACTAAATAAATAGACATTAAATAGACTAGGGGAGTTATTAAAAACGGCTCTGATAAGAAAGTGTTTGCATGTCCTCACACTCTAAAGAACTACAAGGCTAAACACTTGTTCAGCCAATGCTTCATGTAGAATAACCTTATTCAAGTAGTTTTTTTAAAATCCCTGCTGTGTGAAGTGGTACTAAGTGCTGTGCCTCTGACCACAGGAATGTGAGATTGTGTCGCTGTTATGAAGCTGTCAGGGCCAGAAATAGTAGCAGGGAACACGTGTGTGCAGCCTGTTTCAGATCAGTAGTGAGTCCTTGAGGAAGACCTGAGGACTTTTTTAATAAGCCAGATAACAAGTGGATTCTCTGCAGGTTTAAGAAAGAAACACTGAGACTGACAAAACACTTACTGCAGGATCACATCCACTAACTAATGCATTCTTCACAGTTGCACACGCTGCGTTTATTCTAAATAATACATTCAAGATGTTTCTTGTACTTACATGCAGAAAAAAAACCAGAGTGCGTGTTTTGGCTGAAGGTGGAGGTCCAGGCGCTAATGATGAAGTCCAATGTGGAAGACCAGATCTGGCTCTGTTGTCGTTGGTGGTTTGACAGATCTGGAGGCGACTGAGCTCCAGGACGGGCCGGACTGTCACCGGAGAAGCCAGAGCCATCGCGGGGCCGAGCAGGAAAAACTCTGTGGGACACTAAATATAGAAACCAGCCGGGGTCCAACACACATACCCTGCTCCGCTTTGGCTCAGGCGGCTGAAACCTGGGTTAAAGGTCCAGCTCCAACAAGAGCAAAGCCCGATTTAACATTTAACGTCATCTCAGTCTGGAAAGCTCCCAAAACCCAGGGATATGACACGGTTTCTGCAGGTGTCAACACGTCTGAGACATTTTTAAGACCATTATGATTTTTAACTACACTAAGTCCCAGAGAAGAATTTCTTTCAAAACAGCAAAAATTATTGTCATTAAAGTGTCCATCAGGACATACCTGAGGGGGGCTCCACTAATGAGGAACAGGAATGAATGGATGTAAGAATTCAAGACTTGACTGACTGTAATTTAACACCTACAATGCAAAATATGCTCATATTTAAGACATTTTAAAGCCTTACACTGGGATTTTAAGACTTTATAAGACTCCGCAATAAAATCCTCGCATCCACAGCCAAAAAGCAAAAATAAAGAGGGACACATGAAGACAAAACATTTAAGAAAAACTAATGACTTTGTTAATTTTATGCTAGAAAGAAGAAGCTAGTTAGCGCGACAGCTTCTAGCTAAAGTAACCGTCTTAGCTAACAATTACGACGTTAGCCAACATTTATTAAAAATGAACCACACTCTAAAACAGATGCAGTTATTTTTTTGTATGAGTCATTAAACATTTTAACACCAAAACGAAACGTTAAAACATAAATTAATACGTTTGTTTGACTTTTTTTTCTTTACCAGAGTCAGAGTTCGAATTTCACCGCGGTTTGATATTAGAACGCTTCCGTGCGCATGCGCATCTGAGAAACGTAGACACGTAGTCATGTGACTAGAAATCGTCAGAAAATCAGGAAATTAAGTACAAATAACATAAAAGGCTGATTTATTTGTTAAAAATATTTATTTATGTATTTATTATTTTATTTATATTCTCACAAGATCCAGAAAAAAAATAAAAAGAAAAAGAAAATTGAAATATTTTTTGTATATTATGCGTTGTATTATGCATGTTGTAAAACTATTGTCCTTTACGCTTCTTTGTAATTATTTTATATTGCTATCTTTTTTTTTTTTTACTTATTGTTACCGTATGAATAAAAATATTAATGTATTAGATACCTTACAGCCCTCAGTATGTTGAGGTCAGCATCCATATAAGCCCGGTAGTAATGAAGTAATGAAGTGAAAGTGGGACTACGGCACAGATTACAGCAGGATTTGCTTGAACCAGCTGCTCTACCAGCAGGCTATATGTTTTACTGGGTGCTCTAGTTTGGGGTCAGGGGTCAGAGGTCACGCAGGCTGCCTCAGCAGTTCAGGACACCACTGAGCCCTGTGTCGAGCTCCCGTGACCTCATGCATGGCAGGTTGTACATGTTCCTCTACACATGTAAAGATTAAACTTACTTTACTTTAAGTTCTAGCTTTATACATGTTTATAATAATAAATCCAATCATAATGAATACACATCTCCCTGTTCATCTCCACATACAGTAAACCTCTGACAGTAAACTATGTCAGACCTGAGTATGATGGGAACAGGTGTTTGGAGAGTATCACCCCTGAGCACCAGAGGTCAGTATAAGATCATTTTACCTGCAGAGCTGCTGGCGTCTGCAGGAGAAACCACACGATTTCTAACTGTATGCGTCTTTTCTTCTGTGTCCTGCATGAAGAAATGTCCCAGCGCCGCCTGTAATGATTAAAGCTGTAATAAGAGTCACAACATTGACGATTAACTTCAATCAGATGCTATTTATCCGGCTTTTAAACCAAACTGAAAAAGAAGAATTAGCTTATCAGTGTTTTATTGTGTTTTACATAATAGATGAGCTTCACAAACTAAATGACTGACTTCACACTCAGTGACATAATCAACCTCAGAATGATTTCATTCACAAAATCTTCTTCATGTGATTAAAAAAGTCATGAAATTCCCCCGATTTTTCAAAGAAATGTCTTTTTGGGGTCCTAATAGATAGATCCTCCTCTAATAACTTTCCTTCTGTTTAATATGTTAAACCATCTGAACTCACTCTCTTAGACTTTAATGATCCTCACAGGAATTCACAGTGGCTCAGTTACACATAAAATATATATATATATATATATATATATATATAAAATAAAAATAAAATCAATAATAGAATAAAAGTAGAAGAAAAAAATGTAGGAAAATAAAATAGTATAAGCAAAAATGTATAAAATTAGTATTTGAACAAATGCACAAAAATGTACAAGAAATCGAGACAGAAGTGAATATATATATTATTTATATCCATTAATAAGGATGAATAATGTGCATTAACGTGAATAACATGGAGTTATCTGTTGCAGAAAGAGGAGCAGCTGCACGGCTGGAAGAGAAATTTCACCTTAGATCTAAAAGTTTTACAATATTAATATCAGTATAAATATTAATAAAGCCTCAGAACTGGACCTGATGTCTGATGTCAAACCTTTTTTTATCATCAACTTCGTTTCCTCACAGTACCAAGTATATTCATTATATTCATGTGCTATTCTGCTGTTCTCTGCTACTGTGTTTTTATTGTATATGTTGTATTTTATTGTGTATATGCTGCTATCGTTTTTATTTTTATTGCTCCTGAACCAAAGAGCTGCCAAACTGTATTTCAATGTTTTTCACCAGACAATGACAAAAAAACTTCTTATTCTTCATATTCTAATTACATGAAATGGATCAGAAACAACTGCTGAGTGAAACTTTTTAAAGAAACGTTTATGGATTTAAGACCCTAAATCCTCTTTATCAGTGTTAAAGCTCCAGAAACACGAAGTGAAGAGTCGGTCGTCATCGGCGTAATAAGGATTTTCTTTATCACATATTTACACTTCAGTTTCTTTTCTTTTCTTATGACTAACATTGTTTTTTCTTCTTCACTCCAGCAGTTATAGGAGAACAGCAAAATGAAACAGTATTTACCCACTTTGTTTGGTTGTAATATAGCTTTTTATATATTTTTATATTCTTATTTTTTATTCTTTAGTTCCACATGTGCTCTGTCTGTGATGCTGAATGTCTCTGCTGCTGTGAATGAATAAAGGCTTATCTTATCTTATCTTATCTTATCTTATCTTATCTTATCTTATCTTATCTTATCTTAGCTTATCTTCAGTACACATCATTCTACTGATTCTCTCTTCTCTGGAAGGAGGGAGTAACTTCTTAGAGATGACACCACGTCCTCAGGCTTCTCCTTGAACTGATCAGTTTCTCCACTCATTCATGCATGAACACAACCAGTTTACTAAAACTAATATTTGTCTGTGCGTTATGAAAGGGCCTAAAGTGAAGATTATAAATTAAAGTCGTCCCGGGTGGATCTTGGCTGCTCTTTGGTTTGACAGGTGAACCTCCGTGTTTAATCTGGCTTTAATTGCTTTGGCCTCATCTTTACTTTTAAAAAGATTCATTTCCCAAACCACAGCCTGGAGGCTGGTGGAGAGGAGGTGGGGGGGTCATTTTGTTGATGAGGAGCTACTCCTCTTCCTCCTCCTCCTCCTCTGACTCACGCCGTGAAGCCTCCAGACGACGGCCGGCTTTGTCTCCGTGTGTGCAGACGTGTCGTGAATGTCGTTGGAACAAAGTAGGAACAGAAAGAGACAACGTGTCAGGATATAAGGAGCTCAGGGGTGAAATCCTTCCAGCCGACATGTGAGAACAGGAGCCGGGTCTGTTTCTGGAGCCGGATAATTGAGCCGAGAGGAGACGCAGGTAGGAACCGAGCTGGAGTGTGTTGTTCCACCTCTTCCATGTGAATGACTGCGAACAAAAGGCAGATTCACTCCTTAATCAAGCTAATGGAACGGGAAGAAGCCGTGATGGGCAGTGACAGGTAGAAGGGCCTCGGGGGGGTGGGGGGTTGATGGGGGGGGGGGGCTTCAGCCCGATGACTGGCAGGACGCAGGCCCATAAAAGCCTGGTTCTGTCAGATCCTTCAGCAGATGGTTCAGGTCTGACGACGTCGCTGCAGAGATTTAGAAAAGTTGGAAAGTGGAAACGCTGCGTTCAGAGATGAGTCTTCAGAGGACGAGGTCACACAGGTGAGAGGAAACGTTTACCGACTCAAATATGTTCCATCTTTGATTGTTATTTTGTGTTAAACTACATTTAACTCGTCTATCAATGCACATATGGACCTGGTCCGTGGAGGTAGGTGCTTATTCAAGGCCACAGACATTAGAAGACACAACTCCAACTGTACATTTTATAGTTTATGTTAATTGGACCTTGAATATTTTGTCTTGTTTTGTTCATATATTCAAATCAGTGACCACCAGCTACAGTTTACATTCAGACATTAGACCCGTTTTATTTATTCTCATTTCTGTCAAATGAATTAAGAGATTTCTTAAAATTTCTCAATTTTTAAAAATACAGATAAAATATTACAGAAAATAATAATGAAACAGTGCAGGGAGCCTCCAGCTTAGAATATTATTATAATATTATTATATATTAACATAAAACATTTATATGACGACATATAAATGTCTGGTGACGAACAACAACAACAATAATAATACACAAATAAAAACAGAAAAAGTCAGAAACTTGTTGCTGGTAACAAGCGATAATATTTGGTTCTTGCTCTAATAAGAGGAAATAAACTCCACCTAAAACATCTGAATCAATAGTTCTGTTCACACTCAAACCCTCAACCAGACGCTTAGAACCGAAGACTTGAATAAAACGTTTTCAAGAACTAAATAATCCAGGTTTCCTTCTTTGAGTTTTGGGTTTTTGGATAAAATGTGACCTGAACTTTATCTGCCTCATCTCTGGTAATGTTGTTATTGTTGCTGCTGTTTTTGTTGCTGTTGTTGTTGTTGTTGTTATCTTTCTAAAATCATTGTGGTTTCCCTCATTCTCAGTGATGTGAAGCTACACTGACATAAAATACAAAGTGAAATAAAGATTAAAACAAACTGAGCTGTGCTCTATGGATCAGTTGGTTTCAGAACGATGTCTTTAAATGTCCTGGAGTGATGAGACTGAGTCGTGTTTAGGAGATGGTTCCTAAAAGCAGATTTCATTAGACCCCCTTTGCTCCCTGCAGCAGGTCTGGGCCGGTACTGGTCTGGGTTCTGCTCTGGGTCTCGCTCCACCCAGGTTCCCCTGTCGCCGTGACGGCCGTGAACCTGCGGCGTTTCATCGGCTGCGCCGTCCGGGAGTTCACCTTCCTGGCCAAGAAGCCCGGCTGTGGAGGCCTGCACATCACCACCGACGCCTGCTGGGGGCGCTGCGAGACCTGGGAGGTGAGGGGGGGGGGACACGCAGCTACTGTACAAGGACAAGTAGATGGGATTCAAACTAGTGACCTTACAGACTGATGACGCAACAAACCACCAGCAACGTTAATCAAGTGACATGAGTTTAACCCTGTAACGTTCCTCTGGGTGTTTTATCTCTTTAAACCAATCACAGCTCGAGTAAATGCTGCATGATGCAATATGAAAACATGGGGGATTAGCTCAAATGGTAGAGCGCTCGCTTAGCATGCGAGAGGCAGCGGGATCGATGCCCGCATCCTCCAAAGCTTTGTCTCCTATTTCCCCACAGAGGGACAGATAAAGGTTGTTCTGCTCTGTTCTATTGATTAAAGTCAGTATAAGATTCAACCGACACATTTCAGAATAAAAACATTCAGGCAAATCTCAGAACCTGTTAATTATTAACTGTGTGTCAACTTTGATTCCTCCAGAACTAAACTTTACTCTGGCTACGTCCTAAATGGGAGGATGTTTTTGGTTTTTTGCCAGGAGATGTCAATCATCATGATGTCACATCCTGTTTTTATAGCGTCAAGTAAAATGACAAATCGATAAAAACGTATATGACGTATACTTTACCTCCATGTTAGTGAACTACATCATCAAACATGCTTTAAATTCATGCACGAGCTCCAATTTGCAAAAAAGGCTGGAATGATAAGAGATTAAGACACAATCAGGACGTCCCAGAGACGACTGAACTATTTACCAGGACTCGAGCTGCTCTCAGTCTGTAAAAGTCTCCGTTTCAAGAGAGAGGAGACGATCTGAGCAACTTCACCGAAGCACGTGTTCAGTATCAGCTTCCATCTGAAGACGGAGACTCAGACAAACAGATACTCGGATGGAGAGACAGGTGGTCCCCACGGAGACAATTTGTTTTGGGTTTCCTCCTCCTCTACAGGGAGGTGAGAGCAAGGTCAGAGGCCGGGGAGGGATTCAGAGACAGAGAGGGAGAGGGAGGTGTCTACAATCCTCCAGCATCTAACGGTGGTGAGACATAATAAGGAGGAGACACTGAAGAGACTCCAGTTTCCTGTGGAGCTGGTGTGTATGTGAGCAGAGGCCTCGGCTTTGTTTCTGCCTGGATCCCCTCAGGGAGACGACTCCTCTACTCCTCTCTGAGTCTGCTCTGCCCATCAGGGAGGTCAGAGACACAGAGACACAGAGACAGAGCCGATGTCTCGCCGTAGGGACGGACTGGAGGACAGTCACCAGGAGCTCAGGGGTTAAACCTACAGGAACTTTTATTACAGTTACACCGGATTAAAGTCCTGCTGCAGCGAGACTAGAGCCCATTAACAGGAGCTTTGCATGTGTCACAAATCCCCCAAATTACACCGAGCAGAAGAAAATAATCCATTAAATAAGAAATGTCTAATAAGGTGGATTTGTTTCCTGAGACAAATCTGTCTCTGTCTCAGACTTAGATGCAACAGAAAAGATAATATCTGAGCCAGAGCCTGAAACCAGAAGAAAACATTCAACTTTACTGCAAAGGCAACAATTAAGATCTAACACACGTCGTTTAGTTTACAGTCTTCATGCTAAGCTAACCGTCCGCTGGCTGCACCAAGAATGTTGTTAATCCCAAAAACTAAAGATAAAACAAGACAACGAATTGAAAATGTAAAATAGGTAAATTTACCTTTAATGTATGAAAACAGAAACCAGAAAGAATAAGAGAAAACAGTTGTTATTTGATTCATATAAAAGGAGATGGTTTAAAGACCTTAGAGACGAGCCCACGAGTCCAGACTGAGGTAGAACGGAGAGAATGACAATTTAAATCATGATTGATGTTTAATGGGGCCTCGTAGAAATCAAGTGGACGCCATGACACCTCCTCTGAAACATGTAGTCCACTAACATGGATGGAGGGGGCGGGGCTTATGTGACCTCTACCTGGGACATGAAACTAAAACACTAAAGTACAATTTCATACATTTTTCATTTTACGTGATGACTGACGGCTACTAAATGAGTTAACTTTTTATCATTTTAGTCTTTTTACAAAAAAAAACTCATGTTTAGGACGTAGCCAGAGTAACTGAATGCTGTTGATGAACATGTTGGAGCTCATTCATGGTCTTTGTCTCTATTGAAAGACAAGACAATTTGCCTGATTTTTTTTTTATTTTGACAGAAAGTGTTGGTTGAATCCTGTAATGACTTTCAGTCTCACTAAGTGGAAATTAAACTGAAGAAGCTTTGGAGGATGCGGGCATCGATCCCACTACCTCTCGCATGCTAAGCGAGCGCTCTACCATTTGAGCTAATCCCCCATATAACACTGACCCTGGAATCAGGAATCAGAAGAAAATGATGTATGATTGGTCCAAAACACTGCTACTGTCACTAAAACCACCCAGAGGAATGTTAAAGGGTTAAAATGAGATTGCCAGCAAATTATATTTTAATATGTAATTAGCTCGCAACACTTCAACACTGGGTCTGTGGGGAATAAAGACAGTAGTTGGTAGTTAGCACTTATGAAGCCTGAATCCAGAATGGTGCTTTGTTCAAGAAGAAATCAGTTCTTTTCTTTGTAACTGGTGTAGTTAGCGTTAAAGATGCTAGTTAAAACAAAACCAACAGGTGGCAAATGCAACAGGTGCGATAAGCAACAAAATGGGAAGCTGGTGATGGAGTCAGCAGCTCTTGGTCAGAAGGAACTTGAGTCTGTTTTAAACCTCCTGCCGTCGGCTAGGCTAGTTAGCTGGTGTCTAGTTGCTAGTTGGTAGCTAAATGTGTTTTTCCTGGGGTCATGACACAAGGGACTGTAACGTCTCATCCTGTGTAACGCTGAATGTTCTGGTCCGTCCAGAAACCGGTCGTGGAGCCTCCCTACATCGAGTCCCACCAGCGGGTTTGCACCTACAACGAGACCCGTCTGGTGACCGTGAGGCTGCCCAACTGCCAGCCGTCCGTGGACCCGGCCTACACCTACCCCGTGGCCCTGAGGTGCGACTGTGGAGTCTGCCAGACGAGCACCACTGAATGCATAACCTCCGTGTGACGTCCCGACGGCCAGAAACCGTCCCTCTTTACCTTTAGTCGCCAAGAAACCGTCTAAAGCTCTGTCTCTGCAGCCTAAAACATTCTAATTCATTTCAACTCATACTCAGCTTCTACATGAACAAAATGCTTGTTTAACACCAATAAAAATCAACAATGGGCAACCGTGGACCTTTTATGTGACTTCAATCCACTGTATCATTTCATTTCATTCCATATCACCATGACTCTATGAATTACAATACTTTAAGTATTAAGTAAATCTACTTTCGTTAACATGGTGCCTGGTGTTGTATCTATGTTCATTAGAACTAAAATACAGACCTTTATATAAAACATCTGCCAGTTTAGCCACTGAAAGTTTCCAAATAAAAACTCTTTAAGGAGGAGACTTTAAGTTTTAAGGTACATTAATTAAGTTTTGTGGTACAAGATGCAAATTTTACAAGTGAAACCTGTTTATTTAAGCTTATTAACTTCTCAAGTTCATATGATGCATAAACTTAGCAAATTCCATCAATAGTAACGAGCTACAATGTCCCTAATTAGCAAGTACTCATTTGAGGACGTTGGGACTTCATTGTTTGCAGCTCTGGTTTTGCGCATCAATGTTCAGGTATTAAAACAAATACTTTTTGTAGCACACTCAACTATATAGTATTATACAGTGAAATAATCCCTGTGTCCATATATGAGAACATTATCTTATTTTTCTTTTCTCAGAAACTACTTATTGTTTGAAGATGATGCTTAGTTTTTATATTTCTTGTGACTTCTAAGTCGCATAAAGAAATTAAAAACACACACCAAAGAAAAGCTCGGGAGGTTTAGTAAGTCAAACATTAAATACGTTAAAACGCAAACGTGTCATTTCCAGTGGCGTCTAGTTAATGAACAGAAATCTGTGTCAGAATCTGTGGAATTTTAATTAATATTTTGATGTAAAAGCAGTAATGAGGCGTGTCAAGTTCATCGTCGCTGGAGCTGCTCCCTTTTTTATATGTCATAGAATCTTCCTACACGAAGCCATGTAATTACTGTAACACACACAATTAATTCATTAGTGTCTCAGAGTCTTTGAGGTTGAGGCCTAATGATCTGACCGCTGTTAATTAACGAGCTGTGGTCAAACTTCCTGACGGCCAGTTCGTCGCTGGGACGAACGGGAATGAAGAAGGAATAAAGAAGAAAAGGAAAAATCCCTGAGTGTTGTTGTTCGTATGATTGTGGAGGAGAGAGAACGGGCTTTATGTAATCCCCCAGCGCTCACATGTCACCGAGGAGCTGCAGGGATGAGTTTGAACCGCAGAGCTCAGAGGAAAACACAACTCTCTGCTGCCTCTACACAAAAAAAAAGAAAAAGAAACTTCCTCTGCTTGTGTCTGGGTGTGTTCACGCTGCAGATCTTCAAGCTCACTGCTGCAAAATATCTCATTTTATTCACGCATGAAAAATAAATACAAATGTTCAACTTTTCTGCACAATGAGACTTTTTTCTCTTTCACTTTCTTTGAGTGACTGCAAACATCTGAGGTACAGTCACTCAAAGAAACGTGTTCAGAGTAACAATAAGTCCATTTAAATAAGGATGTTCTCTTATAATCCTGTATTATATCCTGTCTATTCTAAAAAACATGTTTGCACTCTTACCGCGGCTGTTATAAAAAACTGTATATATTTAATATTTTTTGTATATTTCTTTTAGTATTAGTATTTTAACTTGTAAATCTTTGTAAATAATAGCTTCTTTGCACTATTTTGTACGTACTTGTCTTTTTTGCTATTCTATTCTATTCTATTCTATTCTATTCTATTCTATTCTATTCTATTCTATAATCAGCAGACTGGCACCTTTCAAGTTATTTTTAGTCTGTAATAAATTTCCAAACGTCTCCCAAATAAATCCCATAAAAGGTCATACGGTAAAAGCAAAGCAGTATGAAGTGATTATACGTTGCTTCAGTAAAAACTATATAGACCAGAGAGAATATTCACTAACAATATAAAGGATATTCTTACCCTAACCTTTTTTAAAAGTAAAGAATTCACTGCAACAACAATAAAAATGGCTGCATGAAAGCAGCCATTTTCGAAATGAAGAGGGATTTTCGGATGCTTGCGATATGCAAACTCACCTCTAGATGGCACTAGAGTCTTCAGTCCGATCCTTTAAAAATCACCAAATCCTCCTTTACACGTGGAAATGAAGTTCTCAGGTCCTCGTTGAATGGCATCCGTGCTCTTACTCTAGTGAAGGAAACTTCAGAAAGAAATGATCATGATCAGAACGTGTCTGAGTCAAACTTACAAATCTCTGCTCGCTGAATAAACATTAAGTCGCTTTTATATTGTTTTAAATGAAAGTTGAATTTTTAGATGGCAGGGTTCACTAAAAAGACAAATTAGTTGTAACTCTGAGTGGCTAAAGCTAAGTTTGTTCTTTGCATCTATTTCACGTTAGCTAATCACAATTAAAATTAAATTAATTCATATCAGGGACAAAACAACAGAATATGAAATAAAGGGAATTATTTTGTGCAGCTGCAACAAATTATTACATAATGTGTCTGTGAGTCCCCATTCTACTGTCATTAATGAAAAGGAGAGGATGCCTAAACAAACAGAAGTCTGAGTGAGGAGGCTTTTAAAGGGTGAGGAGGAGGAGGAGGAGGAGGAGGTGCAGAGGTTGAAGAGAGGAGGTTAGCTTAGAGGTTGGCTGCCCGGGCTGTTGACTCTCCTCCTGAGACCTCTGTTATCTCCCTCAGCCCTGACAGGAGAAGCTCCTTTAACGACCCCCGCTGTCCTAATCATTCCTGACATTAGCTCTTCCTCCTCTGCCTGCAGCTCTTGGCAGGAGGACTGTATCGCAGAGGAGGAGGAGGAGGAAGAGGAGGAAGAGGAGGAGGAGGAGGAGGAGGCTCCAAGTGAGACTGAACCAATAAGCAGAGATCCCTAACCTGAGGCCATCTGGCTGGTAATAGTTCTTCCTAGCCTCCCAGCAAACAGTAGCCCCTCCTAGCTTACTAGCTAACAGTAACTCTTCCTAGTGCCATAGCCTCCCAGCTTATAATAGTTCTTCCTAGCCTCCCAGCTAATAGTAGCTATTCTTGGCTTTCTAGCATTCAGGCTTCTAGTAGTGCTTCCTAGCTTGTTAGACTCCCGGTGAATAGTAGCTCTTCCTAGCCTCCCAGCTAATAGCAGCGCTTTCTAGCTTCTTAGCCTCCCAGCTAATAGCAGCTCCTTCTAGCTTCTTAGCCTCCCAGCTAATAGTAGGATTTCCTAGCCTCCCAGCTGTTTGGCCAACTACTTTTGTACATCTGTTCATAATGCTAATTCTGTAAATTTTCTTCTTTCTTGTGTTTTTTAAGAGTGTTTACTTTTACGTGCAACGTCACAAAGTAATTTCCCTCGTGGATCATTAAAGTTTGTCTAAGTCTAATAGTATCTCTTCCTAGCCTGTTAGCCTCCCAGCAAGTAGAAGGTCTTCCTAGACTCGCAGCTTACAGTAGCACTTCCTAGCTTCCTAGCCTACCAGTTAGCTAACAGTGGGATTTAGGGCAAGTGAGCTGAATTTGTACAGCTTTAGTGACAGCTTCTCCTCTGTGGTTACATCCTGACAGTTATGAATTATCCAGTATCTCCTGCAGAAATGTGAGGAGGACGATGGAGAGAACAGTAGAACCGATTCTTTCCACGATGAACTCTGTGACGGCCTTTACTTCCATGGACGTGGATTAAGATGGAAAGATGAACTTTTACACACCACAGTATTATTTTTTAGCAGGAGTTACATTTCCTCTGAAATGTCTTTCCCTGTTTGTAACTGGTTTTACCTGTAGTTTATTTTAAAGGCCACTAATAAAACAATAATAACATGTTTGGTTTCAGTGGGGGACAGTGATTATAAATAATTGAATCCGACAAGGAAGTAAAATTACATAAAATATACTGAATCTGTAAGAAAAGCGTTTTAAATGCACCACTGAAAGGCTTTTTACACTGATCTTTTCTTTCTCACCATCCCCCTCATAACGTTAAAGCAAATCGCCTTCTGGATACGGCCTGTCAGTTTATCAGCCTTAAATACCACTGATGTGTAGTATAACCGTGAGGGGTCGCAGCACGCCCACCTCCTCTGCAGGAGATGAAACAATAACGGTCACGCCGCTGCCACTGTACCAACCACCTTCAGCCTCACACGATCCCATTCAATCTGCAGCAGAGGCACGTTTCATCCACACCGTCGAGCACATCTTGACGTTTGCACCGCTGACGAAGCTTAATTTCACGGCAGCGCAACTTTAAAACAAATCAAAAGAGTGAACGAGAGAAAATATTAGAAACAAGTTAAAGCTGCAACATGCGTCCAGTAGCTGTATAAAACAAACTGGACCCAACGCATGATCAACCACCACGCACACTATATCACAAATACACCGTAGCCCAGTTACTAGTAGCTCTTCCTAGCTTCCCAGCTAACTGCAGCTCCTCCTAACTTCCTAGCCTCCCAGCTAACAGTAGCTTTTCCTAGCTTCCCAAATAACAGTAGCTCCTCCTAACTTCCTAGCCTCCCAGCTAACAGTAGCTTTTCCTAGCTTCCCAAATAACAGTAGCTCCTCCTAACTTCCTAGCCTCCCAGCTAACAGTAGATCTTCCTAGCTTCCTAGCATCTGAGCTACCAGTAGCTGTTCCTAGCTTCTTCCTAAATTTAGTCTGAAATGCTGAGTAAAATGAAAGATATAAATTAAAGATCTTTATTCCTACTTGGACTTCATATCCTAATTTTAAGACGGGCTAACAACACAAAGATTCTTCATGTTAAGCTAGGAAGCTAGCCACCCAGCTAGCAGTAGCTGTTTAGAATATTTAGATGTAAAATTACCTGCATTTAAAAAGAGACATAAGCTAGCTAAAGGATGGCTGCTGTCGAATGGAACTGAAAATAAATGTCACATTTTTACACAAATAATTTGAACTTCAAATGTTCAAAAAACTCGGAAATCTCCTTTTCAATCTAATATTGATATTACTTTGATCATAACAAAAAAAAAAAGGAAAAGAAACTAAAACCCCAGCATGATGACTGACACTAAAAAGAAACTGTCCTGGTGTAAATGAGCCTGGAAAGCTCTGCAGCTTCAGACGGACGTCAGCTCAGAGATGAAGCCTTTCACAATCACTTTCCACCTGCAGGAATTAAACCCGTTCTCCAGGAGAATCTGGAGGAGAAACGAGCTGACGGGTGTCAGTTTGGGTAAAATGGTGCGTCTCCTCCTCTGTTGTTTCAGGAGCAGTGAGGCGACGCTAATGGGGATTAGCATGTACAGACAGAGACGGCTCGGTGTGTCTGGGCTGCAGGTGGATATTACTGTCGTGCCTGAAATAAAAGGCTACTTTTCATCAACTCAAATAGTTGATTTCATTTTGTCAGTTCCAATTTTCCACTCATTTCCACTTATTCAATTATTTATTTCTAAAGTTTAATTTCATCTGGTCGTGAATAAACCTGAAACTCTATGTAATAGTAGAAGATTGGGATCTAAAATGATCTGCTGTTCAAAAATAAAGGACGGCCCTTTGGAATAGAACTAGAACTAGAGAATAAACATTTTACACAGGCACAACTGCTTCTCTGCTAGATCTCCTCCTAGCTTCCTAGCTTCCCAGCTAATAGTGGCTCTTATTAGCTTCCTAGCCTCCCAGCTAATAGTAGCTCTTATTAGCTTCCTAGCCTCCCAGCTAACAGTAGCTCTTATTAGCTTCCTAGCATCCAAGCTGATAGTGGCAGTTCCTAGCATCCAAGCTACTAGTAGCGCTTCCTAGCCTCGCCACCTCCAATAGTTCATCCTAGCTTGCTAGCCTCTAAGCTAACTGGAGCTCTTCCTAGCTTCCCAGCTAATAGTAACTGGAATCTGTCCGTGGTTGTTCTGTTATCTGCTGTAATAATTTGATGCAGAGATTCAGTTTCCTTTCTGGATTAGCTGGACTGATTAATAGACGGAAACGCAGGTGAAAAAGTACTTTTCAAATAAAAAGCCACAGCAGCAGCAGCAGCAGCTCTAAGTCTGTGCACACACCCGGACTATCAAATTACCTACTTCAGATTTATTGGGAATTAGATGATTTCATGTCACTGAACCTCTTTAAAAGCATGTGATATGAATTCTGCTCACAAAGACAGGAAAAAAAAACAGAAAGAGATGGAGACAGGACGAAGGAGAACAATGAATATATAAGACGTTAAGGAGGTTAAGCTGCAGGGCAGGATGAAAAGAAACAGACGTGAAGTTTCCAGATTCTATTCCTGACGTCTAACAGAGGAGTCGGTTTAATAAGAGCCGGCAGAGAAAATCCAATCATTAAAGTTCAGAAACAAGTGAACGACCTCTCCTCATCCTCTGCAGCTCTGGTTTTACATGAACAGAGAATCTGCTGGAAACACCTGCACAATCTGACCTGGGATTTAAACAGAAACTGAGTTCATGGTCTGTTTGCAAGATCTGGTTCATAACATAACAGGAAGGAGAGAGATGCTAACTCACCTGGAACTGGTTGGTATCATCTGTTTTGTTTCAGGTCAACTTGCAGTCCAAGGGCAGTCCTAGCCTCCCAGCTAATAGTAGCTCTTCCTAGCCTCCCAGCTAACAGAAACTCTTCCTAGCCTCCCAGCTAACAGAAACTCTTCCTAGCCTCCCAGCTAATAGTAGCTCTTCCTAGCCTCCCAGCTAACAGAAACTCTTCCTAGCCTCCCAGCTAACAGTAGCTCTTCGTAGCCTCCCAGCTAATAGTAGCTCCTCCTAGCCTCCCAGCTAACAGTAGCTCTTCGTAGCCTCCCAGCTAATAGTAGCTCCTCCTAGCTTCCCAGCTAACATAGCAGCTAATTGAAGCTCCCTGTTTCCTGTTTTGAGGGATGAATCCAGACTACAAAGTTATTGTTTCTATAATAAATAAATGTGGATTTTATAAAGACATGATCATAATAAACGTTTTTTTTTTTTTAATCAAAATTCCCTGAATTTATATCGACCCATTTAAAAAAAAGAATGAATAGGAATCATTCATAAACTTGTGCAAACACCATAAATAATGTACAGGGCCAAAATGAATGAATCACCACCTACGATCTGAAAGCTTTTAAGAGATCGAGACGGGGCTATAACTTGAGAGGAAACAATTCAGTTAAATACCTGATGGAGAAGGGTCGGACTAGATAAGTTTTAATTCCTCCCGTCCTTTTCAAATATGTTGCATGTTACTTTCTTCTGTTTTTTTTTTTTTTTTTTTTTTTTTTTACCCTTTTCTTAAAATTAAACCTGGGGTCCTGATATGGATTTTAAAAGCCACATGTATATAAGCCTATATACTATCGATTAAACCTGACAATTATCAAGTTCCTACTTTAATCTGTGGCCTTTGATTCAATTCAAAGGTCTTTAACAGATCAATTTGTTGGATTCTCTAGCATTAACCTGTCATTATTCCGGATTTTTTGCAAAAAAAATAAAAAAAATACTATTTAGGACGCAGTCAAAGTAACTGAATCCTGTTGATGAACATGTTGGAGCTCATTTATGTTCTTGGTCTCTTTTTAAAGACAAAACAAAGTTTTTATGACAAAAAAAAAAAAAACTGGCACACAGTTAAAAAATAATAAGTTGTTGGGTTCACCTTTTTTTGTTTAGATTAAAATGTGTTGGTTGAATCCTATAATGACTTTTATCAATAAAACCAGAATAAAATGACGTATTACATCAAACACAGCTGGAGTCCAGAGCTCTGATTGGAATTTATTGGAATTTTATGTTAAAAACTGAAACTGACTCAAATGGAGCTGAATACTTTTGCACAAAATGAAAGAAAATAAAATCATGTATAATTTTCTTTCTACTTCACAATTGTGTCACTTTGTGTTTCACATAAAATTCCAATGAAATATTTTTACATTTGATGTCGTAATGTGATAAATGTGTAAAGGTTGAAGTGGTATGAGAACGTTTGGCCCCTGTACCTGTAGTTTAAGGACATTAAATAAAACCTTCAGCGGCTACGAAGTGATGTCAGTGCAGCAAAAATACATTTTCTGTGAAGACGTGACCTCTGGTTTGTTTTTACTCCAACAGATCGATAGCGAGCGAACTCCAACCAGGTGCCAACACAGCTCGTAAAGGTCATTGATTAGTTAATGAGGGTCTGAGAACAGAGGGAGAGACAGGAGGCCCGGTGAGAGTATCCCAGACGGATGTTTATTAATCTGACACTACAGTATCGGTGCAGCTGTAAAACAATACATGAGTCAGTGTGGGATTTCACTGCTTCACAGCAGACTGAGAACATTCCAGCAGAAAGAAGAGGGAAAGCTTTTTTTTTTTTTTTTTTTCTGAAAGGCCCCGTTTATTAAAACCAAAACCAACCGAAGCCACGGCTGATGAAAAATGAATCCTGTGGGTCGCTTCGATAAGTGAAACAATAAAAAATTCTATCACGACCCGGGGAATGACTTCCATTCCTTTTTATCTCCTGATGCAATATGCAGAATCGAATCAAAGCCGGAGGATGGTTTTAATAAATGAGGCCTTTTTCTGTCCCCGAGATCGGAGGATTGGCGGTGTCAGTCGGTCGCAGCAGACAGACTGTACATCATCATCACCATCATCATCGTCATCGTCATGACGAGGAGAGACGGATCAAAGGGAGGAGGGGGAGAATGGAGGATCAGAGGGAGGAGAAAGGATGAGTTTCCTCAAACAGGTTTCAAGGCTGAAAGTGGTAAAGAAGAAAGAATCTTCAAAAAAAATTAAAAAACAAAAAACATCCAGGCTCCCAGTGAGGATGGGGGGGGGGGGTATTGTGTTGTACATTCAAGTGGCTAAAAACCTGTGCTGAAAGGTGTTTGTGTTTGTGTGCAGGGCTCAGATCACAGGAGGAGATGATGTCTCCTCACAAACCTGACGAAGCTTCACGAAAACCTGCAGAAAAAGAGACGAGCTTCCATCCAGGAGGTTCTTCTTTAAAAATCTGTTTCTTAAGCATCTAAATGAAACTAATGATGAATGATAAACGGTTTTTTATATCACTGTCTGAACTCTTGGAAGGGAGGCTTTGGTTTTTAGAAACCGTCATTTTATTACCTGCCACTGGGGGCGCTACCGTGCCACATGTAAAAGAGATATATTAAAGAGAGTCTGTCCAACCAGGGGACAGAGCGTCTGATCTGTCCCTCTGTGCTGATTGGTTCTGAGCTGGTCACGTGTTTCATGGGCACCATGTTAGATACATCTAACCAAGTTTTTATATAGAAAAATAAAGTCATACCATCATTAATGTGATCCTTTTTGAAGTTAGCCTAGCCTTATGCTAGCCTTATGCTAGCTAGTTATCTAGACTAAAGGCTTAGAAAAATAGCAGCTAGCGTCATATATACTGTGAAACCCATGTGTTCATGTAATTTATGTCCATGTAGACACATTTAATTTAACTTTACCTCAGTTACTACTAAGTTATTATGGCTAGCATGCTAATGCTATAATGATAACACTAAATAACAGTGAGACTAGTTTAACAGAATTTCTAATTTTTCTGAGTAATTTGAACCTTAACGGTGATGGATGAACACAGACTGAGGAGAAGGTAAACACAGCTCCATGACTGATGAGGTGTTCGGGCTACAAAGCATTTTACAGGCTCCTCTGATGGAGCAAACATGGCGCCATGATCTGAGTTGGACAGACTCTCTCTGATATACGTCTCTGACATGTACACGAATCTATGTTAAAATAATCATTTAAAAAATGTGTCTAGGCTGTTTGGAGATTCACTTTTTCTTCACTTTAACTAGTTTTTGTTATTGGAAATAATTTTTATCCGTCGCTGATGTTTTATTCTCTAAAGTTCAAACAAGCTGCAGGGATGACATTTAAACAGCTGATACAGATTTGGAGAAGTTTAAGTTGTTTTTTATGCAGTAACTTAATTAGATTTTTAACAATTTAACATTTTTATTTATTTATGTATTTATTTTTTACAGCCGCTGTGATGTTGGTTCCTGGAAACGTTCGGCTTCATTTGGATCGTGAGGCTTTGTGCTTTCAAACGACGTCAAGTTTGTCAAATTGCATTTCAAAATAAAATAAAGCAGCTTTTTGTTCTCTGTGCACGTTTGGAGGCTTTTCTTTCTTTTTTTTAGAGAATAATCTGCACCGGCCGCCTGCAGAGGCGTTAAACAAGGAGCTGAACATTTTCCCTCAAGACCAATAAGAGCGTAATGATTTTACGGATCCCGGGGAAACGTTGGATGTTTGGTGCATTCTGCAGTGACCTGCTCCTCCAGCCGTGTCACTAAGTGACTTCATGGATCCTAAAAAGCTTTTATCGTCTCCAGAGGAAGAGGGTGAATCTCTGCGGGTCAAACTGCTAATTTATGTCACATGCTACCATCTCTGCAGACGCTAACTCTCCAACTCTGTGGTGCACAAAATGGATTCATTCCAGCAGATTAGTTCAGAAAACATTTCTGTGAGTGGAACTAAACAGGATGAACCTTCTTAGTTAGTTTTTTTTGTTCGGATGCTGGATGTTCTGAAGAGAAGCTCAGCAGGAGCCTCGTCGTACGTCCTCACAAGACTTTTACCTGAAAGTCTTTGACCAGAAAACAGAGGCTCACGTCTCTGAAGAGTTTCAGCTTCACCAGGACATTTCGATGAGCGCATGAAGGTGTTAGTTTCAGTTTCTTTAGTCTGAGCTCGTTCATGCTGATATGTTGCACGTAAATCTAAACATGCTGACATGCTAACAGCAGCTAATTAGCACGCCAACCTTAAAACGGTGACGCGAGCCGGCGACTCCGGTCCAGAAATCAAAACGTTTCCAACATTAAATCTAAAAAGAGTGATTTTTTCGATGTTTTCCAGAAGGACGCCTCAGTTTGAAAGCTCATGTGTCAGTGATATATGTAAATACTACTAGATATATACTGGTATTATCTCTACGTGAATCACAAACAGCCTCCTTCATATAGTGAACTGTTGCATAGCTGTTGCATGATATTCAGTATAATGTGAGATATGAAGCGTATTCTACACACAGAGGGCAGGAGCCATCATCAAAGTTTGGGCAAATCGCCTGAAGATGCTGCCGAGTTGCCCCTGAGCAAGGCACTTACCCCTGATCGTGGTTTCAGGGCATCTACTCAGAGGCAGCAGCAGATTGAGAGAAGGACTTTAAATAAAACGTCTTTAAAGCAGACGGAGAAAGAACCTGATGAGACAGAAATCGAACTTGAAACTGGTGAGACTTTAAAACCAATTAGCTTCATTTTCCAGTCGGTTGACAGCAGAGAGACGGAGACGTGGATTAGTCAGGATGTCCACCACCGCCGCAGACGACAGGGAGGAGGAGGAGACGCGTGGGAAAAGCTCCGTTTGAGCTCATTAGGCCGAGGGAATTTACTTCGCTGAGTCTTTTCATGCACAGGATCAGACGACGCCGTGTTTCTGGGATCGTCAGCGCGTCACGAGTCGTAGCGACGATCGGACGAAACATGTTTGAAGAGGACGAAGCTGAACTGATCTCAGCTTTGAGACAGACAACCTGTGACCTTTGACCTGTGACATTTAAAGATGGAGGGAGGGTATGCATGTGATGTCACAGCCAGAGGACGTCTGACAGATGATCATGGAGATTAGCATCATTAGTTTGAATCATGGGCTTTAATACTTTAATAAATAAAAAAGTGTGAGGTCTCAGTAAAGCTCTAAACGTTAGCGTCTCTCATTTACCTTTAAATTAAGTAACTGAAACTGAGGCTAATCCACTTTTCCTAATAAGGGGTCTTCTGGTACAATGTAGTAACCAAAAGGTCACACTTTAGTATCAGTGTTTCCCAGGTTCATATAAATAAATATCAGGAGAACTGATTTCTAGTCACACGTCGATGTTCATGGACCTTTTGTTATTTGTTAGTTTATATGGATCTATAAATCTATAGATCTATAAAACTAGTGTATTATATTCTAATTACATTCAAAAAGAGTTAGTTTGTTACTATATATTAATTTGAGACAGATAAAATCCCAACATGGAGGAACTTTGGTTCTTTGGTTTGATCCAAACAAAGAGTGGAACCTGGTTCTATTTTACTAGAACCGTTTGAGAGCATGTGAGCTTTGTGGTGTTTCTAGAAACTCCTGGTCCAGGTCTGGTCCCGGTCTAGTCCAGGTCTAGTCCAGGTCTAGTCCAGGTCTAGTGCAGGGCTGGTTGAGGTCCAGGGGTTAATGAATGAAGTCAGAATGACATCGTTGCTATCAGGTGTATTATTTGAAGATGATCCATCGTATCCAGAGGAACCAGGCTCTGGAACATGGACCTGATATTTCTGGAGATAGTTCTGATTTATTCTGAGTCTGTTTAGGTGAGTTTAACCTCCCAGTATCTCCAGGATTAAGGATTTAATCTGAAAAGATCCCGATCTGTCAAACTGATAAAGATCTGCTGAGGAGGACACGTCCTGACACGTCCGTCCTCGTCTCTCTGCTGCAGCGTCTCCTCCGCCTCCTGGAACCAACCGAACCAAACGAAGCTTTCATGATGGCTTCTGTTCCCCCGCGTTCCTCCTTATTATTACTGTCTTATTAAATATGTGTCGGCTGAATCTCCCCGGACCTGAAAAAACTTGTGAGTGATCTGCCTTGTGTGAAGGTAACGTTTCTCTGGGCCTTCAGGGTTTCAGCTCTCGCTCTGCATGCAGATCTAGAAAACCCATATCATAAAAAGGACATTTATTTATTTTTATATATATATATATATTTTTTTTAATCACTCGAGCTTTTTGCGTCGACGCTTCTGTTCTGACGGAGCTCGACGACGCTTGTTGAACTTCGTGTTATTTCTCGTCGTCTCGGCTCTTACTCAAAGTGCATCCTGCCATCCCTGATTCATGCAGAGGAATGGAACGAAACATGGTCACACGGGGAAAATATTCTAGCGGCGTACGCGAGCGATGCATAGACACGGGGAAGAGTCAAACCAAACGACCATTTCAACTGAGGCGAAGGACGTTTCAGTAGTCAAAAATAGAAATTAGTATAAGAAGCAAAAGTCACGAGTTAATATAAAAAACATACCGGAAATCTGCTCCTGCGTCACATCTGGGACTCTGTGTTCATCGGGGGCGAGGTGACGCAAACTCCTACATCATGTCACAGGCAAAGAAACTAAAAGAACTCTCTGTCTGTCTCTACTCATGCACGACCCCTTCGCCAGAAAAAACCCTTTCAGTTACTCAGTGTTTATAGTGCTACCAGTATGCAAACCCTGAATGTCCACATAGTAAATTGAAAAATATTCCTATGTACAGTGTAGCTCAATAAAACGTCTCTTTTAAATTCCGTTTGCATGCAGTCAACTGCACATGATACAGGCGAGAAGTACGTGGAGTTGTTGTTTCTTTGGCAGACCAGAATCCAGCTGGACATGCATAGAGAGGTATGTACAATCAACGACGAGAAGCTGAGGCCAGCGGTGTCCCCCCCCCCCACACACCTCCCTTCAGAGCCCCTCGTCCTTCTCCGAGTCCGGAGACACGGGTCTGGAGACGGTGAAGATGTCCTGACGCTGGACTTTGGTTTTGGGTGTGGTGGAGGCGGACGGCCCCCCCCCCGAGCTCGGCCGCCTCTTCTCTGACAGCAGTTTGATGATTTCGGCCACCTGACTCTCCAGGGCGCCCAGCCGCCCCCCCAGAGACTGGATGTCCCCCCGGAGCTCCAGCCGGGTCTCGTGCAGCGCGGCCTGCAGGGCCTGCTCCGGGATGGGGCAGAAAGGGTGGGGGGACCCGGCCCCCCCCCCCGGGAGAGGGCTGTGGAGGAGGGGGGTGACGGCGGCGGGGGTCCGCGCCTCCCCCACCCGGTCGATCCGCAGCTCGCTCTTGGTGATGCCGCTGTCGCAGGAGTCCGTCTTGCGGAGCGGGTTGTTGCTGGAGACCCCGCCCTCCTCGGTGGCGCCGCCGCCCCCCCCCGCCTCCTGCCCCTTAGCGTCCTGAGAGAGCATCTCCACGGAAACGGCCTTCACGTTGTTCAGCCCCTCCTTCCTGGCCTCCCCCGGAGCCGCGTTGTTCTTCAGGCGCATCCAGCCGCTGACCTTGGGGGGCGGCTTCCCCAGGGCGGGGCTGTTTCCGATTTTGAGCCTGACGCTGGGCTCCGCCCCTCCTCCCCCTCCCCCTCCCACTCCCCCTCCGGCCGAGCTGGGCTGCAGCTCCATGATATCACAGTTGTTCTGCTTGGCGGGGGCCTCGCCGGGGTGGCTGTAGGCCAGCGAGCTCTGCATGGGCGTGACCTGAGACACGGTGAGGACGCTGCTGCTGGGGGGGGCCCCGTTCTGCATGGCGGCGTGGGGCCGCTGCAGGCTGAGCGGCAGCGAGTGCTGCAGGCTGGAGTGGCCCAGCTGCAGGCTGTGCGGGTGCAGGTGCTGGTGGTGCTGCTGCTGCTGCTCCACCTGCAGCTGGTTCTTCTCCAGGTCGGGCTGCGCGGCGGCGGCCGACGACGCCCCCTGGCTGCGAAGCTCCTTCTGCTGCTTGAACTTCTGGAACAGCTTGCGGACGGGATGGTCCTGAGGGATGGTGAGCTGCACCTCGTTCTTCGCCCGCTGACGCTCCTCCTCCTCCTTCTTCACCTCGCTGATCTTGCGGAATATGATCTGCAGGGAGGACACAGAGACATGGAGGCGCTTATATCAGAGCGCTCATCCCTTCATATGAATGCTATGAATAATAATCCCCCCCCTCCTCGGGTTTTCCTCAGTAATCACAGGAGATAAAACCTGTTTCTGCAGCAAAGAGAAAAACATATTCGTATGGAAATGGAAACACTTTCACGTGTCACATTGTGTTGCAGGCTTCTAGAGATCCGTGTTAAATCATCCGTCAGAGCTGCTACACCTCCCTGCTCCATCCAGCCTGGCGCCACCGTCTCTCCTGGCTCCTTTTACGCACTAATTACACCGGGAATGACAGAAATCTGTGGCAGGCGGCCATTCACCGCCCATCTCACTGTTATTCTCGCTTTAAACCATAGATCCCAAGCTGGATCTCAGAGTTTGAAAGAGAAGTTCCCTCCTTCCAGTCGGCTGCAGACTGAAGAGGAGTTAGGAGGAGACCCCCCCCCCACAGCTACCTGGAGGGACGACCCGAGAGACGAGTGCTTTTAATTAAAAGCAGAGAGGAAAGAGTGACGAGTCCAGCGTCTCAGATCTAATCGTGACAGGCCTCCTGGTTATCTTGGCGAACAGCTCGAACCAGCTCAGAGACTCTTCAGTCTGTCGGAGCGAAGCCTCAGTCTGTGCTTTATTAAACGTGTCGTTGGAGCCTCCTCACGGTGGAACCGTCACTTCTCACGTCTCCTGTCAAATGAACCGGAGCTCGCAGATTCGTTCACTTACGTCTGACTGGTTCAACCCCAACATCCTCCAACTCCCCGGACACTTTCAGGTCCCACCCCAGACCCATAAATACTAAACCCATAGAACGAGTTTATATTGGAGACCGAACCACATTCGGTAACACCTGCTAACATCTGCAACATGCATGAGTCGCGACACGTAGGAAAATGTACAGTCAGACTTTTCAATACGTGACACATATTGAACACATCACTGCTCTGACTGACACAGAGAACGTGTGGACAGAAACTTCTGTCGTGACGGGAAAGAGCAAAGAACGTGTCAAAAAAGAACAATGTGAGGAACGAATTCAGCAGAAACATGAACAGGAAGGAGGAGCAGCACAAAGACACAGGAATGTTTGTTTCATTGAGAAACAGTCGAATTGAATTTGAATATTTTTGTTTTGAACAGAAATATGTTTAAAAGTCAGAAATGAGCAGGAGGAAGTAAAACGTATGAATCTCTAGACGTTTCTCACTTATTCATAAATGAATAAAGATGGAAAATACAACTTTATGAACAAAGATGACACAATAAAACAATCAGTGCTTACTAACTTTTTTCCTTGATTATTATTAATATAATCATTATTAAAGGGTTCAGAACCATGTGAAAGACTTTTAAAAGAAATCAAACTGGTTAACTTCCTCCTCCGGCTGAAACTCTGACTCATTTCTCACCGTTCAGCCTCATTTCTCTTTGACCCAATTATTCAAACGTTCTGTCAGAGAGAAGCTCAGTCACGGTCTGAGGCGTCCGTCCACCTCGACACCGAATAACCTCCGTCTGCCTCTGATCACTGAGACGAGCAGGAAGGAGCCGGACGACGGGATCATGTGAAACCAGAGATCACTACAAAGAACTACAAGACGTGGGAGCAGCTCCAGAGTCACTGCACAGAGGAAGGTTTGATGGACGAGATCTTTGATGGTGAGAAACCTTTCAGCTCATCACCTGAACACAACACTCAGAGTTAAAGTCAAAGGCCTCGTGGCATCAGTCAGTTTCCTCTTTTGATGAGAAAGTTACCTTTAATTCCTGAGATATTCTTTTCTTTCTTTGCTAAATATGAACTGAGGCCAAAGTGACGTAAAGAAGCTTTTTTACCACCACATAAAAACTTAAAGACTTTTAAACGTTTCTGCATAAAAACCTTCAGCAGATTTTCTGTGCTGATTGGTTCTGAGCTGGTCACATGTTTAATGGGCGCCATGTTAGATCCATCTAACCAATATTCACCCATAGAGAAGTGGCAATAACAGAGAATAAAGTTGGATTAAAAGTTAAAATATGCCACAGTGCTCAGCCTACGGCTCCAGCACAGGATCAGGAAAACACGGAGGAAACTCCACCGTTTCCCCAGTGAACAAAACAGAGAAAGTTATGGAGCAGAAGATTAAAAGGAAGAACTGGACGTCAGCTGGTTTCTCTCTATTATGTGATGAGGTAAATGTCAATGTCTCTGTTTGATGTTTGTTAAGATTTTATATAGAAAAATAAAGTCACACCATCATTAATGTGAACCTTGATCTCTGCTTTACACATGAATGATGTTTGAAGTTAGCCTAGCCTTATGCTAGCCTTATGCTAGCTAGTTATCTAGACTAAATGCTTAGAAAAATAGCAGCTAGCGTCATATATACTGTGAAACCCATATGTTCATGTAATTTATGTCCATGTAGGAGAGTTGGAGTAAATACATTTATACTTTTTCTTCTAGTTGAACTTTTAGCCTCAGTCCGACTGGAGAAAAATATTACACAGCCCATAAATGTTCTACAGTCACTGAATATAGAAGCTCTTGTTTGTGTTTGTTCCTTTAATGGAGTCTTATTCTTCTCTTATGTGTCTGTTGTTTCCTGTTTTTTTTTTGTCTTCATGATATATTTAGTTTCCTCTGCTGTGATTTATCTTTTTTATCCCACTCTCATCTTCCGTCGACCTTCCCTTTATTTTTTACTCTCTATTCTCCTCCTGTTAAACTCGTATTCTAATTCCCTTCACAACATGGTTGTGATTAAATAACCGGCTCCACACAGTTTGCACTGTAAGCGTTTATGAGACAAAGCGAAACAATAGCAGGAATAACATTATCACCTCAGTATTCTGTTCTCTACACAGTTATTTATCACACACACATCTCTCTGTGTTTAATATCACGTCACATATTCTCCCTCCATCCCTGGATTTCCACTGAGTGATGTTTTTAGTTTTCCTCTCCGGTCGGTGCAACGTGACCTGAGAGAAAGGAAGGCGTTCCTCAGCGACGTCCTAAATAAACCTCGACATCCTGCTCGTTAAACTTTAACCAGGCCTGACGTGCGTTGGGGCAGATTGTGAACTTAATATTGAATTTGTTCTGCCTCTTTCTGCTGCTACAGCTTTACATCTAATCTTTTATGAAGGCGTCTTAGTGCTGCTCTGTGTTCAAACTAGATGTTGCACAAGCGCAGATTTTTTTACGTGACATCGAATAATAAAAACCCAGTAGAAAGTGATGATGTTGGGGATCGTAGACGCAGTTTTTCGGCCGAGGAAACGTGAAAAACACATCAAGATTATTTCTCTTGTAAATGTGAAGATGAACTGTCAGAAACCAGTGGGACCCAGATTCACCATCTACTGTCTATAGGCTGGAGAATAACGAGTGTCTGCAACAGTGAAGCATGGAGGAGGCTCCTGGAGAGTCTGGTCAGGATCAATGGTCCTAAATGCTGAGAGATACAGGCAGATACTGATCCACCATCAACACCATCATTCTGTTTTTGTTTTTTTTGAGTTGTTCTTAAACCTCCTCTGAAAGCGTTTCAATCAAACGACCTAGAAACCAACTCTCTAAATCGCACCTGATCGTTTAAAGAAACTCGGTTTTCGTCCACTTTGCTTCATCAGGTGTAAACAGAACTTTAATCAGCTCAGATGATTAAACAGCTCAGTCCACGTGTTTGAGAGTAAATCCAATTAGAAACCTAATTAACTAGATGTGAATCAGATCAGATAAATCAGTTCCAGTTGTTAAATTACTTCGGTTCAGGAGATGAGAGAAGGAGGCGTGACCAGAGCGACTCATACGAGGCGTCAAAGTGAGAGTTTAATGGACTGAAGAATATCAGAAATAATGAGACAAACATTAACATCTTATCATTACAAAGTAACTGAATCCTGTTCATGAACATGTTGGAGCTCATTCATGGTCTCGGTCTCTTTTTAAAGACAAGACTCTGAAGTTTCTATCACTACAGTCAGAATCTCTCTAAGTGGTTTAGTTTAAGATAAAGCCTTTAGTTTTAGTGTTTTAGTTTGGCCCAAGCCCCGCCCCCTAACATGGAGGGGGTGGAGCTTGTGACCTATACTGAGGCCAGACACCAGGGGGAGCTCTACTAGCTTTGGCTTCACTTGCTGTCGATATATATATATATATATCCCGTGGCGGGATGAATTTACAAAATACAAAAATTACATAGAAGACTGCAATTTTTTAATGAAAGCTGCAGAGATCCAACAACAATATGAGCATTTCTGGGTGTTGTCGATGTAAATCTGGTGTTGAGATCCTTGTACTTTGCACCGAGGAGAGAATAAGTAAAGAGTGACCTAAAGGAAATAATAAGAAAGCTGCTGGAGAGAAACCAATCAGTGTGTATCATGTTGAATCTGACCAGAGGAGGATTTCTGTCTTACTATCAACCAAATGCAGAATCAAGTGCAGCCTGCGCTGAATATGCAGCAGTGCATTGTGGGTTATGATTACCTCCAGCATCTCCTCTATTATCAGCTGATGCCTCCTCCTTCATTCTCGCTGTCACGAGGGATTCTCAGTTATTTCTTTCTTACAGCCGGTGGATTCTCGTTCATCTCGTTCATGCAAAGCCCCCCCACCCCCACACATCACTCATTCATCACTGTAATTGTCCGGCAGGAAGCGGCTGAGTGTGAAAGTGTTGAGAGCAGCGATGACAGAGGAGGCCATTAGAGAGGAGCGTGACTTGTTTGTGCTGCAGGTCAGAAAAACCCTAAAAGACGACGAAGCAGCCGAGAAAACGAACGTCGACTCAACAGAAAACATGAAGAAGACGTTTCATTATTTATCATCATCATCACAGCTACATCATCTTTACACCTGGTGTAAAGGAATTAAAATGTGTCTCCAGCCAGAACTAGAGATCTGATCTCAGTCTGTGTGTAAATCAGCAGCAGCGCCACCATGTGGTCAGTAGAATAATGTATCAGCTCCTGTCTCTAATGGACACTGGACCAGAACCACCAGAACCAAGATGGAGACATGATCCAGATTTAGAACCAGATGGAAAGGAAGGAAGAAAGGAAAGAAAGGAAGGGAAGGAGGAAAGAGAGAAGGAAGAAGGGAAAAAAGGAAACAAGGATGGAGGTAGGAAAAGAAGGGAGGAAAAAAGGAAAGGGAGGAGGGAATGAAGGAGGGAAAGGAGAAAGGGAGGATGGAAGAAGGAAAGGAAAGGAAAGGAAAGGAAGGAAGGAAGGAAGGAGGGGAAGGGAAGGAGGAAAGAGAGAAGGAAGAAGGGAAAAAAGGAAACAAGGATGGAGGTAGGAAAAGAAGGGAGGAAAAAAGGAAAGGGAGGAGGGAATGAAGGAGGGAAAGAAGAAAGGGAGGATGGAAGAAGGAAAGGAATGAAGGAAGGAAGGAAGGAAGGAGGGGAAGGGAAGGAGGAAAGAGCGAAGGAAGAAGGTAAAAAAGGAGAAGGATGGAGGTAGGAAAAGAAGGGAGGAAAAAAGGAAAGGGAGGAGGGAATGAAGGAGGGAAAGGAGGAAGGGAGGATGGAAGAAGGAAAGGAAGGAAGGAAAGAAGGACTGACACCAGATCAGTGTTCACCCCTGGACTCTAGAGACCAGATCAGATCAGGACGTTAATAGAAGATGTGAACAAAAACAGTTAAATGATTAAAACCAAACTTTGCTGAACGGCCTCAGAACTTTATGAAGTTGCTCTAAACTGTGATGAGTCTTAACATTACAAGTCATTACACGCTTCTAAATATAAAACCCTCAGTAAGTGAGAAACTTGTATTTACTTTTCATTTCCAGCTCAGTATCGAATGCGAGTGTTCACAGTCTCCAGTGTGAAGCTGCCTCTGCCATTAGTCGCGCTTTACGGGTACGTTCAGAAATAAATGCCTCAGTATTGTTTAATCATCACTTTAGCAACGCTTGGCTCTTTCATCGGATGCTGCTGGAGGCTAGTTTCATGAAAGATGAAAAGAAAAAAAAATGGCAAAACAAAGACGAGGCATTGAGTTTTGAGCTTAAAGGATCAAATGTAAGAGTTAGAGACATCTAGTGGTGATGCTGCGAACTGCAACCAAACGAATAACAACTGGTTTTAACAAATGTCTTTTTTTCTAAAAAAAAAATGTGACCACATGCTGAAGCTAAACCGGCCAATCGACTCCTGAGACATTTATGTGTCTTTAAATAATCATAAACTCTTAATTAGAGTCGGTAGAAACAAAAAACAGAGCTAAACATGTGCCCAACTGACCCAACTCCAAATTAATGATGACATTAACCTAAGAGACGATGATATATACGTCTAGAGGGGGATTTACTCACTTTTGGAGCCTCTAGTGGACGTTTGAGGAGTTGCAGGTTTGGTTATTTCTGCATTAGGATCATTTACCAGGTTGCTGCTTGGTTGTACATTCACGCTGCCTCTTAGGGGAAATGCTGGGTCTCAGCACAGCTACTTAGACGGAGACAAGGAACAAACGTCTCTGCAGACTCTGAGGTAAAATGAGTTTATGTAATCACCAGCAGGACATGCGACAGAAGCCAAGAAACCTCAGTGACCTGAAACACATTCACACTCTGACATCAGCAAACGCCAGCAACAGTGTAAATTATGCAAAGAACACGGAGCAATAAAACATGATGTAACTGCAGTAGAGGCATTTTCCCCTTTAAGATGTAACGTTTTGCTTTTTACGCCACATTAGACGATAATAAATAACCAACTTAAAAGAGGTTTGCAGCAGCAGAACGTGGAGGTTGAACAAAGTAAACGGGATCAAAATGCAGATACAGCTGCTTCAGTTACAGGTGGTTTATGTAAAAGAAATAAAAATCAATGCACAGACTCAGAGTCTGAAGGACATGAGGACAGATCAGAGCTCTGATAATGACACAACTGGACATGTGGACTTTCTAGAAGGGGTTTCATGTAAAGGTCTGGTGGTTTAAATAGGAGCGTCCATCAGGAGGTCACATGACCAGAAACTCGTCAGTTAATTGGTGGATTCCTGTTTTCTACTCTAATGAGCCGTGAGGTTAAAACACAACCTGAACATCCGTCCTGAAAGTTTCACCTCGGTTCACTCCATCAGTCTGGAGTCTCTGGACATTAGCAGGCCTGCTAGCATGCTACGTATGCTACGTATGCTACGTACGCTACCAGAGCCGCCGTCCCTCAGAGAGGACGAACAGAATCAGAAGCAGAATGAGTCGACATCTGAGGAGGTCGAGAGGGACGACAAGAAGTCTGGTGTTGATCTCTTCTACCAGCGACTATTAGGGCAACTAACGAGAAAAGGAAATTAGAGGAGGAAGTTTTTTTTTTCATCACATACTTTCATAAAAAAGTTGAATTTAAATTGTTAATATTAATTATTAATTAAGTCCCAGTATTCTTGCACCGAGTGGAAGAAGGTCTACTTTATGACAAGTTCAACTTTTTTCTTGAAATATTGATTTTTTTTTTTTTTTTGATTATAAAAACTCTACCTCCTCTATTTTAACATATATTAATTCTCTTTCCTTGTACAATTACAGTATAATGTAATTTATTTTCAAACTTGGTGACTGAGAACCTTGGTGCTGGTGAACCAGCTCACACCAGTTTAGTGGGAGGAACTTAACTCCGCGTTACTAAGGCGACAGTAAACAAACACAGTTCATCCAGCACGAATCAGCTGTTGATGGCGAGAAGACGTAGAATGTGAATGGTATGTGAAAAGTATATGTCGGCCGATACGTCCTATATATGTTGCAGACGTAACTATAACCGAGGCAGACGAGGCTCCTGGAGCTAAAGCAACACAGCAAGACAACGGATATTTAATCCTTTAAAAGCCTTTAACGTAACAGGAAATCTGGGGACCACTGCATTATTATATTATTATTTCACAGGAAAAAACACTGACGTTCATTTTAGTGATTTAATTCGGCCCAAGCTCCTCAATTAACATGGAGGGGGTGGAGCTTATGATCTATACTGCAGTCAGACACCAGGGGGCGCTCTACTAGCTTTAGCTTCACTTTAGAGGAGCTGATCCACTTAAAAGCGTTAGTAAAAACACCAGTTTAACCAAGCAATGAAATTCTTACTTTGCGAGTCTCTCTCATTAACACTAAATAAAACCAAGAGGCACCATGAAGCAGGTTTAGCTGTTACTGTATAATCTCCTGCACTATGAGGATGTAGAGTTTAAAGCAGAACCCCCCCCCTCCACCCAGGAGACCCCAACCTGAAGCGCAGCGTCTCTACGACACGTGGAAGTGGAGCAATAACTCAGAGCCGGTGCTGGGGCGTGAAGTTTAATCCTGGAAACCGGAGGAAAACTGTGTGTAAGCATGAGCGTGGTTATGTGTGTGGGCGCCGCCGACCCTTTACTTGATTAAAGTAGTTTCACACACACACACACACAGACACACACACACACACACACACACACACAGACACACACAGCAGCAGTCAGAGTGATGGATGGATGCTCAGCTGCTCATACAACAACAGCTGGAGTGAATAAGGGGTCTTAGTGGGACCGGCGGCTCCCGTGAGCTGGATCTGACTATCGACTGCAGCCCTGCATCAATGCGAAAATGAAATAACAATAAGAGTGAGCGGCGGGCGAAGGAGGGAGGGATGGAGGGGGGGGCAGCTTGTTCTGGCAGGCGTCGGAGGAGCTCCTATCATTGAGCGGCTAAAAATAGAAACCGTGTGAGAGACTGCTGGGCAGAAAACAACGGCGCATGCAGCGGAGGAGGAGAAAATAGACGAGGGACCAACGTGAATCAGCTCGTTTAAGGAGATAAATCAAGTCTCATCAGGGTCAGAGCTGCTAAACGCGGCTGCGTTCACGTCTGCGTCTGACATTTCCAGACATCTGCAGGTGGAGACTCTTATTAAAGAGGTCAAACTGAATAATTTATCACATAAACTGTTCCCAGGTCTGTGAAGAGGAGTCAGAAAAACCTTTAAAAGCATCTGACACTCGCCTGCAAACACATTAACTGCACACGTAGCTTGTGTTCATGACTCTGAGGCGGATGAGGAGACTTTACCGTCGCTACAGAGCGACCAACACAGAGGACGACATGGGAGCGTCCGCTAAGAGACTAAAGAACTTTTCTGTGCAGGTTCCAGACGCCGTCACGGTTTAACCACAACACCGGAAACAAAGGAGCTCGTACAGTTCTCTGAAGTATCTAAGCCGACCAGTTCTCCTTGTTTTAGTCTTTCTGGACATTTAATAACACACAGCACACATGTTCACACTCAATTTAGTTTAGTATGAGAGGCTGAATTTTATTTATTTAACATTTCTGGTTTTTGCTTCTTAAATTCAAATCAAATCTTCTTATTTATTTATTTATTTTTTCTAACCAAAAAGTATCCAGGTTCTTATTCTGGTTCTTTTCTCCTCTAGACGTGTTCAGGGACAATGCTAATCTGGTAGCTAAGCTAACAGATGAAATAAATTAGCACTAGTGGAAGTTATTTTATTCAAATCCCTCTGCGCTCGTTGTTCAGTCTAGACCAGCAGCTTTCGGCTTTTTATTCCTTCATGACTTTATAACTGCTTTTAAATAGTTGCACATATGCATCATTATTTCTCGGTTTATTCCAGGGTGGTTAGTGGAGGAGGCTCCTTGCTTTTATATTTTTTACACCATGTAACCTTAGAAATGTTACTGTGATTATAAGTTTATTATAAGTTTATTATGACAAAGAGATGACGTTAGGTCACAGGGACGAGTGGGTTCATCTCTGCACTGACCTGTGTGTGTGTGTCTGTGTGTGTGTGTGTTTGCATGAATTTGTGTGTGTTATTGAGAGTTTTTCAACCACAACTTTAATCCTGTTACTTGAAAGAACGAGTCTGAATGTGGAAGAAGGAAAAGTGCAGCAGCAGTTTCAGTGGGTTTAATGGGTTTCAATGATTTTTTGAATGGAGCACTACAAAATAAAAATGAATAAAACCCCATAAAAATCAGTGTTGCTACTATTAACATTAACATGTCCAAGGCTCCTATAACCCCCCCCCAAGAAAAATCCACTATCAGTTCATATTATTGAAAATATTCCAATTTTTCCTGAAAAATTTGTGACGCCATCACAAACACTAGTATGTAAAGGGTTAAAAGTCAGAAAATAATTAAACTCTAAGCATTTATGATTAGAACTGAAGTGGATTAAAATGTTTATGTAGAAAAAGTAGAAAAAAATATTAACGTGCTGTTTTTAGGGCGTTTTTTAAGAGGACACATCTGTGTCTTTTTAAAATAAGTTATGAGGGTTAAATAACCAAAACGTACCTGAACTCATCACCAGAGATTTCATGAACCGATTCGATCCCTGTTCACATCTTCAACTTGATTCAGAATGAATTCATTTAGAGAAACTGTTCTATTTAACTCAGTCCTGTTTCCTTTACTTAATTAAATTTCATGTTTCTTTTTCACATAAAAAAAGAAAAAGTTGATAGTGTAAAAATCGTCTCATTTGTGTGAACGATTCCCATTAAACTAATCACTGGACTGTTGAGTGTGATTCAAACATTCAGACGCGTTGAAGTAAACGGTTGTGAGTCTTTATGTGGTTCATCTGGAGGAGCAGCAGAGAGAGAACCAGTCTCCTCTCTCCTCTATCTGCCTGGTAAATAATGAAACGTCTCTGAGGAGAAGTCACAGATGCATTAAAGGAAGACGAGGGGAGGACGTTCTCTGTGGACATGAGAAAAAGCAGCTCGCTCCATAAAGTGGTGGAGTCGGTCGTAGCCGAGCGCATGTTGTTCTCTAACGCTGAGGAAACAGTTATTTCACTCTGAGTTACAGGAGACGTCGACTCTTGGCCAGTTTACTGATAAGTTTAGTTTCATTTAAACAGGATGTGACATCATGATGATTGACAGTTTCCTTCATCTAAATGCTGCCGTAACAGAGGAGCTGATCATAGCAGGAGGGAGGGTTGAATCCAGGTGTTCGTCTGAAAGCTACAGAAAGAGTCAATGTCGAAGATCTGAGGCTAAACTTCACTTTAGTTTAGTGAGATTTTTAGAGAATTAATAGAATTAGCTAAAACAACTGTCTGGCTGTAGCTATGCAGGAGTTATCAGACAGTAATTCGTGTTTACGAAGTCTGGATGCAGAATGATTTAAATAATAATAATAAGAGCAAGAGGTCGTCGCCCATATCTCTGGAATTCTGGCCTCAGTTTGACCAACAGGAGGATGAGATGTTAAAATTTTATGTAAGAAGTATAAAAGTATAAATACGATGCATTCAATGTTCACTTTTCTTGTTCTCAGTAATCGAAACACAACCCTCGTTGTTGTGTGTGTTTGTGCAGGTTTCAGATCAGATGAGGAGATTCTCCTGAAATGTGTCGGCCTGGTTTTTAAATCTCATGCAGTTTCCTTAAAGCAGCTAAAGGGCAACGTCTAGGAAGCGTAATGAGAACTTCAGCTCCTTGTGTATAATTCTGTGACGGTGTCGTCACGTAAGCAGCGTCGCTCATCACATGAAAACGGTCTGAATGAATCCAGACACAATCAGAGAAGTTGCTTTAGTGGTAACAAATGAGAGAAGTGTGTAATTGTGTTCGCAGCCTGAGGACGTCCTGTTCTGCCGGCAGCTTCTTCTTCTTCTCCTCCTCTCACGATTCGCCACTTTAGCCCAGAGTCGCATTCTACATTTCTATTTTTAGCCGTGAAGAGTCGACAACACAAGGCTTTAACCTACTTTAGACTGTACCATCGGACTACGAGACCCTCGGGCATTTGATTAATTTAGATTGTCCCAGAATGCCTTTGGTCGGGGGGGTGGGGGTGGGGGGTAATAGATAAAAAAACTCAGAAACAGAAAGTGATGAATCTGATTTGATTATATCAACCGTCCAATCACAGACATTTAAACTAATTTAAACCACTGTTACTCTTCTGTCCATCATCACGCTAAGCTCCGCCCCCGAGTGATCTGATTGGCCCAGTAGAGACTCCAGAGAAGATAAACTACTAGAAGAAAGTTACTTGGAGTAAATGGAACAACTTTAACAGACTGATGCGTTTAAGAGAAAGCAGAACAGCCAGTTACTTATTTCTTATCTAATTTCTATTACTCGTCATGTAGCTCTGTCCTGCTACTGTACAGCATGTTACACTCCTCCTCCTCCTCCTCCTCCTCCTCCTCCTCCATCTTCTTGTGCAACTCCCTCAGCGACATGTTCAGCAGCTTCCTCCGTGCTGCCTGTCAGTAATTACTGACTCTCCAAAATGTTAAAAATAGACACCTCCAACAAAAAAAGACAGAAAGGCTCCAGCTTCCTTAGCTCCAGAGCTAACGTCCTGCAGACCCCGACCTCCCACCGTAAACATTAATAAAATAATGTCCAGAGACAGAAAAACAGGCTCAGATCAATAAAGATCATGTTAATGTTTCTGGGGACGAGACGTTTGACAGTTTTGCAGAATCCATCGAGATCTGAGCGCGAGGGAAGAGTTCAATCAATTAATTATAACGTTCACTTTGCTGTAAGTGAACAGGAAGACAGAAAGACTCTGCTCTGAGTCAGCATCATCATCATCATCATCACCATCTTCACAGCTGCACTGAACGTGTGCATGTAAATGTGTGCATGTAAACGTGTGCATGTAAATGTGTGCATGTAAATCTGTGCTGGGACCCACAGTTCGCTTTGGGTCTGGAGAAGCCTGGTTTAAGATCTGGTCCAGATCGTCCTGTAACATGAGGCCGTTCACAGATCAGGGCTTTAACCTCTTGCTCAGTGTTTGTACTGGAGACTTATAAACACAACTAAGACTAAGAAATAAATGAACCAATAATAATAATAACCCAGAGTCGTGGGGTCTGTCAGGCATCAGAGATTCTACATCTCTGGTCTTTTAATAAAATGCTAATGCTAATGCTATGTGTGGTCAGATGTTGAATCTAATTCCAGGTGTTTCCTCCTTGTTGCATCTTTAGAGGTGAAGTCCAGACAAACTTTAGACCAACGTTTGTTCTTAGACATTTTGAAGGTTCACTTCCATCCATGCAGCTATAGAGCTAAGGAGGCTAAGCTAATTAAACACTCACTGGAACCAGATCAGTCTGGTTACTACCGTTAGCATCAGCACTGCTAGCACCATGGTAGCTAGTATCAGTGTCTTTCTTGGAAAAGACACAGGAACATACATCAGCGTTATATTAACTAATGAATAAAAGTATTTCATGTGTGCTTCTGACTGTGGGCGGGGCTTATATCAGTGCTACATAGAGAAGCATCCATTAGGGAAGGAAGACAGGATCAAAACAGTCTCCACATATTACAGATGTTAACTGACCATAATCACTCCAGCTTCAGGTAACATCTACAGGTGTTCCCATTTAAGCCCCGCCCCCTCCACCACTCCTTTAGAACTGAAGCATCTTCAGTGTAGCTGCCGTTGGTTCAGTTTGTGTTGTTTTGGATGTAACTTCAATAATTGTGCCATGAAGCTGAAACAAAGCCAGACTTTCTCGGCCTCTTTTTGCACCAAACAGCTTTTTGTATCCGTCCCATGAATAATCCAACAGAGGCCGGTGAAAGCCTCAGCGTCTGCAGGCTTCAGCCCCCGAGCCTGAGCCCCCCAGCGCATCAAGCTGTCCCCAGAAACCCAGCCCAGCATGTGCAGCCTCCCGGCAGACGCCTCCTCCTCCTCCTCCTCCTCCTCCTCCTCAAAAAACACACTTACTAGTATCTGTTGATGGGTGTTTGTAAAACTGCAGAACCAGGATGAGCAGCTCAGACAGATGAAACACAGCGAGTCAGCGGGAGACACTTCCTGTTACACTTTTACAGCCAGATAACAAGCCTCAGGTTGGTCCAATTCTCTGCTGTCATAGTGTCGTTCGTCCTCCAGGTGAAGGTGAACAGCTGATTCCTCAGCTCAGTGAGGAGTTCATGAACAGGTTGTTTGGTTCAGACTCTGGGACTCAGTCATAACCACAACAAAACCAGAACCTGTCATCACGCTGCTAATCACTCGAATATTTACAACCACCCAACTCACACAGTCTGAATATTAGCTGGTGTTTCTCTCTGTTCTGTGCAAGGTCTTTTTATAGGTGCATTGTGTCTGTGTTGTTTTCTGTTATTTGTGTATTTGCACATTGAAGACAGAAAGCATTAAAATGGGATAGAAATGGTTAATGTTGTGCTGCAGAGATGGAAGCGGCCCTATATAAAGCAAAATATATCAAATGTAAAATAACATTAAACTACAAAGAAAGAAAAAGGTGAAATATAAAAAATATAAAGGTACAAATCGTTGTCTACACACTTAGAGGAAATTAAAATGAATAGAAGTACAAAATTTATAAAACAATATGACTTGTTGCAAAATGTAGTTGTTAACAGATGATTTAAAAAGCTACAAATCTCGTCTGTGACATTTTCACTTGGTTTTTAATCAGTGACGGTGAAGATATTGTTTTTAGAGATGCAGGTAAATTCTTCAATAAGAAACGTCCTCTGTCTTTAAGACGTATTGATTAACAGAAGTCTGATAATATGGTGAATAAAAGTCTTTAGTTTGTCTGTCTGAGAAAAACATATGATTAAATTATTAAAAATTATGGAAAGTGAACAGAAAATAATGAGGAAAGTCTACAAACGTTAGAACTGTTGAGTAGAAACATCTAAAAACTGCTTCCTCTATTTACTTTCTCTACAGTGTCTATAGCCGTGCTAACGGAACACCATCATGCTAATATGCTAACGTTTATCAGGAATGTTCAGCATTGTACTATTAGTTACCCTAGTTTTTCTCAGTTAACAGTAGCTCCTCCTAGTCTCTATTTAGGGGAACTGGCGTCAAAATGTCCAATTCTTCGAGTTAAGCTACAGATCCTTGGACGTATGAAGTCATGTGGACAGTATTTATTAGTTTATACCGAATGTCAGGTTATAACTTTTGCAGTTTAGTGTATTTTCATCTAAACTGAAACACAGAGCAGAGCTTAAAGTGGTGTCCAAAAAGTTTAACTGTGCAACATCTTCGAGAAAGTGAAGCGCCTATAAATAAATAAATAAATAAATACTGATGATCAGAAGAAGACCCGTCTGGTTCACTTCCTAGTCCTTCTGCATCTTAATAAATCTGTTAAGAGCTGAATATTGGAGACTTGGCTGAATGTGCAACATAAAGAACAGCGTCTTTGTAGAGGATTATTTTGCTAATAATGAGTTCAAATGCAAATTTTAAATATAGAAAATCTGTTCACTCTTTTTTTAAGGATCATTTGCTGCAGGACGTTGGGATTAGTCGGAGGAGTTTTATAGTCTCTGAGGCTGTTAAATAAAACGTCAGGAGCTTTAGCAACATCCTCCAACGCACAGTTTTAAAAGAGACGGGAACACTGAGCCTTTTTTCTCAGATGCAAACGAGCATTTTTCCACACAGCGGGAAAGACAGAGAGTCAGAGCGAAGACAAGGAGGATAATAAGTTCCACAGAGGGAAAGTAAAGTGCTTAAAGGGCAGATCGGTGGCTGGACGTTATCGAATGAGTGACAGGACGAGTTAGTAGCGACACTCATCCCGGTCTCCTCTGAGGTTCTTCTCTAACAGCTGCTTCACATCCAGGAACCACAGGAACCGAAGAACAAACCGGTCCGTGTTTACATGGCTCATGTCCCCCCATGGACGCTGAAAAGAAAGTGTCCGTCTCAGCTCAACTACCTCGGTTCTCTTGTTCCCACTCAGCTGGTTTTAACAGAATCTAGTTGTCGCTCTCTGGGAGCAGGTGGAGATGATTGTGATGGTAGTTATAAGTTTCACTCTTTAGATTGATGTACAGCTTTATTCTGCAGCAGAAATCACAAACTGGGAAAATATTATTTCCTTTAGTTTGGTTTTCTGAAGCTCCTGTTTCATCCCGATGTGTAAATTCCTGCAGTGGGTCTTAAGAAGGATTGTGTTAATTTAGTACTAATTACAGAGAAGATGGCAACAATTCAAATTATTAATTAACTTCTATCGACCTCAGAGAGTTTCAATCAGAGCACAACAGCACTGTTTAAAAACTGCTTCCTCTATTTACTTTCTCTACAGTTAGTGTCTATAGCCATGCTAGCTGAACACGTCATGCTAATATGCTAACGTTTATCAGGAATGTTCAGCAACTGCTACTATTAGTTACCCTAGTGTTCTCAGTTAATAGAAGCGTTTCCTAGTTTGCTAACTTCCCAGCTGAGAGACTGAAGCATCAGAAAATGATGAAGTAAGAAACTATGGAAGAGCCATGACAAGAATTTCTGAATCTTTAAAGAGAAAAAACATTGAAGGACGAAGAACGAGAGCTTTAGCTAAAGGCGACTGTAATGTACCGAGACACGAGACCGAGGAACGGTTCTATGCCACCACACATCAAAACATATCATCCTAGCATCCAAGCTAACAGTAGCGCTTCCTAGCTTCCTAGCATCCAAGCTAACAGTGGCTTTTATTAGCTTCTTAGCCTCCTACTTAATGGTGGATCTTCCTACTTTGCTAACCTACCAGCTAACAGCAGCTCTTCCTGCAGTAAGTTCACATTTGAATTAAAGTCTGAGAAACAACACGTCTGATAAATTATTTGCTCTATTAGATGCAAACGCCCGGCAGATAAACGCAGAACATTCAGGTGGAATATTCATCAAAGTGAAGAAGTGTCTTGTTTGTGTAGAGATGTAGATAATCGTGGCCACACACAGACCTAGATGGAGGATTTGCAGATAAAATAATTAATGTGACCATGAATAAATGATGGTGTATTAAGTGTGGACTCACAGGGAGAAGAGAAACACCCCACAGGGAATGAAAGCTGCCGCTGAGAGCAGAGACCACCTGCTAGGACGTCAGGACGAACTGGCGAAAGGGCACAGGACATAATGAGGCTCCCGGCTTCTTATTTATAATTTACTGTGTTTGAGCTCAGGTAAAAGCCAATCGAGCCGACAGAATATGAAGGATGGAAAACAACAAACAGCAGCGGCTCGTTATTAGTGGAAAGCAGAAGGACGAGAGGAAAACATGAGATGTGCTCAAACTTGTACCAACGAGCTTCTTGAGAGGCTGAAGCGTCAGAAAATGATGGAGTAAGAAACTAAGGGAGAGCGATGACAAGGAATCTATGAAGAGAAAAAACACTGGAGGACGAAGAACGAGAGCTTTAGTTAGAGGCGACGGTAAAGTACAGAGGCGTAAAACTAAATCCTCCCAAACCGTTTTATCTGTAAGAGGAACAAGTTATAAACCACACATCATAAAAGACATGGACTCGTAGCCTAAATAGTTTTTAATCTGATGCAAACACTCAGGGTTCTTGTTCCATTCATGTTTTTTATTATTGTGAGTCAAATGTTTTGTCATAATATTTTCTGTGTCTGGTTCTGTAATTGTCTCCTGTATGATTGTTGTTTTAAAGTCTTGTGTGTGTGTGTTGTGTAGCTGTCTTGGGACTACGGATGATATTTAGCATTAGAGCTAATGCAGCAGTGTTGATTAATGTGCATTGTCCCAATTCAATAAACTAATAATAATAATCTGCAAAGATGCAAGTTATCTACGTCTCTGCAGGAAAATCGACGTTAAATCGTTTCTCTTGTAAATTATTTGTTGTTGTCATTGTAGAAACTGCACGACTTCACGTTCAAGTCGATACCAACTAGTCTCTAATAAAAACACACTGACCTGAGTCAATACGCTGAGAACAGACAGATCATGTGCTACATACCGTGAGCTGCAGATACGTATAGTCTGTATAAAAACAGGCAGCACCTCAGCAACAGTAGCATTTAATAGCTCTCCTCCTTGTTAGATGGGACAGTGGAGCAGGTATTTCTCTAAAACTAAAACCTCTAGTAACCTTCAAGTTTGATGCTGAATGACTGCTCCTCTGCTATCGTTAGCGGACGGGACTTTAGTTACGGTAGTTTGGGCTTCATCTTTAGTCAAGTATTTCCATGCACTCTCTCTTACAATTAACAAATGAAATAGAAACTGCAAAAAATGACTGGTGCATTTGGACTTTTGTTTTCTCCGGTGAACAAGCGAAACGAGAACCACATTTAAAAGTCGACCAGAGTTCGGTTGAGCTCAAATGATACTGAAATATCGATACTTCCGATACCAAATCTTTATACTGTAAAATCGATTCTCAAATCAAAATATCGATACTTTCAATACTTCAGTCATTGGAGGTGATGTACGAAAACAGTGGAAAGTTACTAAACTACTGAGTTGTGGCAACACAACAAACCATCAAGGCATTTATGATGAGGAGAGAAGAGGAGAGAACAGAGTCACAATTAAGATGAAAGGTTTCATTTTATACTAGTTCTTAGTAGTTAAACAATCACTTATTTTAATGGTCTTATTATGTTACTTATTTATTTTTTAAGTGTTTGAAAAAGCACGTTTCTCATATTTTCTATGATTGTGTCTCTGTTAGTAAATGAGGCCACTACCTCAATATACTTCAGCGTTTAAGATAAATAAATTTCTCTGATGTCTTTTATTCTTTATGAAGCTATGATTTGAAATGCACAACTTTTTTTATAGGTTTACCAGAACAGACACATTAGAGTGTATTTACATAAAGTATCGGCTCGGTTTCGTTGATACCAACCTAAATTTTAGTCAGTATCGGACTGGAAAGGAAATAGGTGATATCGAACATCACTACTAAAGCAACCTGTATCTGTGGTAAAGTCTCATCTGGTGACATCCCATAATTCTCCTAAATTCTCATCACTTAGAGGAAGATAAACTCTTTTAATATTTATTTGACGTCCATCTTCCTCTGGTGATGTGAAAAAAGTGTTTCTTCGCACTTTTACAATAAACTTTCATATCGATACGTCTGAAAGTAAAGTTGTTTCCATTACCAGCTTTTTATTGCGATATTTAGATTTTGTGTGTTTCTTTCAGGAATGGAAACGCAGGAAGTGGATTTCCTTCTTAAAAAGCCGTGACACGGTGAACAGCTGCCAGACTGATAGAAGGTCCGGGCGTCTGAACCAGACGTCTTTAATCTTATTGGTTTTAAACGTCTTACCCGTTTGCGCAGGTTGCAGGTGAGGATGAGGTTGCGGGAGAAGGAGTTGGCGAAGGCCGTGTAAAACTCCAGGACCTTGAGCAGCGCCTCCCTCTTGATGATGTGGAGGTCGCAGTAGGTCAGCGCTCGGACGTTAGCGCAGGCGTGAGCCAGCGTGGTTTCCTTCCAGAACACGTCTCCGAACACGTCGCCTTTACCTGAGGACAGATGACAGAGGTTTGACAGAGCAAGGTTATTACGGGTTAATTTCAGGAGACAGACGGCTCCAACTGCTCAGTTATCAACCCCCAACTTCCCCATCTGGATGTGGATGTAAACTGAAAATCCTCCTCCAGGTGTCTAATCTAACTGTGCCTGGAATCAAGGACAATCCCCGATAATGAGACACAAATGAATCGGAGGACGACGGTGGAAACATTAAACATGAAGCATCTGCATCTCTGCACGAGTCGCACGCTTCCTCCCTGACACCTGCTGCCCTTCTTTCCCCTAGCAACGCTTTTACCTGGCGGGCGCTTAGCAACCAGAGCTGCAGATTTCCCCGTGAACACCTTTAGATGTTAAAGCCGAACGCCGGCGATTATAACGGTTATTTCATCGGCTTCACGACCAACACGACGCGAAAAGAGGCAAGAAGAGGCGAAAGGAAGAAAAGTTTTACCTCTTCTGAACCTTTCACTCGTTACCGGAGACAAACTCTGGACCGGAGGACAAACCGAGAAAGAAGCTTCATCCCATCAATCAAACACAAAAGATGCTAAATGTTGAGTTTGTTTAATGAAGCATGAAAAACATCTTGTTCGTCTTTAGTCTTTAAATCCAGCGTGAGGCTTTTTAATTAATCACACTCTCAGTGATTCCTCCTCGTCTTAAAATACTCACTTGTCTTTTGGGAATGAATTTATTTATTTCAGTTTTGCTCAACCAGACGTCTCTCGGGTCAAATGAAGCAATTAAAGGATATGTTTAGATTTCATCTCTCCTCTGTTAATTAGCATTAATGACATATAAACTTATTCCATTTAATCACAGAGGTGCCCCAGGACATCACACGCGAAGAGTTAACTTTACTTTAGAAGACTTTAAATAAAAATGATGATTTTTTGTGACAAAAACAGCAGAAAAATCCATTAATATTAATATTACATAGCACAGACTGACACCAGGCTGAACCTGTTTTGTTCTTTTTACAGATTCTTTTGCACAATAATCTGCTTTTTCTGCACAAACTACTACCTCACTGTCTACATGTTAAAATCTGACATTATGCATTCTGTATATACAGAATGCCAGAGCTGTTATTTGTTGTATATTTTGGTTTGTTCTTTCTTTCTGATTATAAATCCAACAAAAGCCAAAAACAAAGTCAACTGTAGAGTTTCTTGAGGATGTTTCACCACTCGTCCAAATGTCTGAAGAAGCTCCTTGGATTAAATTCAATTTAATTTAATTCAGCTAGAAGAGTCCAGTGTGTTATGACCCTTGAACCACCTGTGTCTTATTATCACAGGTGACCTTTACCTGTGAGAGAGGAAACTGGACAGAAGTGCAAAGATATATTTTTACCATAAGGAAGAAAATGCAACAATAAAAAAAAGGTGTTTTTTAAAGATATAGAATAAAAAAAGATGCTATTTTGTGTGGCAAATTTGCAGAAAGTAATAATAATAATAAATAATAATAATAATAATAATAATAAATAATAAATAATAATAATAAATAGTACTACGCTGCTAAGTAAGAAGCTACTTGGATGTTTTCCCAGAGTCTCAATAGACCCTAGAATAACCTCCGTCTAATAAGAGGAAACTGGACAGAAAGATATATTTTACTATAAGGAAAAAATAAGGGAAGAAAATTATATAGGATAAAAAAAAATGCTATTTTGTGATTTCGTGGCTAAATTGCAGAAAGAAAATCACAAGTGACAATAATAATAATCCTAAATCGCTAAGTAAGAAGCTACATGGACGTTTTCCTGGCGTCTCTATAGACCCTAGAATAAACTCTGACTTTGGAGATGAACAGAAAAGATTTTTACCGTAAGAAAAAACGAGGGATTTCAATTTAAAAAACATACTTTAAAAGATTTCAGATAAATAAAAAAATGCTATTTTGTGGTAAAAACTGCAGAAAGAAAGAAAGAAAGGTCACAATTAAAATAATAATAATATAAAGTAGATAATCAGCCTCTGCCTCATCACCACAGCGAACCTTTACCTGCACAAGTACAAATATGTTTTTCATTTGAATAAACATTAAGGGAAATGCATTTTTTTAAACGAAGATGTGACATAAAAAGATCCTTTTTTGTGGCATAAACACAAACGGAGGCAGAAACCCTGCGGAGCCCGAAGCTCTGACCCTCTCAGGTCGACCTGCTTCCTCTCGCTGGTCTGGAACCAACTTGCAGCCACCTGGACACTTGACTTATCGAGCGCCAGCATAAATTCCCGATGCTAATCACCCGACGGCGTATTTACACTTGTGAGCGTCTCCAGGGCAACGCTGCGGTTGTTCTGCTAATGAGCGGCGGCCGCGTCGTGATGATGAGTGACATCAAATGTGTCGCGTGTCATCAAACGCTGACGAAGGCTGTAGAGGAAGACGAACCTGAGCGGAGCATTAATAGAGTCTGTGTTTCCAGTCAACAGCTCAGGCTGAGTCACAAAACACGGGAGAAATGAGACGATGTTTAATGGGGAGCGAGTGGAGTGTGATGCGTTTCCCTGAGGAGATCCAGGTGCTGTCTGGCTGGAGAAGCTGCACTAATCAGGACTCAAATGTGTGTCAAACCTGCCACAACCTTGGTCTCAGCACTTTTCTGACAGCTGACCCGGATGGGATGTGACGAAAAGCAGTCCCCGCTGTCCAGCAGCTGTCACAACAGGCTGAGTAATGGACGCGTACGCTGCCGACACTCTGTCGCCCGACACCGAGCCGGTCTCAGCTCCACGCTCCCCCTCCTCCGAGCCCCCGAGGCCTCTTTCCACCCGGCGTCCAGGAGAGGAGGCTCGTCTGGAATGAGCTCCCCGGAGATCTGCTGCTCCTCGCCAATTAGCCTCCTGGATGTGGAGGTGGTCACACGGGCCCGGGGTGGGGTGGGAAGCGTGGGGGGGTGTTCAGGGAGCGTGACACAGTTACAACAAGGTTAAAAACCTCAGTGAGAGCGTTTATGACGGGACGGGAGGGGAGGGAGGGGAGGGGAGGGAGGGGAGGGGAGGATGCTCATGAATCTGCCTGATTACTACAAGTGTTCACTTCAAAAAAAAAGCCCTGAGACATGAGAAGATTTAAGATCATAATGAAAAGAGATTAAGTTTAAAGTGACTCAACTTGGATGTTACAGCTGTTGATTTTGTTTCTTTATTTTAGTTGAACCGTTTATTTCACTTTTGTATTTTTCTCTATGTATTCAGGTGGATTGATTCTGTAAGACCTTCCTTCCTTCCTCCCTTCCTTCCTTCCTTCCTTCCTTCCTTCCTTCCTTCCTTCCTCCCCCTCTCCTCAGTTGGACTGATTATCTAGGGCAGGCGTTTACTAAAAGCAGCTTCGTTGCACATAAAATTAAACACAATTAAAAAAAAAAAGGAAGATTAGATTTAAAAAAATACAAATAAGTATTATCTAGTAAAATAAAATAAATCCGTTTTTGGTCAATGATTGAGACGTTATGCTGTGTGTTAAAGTGAAAATAATGACCAAAATAAAAAAGAAAGAAAGAAAGAAAGAAAGATTTCTGAACAGGTTTTTAACTATGACACGTTGCAGGAGGTATTTGAATAAAAATCTTCACTTCTAATTAAGGATACATATTACGCATGTGTAAAAAACAAGTGTTCTTTAATTATCCATCGTAATAATTCGTGATATATGTGCAGTAATGGTTGATGTTTGCATGAAATGCAGCTAATAGAACATGACTGTGATGACGACTATTCACCATTTAGCAATAGACAATGGTCTGTATTAGCGTGCTAACAGACGAATGCTAACATGAGATATAATATTAAACTACTTTAAACTGTAGCTGAGACGCTGAATGGTTGGTTGGTGCTGGTGATGCTAATGGTTATGCTAATGGCTATGCTAATGGCTACCATGTCAGCTCTGCTTTCCATCAGTGTGTTTCTGACCTCTAAAACTAAACCAGGTCAATTTCCACAAACGTTCTGCTCTGAGCGGGTGTTAGCAACCTTTAGCATTGGTTAGCATCACAGCATGAAGGTTATGGGTTCTAATCATAGACAGTATAAAGATGGACAGCTCCGCTAAAGTGAAGCCAAAGCAAGTAGAGCTCCCCCTGGTGGCTGGAGGCTGCAGTATAGGTCATAAGCTACACCTCAGTGTTTTAGTTGGTTATTTGATGATGTGTTACATTTTGATTTATCAAACCATGTTAGTAGAAAGAAAATTACGTCAAATATTAACTTTTTCTTTTTAGATGAAACTTTCTTTTAAAAGCAAAACAAAAAAACAAAAAAAACAAAACAGAACAAAACAAAAACCAAAAACCTGCACGGACCCGTCTGAATGATTTGTAAATGTACAGTTTAAGATGCTCTGGTCTTCTGAGGCTGGATAACGTAGCTTAGTACAGACAAAGTAAACTGAAACCAACGGGATAATCCATCACAGTTAGAAGCAGCTACAGACCTTGACCCTGGTCATCAGAACTCCATTAAATAATCTACCTCTGATTCTCCATGTCCAGTCTCATCTCGTCCCAAAGCTGAGTCCAACATCCAGGTTCAAGGCTCTAGAGAGTTTTACCAGTAGGTTTGTGTAGAGGATGACTGATCTATGCAGTAGATGTAAATTTCTCTCTGCTTAATGTACACGAGTGTCTGATTCTCCCATGTCCTCCAGTAACCAGTGAATGCATCTTTGATCCTGCAGGACTTTCAGCACAAACCCACTCAAAAATAAAAAGAGGTACGGTTCTATTCACGTCAGCTTACAGGTCTGAAACCAATCACACTGGAGGATTTCTTGCCTACACAGACACCAACTCACAGTTTAATGCACTGACAGATGTGTCGATGGGACTGAATGCTGCCACCCCCACCCCCCCACCCTCCACCCTCCACCAGATAATAAAAGGATTCGTCTGTCGGTTCGGTGCCTTCGTATTTCTTCATCGTGCAGCAGAGCTCGACCCGACCGCGGTCCATAACAGGCAGCTACAGCTGATCTGTGGCTGCACCAACGCTAATAAAAACCACTGCTTCCTTCACAACATTCAACAATTCTGCATGAAAACGGCTCAAAACGTCAGTGAAAAACAGATAAAAAGAATCAAACCAATGAAATATTATACTTGTGCATTTTATGGATCTTTTATTAGTTTTTAATGGTCTTGTTCCAACTTATTTATCTGACGTACTTTTATCAGATCAATCCCCAAAGCTTTCCTTCCTCTTCATCTCAACACCGACCGACACACAGTGTTTGTGTTCTCTTTGTCTACTTTCTACCGGCCTCGCTCTGTCAGAAGTACGACTCTAATCCACAGACTTTAGACAAATGTTGGTCCTGCCACTGATTATTGGCTCCGCCCGCCTGAAAGCGTTTTAATTCCCTCCAGTTTGAGACACAAACTGATGAGTGATTAATGACTGGAGGAGTTCTCTGCAGAAAAAGTAATAACCAAGTTTAATGAAGCTCATTCTGTTCTCGACGAGGGGAACTCGACCTGCCTTAAAGTCCCAACATGATCAGCGTGATTTTAATCATAACCACTTACGCTAATGAGGCCGTTAATTAAAATAACTGATGTATTAATTACAGAAGGCTGCTGCGTCTGCTATTTATACGAGCTTTAGATCATGAGTTATTTAGGAAAAAGATTTCTGTTGTTGAGATTGATATGCAACATTTTACAGCGTGTTCCCTTCCACAGCGTTTGGAGGGAACACGCTGATTAATGCGAAGGATATTTTACTTTCCACCTTTTAAAATATTCATCCAGGAGATCCAGTAGAGTGTTGAATGTCAAAGCATCAGGAAGAGAGAGGAGAGGTAAAGGGCGACGCTTTCAATTCTCCATTCATCTATTAGTCGAAGCCTGGTTTTAAATAAATTAATATTTATTTTAGAGCCGCAACGACTCATTGCTGAAGTTATAAATGCACAGAATACATGGACACACACTCTGCTCCAAGTAGGTGTTAGCAACCCTTAGCATTGGTTAGCATCACAGCCTGAAGGTTACAGGTTCTAATAATAGACAGTATAAAGATCGACAGCTCCTCTTAAGTGAAGCCAAAGCAAGCAGAGCTCCCCCTGGTGGCTGGAGGCTGAAGTATAGGTCATAAGCTCCGCCCCTTCCATGTTAGTGGGCGGGATTTGTAACAACGAAAACACAAAAGGACGGTTTCTGTTATTTTAGGTTGTTGCTATAATGTTGATGAATGTTCAGGTGTCAGCTTTTCTGATAAGTTTTGTTTTAGTTGGTTATTTGAAATGTGTTTGTCGTTGTAAGTATTTATTTTATTTTTTTATCCTGCAGAGGGCGATAATACGACCAGAAGCTAAAAACTGCCGAAACAACAAAAGAAGACGATTAAATAAAACTGAAACTACTCCCAACTGTAGCTAAGACGCTGAATATCTGGACTAGTCCGATGGTTGTGTTGGTGGTGGTGATGCTAATGGCTATGCTAATGGCTATGCTAATGGATACCATGTCAACTCTGCTTTCTATCATTTTGTTTCTATCCGCAAAATCTTTGGTTGATTAGACATTTTATATATATATTATTTAAATTTCTTTGAATATCCATTAACATGAATCCATCATTACAGCTTAAATAAATAGCACTAGGCTAAGTTTAATATAGAACTCGTATAATAAATAGTGGGTGAAGACTCTCTCCATCAGTTTTGGGTCCTTGGCCTGAAAAACGTAGAAGATTCCTGCACTAAATAAATCTGAACTTGTGCTGAATTGAATAATTAGGTAAAACTCTTAAGTGTGAAATGAGTTTTGTTTTGCAATATGTCATTGTTTAGTTTGAAAAATATTCATTAGGAAAAGTTCGTATGTATTTAAGGAGTTAGTCAAAAGATTAATGGAGAAATAATTGTTTGTTGCATCCCTAATTTATTTCATTCTTCTTCTCTAATGCTGCAGTGACTTTGAGCTCTACACAGGGAAGATACGTCTGTTCAGTAAATCTCACCAGGATGAGCTGGTCGTCATTAAGAGCTTGTGTGAACAGCAGGTAAAACCAAACCAACGCTCTGCAGCGTGTATGTGTTTCTATGTATCAGGAACGAGGGCCGAGAGAAAATCTCAATGTTTTCATAAGAAAATTAGCTAATTTCAATCTTGAGATCTTGAGATATGAAAGTATTCAAGCACCTCTTCATGGCAGGTTCCCTTTCATCATTTAACCTCCGCTCTTAATTGATGCCTCTTCTAATCTACTCCACATCAAAACCGCCCTGCGCTGGTCCTTATTACTGGCTCCTGTAAAGCAGCCAGATTCATATGTGGTTGGAAGCTCATCGCCTCCTGCTCCTCCTCCTCCTCCTGCTCCTCCTCCTCCTCCTCCTCCTCCTCCTCCTCTGCGACTGCTCGCTGGGCCAGAACATATTGCTGTGTGAATAGAGGTCCAGAATGAAATCCCCTTCTCATAACCAAGCATGAATAATGGATTAAAAATTAATCAGCTCATCGTTTTGGCAAAACAAAAAAAAAAAAAAAAAAGAAGAAGGAGAAGCAGAAGGAAGGGGGGGTGGTGGGGATCTTCACAGAGCTGAGGAGGAATCATCAATAGATAATAACGACTAATGGTCTGACAGCGTGTGATCGTCCATCGATCTGGAGCCCAACGACTGATACAAGCTGAATGCAAAATAAATAAATTAATAAAACATGGCAGGAGATTCAATACGGACAGAATGGAAAGCATTACATTACAGCCATTACATTATAACCACCTTCTTAACATTAGGTACATCTCCCGTGTGGTGACTCAACAGAAAATGGACATGGGCCTGAGGACGCTGCATGTTGTTAGTGGTGGGACTGTTCCTTTGAGGGGGGGGGGCTACAATACTTCATCAGTTCTGGATCTTGTGAATGGGTGGGTGGGTGGGTGGGTGGAGATGTCTGGTCTGGTCTAGGTGGGTGGGGTTGTCTGGTCTGGTCTAGGTGGGTGCTAAATGTCTAAATAACATCCACATAAATAAATGTCAGGTCCAGAACCAGCAGAACACTGATGGTTTAAACGTGATTTACTTCTCCTGTCAGTGGTCATAATGTTGTGGCTGTAGAGCTACTGCTGCTTCAGATCAAAACTCAACAAATTATATCAATATGAGCTGATTAGCACAAATCACTGTTATGTCTTTGCTCAGTTATGTTCAGGTATTAAAATAAACAGTTTTATACATTGTCACACATTTGTGACTTTACAATAATATAATTAGTGAAATACTCAGAGTGTCCACATATGAGGACTTCCTGTCTAAACATGATACTTAGTTTTAATAATTCTTAGTTCCTACTGATCCCAAATACTTCAGAGAAATTAAAAATGCAAAGCAATTAAAATCTAGGGAGGTTAAGTTTTCATGTTATATCAAACTAGAAAAGTTATTAAACATAAATAAACACATGTTTTGGTCCTTCACTACAACTAGATAATCAGTCTGTTTTTTTTTTACTAGACTTAACTTTAGCCAAGAGCTCTGTGAACAGCTCCAAGCCTCCAGAACCAGAACATTTTAAATCAGAACCAAATAATCCACAGTCGGAGCCGAGGCCACGATGAGGAGCAAACAACCAACCAACCAGTGTGTTTACTGAACGTACGATAGTGGGTTAAAGTTTCGTTTGCATTAAAGATACTTCACTGTCCCCTGGGAGAAAATCAATCTCAACTTCTCAGAGCTGTTAGAAAACAATACACACATCTACTGTTCATAGTGCAGCTGTTCAGGTGTGTGTGCGTCCATCTGATGCTACGGGATGATAATAATGACGGCTGAGTAACGTCCTGGAGGAGCAGCCTGGGGAAATAACTGGCTTTAAGAACCACAACCAACACTACAACCAGCAACACAACCAACACTACAACCAGCAACACAACCAACAACACAAATCCAACACTACTCTGCGTACGACTAGCAGTACACACATCACACATCTTTTTCTTCTTTATCCACTAGTGCAATACAGCCTATCATTTTACTGCACTCCATTCATATTCCTCCCTCATTCTCTCCTTTGCAGACTGTGTCCAGCCTCAGCTTCCTGTTACTTCTCACCACCAGAGGAAATAAAGTGTCAGAGACCAGGAAACGCCGTGAACATGCAGACGACCCTCAGATCTCATTCTTTAACCTTCTAACATTCTGCCCCGACTCTTCTTGCCCTCTCCTTTCCATCCTCCCCTGTGATCTGGCTCCTGGAGACAAGTTGCAGCAAAACACTGTTGCTATGGACTCAAACTATTTCCCGGGTTGCTATGCAACACTAAGTTTGACAACTTGCCATCCAGTCATCATCAGACAGTCTGGTTCTACTTTATTATTTATGTGTCCCCAGGGCTGTTTAGAAACTTCTCAAGGTGCATAAATCCGCTTATAAACTCTTCTCTGACACGTTCACCTTTATTCTGCTGCTCTTACTGCACATATTCGTATTTATTTAGATATGAAATGCTGTGTAATGATATAGACAGACAGCACTGCTTAAAAGTCTTTGCGTGCTTCTATATTTCTGCATAAAAACGGTTCAAAACAAAGCAGAAAACTCCAACATTTGAAACTGAAATATTCTACTTGTCTATTTGTTTATTCAGCCAATATTACATATCAGTGATGTGCAAAACTAAGTACATGTAGGATTTCATGTTCTGGCCGTCATCATGTGAACGAGCCAGAAACATATCTGGGACAATGTTTAATGGAGAGATGAGACCAGAGTAGAATAGTTTGGTTTAAATGTTTGGGCATCGTCATGTTTGGAGATGAACCAACACTGCATTCCAGCATCAGAACCTCATCCCTCCAGGACACATGGGGGCGCTAATGTCCTGGTTTGGGCCTGTTCTGCTGCATCTGCTCATCATTGATGGACCAATGAACTGTGAATTCTACCAGTGAATTCTGCAAGAAAATGTCAGGAGGGAGAAAAAGGAAAGACACTGGGTCATGCATGAAGACAACGAGTCCTAGAACACATGTGGTTCTCCAAAAGAACGTTTAAAGAAGAACAAGTTTGTTCTGTCCTTCAGTCTCCTGACATCTTCACTCTATTTGCTAACAACCTGTCCCACTGTGAGGATTCATCCCGTGAATCCAGATCTTTTTCTGAGGTCTTATGAACGTCTGCTTCCTGGTGGGAGTCGTATTAGTGACAGGATTCACTGAGCCACTGTTTCTCTGTATTTTTAGACTCGTTCCTCAGTGGTTTCCTCGTGGCGTCTTTCTGGATCAGCTCCCTCCCTCTTTGCTGTGAAAACAACGCTTGTAGATTTTTGTCTGGTTTCACTCCATCTGGATTTCATCACAAAAGACAGAAGATCCTCCAACCAAGCAGAACAACCAAGTATGTGGTTAATAGCTTTAATAGGAGCTTTGTGCTTCTGCATAAATTTGATGTAGCTACAGAGACCCTACAGACACAACTACAGAGACCCTACAGACACAACTACAGAGACCCTACAGACACAACTACAGAGACCCTACAGACACAACTACAGAGACCTTACAGAGACCTTACAGACACAACTACAGAGACCTACAGAGACCCTACAGACACAACTACAGAGACCCTACAGAGACCTTACAGACACAACTACAGAGACCCTACAGACACAACTACAGAGACCCTACAGACACAACTACAGAGACCCTACAGACACAACTACAGAGACCCTACAGAGACCCTACAGACACAACTACAGAGACCCTACAGAGACCCTACAGACACAACTACAGAGACCCTCACAACCTACAGAAACCCTACAGGAACACTACAAGGACCTACAGAGACCCTACAGACACAACTACAGAGACCCTACAGACACAACTACAGAGACCCTACAGACACAACTACAGAGACCCTACAGAGACCCTACAGACACAACTACAGAGACCCTACAGACACAACTACAGAGACCTACAGAGACCCTACAGACACAACTACAGAGACCTACAGAGACCCTACAGAGAACCACAGAGACCCTACAGAGACCCTACAGAGACCTTACAGACACAACTACAGAGACCCTACAGAGACCCTACAGAGACCCTAACGCTACTCCCTGATGTGCACCTCCACAGAAAAATAACCACATGTCAATAGCTGTGTTTCTATTACAGTTTTTTTGAAAGACAAAAGAGATGTTTCTAAAATTTGGATAAAGTACATCTGCCTTTTGTGCATGTTTCCAGTGGAAGGTGTTTTGTGTTTGTATCTCTGGTAAAGTCTCGTCTGGTCATATCCCATAATTCTGTTAAACTCTCATCACTCTGAGGAAGATGGACTTCAAATGAACTGGTCACATGACCTCCTGCATCGTCTCCAGAGTCGGGGAAATGAGAAAAAAAAAAGTTTCCATTGCACTTTAGCAAAACACTTCTACATCGATGCGTCATGAGAGAGTAAAAGTGTTTTAGTTTCAGATATTTGAGAGGTTTTTAGAAATGTAGACGCTTCCATGACCAGTTCATTAGGGCAATATTGGGGTTTTGCACTTTTCTAGGGGGAATGGAAACAGTAAATGATGCAGAGCTCAAGAGTTGTGACTGGTTCTCTCAGTAGTAGCGTGTTTCTACTTAAGCGTTTAAAGCTGCTGGTTCGAATTTATTCTTTATTTCTTCTATTTTCTTCTTCTTCTTCTTCTTCTATCCTACTGTTATTTTGAGTGTAATTCATCTCCCAAAAGAGAGAAAATGACATAAAGTTAAAGATGCATTTCCTGGATTTTTCCGTCATTATCTACATTTTTGTTGATGTGGTGATAATATCGTTATCGTGAAGTGAAAATGTGATATGGTGAGTGGAGAAGCTTCCATGAACACAGATGAATATTTATTATATAAGACTTTTCATAATGTGATGGTGAATTCTTTAAATGTGAAACAGGCTGAGGAAGCTTTGACTGGACGAGAATCCATCGTTCAAACTGACTGTCCTCATGAAACAAACCAAAGAAATAAATAAATGGAGGAAAACATTAGACCTGATTCCTTTTTTTTTCAGTTCATGTACAACTTAAACGCGCGGCTTATTTTCTGAAGGGTGATGAATCTGTTTTTAAAGGAGACTAAGTGGCTCTCATCTCTGCTCTGGTCCAGAGACGTGACCCCGGCGCTGAACTCGGAGGAGAAAAATGAACTCAGACACATCTATCTGGATCAGAAGTAAAAACAATAAGAAAACCACTGCAGGCATGTGGAGAACGCTTTCCGCTGCCGTACCCGTACGGTCGAGCTGATGATTTATTGATTAATGTCCTCAGTGAGATGAAGCAATTCATCAAACATCTAATCTGCTTTTTATGAAGCTCCGGCTGCCGCCTCGTCTGCTACGGCCTCATGATGAAGTTAAAGAGGTGGAGCGCTAACACAAACCGAGAGGCACTTCTATTTTTACTTTTTTCTTTTTACATCATTCACTTTTTATCGGTCACTGTGGATCTGAAGCTGCAACCGGACAGATCTTTATTAAGACGCTGGAGTCTGGAGCTGCAGCAGTTCACACAGATAACACTGCAGAGAAGAAGCTGAATGGTGGGAATATGTCAGGGTTTTATATAAATCTGTTGGAATATTCACACGGTTTAACGCAGGGGCGTCACTAGCTTTAAAGGACAGGGGAGGCTCCGCCCCCAGGGGCTGCACAGGACGTGAGCAAATTTCACAAACAGCCAACAAAGACTGACAATTTATCATTAATATTATTATTATTATTGTTATTTAACAGTAACCATTAATAAGTAATAAACACGGAGGCATGTTCACTCACAACACAATAATTGTTTGCTCTCAAAAAATCACACAGATTACATATGGCTGCAATTTCAAGCCCTGAAAAATACGACTTGATTACTTGAAATTAATACTAATTATAATAAATTGCCCTCCTGTGAGCTTGGCTTTTGCGGGAAAGAACATGTCTCTGGCAGCAGATTGAGTGGCTGTGTGCTAAGGAGCAAACACACTAGCTGGGGAGCATGCTAAAGGTAAGGCTAGCTGAGTAGTTTTAGTAGTTAGCAGATGTAGCAGGGCTAAGCTAATCTCTCGGCTGACAGTCACATGGTTGCGTGGTGGCTGCAGGTCGGGGCGGTGACGCTGGAGCTCAATGTTAAACCTTCTTGAGGCGTCGTGAGCTTAACTTAACGAAACAGAATTAGAATTCAATGATGAATGAAATGACGGAAGCCGACCAGATGATTTACATCTTAATCTGATATTAACCTGAATGTTTTAGAAGCATCATTTAGTCCGTATTAAACCAACTATCTGTAACCTGCAGTACATGCAATGTGACACATATTTACAGCCAGAAACAAACCAATTCAACGTGCTACAAACACTGTGATAAATACCTGGAGGCCTCTTTTAATCAGGCATGTCCCGGCATTATTCATTTCCACACAGTTACCCAGTAAACCTGCAGACCTACGATGAATCACCGGGGTAGAATTACCCAGTGTGCATCCTCAGTAATCTGCTCTGTAGGAAAAAACATGGCTGATCAGAGTGAATGTGCCGTGAGGGAACTGTAAACGGCTTCAGTTCAATCAGAAACCAGATGTTCCAGTAAAGCAGGAGTCTGGTGTAAACCTCTAATAACCATGTAGACTCTAGATGAGCTGGTTTCTCTCTGGTTGTTGGAATAAATCTTCTCTCTCTAAGCATGTCTGTTTAAAGGAGGAAGCATAGAAAAACTACCTCCCTGGATAAAGGTGAGGCTGCAGATGTCTCACCTGTCGACCCGTTACTTGTTAACTCCGTCTTCATTTTATGGTGCATCTCTGGAGGTGTCATCAAGTGGCTGATTGGGGTGATTAAGCTCATGCACTCGGTAAAAGACACTTGAACTGACACCTTTTCTGCCTGTATCTGCTTCTACACCAGCTTACAGTTTCCAACAGGACAAGATTAACACACATCACACATCACAAAGGTCTTCCCACATCCAACCTCACAGAAATAACCAATAGATCCATACGGTGATTTGCAGTCTCAACAGAACAGGACAGAACTGTAACACCTCATCTCACCACCATCAGGTCTGACTGGACTTTTAAATTTCATTGGGCATGTTAGGGACAGATCTTATTACCCACTACCATAGGCACCCTAAAAAACAGACTGTTTTTGTTTCTTTTCTCTCCTGTATCTGTTATTCATGTCACCATTTTCAGTGTCTAATGTCTTAAGTCATTTTTGATCTGAGCACTTTCTTGTCCAATTTTCTGTTGTGTTGAATAAACTGTGTGTACAGTCAAGTGGAAACGTATTTCCCTACTGGGACAAATAAAGTCTAAATCTACCTGGTCGGCCTCAAGCCGATGGGTCCCTCAGTCAGTGCGTTTACATGCACAGCGTAATGGATCTATGCTTGAAATACGAATGTGGTCCAATTTGCATACAACAGAGAAAATCAAATACCTGATGGGAACATGTTCTCCTCCTCCACACTAGGTGGCGATATGTGTCTTTTCGGAGAGTTAATTTCTGGCTGATCATTGACTGTGGACAAACCCATCATGACGTCACCCACTGGATTCTGAACCTTGAAAATGAAGTGGCCACGGTCGCCATGTTGGATGCACTTTACTTCGCCCACACTCCAAATATTGACTGGGGGTCATGTCGGATGTTGAGACCCGCCCACCCAACTCTGCGCTACCTGTTAGCTCAGGCTAACACCTGTCACTCAAAGTGGGAACGCCCTTAATTATGCAGTTTGAGACTAAAATAATTTTTTGTACCAGGCTGTAAACACGTTTAATAATGCTGTAACGTTGGGATTTTTAACATGGGGGTCTATTCTTTGCACTTCCACATGGATTTCATCACTCAGACCTGGAGATTGTTGTTTGGTCGACCTATTACGTTGTGTAATAAACAACTGGACTCACTCATGCAGCAGACCGGCATTTAAAACAACAACACGATCGTTCAGCTTTTTTAAGTCTTGTATCGTAGTTAAACTGAAATTGAGGCGTATACACGCCGGGAAAAATCCATTTCATCACATTATCTTGTCTTAGTCGGATAAAAAGAACAAGCTTCTTACATGTGGTTAAATTGTCCAGTTAAAGTCGCATTAAGTCAATAATCCAGTTTTGTAATGTGCATGTAAACTCAAATTATTTTTTTTTTCTTGCCACTGTCGCCTTCATGCTGCTCTGCAGGCTTCACGCCAGGTTTTATAAAGTGTCTTTAGACAATGTGTGTTGTAACTGACGCTATATAAATAACACTTAACTGAACTTAATATCACTTTATCCTGGAAACCAGCCTGAAATCCTTTCTGAGTGTCTTTGTTGGGAACCGAAATCAGCTGGGCCAATCAGATTGTCTGGGGGCGGGGCTTAATGTGGTGATGGACAGAAAGTTAACAACAGTAGGTTCTATTCAGATATCTCAAGAAGAACTGAGCTAGTTAACGCTGAGCTTATAAGACTTTACAGAAGCATCATCTAGTGTATGTTATGCTGCTTCTGACAGCTGATTGTCTCCAAGTGTTTTGTATTTTGTCTGATGGAGATGCGTCTCTGATCGTCTCCCTACATACGACGCTTTACTGGAAGGTAACACGTCGACAGCAGCACCATAAGTCTTCAACGTTTGATGTAGAATATTTGAAAATGTAAGATGTTTGACAGAGAAGGCGCTTGAAAGCTAAATCACTTCAATGGTGCGTTCAGAGACGGACGTCATCGGGGACTTTCAAGTGTTAATCACTGATCTGCTGCTGTAGACGCTGCTCTCTGCAGCCACGTACTCTTATATGTACGAGTCGACTCCGATAATAGCGATAAACGGCTGCAGCAGCTTCTGATGAGACAGAGAATCTCAACAAGGAAAGATTACTAGAGCAGAGCATCAGTCAGTCAGTGAGACTGGGTGGGATCTGGTGATATTTGAAAGTTGGAATTCAGCTGTTGCTATTTTCAACCTCATGATGCATCAGTTGTGTTAGAAAGACTGGAAAACAGGCAGTTATGACTTTTATTATCTTTGTTCCTCCATGGAGGAGATTGTTAGAAACTAGTTTGGCTGTGCAGCCAACTCAAGCAGTTTCCTCCTCGTGGATTCTTCTCCACGTTTTACATGCAAACACTTCAACGCTGCACAATCCAAAAATTAATTTTCATCTACTGACCCTTCTACAGACACGTCACAATTATCCTGATGGATACAAAGATGGATGGATCTGGCACAAAGTGACAGACGGACCGGGAAACTGTAACGCCAACAACAAAAACCATGTTGCGACGGATGAGTTGCTATTCTATTTTAACTTTAAGCGATGGCTGCCAATAGTCAGAATAATGTCGTGTGAAGTGAGTCACCTCGTAGGACGGCACGAAGAACGATCGCAGGTTTAGCTACCAACACATACCTCCTTGAGTTCAGTCCTCATGATCTGTCCCACTATGTCACAAACAGAGTGTCCAAACGTCCCTGATTTCTGGGACAGTTCCCGTCTTGGATGACCTGTCCCCCGGCTAAAGCTGTCCCCAAAAACGTCCCCGATATTAGCTTTTTATGAATGAGAACAAAAATGTTCTTCAAACAAAACCATGGCAGTCTTTGAAGAAGGATGGAACCGTTGTGTGCAGTCACTGTACATGTAAATCCTTGGAGACGTCTGCTCCTGCACCAAATGTCCTCAACTATAATGTGTCTGCTTGTTTTAGATTTGACATCCACTGTACTTCCACCGTCCGTCATGGCGTTCATATATGGCTCAAGTGGAACGTATAAATAAAATGTTTAGTTAGTTTAGTATGATCCCCATGAGCTGCAGCAATTAGCTTCCAGCATATTCCTTTGTGTCTATAAAAGCCGACGTCTTCAGATATCTCGTCAGTTCCCTCATTTCTTTCCAAACTGGAAAGATGAAAAACGAAAAATAAATAAATACATGACTAAATAAAATCCCGTACCTAAGATGGCGATGACCTCGTCGTCCTGGATGACCTCCAGGGAGCCTGACACCACGAAGCAGAGCGTGTCGACGCTCTCGCCGGCGTGGAAGATCAGGTCTCCGGGGGCGCAGTGGATGGTCTGAAACTCCACGGCCAGCGAGCGCAGGCAGCCGTCGCTAGCTAACCTGAAGGCAGGATGCTCGTTGAACACCTGAGAGAGAAGGAAGGATGTCTTTAAAGTCTGGTTGTCGCCTCAGTAAGTTTAAAACACTCGTTCTGAACATGAACAGATTTTGCGTCCACATTGTGGATGAACCACGTTACCTAGGTAACCACACTGCTAGTGTCTGGAAGAAGTAACCCTACGTCACTGATAAGGCCACGTCCCCTTATTGCTTATAAAGGAGAATTTACTGCGTTTTATATTGTTCTTTGATGTTAAAACTCAGGTAAAACTCTGAGATTTTCCCCTCAAGAGAAAGGGACAAAATCTGAAGAAATAAAATAAAAATGAGTTTACAAACATGGAAAGCAATGGGACCCTTATAGTCGATATGTGTAAACACTAATCACTTTAAAATATGATGCTAACGTTAGCTAATGTCAGTCATCAGAGCTGTTCATTACAAAGCTAAAAAAATGACACCCCCTAGCCACTGAGTGGACTCATTCACTATTTTTTTCAGGTTTTTCTATTCTAGTTTTTTTGTTTCTGTGACATTATATGTGTGTCTGCCTGAGTAACGTTAGCAATTTCACTCATTTTCTGGGCTAGCAGAAGGGCTATGCTAGCAACGCAAAATAAATAATGGTGGTGTGGCCTAACTATCATGTACAGGAGGAGCTAGCTCCTCTTCTATTTCCGCCTGGGTTCACCCGACGCTCCAAACCGCTATCGTCATGGTGGAACTAAAGTGGTGGACAGTGTGTCCTCCAGGGAAACGTTTTGGGAAGTCATTCACTCAGATTGTAAAAAAGATATGACAGCTCCTCAAAGTGAAGCCAAAGCAAGTAGGGCTCCCCCTGGTGGCGTGTGATTCAACCTGAGAAACTGACATTGTAGTTGAACAACTTGTTGTAAATCTAAAGGTGGAGGTGACACACCTGTAAGCTGCTTTAACAACCACCAATTAAACCATAATAGGAAAAAGAAGATGAAGCCATCCTCCGATTTTGTCCCAAAATCTTGTGCAGGGTGAGACTTAGTGGATGGTTTAGAGACATTCAGCTACTTTATTATTAGTTATGTTGGCCGTCGTCTTTGTGGTGTGTTCAAGTTCGTTTTAGTCTTTTGCATAAATTCTATACAATCCCACAATAACTTTATTTATAGTTCAAATCATGAAGTGAGTTTAATTAACCAGTTGACATACCTTCCTGTTGAGGTGGACACAGATGTCGGCCCGCATGTCCTTGGGACAAATGGATAAGACCTGAAATACAGAGAGACGTGATATGAGGGGATCATATCGATACTGTGGCTCCGCCCTCTGACTGCACTAATCAGACTCTAAAGTCGCAAGATGGTGCTGCCCCTCCCCCCGGGAAAACAGAGTCAATTTGGCCAATGAGAGGAAGTGGAGACGTGTTTTGTCCATATTTGTATACAGTCTATGCCTTCAACATGTAGACATGAGCCACACATCCTGGTGGTAAAGTTGTATGATGTATGATGGCGTCAGATTGAGGTCAGCTGTAGTAGAGCGCATCAGCAGAAAGCCAGAGAGTTAAAATGGATCAAAAACTCTTAACTCCCAAGAAGAGGACTGTGTCTCCCAGCTCCCCGTCTGGGTTTTACTGCAGCTTAGAAATTCAAACCTTATTTTATTGTTGCATTTGTTAACTCCCTCCAGAAATGACTGTGCCAGAAAGACTAAATTGTAACTGTAGCTCATTACAGAAATGCTGAAATCCAGCCTAATTAACCGAACTGTTTAGGTCAAAACTAAATACTATCCTGTGCTCAACAATATGGCCGCATTAAATACAAAGAAAAGCCACTTAAAGGACGACAGTAAATCACACGAGGAACCAAAACACAACAAAGTTCTCCTTTGGAAATTGGTCCATTTAAAGCGGAGGGTGTTAGCGGGAGGCTTATGGGGCCTCTGGTCGTTTTTAGGTGTGTGCTCGCGTAAACAGCTGACTGTGGATAACACAACGGTTCCCAAAGTGACAAAAAAGAGCCACTAATTGGCCCCAGGTCTGACTGCGAGGTATTTATACCGGGGTGGGCAAAAAGACTCACCGCTTCAACAGAGCGTTATTATGAGTAGACGCACACGGAGGACGGGACTGTGATTCAGGACGAAACACAGTATGGATGAGACATTAGACGACAAAGGACGGGGACATCAGAACTGGACACGTGGGATTATTACGAGCAGAACTCTAAAAGGGACCACGGTTGTAGAATAAATCGGCACAGGGCTCGTCAAAGAACAACTTGACACTGCTCTGAAAATGAAGCTGCTTTCATAATGTGTCTGTATCTCATGTCCAACTTTGTCCAACTCTGGCAGACGTAACAACACACAGACCTGATAATGGAACATTACAGTCAGTGTTTAGCAGCGGTGTTACAAAATACGTCAAAAACAAAACATGTGAGACGAGTCCCGTGTGATATTTCTCCAGATAACTCACAGCTAATTAAAGCTTACCCTATACCTCCAAGCTAATACGAGCTTGTCCAAGTTTCCTTACCTCTCAGCTAATAATAGCTCTTCCTAACATCTAGCTTCCTACCCTCCGGACTCATAGTAGCAGTTTCTAGTTTCCTAGCCTCCTAGCTAATAGTAGCTCTTTCTAGCCTCTCAGCTCATGATAGCTCTTCCTAACATCCAACAGTATCTCATTCTAACTGATAGTAACTCAGCCTCCGAGCCTCCCAACTCATAGTAGCAGTTTCTAGCCTCCTAACCTCTCAGCTAATAATAACTCTTCCTAACATCATAGCCTCCTAACTAATAGTAGCTTGTTATAGCCTTGCCTCCCAACCCATAGCAGCAATTTCTAGCTTCCTAGCATACCAGCTTATAGTAGCTTTTCCAATCTTCCTAGCCTCCAAGCTAATCTAGTAGTCTCTATTACTCTTCAAATCTCCTTATCCCACTCCAACTAAAGTAGCTTTCAGCTCCTGCTTTTAGCCTACCTAGCCTCCCACCTATCAGTAGCTCTTCCTGCCCTTTCCACTCAGCTAATGGAAGCTCTTCCTCTGATCCTAGCCTCCTAGCTAAAGCCTTTCCACTCTTCCTAGCTAGCTGTAGCAGTTTGTGGCTCTTCTTGACATCTCTGCAGTCTTTGTTCCTTCTCAAACGCTGCAGTAAATCTGTGACTATCACACCGTTTTAAATTTGCATCGAATGTGCAAATGACGACAATCTGAGCAGTTGAATGTCTTGAGTTGTAGCGGGTGAAAAGTTCAACATTCAGTGTGTGTTTGTGAGTTAAATTAGGTCGTAACAGTAAGAGACTGGTGACTGGCTGGAAGGCATTCTGTGTTTCCCCTCATTCCTTCTGATGCCTTGTTTATGATTTCCTTTCTCCTTCTACTCTTTAACGATCACAACAAACGTAATGTTTTTGTACAGTTGTGCCGCATCGACAACTGTTCCTTTTGCATCATTACTTCAGAAGAAAATCACATTCGGATTATTTGCAGGATGAACAAGAACTCGGCCCAATTGTTTGTCACCTTTTCCGTGTCGATGCCTTTGGACATGGACCAGGTGGAGACGATGTAGTCCATCACCCGCTCGCTCAGGCCCTTGGGAACCTGGTAGAGCTTCAGGAAGTCCCGGACGTTGTTGAGCATCTCGTGGTAGCGGTTGGTGTTGGCGTACATCTGCTGGAAGATGGTGGTGACGTTTCCGAAGATGGTGGCGTAAAGAAGAGCTGCACGGGAAGACATGAAGAGGAAGGATGAGACATCTTTACAGCATGATTCATTAAAATTTATTTATTTAAATACTGTTACACGTCGTAAGGGAAGCAACTCTTCAACAACACACATGTCAAACAGTTCAAGAGTTTCTAGTTTGCCACCATTCCTTCTCTCTCATCTCACATGTTTTATTTGTTTTGCTCTTAGCTACATTGGAATAAAACCAGGGTTTGACCTCATTAGAACCTCATATGCAAAGTTACAGAAGAGTATAAAGAACTCTGTGACATGTACAATACGACGACTCCTACTACTTTCCTACTTTTCCAGTTTATAGCCGCCATGCGTCACTGCTGCTTCCAGCCTCCTCTGTATCAGACCACTGCTTTACTGTTTCCATAGAGACTTCCCCCGAAATAGTTCTCCCTATTTCTTCCCTCCTCCGAGCCAATAAAAATGAAAAGAGAAAGAGAAGGAGAAATAATAAACTTAAAGACTTATGAAGAAAAAAAACGGAGGGCTGCAAGGAGGTGGAGGGATCTGATGATGGAACGTGAGACGTAAGTGTTGGACAGACAATATCTTAAAGTGCGTTTATATGAGAAAGGGAGGAAAAAAAAGAAGAAATGATGGAACACCAGCGAAAGGGAAGTGTTTATGCTCTGACACAAAGAGTTTGGAAGAGAAGCGAAAACCAGATAAAGGAAGCTCGACGGTCACAGAGGGAGATGTGCAGCAGATCATGGAGCCAGAAAAGAAACTACACAACAAACTGGACAAAGAAAAAACAAAAATGTGCAAAATTGTAGTGAGCACAATGTTAAAATAACCTCAAACATGAAATACACAGCTTTGTCTCAAATACAAATATAAATAATGTATCATAAAAGCTGCACGGAACCATACTGAGTTTTTACACAATGGAGCAACATAAACACTAAAACTTTGAGACATTGAGACCCTGCGTCCTCATATGGGGACGTTAAGCTTTAGGTTTTACTGCATTTTATTCTCCTTGATTTAAACCCATTGTCCTCATTAGTGGACACGTTAGTCTATCATCTAGTGGTGGCAAAGGGTCAATATACTAGTCGGTAAAAACATGATTCATTCTACAGTGGACGAGGAACAAAACTCAACTCATCAAATTCTACAGTTAAAATGCATTTATTTACGGTTATTAACGTTTCTAGTTTGATATGATCCACAAATGTAACAAATTTTATCAATAGCAACGAGCTACAACATTGCTAATTAGCAAGTACTCGTTTGAGGACGCCGGGACTTCATTATTCGCAATTCTGTCTTTGCTCAGTCATGTTCAGGTATTAAAATGAACAGTTTTATATCTGTCACACACTGGGTGACTTTATTATAATATAAATAATGAAATAATCCCAGTGTCCACATATGAGGACATTGCTTTTTTCATAAACTACTACTTCCTGTTGAAAGATGATGCTTAGTTTTTATAGTTCTTAGGTCCTACTGATCCCAAATACTTCAAATACTCCAAATACATGTTCTCTACTTTTGGCCTGTAGTGTATATTAGAAAAACATTCGTCTCTTACAAAGACAGAGTTTGTTATTGAATTGGTCAGTGTCTCCTCTTACGTCTAAGAATAATAACCTGAACAGAAACAGTAACTTTGTGGTAGAAAATAAGAGAAAGTAAGAAGAACAAAATGCAAAAACCATTCTTTGAATTAATGATCAACTAGTAACGTCACTTCTACAGCAGCAGTGAGACAAACACGGTTCCAGTTTGGTTCCCTCCAGGACCCTGCGGGACCCCTCCAGCACCCTGTCATCTGGTGAGGAGGGTTTGTGACAACAGAACCGAGCTGGAACTGAAGCCTCAGAGACACGACGCTAACCTTCACCAAACACACGGCTCCTAATTGGGCGACGCGGTGGCTCAGGAGGTGGCCGGCGTCACCTGAGAGCACAGGAAGGAGGAGGTTTAACCCTCCTGGAAGTTTCTCCGCTGAACTGAAACAACCTCCCAGCGTTAGGAGGAACCCAGGCAGCGGATTCAAATCATCCCCTCGGCTCGGTTCTTTTCATCCAGAAAGAACCGACAGGTTTGAACTCTGGTGACGAAAACGAAACAAACAAACAACAAAAAAAAAAGGATGGACGTGAAGGGAAGCTGCAGAAATAGATAAAGGTCGGCCATGTTGCACGGAAAGTCAAGTAGCTGTAAATAAGATCTGTCCATCAGCGCTTTAATGTGAGGAAACTTCAGACAGAATCACAAAGATTCAGAAGCAGTCGAGTAAACAGGAGGAGACACACACAAAGTTAATAGCTTTTAAGTTTTCAGTTTCACCAAATTAACCTCCTTTACATCTCTAGTACAGTCACAGAGGTTTGGTTCATTACGGCTGACGCTGTCTCTGGGTATGAATGTAGAATGAGCCAGGCCTGTGATTTGTGATGTTTTATTTTTATAATTTGATATAATTTTATTTGTACTTTAAAATGTAATTTTACTTATTTTATACGACCTCTATCTACAGGCATTAATGAATGCAAACAGCAGGCCAACAGCACTTTACAGTAGGACACATTAGAGACTGTGTTTGTGTGTTTTGTGAAATGTTTGTAGCCTGGTGTCGTAGGCATCTTTGTGTGTATCTGTGTTGGATGTTTTTGACAGATGGAAATTAGCTTTTATGCTAAATCTGGTGCACACGTCTATTCAGTCTATTCGTGTCTTTGACGCTGATTAATATATGTGCACATTGTCCATGAATCCAACACATATATGCAGGGTTGCATCAGCCACGTTATGTTGTTTATTGTCATGTTTCTATTTTTCCTCTACTTTGTACATACAGGATATATTTTTATATTTTAGATATTCACAACGTGCACATTTTATTTTATGTTTCATTTTCTCTGTTTAGTTGTGGCACCGTCGGCCTTTGAGGAGATCATTTCAGTCCTGTTTTGTGTTGTACGTGACAGAATTGACAGTAAAGTTGACTCGATATACAACTGAAATATTGCATTAAGAATAACTTGTAGAAAAAAAAAAGAAAAGAAAAAAAAAAAGAATAACTTGTAGGTTTTGAAGTGCAATTTATTTTAGTTCAGTCACAGACAAAATATTAAACAAATCCTAAAACCGCCATTAAAAAAATAAAATTGATTGTTTCCATAAAAATACAGAAGGAATTTTGAGTATGGGGTCATTTTGGTTCCAGGCCATGGCTTTTTATTAAGACACATTTTTTCGTTGGTGTGCTTCATGTCTATATAAAACCAACACATTTAACAGTTCTTCAGAAATTCAGGAACAAGGAACCTAACGCAGGAAACACGCTTGAAGATACATGAAGGTCCAGCTGCCTCCAGATCACCAGGAAGAGCAGAATCAGTCCTTCATCAGTTGGATCCACAAACCAACATCTGGGCGTCCAAGCGTTTCTACAGCAACCAATGACCTCATCCTGAGCCACATGTGCAGGGAAAACCAGCCAATGACATCACAGGAGACCAGCAGCAGTGGTTCAACCGAACTGGTGTCCAGTGTTCCAGCCTCACTGTACGTGGTGGACGTTTAGATCACGGCTTAAGGTCCTACAATCCTGTGAATTAGCCCCTGATCAATGAGAGGCAGAGATTAGCCCCAAGAACAAGAACTGGACAGTCAGGACCTGGAGGAAGATTCTGTGGTCAGATGAGTCCAGTTTCCAGCTTTATTCAACAAATATTGAGCCATTCATGCTCCCTCCTCCATGTGCTCTGTTCCATCGAGGTCCAAACCGGATGTTTCTACCTGATAAAGAACCTTGACTCACATCCAGGACCAGTAGAACCTGGCTGCAGGAGCACAGGATCCAGGTCTTAGAGTGACCCCTCAGTCCCACTGAAAATCTGTGGTGGATCATCAAAAGCACAAACCAAAGAATGTAGAAGAATAAAAAGTAGTAACTGAAGAAGAACGGGAGCAGATTAGCTGTGAACAGTGTGAACGGCTGGTGGGAACATGGAGTCGGGGTTAGAGCTACTGCTGCTAACAAATATTAATCTGATGCTGCATTTAGTTTTGTTAGTTTTTCTTGTCAATAATAAAATAAATTGTGTTTGTTTGTGTCGTCTAACGCAGCCACACCTTTGAAATGAATGAAAAGATTTTTCCACAAATATTTCATGATGATCTTTGACATGAATGAATTCAGAGTTGTGTTACTACGACTCAGCGGTTGTGCCTGCGGTGGAACGCACAGTGATGCTGCAGTGTGTATCGATATTTGTAGAGATCTGCTTGAACCAGTGTCCTGACGTGAACCTGATCATCAACCGTTAATAAAACTCTGCTCTGGTCCATCAGGTTGAAGCTGTCATGTACTAGTTTAAATCTGGTCCGTCCCCTGTGGATCCATTTATTTAAATCCTCCTCAGTCTGGAAGCGAGTTTCTTTCTAAGTTTAAATCCTATTAACGACAAACGTCTCAAAGCTCAAAAACACATAATGAAAATCCATCGTCTCTTTGTGGAGGCTGAAGAAGCATCACTCTGATCTGAGCTCCATCACGGTCAGTGAACGAACCATGAAGTCAAATAGATGATTAGAGTCTATACAGCCACAACATTATGACCACTGACGGGAGCTAATAACATTTAAACCATCAGTTTAAATGGTTGTGCATCACTTAAATGTTGTTTTGAGGTAATTTTGAACGTCTTTAAGGTAATTTTGTGTCTCAGTTTCATTTTTTTTTTGTCTTTGTGGTTGTTTTGAGCATTTTACAGGTTGTTTTGTGTCTTTGTCTGGTCATTTTGAACGTCTGTGTTTGTTTTGTGGTCACTTTTTAAACTTTTAAGGTTGTTTGTTTGTGTGTTGCTTTGGGGTCATTTTGAGCAGTTCTAGGTCTTTTGTGTTTCTCAGTTTCCTTTTGTTTCGTCTTTGTTGTTGTTTTAAGCAGGTTTTGCATCTTTGTGTGGTCATTTTGAGTGTGTTTATGATTGTTTTGTGGTAACTTTGGAAATTTTAAGGTTGTTTTGAGTCTCCGATTTCTTTTAATCCACCTTTAGGTTTGTTTTCGTGTCACCTTCATGGTCATTTTAAACATTTTAAAGGTTGTTTTGAGTTTCCGTGTTGTGATGCTCAACATCACAACACGGAAACCCCCCCCCCCCCCCCCCCCCCCCCCCCCCAAAGCAACAAAACAACAGAACAAAAAGTCAGAAATCAGGAGGAGTCAAACACTGCCCCTGATGTACCAGACTGACTTTATGGGACAAAACCTTAAAAAAAATGATAATAAAAAACTCTTCATGTCGTATGTGTTTTCCATTTCCAGAGTCTGAGTGATGTGTTGGAGCGGTTTAGGATGATCTGTCAGAGTGAATGAGTGTGAGGGACAGAAATCTGTCAGTGCAGCCGAGTCGCCGCCTGCAGCCGGACACCAGAAAATATCCATCACAACACATCCTGCACACACACACGCACACACAGACACACACACTCGGAGGCAGTGATGTGCTTTAAGAGTCAACAAACACAACAAAGTGAATCGATACACGTGAAGCCTGAAGGAAATGAGCTGCTCGGCCGTTGTGTCGAGGAGATTGATGCTGGTGTGAATGTTTTCAATAGAGACGTAATAAATGTCAGAGATACTTCAAACACTGAAGGCAACAAAAAACATTCAGCCATCATATAGTAGGACCAGCGTCTCACAGCTGAAGAAGCTGTTAGGATGAAACTTCTTGATGAAACCAAACCCGTCCAGCTGCCTTTGTTTCAGCTCTATTTTTAATGGAACACAAACACATGAATCTAACAGTTTTCAAACAGCTGGGTCCAATAGCTTCTACAGATACATAGTGGAACATACAGCTGTGAATTTCATTTCAAATAGTTGAGATGTTTGACTCAAAAATCAAGCATGAACTTTCTCAAAGTTTAAAACGACCCAGGGGTATTTAAACGCACCATTCATAAATACACAGGATAATATATGACAATCCCTTGTACCATGATCTGAGCCAAAACACATTTAGAAGCCAAGTCCACCTGAAAAGCCAACCAGCAGGTTAGCAGTCAGCTACCAACAAGCTACCATCAAGAAGACACCGGCTAACTAGCCTAGCCTAGCCTAGCCAACAGCTACGAAGTGATGGGACATGCAACTACACTTCAACCAACACTTCCCCCTCTGCCTAAGAACGGAAGTAAAACACTAAAAGACACTAGCTAACTAGCTTAGCCTAGCCTAGCCTAGCCTAGCCTAGCCAACAGCAGTAGGCAGTACGCGGCACCTCCCCTCCTCCACAAAATTTTAGAACTGAACAATGGATAAAACGTCTGCAAGAAACTCTTTTGTTTCAGTGTGTTAGTCTGGATGTACAGTTCAGTCATGATCATCCCTCCAACAGTAGTTTAGATATTTGCCTCAGAGTTGTGTTAAAGGGTTCATCCTCTGGGAATCATTAAGGTCGATACATGTCTGAAATGATGCTCGGGTTGTTTCAGCTTGTTGTTTTGGATCTGGACCTTCAGAGCTGCAGGTCAACAGTTCACCAACCACCAACGCAAACTAAAAGCTCTTTAAACTGCTGACATGTAAAACCACTAGAGCCTCACTTCAGATTCGGTTTCAGCTCCGTTCTCAGAAGAAGGCGCTGCCTTTCTGGTAAAAACCTGAACACACCTCTGTGACGCTGACAAACCCAAAATAGCAGCAGAGGCTGGAAACAAACAAAGTGGAGGAGCCTCCTCCATCAGGAGCCAATGAGCCCGGTCCATTCGCTGCTCGCTGAGCCAAGCCGGCGTCCAGGCTGCATCCCAACACATCACACAGTGACAGGGCAGCCAAGCGCTGAGCGCAGCAGCCGGCTTCAAAAAAATAAAAAGTAAAAAGCTAGAGCATGTAAATCTGTTTGGACAAGCCGTAATTGTGCATCTCGCTTTCTGTGGGTGAGTAAAACATTCTGGCTGATTGTATCCAAATAAATATTGACAGAAAAATGTGCAGCGCTGCCCTTCGTCACGCCACAGCCACGGCTGCAGGACTCACTGTTTTCAGGTTAAATCTCCACCTAATGCTTGATTTAGTGCAGAGAATGGAAGCGGCTTTCAGAGGCAGAGCAGCTGATACTTGATAAATGTCTAAACACTGAAGAGACATTAACCCTTTAACATCTAAGCCTCACATTTTGCTTATTTAAACCAGAAAAAGTCAGAAAATGTCCTGGGACTAAATGTCCAGAATAACTGAAACTCTGAGTATCTGGGAGATATTTACAATTTATCGCATGTTATAGGAGTTTAAGAGAGGTGCAACTGAAATTACCGTAATGACTGTAAAAAGACTTTTAAAAGCCACTGGAATTAGTGCAAACTGTGGCGTAGTTATGTTAATACAACGTGTCCTCGGAGGAAAAACACAAAGCTAAAGGCTGTACTCTGTAATTACAGGTTTATCACCAGTGACCTGGTCACGTGGAGCTAAACTGGACCAGAAACTGGTTCACGTAGGCGGCGAAGTCAAGCTGAGTTTACTGGTAAATGAAGTGACTCTAAGGCTTGTGGTTGTGTTGCTTTTTGTTTTGTCCTTAAATGCATCACGACGACAAATGAAACAGAAAATTCAGCCGTGACTCTTCAACCGTTGGGTCTGTTTCCAGTGTCGAACAATTTCAGGGCCAAGACCTCGTTTCATTATTTCGAATGAGACAGAAATATCCTGGAGGAGCTCGAATAAATTCTCTGTGTGAGTCTGGTCTCTGATACAGAGAAAAGATACAATATAATCAGACATTAAGGCATCCTTGATAAATGTTTTAATGTCTGTTAACCCTCTTATCTATTAATTTAGTTTTAACTATTTCCATTAAAATGCAGGAAATGCATCACACATTTTTGTCCAACTATTTCAGTTCAAAACTATCAGGTGTAACAATAAGTCAAACGTCTTGTGTGTCTCTGGCTGTGGTGAAGAGCTGCTGAGCTGCAGAGAATAAGGCTGTAAACAGGGCGCTGAACCCCCCCCCCTCCCTCAGGCACGAGGCTGCAGAGGATGAAGAGCAGGACCAGACTGAGGAACAGCTTCTTCCCAGACTGTTAAACTCTGGTGGAGCTGTGTGATTTGCACAATTGCTCAATTGTTTTGCACATTTATTCCCTGCACAAACTTGAATCAGTCTTGCTGCTGCCGCCTGTTATTCACGCTGCTCGTTCTTTTTATTTATATTTCTACCTTATTTATCTTATTTTATTTATCTAGTTTAGTGTTTGCTAGTATCTATATACTGTTTATAAGTGTCGATATTATGGTTACTATGGGTAACAATCCAGGACCTGAATGCTTAGTTTTGTTCCATCTCATGCGTCGGTATAATGACATGAATGACAAATAAAATCCTGCAGTCACGCCACAGACTGAATGTGTCCCACAACTGTTCCCTCTTCCTTAGCAACAATTTACACCTTTTCCACCAATATGTAAGGAAGTATCATGTTTTGTTTCTTTTGCTTTCGAGCATTTGAAGCTCGTTAGCGATTTGTTTTTTATCTTTCTCCCGCGCACCAGATGCAGATCAACATGACGGAAATAATGAGGAAGAAGGTGGCGTAAATTATTTATAATAAATCCAGTTTTATTTGGTCAATCAACACAATTTAAATACTGGTCTACAGGTTGAAGTTAGCACTTTCTACAAACGTTGACGCTGCGTCTTGCTGCTACGTCGTCTTAAATTGGTCATGTGATTTGGATGCACCAGTGCCACCTCAGCAGCATCACCACATAAAACTCAGCCCAAAAGATCTGATTAGTCCTGCAGATCTTTGCAGGAGGAGAATCATCATACAGAAACTCCAGTAAAGGTTTTTGGAACTAAACATTTGCTGGGAGGGAAGATGGTCTGATTTCCAAGTTGCTAGTACAGGTTTTACTATTAGAGCTTTTTCATTAGATTTGTGGTTGTGTGTCAGCTCTAAGGAAGTAAAGATGTGTCTCATCTCCTAGTGGTCGGACAAACAAAGAAAATTCTCCCCCTTCCTCCATAAAACAGAAGTCCAGCTCCAAGGCCGCAAGTTAAAACCTGTAAATCAAGTGTTGACAAAACTAAAGATTTAATCCTATAGATTAAACTCTCCACACATTCCTTTTAACGATGGTCAAGGCAATTGACCCCATGTATCATCCAGCCACATCTGCATGTGTGTGTGTTACACCTCCAGTGACTGGACTCATGTTGCGCTGCAGGAAACAAGGCAGTAGAAATACAGACGGTTTACTCATCCATAAAAACCTCAACAGAGAAATAAAAATCAATGCCACAGAAAGCAGAGACATATCTACACACTAGCATCAAAGCTCCCCAGGGGCGTTAGCACCATTCCAGCTGCATCGGGGTCATTTGTTTGGTCAAATGTCGCCAATAAAGCCGGTTCGTCTGGGGACCTCTAGCTCCAGAGAGAATACAGAGAGGACACGAAAACCCGTCTTAGACTAGATGAAGAGAAAATACGGATCAGACCAACTGGACTTTCTAAATGCTAAAGTGGTGCAAGCTAACACTCCTGAACATGTGAAATAAATGAGAGATTATCAGTTGTTGTGCTGAGTGGAGGCTGAACACGAGCTATCGACGCTAATCGGCTCTTATCTCGTGTTCACGGTTTGGGAAGACGGAGTGTTGAAATGTCGCTAATGGGACCAAATGAATACGAGGCACAAATAAATAAGTCGACTCAGGTTTCACGGCTGAAGGTAACGAGGCCGTGAGGGGCCGTGAGGGGCTCCCTGTGGAACACCACGAGGTTAATGAAGTCATGGAGGACCACTCACATCCAACCACGGACGCCTGTAAACAACCGAGTTTATGCTCAGGGACGAGTCGGGCTCAGCTGAACAGGAGTAAATACAGGCATGAAAGCAGAATGTGGAGGGTCAGAGAGTCACTATTCTGATGAGAACAAATGAAACAAGGTGGAAAGGGTCACTTCCCCCGGTTTAACAAAACAAATATTATCTCAGTTTCCTCTGGAGGTGTCGAGCCATGCAGCCGATTTAGGTTTTATTGGTTCGTCCTTGATGCTTTGAGATGATTTATTCAGAAAAACAGCTTTAAGTTTTTGTGTTTGCAGCTCATTTCATCACATAAACAGACGAGCTAATTGGCATGGAAGCCTATTTATGATGTGGAGATAATTAGTCCCATGTCATCCATTATGTGTTCTCGTCTCATGGCCCATTGACCTGCACTGTCTCATCGTAGTAGTTATTTCACATAATGAGGTTTCGGTCTCTGAAGCTAATTAAACCACTCGTGACAACTGTAGCGCCGCGCGCTCCACCTCTTTGACCAAAGCTGAATTAGCCGGGAGTCAGGTGGAGTCAGGCACTGGGAAGGTGGAGAGGAGGAGAGGACTTCAGGAAGCATGTGTGTGACATCAGAGAGGGTTTATTCATCTTTGTCCACAGTCAATCAGGTCATGATGTAGGTAAAAAACAAGGCTGAAACAAGGACCGATAGAGTAGGGATGGTTCTGGTTCTAGGTACCATAATGGCACCAATGCTGATGCCAAACAAAAACACTATAATACACGTCTTTGGGTCAGTTATTTGACGCTAACAGGATGTGACGTAATAGCGACCTCCGGTTACCGTGCCAACCACTCGCTAAAACATCTCGTGGGGCCGTGAGAGTCTTAAGAATAAATAAATAAATAAATTCAGTGTATAATCCTACATTTCTTTGTATCTGGTGAAGGACGAGCAGAACATAGTATTAATTAAACAAAAGAGTGAATCTGGAGGAAGTGTGGGGGCGGGGCATCAATATCGTGGCTCCGCCCTCGGACTGTACTGGTCAGACTTTGGCTCCAAATTCGCAAAGTGCTGCTGTAAAGACCCGTGACTCTTAGATTAGACCTTCATCGTCTGTACGGAGGCATCAGATGACACCTGCAGCAAACATTGATCGACCTTCCAGCTCCTGCTTTTATCTGACTTTGGCTCAGACAGTTTGGGAAGGATCCGAGGTCACGCTGACTGTAGTTAGCAGACGGTGTCGGGGCGCCGACACTTGAGCACATTATTCTCACTCTGTGCTGAACCGAGCAGCGTTTTAACGGTGGTGACTGGAATCAGCAGGTGAGACGGCCGATCTGCTCGGAGACTTTTTTCCCACTGTACTTGTACTTGATGCTTGATTCAGTTATTCCCAGTCTCTCCTCTCCCCTCAATGCTTTTGGCTCAGGCATAAATTACAAGAGCAGAAATAAAACTATATGGAAATGAGGCGTGAATCACTATAAAACCAAACCTATGGGCGATTAGCTCAGCACACGTGGAGCAGATGAAAGTGATATTTATTATTTATGGCCCGAGCTCTTGTGTAAAGTCGTAAAAAATTATCGCTGGTGATGTTTTTACTGAGAGAATGAGCTTTAACATTTAGCCACAACGAACATGAAGCTGCCACCAACACGGTCTCCACGGACCAGTTTCAACAACTCACCACAGACACTGATGACAACTGATGGGCAGAGAGGTGGAGACATTTCACATTTGACAAACCGCTCTCCATCAGGGACGATGCGTCACATCCACTACACCGGACTAGACTAGACCAGCTCCACTCCCACAGTGAACAGGACGTCACTCATGCCCAACTCCATTCACCGTTATGTAACAGATAAATCCACCACCTCCATTCATTCATTCATTTTCTGTAACCACGGATCCTCTGGGGGCCTCAGCTGTTATTCATGTTAATACACGTTATTGCAAATCAGCTCCGATAAACAGTGTGATGTTTTTTGAGGGGCGGGGCTTAGCTGGAGGCAAAACATCTCAAACACTATAGCCTGTAACAGCGGTTAGCATATCATTCAACGGACTGTTTTTTGCAAGAATGGATGATTCATATTTTAGAGGTTTTTAGAAATAACATTACCAGTTTTTATTGCGATATTGAAGTTTTGTGCATTTCTAGAAACGTAGCCACTGACAATGTGGACTGAAAACAGGTCTGACAGTAAAGGATAAAGATTAAGGATAAAGATTGAAGGTTTCAAAGGTTGATGACCATTGACTGGGTCCAGAAAAACAAATTGAATCAAGGACAGCTGGTCTTGTGGGGTGTCTAAAAGAGGTTTCTACACTCATCTTCAGTTCTAGTTCAGTTCTTGCTACTTGGATCTAGCTTTTTAAGCTACAAATGACCTGACAGAGGCCTGTGTCCATGTGTTCCTCCCATTCTGTCTTCAACCATCCACGTGATGCTTTCTCTTCTTTTCTTCTCTTTGCACCAGCTGTGCAAAGTGTCGCTCAGGGAGGAATGCATCACATCTTCCACCCATTCCCCCTGACAATCCTACTCCAGCTCTTGATATTTCACCTGATAAACACAGCGGTAGTGCCCACGATCAAGGCACCAAACTCCACATACTGCTCCAATGAATCGGTCTAATATCCAGATCCTTGAACTTTTCAGCAACTCTGTAAACCCGTCTTGTTTGGATGCAACTTGAAAATGTTTCATAAGGTCTGAACTCGCGGAGACCTCTGCTGTGAAGAAGCACATGGTCCATTCACTGAAGTAATAACAAAAGAAGGAGTCGCAATTTACCCTCGCAGCATGAGCTCTTGCTCCTTGTACCGTTGCCATGTCAACAAGTTAAGTGAAGCAGATCAGGACTGAGAGAGTTTCACTTTTATTCTGCTGTTAAATGTCTGGATGGTGGTCTTTTCTGATGAGCCTCCGTCTGTCTGAGGCAGCGAGGAGACGTCCACATCCACCTGACAGACAGCTGATACCCGTCGTCCTCCTCCGGCCTGAGGAGCGGCGGCGTGGTCAGACGGGTAAGTTCATTTCCTGCTGAGGACTGATCAGAGTGTCAGGCTGTGAGACGGAGAGGGAGCTGTGAAATGAGGCGGTTCATTAACGCTCATGTCAGCCGATGCCTCCAGGAAATGGGTTTTTGGAGAAACAAAAAAGAGGTGAGAACATTTACACAAAAGTTTTTAATCGGACACAAACCACAAACTCGACAACAGGAGCAGTTATCAAGATAACAAGATAAAGTCGCTTCATGTCGAGTAGACAGAGTCATAACATTATGACGTCCTTCTGAATATTGTGCAGGTCTCCCTTCTGCCTCCAAAGCAGTTGTGCAACTGCAGCTGGTTCTTCTTCATCCCTGTATGTTGTCACCTTTCAAGGATGCTGAAGCTGATGATGTTCGCCTTATTTTTTTGCACCCATCAGCCGTTTTAAAACGTTGCAAAGCTACAAAAGGCATCTCTGTCTCTGTCTTCTCTAATCAGTCCCTTCTCTCAAAAGAACTAAATGTAAATGTGTCTCTGGAAGACAGAAATAAGAAGAAAGTCTTTTTTTTTTTTTTTTTTTAGCAAATAAGCTCTTTGTTAAACTCTGTGTTTTCCTGGAGGCGGTGTGATGCCTTCTCCAGCAGATTTATGGAGGGAATAACTACCGCTTGCAGCGTCTCATTGACAAGATCTTTGTTTAATGAAGTGTTTTCCTTGAGGACCCCCGAGGTGAAAACTTTGCAAGACAAGCATGAGAATTATCCTCGCCTTTTTAAAAATATTATTCGGGGAACCACGGTGCCTCCCTCTGTCACGGCCGGAGTTCTGTTACAGATGAGGCCGTGACTTTCTGAAGCGGCAGAGGAGACGGTGGCATCGCCCTGAAAGAGAAGCAGACTACCAGGCTACGAACGTAAGGTCACCTCTAGAGGGCGGAGGGAGGAATGCACCCCCATCACGAACGTACAGTCTGAAGTTACGACTGGACAAGGTGACTGAAACGAATCGCTGCAAAGCTGAGCTCACACATAGAAACTCTGAAACTGACATTAATATAATAAATAAATATTGATCTAACGTGTCAGAGTTTTTCCATCTGGTTCCTAAATCTGGATCATGTCTCCAAGTCTCCAACCATGTGTTCCTGGTTCTGGTCCAGTGGTAGGTAGAGATCCATCAGAAACAGCAGCTGATACATTATTCTACTGACCACATGGTGGCGCTGCTGCTGATTTACACGTAGACTGTCCATCCATCCTTCCTTCCTAAAATAACTAACCTCAGGGTGGAGATGAAATGAAGAAGCAGCTGGTCTCTTGTGATCATTTTGCCCAGGGTGGATATTGATATTGATGTAAAGTTCTGAACGAAGCCTTTCACTCAATTTTCCACAGATTTATTTTTATATATTTATTTTATTATTTTATTTATTTTTTTATTTTTTTCAGGCAGGAAGCTCGATCTCCACAGAGGAAGTGACAAACTCATTGGATTTGATTGTGGAATCACCATTCTGCCACTAAATCTTCTACATTAATCCCAAACCCTGATGAGTCAGAGGAGGAAGAGGAGGAGGAGGCGGGTGGATATAATGAAGGAATGTCTCTTCTAAGCGGGAGGGAAGGAGGAGGAACGAGGAGATCGAATGAGATGAGACAGAAAGACAAAGAAGATTGACAGCTGATTAGTTTCATCTGGTTTCATGGATAAATATAGCTGGGTATCATCTGCATAGCAATGGAAGTTTATGTCATGTTTCCTAATAATATCTGAAGTATGTATAATGTGAATAGTATCAATCCTAACACAAAACCCTGAGGAATTCCATAACTTACTCATGTATAAATAGAAGAGCCATCAGTTGCGTTTCCATTACATTGTTTTGCGAAATAAAAATGATATTTCTGAAATTTCGCTAAACTCCAATTGAAATGTGATTCTCGTAAAGTCTCATCTCACGATTTCCAATAATTCTCTTAAATTCTTGTCACTTTGAGGAAGATGGACCTTAAATTAACAGGTCACACGACCCCCTGCATCATCTCCGACGAGGTCGGTGAATTTGCTTCCAATGGACGTTTGTGAAAAGCTTTTATATCAATACGTCTGAAAGACCAGCTCAAGAGAGCGTAAAGATGTTTTAGTTTCAGATGTTTGAGAGTTTTTTTTTACTATGATACTTGGGTTTTGAGCGTTTCTAGGGGGAATGGAAACGCAGCAAATGTTGACATGGACAAACAGGATTTAAACCAGTCTAACTAAACTAGATGGTTCCTCCTCTTTTCCTGCCTCCTTTATCACCCACTTTCTTTTCATTGTCGCCCACTCATCTTATTTCCCATCTCTCTGCATCATTTTCATCAACCTCTCTCTTTCCTCTCTCAAAGTTCAAAAGCTTGAACCCAAACAAAAATATAAAACTTTTTACGTGAGGTAGAACTTTCGATTCACTCAGTGAAACCTGAACTCATCCTGGGATTGGAGGAGCTTTGTTGCTCTTTGCAGGAGCATTTTTCGGATGAGGAGAAATACTTGGCCAAAGGGACATCTTTCCTCAGCGCTGTTCCTCACCAATCCCTTCATCCCTTTCATCTCCCGACACCCTCACACCTCCTCTTGATTTTTTTCCCTCTCCTGCAGAGTCTGGTAAGTCTCTTCCACTTAGGACTCACAGGCATCACGCCGGGCTCCTCGGGCCAAATCAGCCACATCCTTCCGCCCGGCTGCGTGCTTCGCTGGCAACGCCAAACCGTTTTGATCCCAGGTAATTCCCATTATTCCCTTCGAGCTGGAGCCTGTCAAGTGAGCCTCATTTTCCTGGCAGTCCCATCCCTTCCCATCCCACAACCACCACTTCCCCCTCCTTTCTTATCAGGCTTTGCACCGCTTTCCCCTTTGCTCTGTATGAAAATATTCATCCGGCTGAGTAATTTCGTCTGGTGTCAGAAGAAGAAGCCAGATGAGATCACGTTCGCTGCAGTTTTCTTGACATGATCATCATTCATGTCGTCTCTGACTGAAGTCCTTGGTCGGAGAATTGTGGTTTAATATTCTTTGACAGATTAAAAATTAATTTCATGTATTTTGTACAAAGGCCATTTAGTTTGTAAGAAAGTGAAGCCACCGCGATGCAGGGGAAGAGTTCATTAAAAAACACCACCAAGACTCACTGCTACACTGAGTTTTTGTGCTGTATTCTCTGCTGAGCCAGGAGCAAGGATTACAGCAGCTCTTTCTCATCGCTCTGTGGTCTTAACCCTCCGTCAACTCTCTGATCCACGAGTCCTATTAAATCACTTTCACACCTTTTTCTTTTCTGTGTCCTGATAAAATAACGCGTCCGGGGCGTCACCGACGTCGTGGCTGACGATTTGTTTTCTCTCCACTAACTCTGTCAGAAAGGGAAATCATCTCTCTGAGCCAATTAGCTTTGATGACCACCTAGGAGAGCTAATGCTAACGCCGAAGAGGCTCGATTACACTCTCTGGGTATCTCCGATAAATCCCACTTGATTCTGAGCCACGTTTTTACCGCGACCTTTTCCGTTGGCTGTCTTTAGTGTCAAGAACAAGAACGCGCTAAGTGGTGGTGTCAGCTGGGGGTGGAAGATTACAGGAGTCAGACAGAGGAGTTTCAGTTTGGCTTATGCAATGCCTTTCAGACGGCAATCACAGCACAATCACAGTTATTCCTTAAGTGCATGTTAGAGGCAGCTCAGAAAGAGGAGAAACTGCCAAAAATGCTCTTCCATTCCCTCCGCAATCAAACCTTTAAACAGACGTCCTCTGAGCAGCTTTAACAAATTGTTGCCGTCAAATGGGAATCTTTGTGATTTTAATCGTTTAAGATAATGAGGAGGATGTGCTGATGCTCGCTCGGCTGAACGCACAACAAACGAGAGAAAATCAAGGCAGACAAGAATCTTTTGACCCTGGAAACAGCTTGTTTTAGGTTTGACACAAATTAACTTGACTAAATGCTGAGAAACAAAGTGTATCTGTCAGAAAGTGTTATCTTCAACGCAGTTTGATGGTGGTTTTTAGTAAAGATGTACTGATACTGGGGAACATAATAGCACTGGTGCTGAATATGGGTGACAGCAGAGAGGCTTCATTCATCTTTGCATACAGGCAGTCATTCAGGTCGTGATGCAGCCAGACAACAAAGCTGAAACAAGGACCACTAGACTAGGGATGTGTACCGATACTTGGTACCATAGTGGCTCCAGTGCTGATGCTAACAGTAGCAACCTGACCAAAAAGCAACTCAGATGCGAGTGCCTCGTTTCGGTGCCATTGAGTTTTTAATTAGCTTAGCCCCCTTAGCTCGATTGGATGGAAATGAACCTTCAAAATGTCTAAGACCAAGTGTTTGTCTAAAGTTTGTCTGGACTTCACCTCTAAAGATGCAACAATGAGGAAACACCTGGAATTAGATTCAACATCTGACCACGCATAGCATTTTATTAAAAGACCAGAAATGTAGCATCTTTGATGCCTGACAGACCCCACGACACTGGTTTATTATTATTGTTATTATTATTATACTGGTTAATTTATTTCCTAGTCTTAGTTGTATTTATATAATTTAAATGAATATTCTGTTCAACGTGCACGTCACAAAATGCCTTAAAAATAAAAAGGTACCGTTTTTGGACAAAGTTCGTATGTTTTCATTCTTTAAGCACCGGCACCGTTTCTAAAGTTTGGCTCCGGTATCAGATAAAACTTGAACCAGATCCATCCCGTCAGCGTTAATGCATTCATGCAAATCCCTTTCAATCATGACAAATCTTTTAAATGCTCAGTCAAAACAGATGCATGTTCTGCAACTTGAGGTCTTGTGAATCAGGAAGTGATAAAAGCAGCAGCTACGCTGTGGAAAGCAAGCAGAATCTAAAGTGCAGTCATAGTAAATACAATAATAGTTCCTTTTAAAGGAACACGTGGAACCGTTCCCTCGTCCTCATCAAGAAGAAGAAGAGGACGACGACTTCTTCTAATTTAAAGGCTAGAATTAAAAGAAAAGGAAGCTGAGGAAGAAGACAACGACTTCCTCTGTTTTGATTTTGGTTGGTGAACCAGTTGGAACCTCTGATCAGAATGATTCCAACCAGACCGTGTATATCTGGTTGTATATCTGGTTGTATATCTTTAGAAAACGTGTGGATGCAAATGTCTGTAAATGAGACTGATGCTGCATGGTGTAGTTTAATTATGAATTATTATCCTCTCATGTGACTCCTGAGCATCAGTTCAAGTCCAGATCCTGTGGCTAAATTGCGTGTAGAATCATTAATGCAGTAACCTTCAGTAGCTGCTTGCTGTATAACTGCAGCAGTACAATGTTTTTCTTTAACAGTGCTGCATGGGCAGAAGCACAAGGGCTGAACCAGTGTCTCCATGTGCCTTCGGCATTTGTGTTGCTGACTTTACAGCATCAAAGAAATATGAAAGAGAACAGTGTCCCTTTACATCAAGTCACTTCTGCTGCTCGATGAATGTGAGACTCTTCGCGGGCTGGGTTAGGGTTAGGACATAGTGAAAATCATCAATAAAATAAAACCTCGGCTTCATGCGAAATGTACTCGAGCTGCTGAAGTCAAGTGAATTAATCCTTTGGTTTAATTACCATAAATCCATAATTTTCTCTCTGAACACGAAATCTATGAAATAAGATTCATGTTCTAACTCCTGCCTAATGATATTATTGATCGCAGAGTTGAGATTCATTTAGAGCGATTAGGAAAGATGCTCTTTATTTTTATTTGGTCATTAATTAGCTTACACAGTGTTGAGTGTGATTTAACTGTATTGTGAGCGTCAGCTGTGTCATTGATCCCCTAAGAGTTGTTTTGGCCGATGCTTCATCTCCAGGGTCGGCCAACGCCTTTGCTAGCTACACCCTCCACCAGCCTCCTGCCGCACCTCCCAGGTTTCTTTGCTTTTGCTCCCAGTCTCCAACCAAACCGGAGTTTCTTTGCCTTGTTGCCAGCCTCCACTCTTACCTCCTGAGTCTCTTTAGCTTCTCTTTAGCGAGCCACCCCCTGACTTTCTTTGCCTTCGCTGCCAGCCTCCAGGTGTTCTTTCTACCAGTCACAGCCTGATTCCTCTGCCTGTTCTGGCTCCTGGTTGGTGTGTTTTCTGGTGAGCCTCCGGGCCACACTCCTGGAGCATCTGGATCGTCCCAGTTCCTAATCCGCTGCTTGTTTTTTAGTTAAACATTATGTGTTTCTTTGCCTCTTCATGTTTTATTTTTGTGTTTCCTGGACTTCGTGTGCCTTCGTGCTTTGTTCTACTTGGATTCGGATTCGGTGTGACCAAAAATGTACAGCACAGTATTTTTATAAAATTCAGACAGTGTCATGTTTTTTTTGTTTGTTTTTTTCTTGCATAATCAGGTGTTCACAACATTTCTAGAATAATTCCACACTAGTAGTAAAACAGCCTGTGTGTTTAGAAGCGCTACACTGAAAATGGTCCAGTCTGAAACGGTGTCTCGTCGCTGTTTAATCAGAGACACCATGTTTAACACTTAATTAATTAGTGCATACTTAAATAGATAACTCCTCATTTGCATGTTTAAATATAAATTCTCAAAAACAAATTGAAAAGTATTGTATTTATGCTCGTACTAGTGTTCATTATGAACCACCCAGCTCTACCTGGAGGTTTGGACTTTTGTTTTGGGAATGACCTGCTCATCACCACAGCACCTTTTTAGCAAGTTTCCTAAAAGTTCTTTGGTGTTTACGTTTCCTGCCTCCTCGCGGGTCTTGGATCTGCCATCGGGGGCCTCCGTGCCTCGCCACATGTCATGACAGTAACTTTCTCACTGGTTTCATGTCAGAAAAACCGGCGGCGTGACGGTTGAGCTGCCATGGTGGGAAGCTTCATTTTTATTTTAGAAACTAAAATAACACTTTCTGACACATACGCTGTGTGTTTCTCAGCTTTTAGTGACGTTAATTAGTGTTGGACACAACACGAGCTGTTACCCGAGTCATTCTGACATTCAGGTTCGGACATTTTTAGTCATTTTTCAACATTTGTGGAAGCTAGAGGCGAGGGATGAACATATTCCACCCAAATCAACGTGTTTGTATAATCTATATAATTTCTTACATGGGACTGAAGCCCAACACTCTGACAATTATTATCCAGCTAAGACACCAATTGGAGTCATTTCTTCTCATTAATAAAACTGAGCTGAAAACATTACTTAATCATTTGACACGTGCTGCAGGTGGCCTATTAAACACACTGCTCATGCTACTGTGTTAATACTTGTAAGTGCATATGATTACAGGCTCTAATGTCTAATGTCTAATGAGTTCTTGTCTGGCATGTGGAGCCGTCTAACGGGATCTAACGGGGAGGTTCTAGGGAAGCCGCTCAGCTCTCTGCTGATGGTCGCAGATATTTTTAAGCGGCCCATTAATCCTGAATCGTCTCGTGACAAACAGGGTGTAAGAAATGTGGGAGGACGGCTGCGAGGGAGTCGTACAGATCGGCCTCTCTTCCTCCGAGAGTCACTCAGATGTGTGAGCACACACAGTCCTCTGGTTTATTGCAGATCTATTATTTAAAACGACATCAGATACAACGGCAGACTGACTTTAAGGCCGACAGACACAAGCAGAGACGGTCAGATTGGAAGCAGATGAATCAGGATCTCATATCAGGATCATAATTGAAGCAGGTTTTTGTAAAAGTCTGAGTCCTTCTTCTGGTTTTCCTCCTGCTGGAGTTTTAGCTGCTTAGACTACAACACATACAGTATCAGTCACAAAATTGGATAAAGCTTCTTATTTAGGATGTTCTGACTGGTGTCAGGGCAGATTCAGGTATTTTTAGGAGGATTGGAGTTTTTGTAATTATTTGTTTTAGGTCTGAGAGAAACGTCCTTGTTGCATCAAAACCTCTTCTTCTTCTCCTTTCTTTGGCTGCGTCAAAGCTGGCAAATATCAGAGGAACAAGAAGAAGAAGAAAGAGGAACAGAAAAAGTAGAAGAAAAATGGCGGCAGACGATGACGATGGTGAAGAATGGAAAAAAGATGGCGACGAAGATAAAAAAAGAAGATGGAGAAAAAAGATGACGATGACCTCATCTGTTCTAGTGGCAGTTGGCTAATGCCCATGTCTCCAGAAACTGAAGAAGACGACTTAAAAGAAGAAGAAGAAGAAGACGATGACTTCTTCTACTTTAATGTTGGTTGGTTAGCGTCCAATTGCCAAAACTCCCAGAAGAAGAAGAAGCAAAATCAGGTGTATAATAAAGTGAGTCATAACCCACTGGAGCTCGATTCAACAGCTCCAATAAAATCACTAAACAGGATCAAACGTGGAACTTCTTCCACCTTCATTGGTTGACTTGTCTTTCTGCGTTAACATCACCAAACCCGTCAATCAGGAGCCTCCGGGGCCGAGCTAACTGCCACCTCCCTTCAAGGAAAGACATCTGTGTCGAGCTCGGCCTCCTGTCGCCAACAGAGAGCGTTTGTCATGTGAGATTAAAGATGAGGAGGTGGAGGAGGAGGAGGAGGTGATGGAGGAGGAGATGGAGGAGAGTATGACATCCACCACTTGACCCAGACGTCCGTCTCTGACAGACGATCTGTTTCTAATCTGATCTGATGGATGTACTTCCATGGGTCCGACACAGCGTTCTGCTTTGGTTAATGACGCTGCAGTGGAACGTTCTGTTTCTGAGACGGATCGATCATCATGAACCTTCTCCACGAATGTTTACGTCTCATTTTAGCTTCATCCACCTTCAACTTCAACAAAATTCAAAATGTTCAGTTTTTAAAAACGAGGCGAGAATGTTACATCTGGAAAATGTGCCTTAAAATAGATGTTTTGTACTTGATTAATATCAATCTTTGAGTATAACATAGGAGGTGGGTATTACTCTACTAGAGTAATACCCACCTCCTATGTTATACTCTAGTACCTTTATTACACTCTAGTAGTACCTAAGTTATACTCTAGTAGGTACTAGTAGGTACTAGAGTATAACTTAGGTACTAGAGTATAACATAGGCGGGTAGGTATAACTCTAGTAGGTACTACTGAGTATAACATAGCTACTAGAGTGTAACTTAGGTACAGAAGTATAACGTAGACAATACTAGAGTGTAGCAGAGGTACTACAGTTTAACATAGATACTATCCTACTAAAGTAAAACATAGGTAGTACTGGAGTTTAACGTAGGTACTAGTAGAGTATAACATAAATACTAGGTACTATAATATCACCAAAAAACAAACATGTTCAGTCAGAGGATCCTGACTTTAAGGTAAATATTGAAAATATTTCATCATAGAAAAACACTGCAGTTAAACTGTTGACAACAACTAAAGACCATTACTGAGTGTTATACTGGCTCCATATCCATTTAACACTTGAACCAGTGGAACCGTGAAACCACTAGAACCACTAGAACTACTAGAACCACTAGAACCACTAGAACTACTAGAACCATTGTGTTTGCTGCTGCTATGAAACATCCTGCAGGGAAAATAGAAGGAAGGACCCAGTGTATGAATGTGCACTCTTGAGTTTTGCAGACGGTGCATATTATTTAATAATTGATGATATGAAAGTAACTTTTCCTCCAGGATGTAGACATTGTTACACAAGCACCACCAGCACCACCAGCACCATCAGGAAACCCAGAGCTCCAGCTATAAATGTGTCTTAAAAAGACTGAAAGGTTTGACCTAAAAACACAAAGCTTTAGAACCACAGACACGGATGAGAAGTTCTCGTTCTGATTGAAGGTTTCAGATCAGCTGTTTCCATGAACCACTACATTTAATCTGAGCGGCCGTTTTAAAGACGTGTGACAGATTCATGACAACATCTCCTTCTTCTTCTTCTTTTGAATGCCGGTTGGTTTTCAGGTGCATTACTGCCACCTACCGAAATGGAGTGTGGATCTGGATAATGTATCTCCTTTAAAAATAACCCTGTGACTAATCTCTCGTCTAATCTGCGTAGTAGCTGCTATTGTTCTTACACTTTCATTCTTAAAGCAACAGCTTCAGTTTATCTCGGCTTCAATTCATTTCTGATGGACCTTTTTAAACGGTTAAATATTTCTAAGTGTGAGATAACATGTAGTTCTTTCACAGTTATTCAGAGCGGCGCCGCAGACCAAAGTCACTTTAACATCACTGCACATTTACGTCAGGACAGAGCATGTGCAGACAGAACGGAGCCGGACTTCATTCAGGAATATTCCACCCCTGTAAAACTGAATGAAATGAAATGAGGTGTTTCTATGGAACACTTTCATTCGGTTTGGGATTCGAAGCCGACTGTAAACAGAACATATGTCTATGTCCTGTCTCCTCACTTTCAATTTCTTTTTCAGTTCTTCTTCTTCACTTCCACATCCTTCATGTTCTTCAACTTTTGTGGCTCATTCTCCTCCTCCTACTCCCTCCTTCTTCTCTTTGAACACACGTATCCGATCAGACTGTTTTATTCGGTCTCCATGGCAACGGTTCATCTCTTGATCAGAAGCATTGATCAGGTTAAAGACCTAAAAACATCCTGAGACCAAACACAATCTGCAGGACCATGTATCTGAGTCACCAGAGTCACAGTTAAAGCACCGGCTCTGGAAACTTTATCTGAGTCTAAAAGTCATAAAGAGCGTTTGTAAGATGTGATGAAGCCCGGTGGCTGTGACTGTCTGTGCTGCTGATACAGAGCTGTACGATGATCCATAACTTCTAGACATAAATATCTCATCTCAGAGTCATTTGTTGGGATGGTTCCTCTGATTCCCCTGAGGGAGGACGCTTTATCCATCGCGCCTCATGCTGCATTCAGCTTTTCTGTTTAGTTATCATCCATCTCCGCTCGGCTGCGTCCTCTGTCTAGAGGCAGAGCTTTTCCTCCTCTCAACCTCTAATAATTTAACCGCATTATTATTATTATTCTGTTCACCAGTCAAATGGTTTCATAAACATTCGGTGAAGCAGTTGGAGAGAGTTTCACCCAAACACCAGACGATTAAATCAAAGCTCCTCCATCTTTGATAAATCCACTCCGTCCCCTCCCAACAAATAAATAAAAGTCTGAACAAAACAACATACGGCTGATTATTCCGGGACTCTGAAACACCCACAAACAACATGCTACTGTACCATGGGGGGGGGTATGTTCTGCACATGTGCAGTTGGCATGAAAAGAGTGGACGAGAAAACTACAAGAAGTTTGAAGGCAACAGGAGAAAAGTCGGTGAAGACGCTAAACTGGAAAGAGGTTCATTATTGTTAGATAGATAGATAGATAGATAGATAGATAGATAGATAGATAGATAGATAGATAGATAGATAGATAGATAGATAGATAGATAGATAGATAGATAGATAGATAGATAGATAGAGCTTCACTACACAGTGAAACCACACAGGGAGGAGGAGTGAGGGAACGATTTTGGACACAGGGAAAGACTTTCTGTTTTAATGGCAGTAGGTTAGCGTAGCGGGCTAAAAATGGAAGTAGCAGAAGAAGAAGACAAAAGAGGAAAAAGAAGAAGAGATGGAGCAAACCCATTAGATACCTAGGGTCCAAAAACAAGGTACTAAATACAGAAATACCCACGTAGTCTTAAAAATAGACTTTAAAAACTTAAAATACCATCTAGAAATGTGCACTCTGCAGCTGAGACGTGAGAGGACCTGACATTCATTCATGTGGATGTAACGTAGACATGTAGCATCCACTTAGACCAGACCAGGAACAACTCAAAACAACACTAGAACAGCACAAGGTGTTGACCTGGTCTCCAAACGACCCCCTGATCATGTTCTATTCATAAAAAAAGTTTTCCTTTCAGCAGCAGATTTTACATTTCATGGTAACTTCCTTCTGTAAGAGATTGGACCATTGGACTGAGCCACCAACCAAACAGCAACATCCATCTTTACAAAACATCTGCATCAGCTCAGAGCTGCTTCTTCAAACATGTTTAAAACACAAACCCAACATCTCCACATCAGCTCCATCAGCATCAGCATCGTGTCTCGTACTCACATCCCACCATCATCATGGCCACAGAGAAGATCTTCTCTCCGTCCGTGGTGGGGGCGATGTTGCCGAAGCCGATGGTGGTTAAGCTGGTCATGGTGAAGTAGAGGGAGGTGATGTAGAGCGAGTCCTTGTTGGGGCCGCCCTCCAGCTGCCCAGAGGAGGCGTTGTAGCGGTACGGGGATCGGATGCTGATGGCCAGCTGGTAGAGCCAGCTGTCTGTTTTGATGGTGTTGGTGGCCTCGTCGATGACCTCGTAGTCACCGATGCTGTACCTGTTCAGACATAACCAGCAGAAATATCAATAAATACCTGATCCAATCCTACTAAACCACAAAAGACACATAAAGACACCTCTAGTGTTTCAAAGACCTCCAGGTTTTACAGCGTCAAACTTTTTGGGGCCGTTTATTTATTTATTTTTCTGAAGTCTTTAACATTTTTTTCATGAATCACTAAACAACTTCAGACCGACTCAAAACTGCCAAGAGTTTCAAGAGTTTTCAGGATTTTAACCCTTTAAATACTAGTCTGAAAGTATATTAAAGTTTTAAATGTTTTTTTTACAAAAAAAAGACAAAAAAATGGAATTATTTTTCATAAAATAAACAGTAGGATGATTCTAGTCCTGGATATGGATATATATAAGGATTAGCAATAAAACTGATTTGATTGCATCATAAATTATACCAAGTTTTAAATGTTTTTACAAAAAAAATAAACAAAAACTTAATTATTTTCCATAAAATAAACAGCAGGTGGATGCGACTTTGGATATGTCAAAGATTAGCAATAAAATATATTCGATTGAATTAGTATTTTTTATGTAGTGTCAGATTCTTTCTCTGGCCAAAAATGCCCCATAGACTTCCATTATAACTACATTTTGTAATGTGGCTGCGATTCCAGTCTGAAACCATGCATTCTGTGATGTCAACGGTTCATGTAGAAGAAAAGTTTGACATTTGTTGTTTTTCTTTCTTTTTTTTATATATTTGTCTTTTTTTCACTAGTAAATGGGAAACCAAACTGAAATAAAAAGAAAAAATCCTCATCTTTATTTTTGCTGATATGTTGATTAATGTGTCCTAAGTGAGTCTGACAGGTTCAACAACTGAACTTTAAACCATCTGGAAATGATTCATGTTAAACTCCATGGTTCCTCTGGTGGTTTATTTAACAGCAGCATCTTCATGAACCAATCAGAGCTCTGGACTCCAGCTGTGTCTGATATAATAAGTCATTTTCTTCTGGTTTCATTGATAAAAGTCATTATAGGATTCAACCAACACAACATCCTGTTATTTTTTAACTGTGTTCCAGCTTTGATTCCTCCAGAACTAAACCACTTAGAGAGATTCAGACTGTAGTGATAGAAACTTCAGAGTCAAAAACAAAAAGAAGGATTCAATCAACAGAGGCTTAAAAGATGAGTGAAAATGTCTTCACCTGTGTGATGTGCTATAAACTCAACCATCTAACAGTAACTTAAAACAGTATCAGAGTTAAGAGGGAAATAAATGAGGGAGTAATGGAAACTCTGCTTATTAGGTTGTTTTTACTCCACATACACATTATTAGCTCCTTTCAGAAAGTGCTTTGTGGTCGTCTCTGAAAAACCACAGAAATACACAAACGAGACAAAAACTAGTTAGAGAGAAATAGGGAGATGCTTCTTTCTGCTGAACTGTTTTCAAGCTTATTTTCAAAACAAACTGTCAGAGCGAGAGATTTGAGGCAAAACTACAGCAGATAAAGTTTTAATCCAAGTCACACACGTCTAAATATTTTATTTATGTGATCTTGGAGGAAAGAAGGAAAAACACAGCTATTAATCTCCTTAATCCAACCAGACGTTGGCCCCGCTAAACCAGTCAGCCAGTAAAATGAAACACAAAGCAGAGAAACAGATTTTAAACCTCACAAACAGCCGCTGGCACGACTCCTTCTTATTCTCAGTCGACTTTATGAGACGTCAAACTAACGCCCAACACTTGCTGCTACTCGATGAACAGTAACTCAAAGTTCTACCTTCAGTGATCACATGGAGAAACCAGCCAATCACACGTGTTTGTTTCAACCAAAACCAAAACCTGCACGCAGATTATTTTCTCTGCTGAAACCACAGACTGTATATAAATATGTACAACACACCTCCACTTCCTCTCACTGGTCCAAACTGACCGATACTTTCCCGCAGGTATGGGTGGTGCCAGAGTCTGATCAGATCAGTCCGAGGGCGGAGCCACGACATTGATGCCCCGCCCACACTTCGTCCAGACTCACTGGCGTTTTCGTTTAGTTAATACTCCACTCTGCTCTACCTCCTCCAGTTACAAGGAACAGTTGGATTATACACTAAACTTACTTCATTATATGAATTTTTTTTTTTTACAACTTGGTTTGCAGTACGGTTGGCATGGCAACTGGTAGTCGCCATTATGTCATATCCTGTTTCTACAGCGCTAAATAACTAAAACAAAACTCAAAGTGTCAACATTATATTAACTTCCTAAAATGACTCAAATCATCCTTGAAAAAAATGTCGTGTATTTTAGTGTCTGAGTTTGACCCATTCACTAACATGGAGGGGGTGGAGCTTATGACCTATACTACAGCCAGCCACCGGGGGGAGCTCTACTCGTTTGGTCAACTCAAATCACGGGCGCCATGTTTGATGCACTGGAGGGAAGTTTCTACAGTTTAAGCCTATGGGCGGCCATGAAACATGTGACCAGCTCAGAACCAATCAGCACAGAGGGACAGATCAGACATTCCCTGATTGGCCAGACTCTGTCTAATAGATGACTCTGCTTTGGTTCACTTCATAGGAGCAGTTCCACCGTCTTTATACCGGTTGAATGAAACCCACACAATCATATCCACTTATTTTTAGGATCTTTCTGTACCGGTCACATTCTCCATGACAGAGACATTTCTGACAGACTTCATGTCTTTGTGTGGTAGAGAACGCTTCCTCCTTTCCTCTGTAGGTCACAGATAAATTATCACTCGATAATGTGAAGCAAAGGCAACAGTCAGCAGAACAGCCTCAGGTGCTTTGTAATGTAGAGGCGGGGCTGAGGAGGAGGAGGAGGAGACATGTTTATCATGCATAACTAATGAGGAACGAGTGCTGTACCAGATGCAGGCGAGCCAATGGGCCACGAGTCCGAACACGCAGACCAGCAGGACCAGGACGGCGGCGCCGTACTCCAGGTAGTGGTCCAGCTTCCTGGCCACCCGGCCCAGACGCAGCAGGCGGACCACCTTCAGAGAGCTGAACAGACTACTGATGCCCTGAGGAGGGGAGGAAGGAAAGAAATCTGTTATTACTACATAAAAACCTCCAGCTCTGTGCTGCTCGTTTGCTGATGCTGCCTTCAAGTCAAATCGGAGTTACCAGTTACTCATTTGATTACGAGTCAGGGAGCGCAGGCTCTGAAATACTAAACTTCTCATTACCGCGCTGTTGCATTTGTAATAAAACACTTAAACGTAATAAAAGAGACAGATTCCCCAGTAAACACAGAGCTACAGTCGCTGTTGCCTAAAGCAGCAATTAAAAAAATAAATAAATAAATAAAGTTAGATAAGAGTTGCACAGAGAGGTAAATAAATGAGGGAGTTGGTTATTAGGTTGTTTTTAGTCCATGCACAGATTATTAGTGCTTCATGGTCACTTCTGAAAACCACAGAAACTACTTTAAAAATCCACATATGAGGAAACTGCAACAGCAATTTATAAAAAACTACTCAGAGAAACAAGAAGATGCTTCTTTCTGGAGAGTTTTCAAGCTTTTTTCACAGATAAACTGTCAGATTGAATAATTAGGAGCAAAAATGTTTATTTCATGAATTAATATGACAAATCATTTATAACGCTTGTATGATGCCGAAGGAAACTATTGTTGTCTCCATAATAGAAAATGAAAGTCTAAATTACTGTGAATATTAAAATGATTCCACAAACCGCGGGATATCACGGCCTTAAGTCATGTGTTTACTTCTTTTTTCCATTTTCCCATGATAACGAGTTAATTTCCTCTGTTTTCTGAGATCTCAAGTTAATTATCTCATTATCTCGGGAAAACAAAGTTTTGTTTTCTCGAGAACTCGATATATTTAATTTGAGAGAGGTCTGAGATTCCCTCAACACTATAACGTCGTAAAATAAATCCCTGAAGCATAAAGTCTACTGTACGGTTTAATGTTTCTGGAGATCCAGAAACTTAAATAACAAGATAATTTACTCGAGATCTCAAGAAAATTAGGAAATGAACTCGTTATCAGGGGAAAACAGAAGAAACATTATGCATTAAACATGGCTGCTTAGGGCTGAGAGGCACCATCACATTAGAACATTTATTTATTTAATGTTCCTCCTGCTTTGACTAAAACTATGGAAGAGGATTAGGATTAGATTAGAGAAAATATTTTTATTTTTATTATGTTATTTTTTTGAGTTCTGGATCGTTTTCTCTCAGAATTCTGACTTTAATCTGAAAAAATTCTGAGAAAAAAGCTAGAACTCAAAACAAACATTATTTTCTCTAACTATACGTTTGCCCTAATCCGGTTCTGTACATATCAGTAATAATGACTCTAATAAAGACTCTGGTTTAAGTCCCGGGACAGAGCGGGTTCAGAGTTGCCCTGAAGCATCAACAACACAACACAACGTTGACGCCGGAGAGTGTGAATGAGGAAAGGAAACACGTCGGCCGAGGCGTCTGAAAGAGAAAGAAGGAAAGAAAAGTCCGTCTGAAGACGGGAACTCGGCTCCGGGGCCAAAAACACAAAGAACACGACGACAGAAAGGAACCTGGAGCTCAGTCCAGTTATTTTTAGTTTGTGACCAACTGTTGGAAACATCATGAGACGGAGTTCAAACTCTTTTTAGTCACATTTATGTAAAAATCAGATACTCTACATGCAGCTACTGCCACTATGGAATATACCATGTTTATAGTTCTACTCAATTCTTTGTGTGTTTGTGCACTTTTTAGCTTTTTGCTTTTGTCATGTTAACGAATTTTAAATTCCTTCATTTATGGATAAAAAGTTATTGGTTTGAAACTTGCCTACAGTGTTCGGCTACAGCACAAACCTACATCGTTACTATTCCACTAGTGATTAGAATAAAACTCTAGATGTGCTGGTTTGTCTTTGCTCCATGAAGGTAAAAACATCAGGCTGAGGAGTTTCCAGGAGGAAGTGAAACATGGAGGTAGAAAACAAAGATGGACCAAAGCTGGAATCCATGAGGACAGAGACATGGAGACGTGGAGACATCTTGGTCGTCTCTAGACATTCAGGACTGTATCTCCTCCTCCTTCTTCCTCTTCACCTCCTTCTCCTCCCTCATCTCCATCCTCCTCCTCCTTCTTCGTCTTCTTCTGTTTCCAGTAGAAAGTTCTGTAGCCACCGATTTGATTTTTAAAATTTTATCCGACCAGATCAGATTTATTTTTCTGTATAAAATCTAGATATGAAAATAAATATCCTGAATTTGATGCTAAAAAATCCAGAGGAAATAAGAGAAATGAGACGTTAAATTACAATATCTTTCTTACAGACACAGACTAGATGAAGCTCTGATAGTCGACCTCACTTCATGAAAATAAAATAAAACCCGCGTCATGGGCTCTGAGGACGGGAGCAGCAGCCGGGGCCCGAGGCGTCGGCTCTCTCTGCACGATCTGTTTCAACACGATTAACAAAGCAGAGCGTGGAGAGCAGCGGGGCATGGGTGGGGGAGGGATGGGGGAGGGATGGGGGAGGGACGGGGGAGGGACGGGGGTCGGCCCCGCACGACATCCTGCTAAATATTTACCCGCTATGACAAAAAAAGAAGATAAAAGATGGAAGAGGAGCCAGCAGGGCTGTTAGAGGCTGCACAGCTTCACCTCCAGCTTCAGGCCACGTTCGTATCAACCAAAACGGGGAAGATTAAGCACCTGGCACGAGTATCTGAAGCCCTGGATGAGGACACCACCAGGACGGCAGCTCATCTTTGACTACAGCTGATTAACATGGTGGTTTAACCAAAAAAAAATAAAGATGAGCTTCAAAAAACTCCTGAGACCCTGCGTCCTCATATGTGGACATTACGTTTTAGGTTTTATTGCAGCGAATTCTGCTTCATTTAAACACATTGTAATGATCCCAGTGTCCACATATGAGGGCATTGTTTTTCTTTCCCAAAAACTACTACTTCCTGTTGAAACTTGATGCATAGTTTTTATACTTCTTGGTTCCTACTGACCCTAAACACCTCGGAGAAATGAAACGTGCATAGAAAACTAAAGCTCAGGTCTCAGGAGGTTAAAGAGCTGAATGACTCCCTGACACCAACAGTTTTAACTCACGGTGCTTTTTAAACGTTTAAAAGGTATTTTCAGTTTGTTGGTGACAGTTCGTCCAGTGTATTTAACTTGAAATATTAACAGTGAAGCTGGAATGAGACACGTCTTTTAGGCCCGAATGTGTCTCATGTTTTCTTTTGATGTTTTGTAAAATGTGAGAATGTGATTTTTATTTTGTTCGATATTATTTTTCAACCTGCTACTTTTCCTCTGGATGAATCTTGTGGGTTATTTAGTTTCGTCTTTAAAGTTGACAGTATTTCACAGTTATTTCCCACGTCTTCATCCTCCTCTAGCTAATTTTTCATCTTCCTCCTACACCTTCTTCTTCTTCCTCGTTCATCCCTCTCTTCCTCCTTTTTCCTCTTCTTGTTCCTCCGCCATCTTCCTTCCTTCCTTCACCATTTTTCCTCCTTCTTCTTCCTCATTTGTCCTCCTCCTTCTCATTCAACATCCATTTTTTTTCTTTTCTTTTTATCCAGTTGTTTGAAAAGATGAACCAGAGACATGGAGACATCTTGGTCGTCTTCTAAGACGTTCAGGACAGAGGAAGGATTCCAGCAGACCCGTCTCTCCACTGATCCGTCTTATAATCAGAGTTTTATTCCTCATCTTTCCGTCTCCTGTCAAATCTAAAATAAGAGCTGCTTCCAGTGACCTGCTGTCCCACAAATAACATCCTCCAAACCTGAAAAACACCAGAGACGTGTCCGAGTTTAACACATTCCCTGCTCCTGTTTCTGTTTCTGTGGACCAGGCCTGGTTTCACCTCCACCGGACAGAGGAAGGTTTGAGCTTCCTCTGTCTGATGCCGGTGTCTCACAGCTTCAAAGCCTCGGCTCGGTTCCCAGCTCATATGTAAATGCCTCTGAGTTAAGTGGCCACAGGACAGAGCAACACAGATGAAAAGGTCATGAGTCAAGAGCTGGCAATGCTTTAAGAAAAGAAAGAAAGAAAAACATGGCTAAGCACCTGTTTATCAGAGGAGAACCTGGCGCAGGACTTTAAATGTCAGCCTCATCTGAGCCGCACACAAACCTAAAGTTTTACAGGTTTTAATGCCAAAGGGTTTAATCTGGGCCGCAGCATGAATCTGCAAAAAGTTACATAGAAGACATGAGCTGCAGTTTTCAATGAAAGTAATTGTTGTTCCTAATTGTTCCACTAGGGGCAGCACTGTTTTCATAGACTGTATATAAATATGTACAACACGTCTCCACTTCCTCTCACTGGTAAAAAAAGTGATGCTATCTTCACAGGGATACAGGCGACGCCATCCTGCAACTTGCGTATGGGGCCATTTTGTAGGAAAAATTAAATTTGCCAATGCGTACATTGAGCTGTATGATTTATTGGGTTTCTAGATCGGACGTGTTCTTACACGTGACTTTTGCTACACTCCTGCCTCCGAAGATCCACAAATGTGTGCAGCGATTTGCAAATGTGCCAGGAAACTTGTGAGCCTGTGTAGCTATACAGCTTCATACCACCAGGGGGCGCAAGCACCAATGAAAGTGGCCACCGCTACCTAGTCTGAATGACTTTATGGCTTCATGGATTGTTTTTTTACACAGTTGTGGATCGTAATACACATTTGCAAATACTTTTGCTACAGTAATGGCTCCGTCCCAGAGTCTGACCAGTACGGGTGGAGGGCTCCGAGGGTGGAGCCACGATATCGATGCCCCGCCCACACTTCCTCCAGACTCACTTGTGTTTTCATTTAGGATGAGACACCACAGGTGGATAGGGTAAAAATTTAAACTAATAGACATCACCATGAAACTTCTCCAGTGAATTATTTCCATAAAGTCTTCAATAAATTTATATTTAAATATGCATATGAGGAGTTAACTACTTAAATATGCTCTAATTTGTACACATTTCCAGAACAGAAATCTGAATAATGTTTAAAGTACGGTTCAAAATTCTTGTTCCATTTTGTGAATGTATTAGATTTCCAGGAGCTAATCATGGGCATCTCTTTTTATCAAAGAGAGTTCAAAAAATACATTTTAAGTGTAAGAATTAGTGAAGTTGAGAATTCTGGCTGAGAGTAGCAGAAAAAGAGCCTTTAAAGTTTTATTCTCACTAAATAAGTTCACTTTGTTCATGAAATGTTTTGTAAAAAGATGTTTAATTAAATTTTAATTGCACTAAAACAGGGGAAATATCTGGAGCTGTTGTTATTTCTCGGTTGTTACGTTGTTTTCTCTGAGTTACAGATGTAACTGGGATGTATGTGCCGCCCCGAAGTGAAATGAGATGTTTGAAACATAAAATAAAAATGACTAATTAAATGTTTTTGGCTGAATCTGTCAGGAACGTATAAGTTAACCAGATCAAAACGTTGCATGAGGCTGGTGTTGCATCATGATTTCCAACCAGAGGATGCAAGAAATGCCAGATATTTAAACCCAGTCATGACTCACACAGATTAAAGCTGCGTCATAGCGAGTGAGCGGCTCCACTACATTAATGTGTTAATACCATGTTTTCATCACAGTTTATGAGCCGCTCTCACACTGACTTGTGTCATGTGTCATGTGGGCGAAGGCGGCGTTCACACGTCTCCTACCGTCACCAGGAGGCTGAGCTCAGCTTCATTTAACATCCGTCCTCCATCTTTATCTGGATCCATGGACGTTATATAAATCATATAAATCACATAAATCTCTCTTTTAGGCATCTACACCTTAAACAGGAAGTGTCGGAGAACACAACATGAACGCAGACTGAAGAAAAAACTCTTCCAAAGGGGGTTAGGGAGTCTATGGCAGCGATCAGCCACAACATTATGACCACTGACAGTAGGAGTAAATAATATTAAATAATATTAACAATCCTGTGTCCTCATATGTGGACGGTTTTAGGTTTGTTGCAGCTTATTCTGATTCATTTAAACTTTTATCCTCATAACGAAATAACTGGTCAACCTGCAACAAGGGAAGTAACACCTGGATTCAACATCTGGCCACGTGTAGCATTTTATTAAAAGACCAGAAACGTAGCGTCTCTGATGCCTGACAGACGCCACGACACTGGTTTATCATTATTATTATTATTATTATTACTATACTGGTTCATTTATTTCTTAGTCTTAGTTGTATTTATATTGTTTAAATTAATATTCTGTTCAACTAACACGTCACAAAATACCTTAAAAATAAAAAGTCACCGTTTTTGGATAAAGTTTGTATGTTTTCATTCTTTAAGAACCGACATGTTTCTAAAGTATCATTTTGACTCCGGCATCAGATTAAACTTGAACCAGATCCAACACAATTCAACAGCCTTAGAAGCAACATGTTCGTCTGTGTGTGTGTTAATCCCGTCTCTCCCTCAATTCATGTTTCTTTACAGTTACATTATCAACACATTCAGTCCCCCCCCCCCCCCCCCCCCCCCCCCCCCCGGCTCTGTCAGCTGGGCCGTGGTGATGATGGCAGCGTGCACCACGTCACTCAGAAAGGTCAGACCGGATTAGACCTGCAGGACTCTTCTGTGACAGCAGGGGGCTGCAGGGCCTGGGGAGGGAGGTGGGAGGGAGGTGGGAGGGAGGTGGGGGCGTATGGGGAGGGAGGTGGGAGGGAGGTGGGAGGGAGGTGGGGGCGTATGGGGAGGCGTGGGGCGGGGGCTCCTCTCTGCTGCATAGCTGGGGAAGCGTCAGCAGCTCCTCCTGAGAAGGTTACATCATTTCTCCGACTCCCTCAGGTCTCGTGCTGATGCTACATCTGACCCGTGTCTCTCTGTAGGTGTTTCTATTTTAAAGATCCCTCTTTTCTCCAAAATGTCGATAGGAACAAACTGAAAAGTAGCGAGAGTTTTGTTTCCCTACTTTTTCTAAGTAACATTCCTTGTCAGTTAGGACAGAAGTTTGATCCAGTTTTGTAAATTTTAAGTTTCATTTTAATCCGTCTGCTCCACGTGGAGTAAAAACATCAAGGTGAGAAGTTTCCAGGAGGAACAGAAACAGCCTCGTTTTTCTTTTTCACCTCCATCTCCTCCTCCTTGATTCTTATTCTCCTCCTCTTCATCCTTTTCCTTCTCCTCATGTTGTCCCTCCTCCAATTCCTTCTCCTTCATCTTCTTCCTCCTGTTGCTTCATCTTCTCTTTTTCATCCTCCTCCTTTGTGTCTTCTTTCCATTATTTTTCCTCCCTGTTATCCTCCTCCTCCTCCTTCATCTTCTCCTCCTTCATCATCATCATCTTTCTTATCTCCTTCGCCTTTATTCTTCTTCTCCTACACCTTGGTTTGCCTCCTCCTCCTCCTCTTTCTCCAGCAGACTTGATGCTCCTCAGCAGCAGAACCACTTTGTCAATAAAGTTCTATGTTCTCTATGTGTTCTCTATGAGTTCTCTATGTGTTCTCTATGTGTTCTCTATGAGTTCTCTATGTGTTCTCTATGTGTTCTCTATGAGTTCTCTATGTGTTCTCTATGTGTTCTCTATGTGTTCTCTACGTGTTCTCTATGAGTTCTCTATGTGTTCTCTACGTGTTCTCTATGAGTTCTCTATGTGTTCTCTACGTGTTCTCTACGTGTTCTCTACGTGTTGGGGGGAAGTGAACACATGTATCTGATCACATCATTTAATCATCAGTGGATGGAAACAGTTCAGCCTCAGATCAGGATGTTTTCCATCCGTCTGCACCAGATGAATGTTCATATTTTGCAGATACCAGAGTTTTACTCAGTTTCTCCTGACGTTGCACCAGAAGCAGCAGCTTTAATCATCGGCCGGTGGCCGAAGTGAAACGTTTTGGACCGTGAGGGTTTTTACTTGTACTCAGGAACGTCTCACCATCCAGGAATATGTGTGTTTGTCGGTGTGTGCGTGAGTTGGCAGCGGCTGCGTATCTCCAGCTTGGCAGCGTCTTGAAACCTGCATTAGAATACAACTAAAAATACTCCCTGCCCGTTTCAGCCATCAACAGGGGATTCAGCCTGTAATAATAATCTCTATTTCCCTCACGCTGCACCTTAAGCCTCCCACACACACACCGTCCTCCGTCGGCTTCCACCCGCTCCTCCAGCTCAGCTAATGCGGGAAAGCACCGACCAAAACGTCAATTTAAGCAAAGAGACTTTGGCTGCGTCCCCTTCAGGGGCTGGACGTCGACGCGGCATCGATTTCCTCTCGGCTCACTGCAGTTTAACGGACGCAGACGGAAAACTCCACCTGGTGGGTTCTCGTCAAATCCATCAGCGAGAGGCTGGAGGACGGAGGACGGAGGACGGAGGACGAGAGACACCGTAACTGAGGCGCTGCATGATCCACGAGACGCCACAAAAACCTGTGGAGGAGGTTTAACTGGGTTCACAAATGGCCTTGAACTAAATATATACAAAAAAAAAACTTGCGGTGAAGTTACACTCTCTTGTTTATTGACTCATTAAAGTTCTTTAACCTCCTGAGACCATGACTTTGTTTTGTTTGGTGTGTATTTTTAATTTCTCTCAGGTATTTAGAAGAACCAAGTATCAGTGTAAAAACTAAGCATCATGTTTGAGGTGATCGTGGCCCAGTGATCACATGCGGTTTCTCCTGCTCCGATGCTAATTCTGCATTAAACTAACTTCTAATATTCCTGTTTACTCACTAAAAGTTGGGATTTATTGAGATTTTTTTACTTCCACTCACTCCTTTTCAATTATGCAAATTAAATTACAAATCTTTTGAATATTTATTTTTGCATTTGGCTCATTATTGATGCTTATTAAGTAGCAGTTAGCATTAGCATTAATATGTATCAGGAATCCCCCAAATAACGATCAACTAAATTTAGTCCAACCGATAACGTCACATATTAATCTCTGATAGGAAGTTTGTGTCTTGTCGTTGAGTGTCTCACTTCTTTTCTTTTTATCACCAAAGTCAAACAACGCTGTGTACAACACAGTGGCTGGTGTGTGATAAAACTTCAAGTTGGTGCTTTGATTTTTCAGATTTGGGACCAAAAATACAGTAAAACTTCATCTGAAGTTTCGCTCTGTTTTGCCTCCAGATGACAACGTGATGTCACAGCGACGTAGGACATGAAGTGTCTATAGATAGAATTTGTTAAATTTGCGGATCAGGCCGAGTTAGAAACGTCATTAAGCATAAATAAAGTTTCAACCATTTAATCTGATGAGGTTTTGCACCACAAACCTAAAACTAGATATCTTCACATGAGGATTCAGGATCTCAGGACATTAAAAATGCTCCTTCAGGAGCATCATCGTCCTCCATCGGGGCCTCGTTCCTGGTTGGCTGCAGGTTATTAAAGCAGGATTATCAGACACACGCTGCCGTCGATTTCACTGAGAAACTGTCTCCCGATAATTGAGCGGTGACATTAAGAGCTGCTAAAAACTATTTGCAGGGATGAAAATCGGTAGCCGGCGTATCAGAGCCTCAGAGACGCGTCGATCTAAATGTTAACGAGGAAGCGGAGCTGAGGGAGGTGTGGAATAACTTTCTTCTCTTGGCAGGAACAATTAATAGAAAATGTATCTGCTGGCAGCTTAAAAGCCGCTCTCGTTATTATTATTTTTATTTTTATTGTTATTGCTGGCATTCAAACGCTTGTGTCATTAACTCAGTGTGTGTGTGTGTGTGTGTGCAGATACACAAAAAGACAAAAAAACACCCACTCATGAAAACTAAGAGCTGCATGAGTGGAACGCTACTAGATCTCATTTGTTCTTTTTTTTCCTTACATTCAATTGACTGCTCCTTCCACTCAGGCTGACGGTTAATTAATTCAGTGAGCAATCAAGTAGAAAACCACCTCTAATGGATTTGAAGTCGTATTGATATATAAGTCCAAAGTATCTGACGGGCGGGTGGGTGGATGGGTGATGTGTGGTGGAGGTGGTGGTGGGGGGCAGGCCTGATCTCATTATGAGCCGCTGGCCAGAAATCAAACTGATTCAGGATCTAAAAAGTCTGTACGACAACGAGGCAGATCTGCACCACGACGGATAATTAGACACCGGGAACGTTTCACATTCAAGAGCTCTGCAGCTGAAGTGACATTAAAGTTCTCGGTTCACAAAGCTCCCTGAGGAGGGGGGGCTCATGTAACGTGAAGTCAAAGCAAGAAGAGCTCCCCCTGGTGACTAGCTGCAGTATGTGTCATAAGCTCCACCCCTTCCATGTTAGTGGGCGGGACCAAATTAAAACACTAAAATACGCATCAGTTTTTTTTTTTTTCAAGGATGATTTCTGTCATTTTAGGTAGAACTATAAAGTTCAGTGTATAATCCAACGTTCCCTTGTAACATGAGAGAGTCTGGAGGAAGTGTGGGTGGGGGGGTCAATATTGTGGCTCCACCCTAAACCCTCCAAATTCACAAGATGGCGCCACCCGTATCCCCAGGAAAATAGTGTCAAATTGGCCAATGAGAGGAAGTGGAGACGCGTTGTCCATATTTATATACAGTCTGTATTAAAACCCATGTGTATGGGACACCATGTGGCTGAAGTATAGGTCATAAGCTCCACCCCCTCCATTTAGTAGGCGGGATCAAATACAAAAAAAAAAAAAATGGACGACACATCTCCTCCCTTCGGTCAAACTGAGGCTGTGGCTCCAAATCAAACCGATCTGGAAAAAGACTCAATGATTCATCAGCCTGAGACCAACGACGTTAATCTGAAGACGTGGCTTCGCTTTAATCAGCTGTTTCTATAAGTGACTAATTAACTCACTCTGATCTTTTCTTATTGGCAGCATCATTGGATTAAAGCTAATTGTCAATCAATAAAGAAAAATGACAACAAAGTGTACAACATCAAAGCTGCTGGAAACAGAACAAGAGAAGAAGAAGGTGGAGGATGAAGTGGAAGAGGAGGATTATGGGGGAGAGGAGTTAAAGAAGGAGAAGCAAAACGGGACGAAGGAGGATGAAGAGGTGGATGAAGAGGAGGAGCAGACTTGAGGAAGCTCTCGTACCTCGTCCACGTTCTCGAAGGCGTTGATGATGTCATAGGGCAGACAGGACAGCAGGTCTATGACGAACCAGGTCTTCAGGTAGTTCATGCGGATGAGCTTGGGGTCGGAGATCACCTCCCCGCCGGGACCCACGAAGGTGGTGTGGAAGTTGAGGACGATGTCCACCAGGAAGATGACGTCCACCACGCTGTCCAGGACCAGCCACACGATGTTGTTCTGCTTGGTCTTGAAGGAGACGTTGTAGGGAACCATGATGGCCGTGTAGAAGGTGAGGATGAGGATCACCCAGTCCCAGGTGGTCTTGAAGGTGCAGTAGTGGAGGATTATGTGGGGGGGGGTCTTGGGGGCCTCCTGCTTGTACTGGGGGAGGATGTCGGAGTTCAGCTGCAGGACCTGCAGACGGGAGACGGACAAGAACCAGGATTTAAGACATTAACCAGACCTCATGTTTGTCCCTCAAAATTTTCAAGAGAGCATATGGCACAATTATTATAACAAAGTCCATCTCTACAGCAATTTTTAAAATTAAAATAATAACAATAACAATGATTCTAATAGGTCAACAGAACACTGAAAAAAATGCACCACCCTCTTGTACTTTAACTGACAAAAAAGTCCAAAAACTGATGTTTGTTGTAAAAAACAACACTGACTTTAAGTGATCAAACTGGTATTTAAAGGGTTAAATGTTTGGTAGTTTTGTAAAGTGTTGGAAAAGAAATCAGAAAAAAGTATTAATCAGTTAAGTTCTTGCAGCAGTTTTTGGACATGGACACTTTTCTCTGCTGAGTTTACAAGAAGGTGGTAAATTAAACAGACGCCTGAGGGTTAAATGACTTCTTTAAATGCATCTTATAATCTTATATCGTACTACTCTCTATTTATACTTCATATATATTTAAAAATATTATAAAAATATAAAAATATTTTATAGTGAAATCAATGTATTCATTTTTTCTGCTATGTGTAGAGCATATCAAGTGAAATCTTAATTTTTCCAAAGTAATTTAAATAATTTTTAGAATATTAAAAAATAAAAAAAAAACACATGTCACATTATTAATCAATCAAGTACATAATAAAAAATATAAAAAACTCATTTTAAAATAGTTTTGATTGCTGTGCTCCTTTTCTTGATTTTTTAAAGTCAAATTATGAATAAAAAATGTGATAAGACACTTAAATACTAAAATTATATATTTAATGTGAACCCAAACATATTGAACATCTCTTTTTACTCAACCTCCAAAGATTAACTGATTTTATATTTATAATATTAATCTAATTCTTCCGCCGTTATCATCGGAGAGTTTGTGCATTCACAATATTCAAGTTTATATTTTATTAAAAAGACTTTAAATGTTTCAAACGTTATTCATGCATTTAATTCGTCTTCTTTTTGTTTGAGTTGTCCAATAAATGCTGTGACCAGATTCATCAGATGATTAAAAGAAACATTTGGTTCATTCAAGAGTCCATTGTTTCGTGGCCTGAGGAGGAGGTGGCGCGTTAGAAAAGGTAAGTGAGCACAAACAGAGACAGAAATGTAATTATTAAAAGAGCGCGATTAAAAAGAAAAAGGTGAGTTTTTTTGGTTTTCAGTGTGTTACAGAGAAGTTTTTCCTTTCAGGTTTCCATCTCTATTCATCTCCTCTGCTGCTTTGTGAAGCCTAATTAGAAAGACATGTGGCCTGAAATAAGAAAGAAGGATAATCAGTGAGAAACACTGTGATATATTTTACAGCGAGAAGACGACGGCCTCGTCCACAGAACACAGGCTCCATTCAATCCACCGGCAACAAGGCCACACACAGATCACACATTACCCACTCAGCCCATTATTGATACAGCACATTATTCTGTGAGGATCTGCTGCTTCTGGAGCATCAGTGACCCTTTAAAAACACATGTTTATACCCAGCGGTTAGCATCACTGCTGCTAACGCTAACATCAGAACTAGCAGTTCTCTCATCGTACGTCTCTCTGTAGCCGACAGTTGGACGTCCCAGGACCTGGTTGCCTAGGTAACCATCTTGTATTTCCTACAGAAACAAGAGGAACATAATATTTCTTATGCACGAACACAGCAAGGTCTTCTTCTGTTTGAGAAGAAAATATCACCACCACTGCTCCATGTAGAGTCCATAGATGTTTATGAGGATCAGGTAGGAACCAAACATGTCGACCATGTTTCCTTCAGGTTTGTGAAACAAATTGGAGCTTAGTTCAACTTTGCCCTCTCTAAAGGTTTATTCTCTTGTAAATGTCACAACTCATCTGGCCGAGTACAGTCCAAACGCCTGGATGTGTTCAGGACACATCTGGACCCAGCAACAACCTCCTGCAGTTCATCGAGTGGCCACTAGAGGCTCCACAAGGGACCAAATCCTCATAGACCCCCATGTTAAAAAGACCAACTTTACAGCATTATTAAACATGTTCACAGCCTGGTACAAAAAATTATTTTAGGCTCAATAGTATATTTTACTTTTCATGACAACTGTACGAATATTTTTCTAACTCGTATTTCTTATTAAGGTTTATAATTCTGCATAATAAAGGGCTAGCCTGAGCTAACAGGTAGCACAGAGTTGGGGGGGCGGGTCTCAACGTCCGACCTGACCCCGTGTCCATATTTTTTGTATCTGAGTATCACTAGATTTTATTATTATATTAAAAAGTTATAGTTTTTATGGTGATGGTTTAATAAATTTCTCTTATTCTTATCCATCTTTTGGAATTGTCCTAACATTTCTCCCCTGAATACAACTAAAGTCCTACTACAACGCATCTAAAAAGGCTAACGCTAGCAGAGGAACAGTCCAATGATATTATTAGACTCGAGATTAAAAAGGCGTAGAAACAGAACTAAATATAAAAGAAGCTGGGTGTGTATTGTCTTTGATGATGTGTTTAGTCTGATTCATAAATGTTCTTATGACACGTTGGAGAATCTTCACGTCCTGAGTAGTTGATGAAGTTCTGCCGATGTCTAACCAGCTAATAAACCTAATCCTAATAAACTCAACCTCAGAGCTGCCAGTCATTCAGCTCCTGGTCAAGAGCATCGACGCTGCTCGAACACGATCAAATGATTCAGCCAATTAAACCACAGACATGTGACACTCGACAGCGTCCTCCACTCAAGACGCCAGCTGTGCCTTTCACATCACCTGCAGCATCTACTGAGCATGCTCAGGACATTATGCAACCGTCTGCCACGCAACCCCAGAATAGGGAAAGGAGGCGTACACGCGTCTTACACCGATAATATTCACTTCTCTCTCGGCTGTTATTGATTTCAGATGCTTCTCTCACTCCTCTGCCCTTCTTCACCTGACATTTTCCTTTCCTCCTCGTACTCCCTCATCTTTCTTCCTTCAGGGGAGAAACACTTTTTCTAAACTCCGTCTGGCCGCGTGCGCTGAGCGAGGATGAAATTCAAACAAACGCTGATTAAAGACGATGCATCGAGCTCCAGCCCTTCATGAATAAAACACAGGTGTGTGAACTCCGGGCAAAACGAGCTGCGACACCACAATCCATTTTCTAAAATTTCCAGCGAACAGTCACAATCATTCAGAGTGCACGGCCCGTCCCTGCATGAAATATTAATGGCAGCAGCAGCAGCAGTGCACGGGCACAGCGGGCGGTCGGGTGGACTGTCCCACTGTCCCACTGTCCCACTGTGTCCAACAACTGCAGTTTGTGGGAACTTTGCATGTGTAGAGGTAGAGGGGAGGGGGGGGGCTTCTCTATTAGTGCATGCATCTGTGCATGAGAGACTCTTCTTTATAACTAGAAGATGGTTTGAATGTGGTCGTTAATGTTTCATACCGGAGTTTATTTGTGCAGAAATAATGTAAAAAGCAGCAGGGAGCTGCAATGGCTGCATATCGGTGTGGGGGGGGGGCACTCTGCAGTATCTGGTTCACTGGATGTCGACTTTCCCCTGCAGCAGCTTTCACTTTGAGAGTTATTCTTAAACACATTCATTATTTGATTAATGATTAATAATAATACTCTGATGAGTTTGAGTTGAACCAGGGAACCAAGCAGAACTCTGCAAAACTAAACAGAAGAAGAGAAACGACTGAAAAAAAAAAAAAAAAGCACATGCACCGTTTCTCCACGTGAAGATGTTACAGGTTAAAAATATAAGAATTAACTTTCTATCATCTAATTATGCTCGTTTGACCACATTATATCATAAACAGTCTTCAAAGATTTTACTGTCACGGTTTGTAAGATACAACTAAATTGTAAAAAAGCAGGTGAAGTTAGAACGAATGAAATACAAAACACAGCAGGAGATTTAGTCACAGCAGCAAAAAGGAGCAGAGCCCAGGAACCTGAGATATATTTCAGGGATGTTTGAAGATATTTAAAGTGTTTCCACTACTAAGTCATGTTGGTCATGTCATTTAACATTGACCACATGCATGGATCTGTCTGGTTCTGCGATCAGCTGGATACTGTCAGCAGCAGACGGCTCTTCTCTAAAAACTTTGTTTTGTACAGGCTCAGCATCAAACAGCAGTCAGGCCCAGCTGGAGGCCTGCTGGCCCAACTCCTAGTGGGTATTAATAAAGCTTTTATGTTGAGGCTTAAAGCTGTGATGACTTCATTGAGATGTGAGGGATACGTTAAGAGGCCAGTGAATCCATTATGTCTGTGAGCATCCTCACATACAGAGACGTTGTGTTTGTGGTGCGTTCAGGCTCACCTCGGCCAGTCTGGACTGTTTGTGGCTGACTTCGTGTTTGCCGATGGGCGCCAGCTGCTGCAGCGTGTTGCGGTTGTTGGTGAGCGCCCGCGTGAGCCGCGCAAACTTGGTCCATCCTGCAAAAAGACGAGACGTCAGTCAGAAAACCGGAGTTCATCACACCTCATTCGTCAGCTCCACAGGACGGAGGCTGAGGCGGCTCAGCAGCTCCACGGGGAATAAACTGGAGATACAAAATATTCCCACAGCTCCTGAACACCTCTAGAGAACGGGAAGAAACAACAAGAAAAATGGCTGCAGCCCTACTGGTGTCTCTTAAACCAGTGGTGCACGGAGAGGAAACTAACGACTGGAGGAAAATGAAAAAATCAGGCAGAAAAATGCATCAAAAATCAAGTGGGTTTGAAAAAGTAAAAGGCTTTAAATTTAATTTTTTAAAGTTTTTACACATGGTTTTTCCATTTTTCTTGAGTCTCAGTTGAGATTTCATAGAAATCTGCAATAGTGGTCAACTTCTCATTCAGATAAAACCCACAGACACAAACACAACAGCTGCAGATGTAATAACCAGCAACAAATAGAAAAATAAATGATTTAAGAGACTATCATTAAAAAGTAGTTACAGGTCTAACCCTTGGGACAATACGTCCACTAAAATGAACTAAAAAATACATAAAAAGGTATCATCACAGGACACATAAAATAGAATAAAACATACCAATTACTAACAGGAATACAATAAATAATAAATGCATAATAAACCAGATGTAACAGCCGACCTGCAGAACGAGCTCATACGTGACCGTCCAGGGAACAAATCAAACTCAGGGAATTTCTCTTCTGAATTTAAAAGCTTTGAAGAAAAAGTGTTCAGACAAGATTATGTTTAAAACTACTATTTTGGGGGGGGTTGACCATGCTGAGGAGTGAAACATGTAATGTTGTGTGTTGAATAAATTAGCTGTGTTTTGTGTTGGTGCTCTCATAGGGACAAAGGAAGCCACTATACACAGTGTAGCATTCAAACCCCTTTAAGGGATTCACCAGGTATTAACAGAGCCTCCAACAAATGTTTTATTAAACCTCATCAGGCCAGTTTTTTTCAATGCAAGGAAACACCTGCAAGATCAGACGAGATGCAACGGACGGTGTAATTAGTCACTAGAGATGGACGTCGATAAGATTCTATTCATCCTGACGTCATTATGGATCTGACTCTTTGTCCCTCATCCATTCCTCCTGTAACTTTTTGGTTTAGTACCGTGGTTTGGTTTAGTACCTTCATGGTTTCGCGCAAACAACAGAAAATCTGGTGAGTTTCTAAACAAGAGAAAACGAACAGGAAACTGGTCCCTGATCGTCTCTGGCTCTGCCGACACGTGTCGATCACATGGTTCTGTCTGTATTTAATGACGTTCATCGTCATCAAATGCTTTAAATCACTGTGCTGCATTAGTTGCACGTCGTCCTGTTCCAGTCTCTTCTTTAGACAGTTTCAGTGTCTCTGCCATCGCGTCTTCCTCGTTGTCAGTGATGTCAATGACGTATTTCAACATAAAGATTCATCATGAAAAGAATCCATAAGCGTGAAAACTAGAATAATATCCATGAACTGAACCAGTTTGAACCGGTTCTTTTAGAGAACATGTGTTTTCTGCAAAAATAAAAGTCTTCCTGCCACATAGAGCCCAGGACACGTCATAGAAACTCATCAGATTAAATATTTATTAACATTACTTCAATATAAAATATCTCACCCTTTTTAATGCTTGATAGATCTGAAACGTTTTAACTTCCATTTAATTTCTCTCCGTCACTGATTCAAACTCTTCTCTTCCAGCAATTAATCACACTATTTTCCATAATGTAATATTCATATAGGTTATTATAAATGCGTCACAAGCGTTTTAAAGAACAAACATATTCTCTGGCCCGTTTTTCTCCTGCAGCAGTTTGCACAAGGCAGCAACATTTAACTTAAAGTTTTATGGTTTTACAGGTTAACAAAACTTTTTTTTCCCACTGTGCAGTTCCTCATATTTAATGCTACTATAGAGCAACTACTTGGAACTTATACATATTTTTTTTAACATTGATGTGTGCATTCGTATTCTTATTGCCTCCGTTGCTCTTTGTTCAGAAGCTGCTGTAAAGTCATTTCTCTCTGGGATCAGTAAAGTAATTGTGATTCTGATAAATATTTCCACAGCAGCAGAGCAGAGATGTGAGTGAGTCTCTGTAGATAAATCAGGTCCATCTCCTCATGGTTCTGTCCACGTGGTGGTTGTGTGTGTGTGTGTGTGTGTGTGTGTGTGTGTGTGTGTGTGTGTGTGTGTGTGTGTGTGTGTGTGAAGCTACTGTAAAATCTAAAAATAAAATCAAACGGTTCAAAGGCCAGAGAGCAGCTCACACACAGTCGTCACACATCGACCGGAGCCTTTGAAGGGAGCATCACGAATAAAAAGTGGACTTTGAAATGGCTTTTAACCCTCGGGGCCCTGAACCGACCCCCCACACCCCCTCCCTCTTCATCCTCTGTTCAGATGCAGCCATGAAAACAAGCCACTGAGGCTCGTATGGGCCCAGTTTATTCTGGGCGCTGGAGCCCAATCACTCCACTTCCCTCCAGGAGAAGTCCTGTGTAGCTTATTGTTCATATTCTTCTTTATGGGATTTTCTATGGAGTCACACATTAAAGCCAGGATGGATACGTTTGAGTAGATTTCCTGGAGGAACTCTGCTGTTGCGTAAGTCGCTCTATAGTGTTTGCTGCTATACTGTCGGCTGCTGAAAAGAACTTGATCTTCTCACGACAGAAGCACCACAGGGTTAACTGACTGTTTACATCTTCAGATACGTGAGCACAGTTTAAGTAGCTAGAGTCAAATCTGTCAAAACAAAAATAAAGAAGAAGAAGATGATGTTCTTCTGGAAACAGCGTCAAAGAGGCAAATCCTCCAGAGAGCGTTGATATCAGTGTTGAAGGACCTGAACATTTCTGCAGTAGAGAACACAAGGTACGAGCTCCTGTCTCCACACTAACTTAACTTAAAGAAAGATTTACTGGACTGAATCCAGTCGACTCTGAGAGGAGAACGAGGAAAGACTTTAGGAAACTACAGGAGAACAACTCCAGGATGTTTAGGATCAGACTGGGGACAAAACTTAACCAGGATCAATACTGGGATGGGAAACAATGTGAGAGTTAAAACTTTAAATCAGGAGTAATAAAACTCACCCAACTCAAATTAAATACCAGCTTGTTGATTCTTTCTATATTTCTACAGAGATTTAAAGCTACAGTTACACTTAAAGAGAAACTCAACAGATGTCGTCTTTTGACTCACTGCAAAAACTGAAAAAGACGGAGCACAACAGGATGTTAATTAGATTATGGAGCCACACCAGGAGGCCTTGAAAGCACCACCTCACTAGGAAAAACAACAAAACAGAGGCTGTGATGCACCAACACCAACATAAATACGATACAAAGTTTAAACTTCTGAGTTTAGTTGAGGCAGAAACTAAGACGACAGCTCAGACCCTTAACGCTGTGACACAGACGGTCAGAGCTGTGACTGGAGTTTCTGCTTCAGCTTTTCCAACTGTTTCTCCATCTCCACAATTTCAGTTGATTGTTTTGATCAATAAAGATAGAACGACGGAGGAAAGGTTAACTGAGGAGGCTAAAACATTTGCATGACTTGTCGTCTGCGAAGGTTTCAGAGGTCACTGAAGTGAAGCAGGAAGTAGAAACAAAAAAGACACTTTTTTGTGGAAAAAAAAAAATCACAGCAACGACTAGTTGTTGCAGTTTGAACCAGACTGATGAGCAGCGTCTACGTCATCCACCTGTTACCTGGTTTGACAGCTGCCAAGGAAGGAAATAAAAGTAGAAAATGTTCAGGTGTCTGGTCTTAGTTCAGTGTTATTTTCAGCCTAAAGTAGCAGAGCTCGCTAACGCTGATGAAGTCTGACCACAAAGATCTTTCAATGGGACCAAGCTCATCATTTCTCCTGGTCTAGAGATGTTCTGATTTATATTATGTTTTTAGTAACAATCAAATTTCACAGCCACAAGAAACAATGTGAGAAAGATGTTTGGAGGAAACTTGATACGATCAAATTAAAGAGGATTATTATACAGACCATCTAACACTAAGAGAGAGGTCAGAAGCACAATTATGATCGGGTACGTTGCCCCTGGTGATGGAAGTGGGCAGGTTTGAGTGTTTAGTTTAATTCTGATGTAGATGAACTTTTATCTGTTAACTGCCTGTTACACAACGAAGTGAAGACGTCCTTGTTCAGAAAAGTTCAGGGGAAGAATCCCGATTTATTTTGGATGTGTGAGTACGATATGATAAGCTGGTTCTTAAGGAGGAGGAGACTTATGTTTTAGTGAGATTTATTTAAAAAGCCTGGACATGTCTCCCACACGTCTGTCTGTGTCTGTAAACCTGCGACGGCCTTAAGATCTGTAAACTTCTCACACCACCAGATAATCTGGTCTGAACCGAAGCTCTCTGGTCGTCACCAGGTGAATTTGTGCATAAACTGACTTGAAACTCTGTTAGAACGAGTTGAGCTTAAGTGCTGGACACAACAAAGAGACGAGTAAGACGACAGCGAAGAGGAAACATGTTTGTTAATGCTAAAAAAAAAAAGGGCTAAGTGCTAATGCTTGTTCACTTTTAAGTTTGGCTGCAGGACCTTCCCTCTGTGGCGTTATTTTCCTATAGAGCCTGCAGTAGTGCAGTAATTCACTTTACTGTGTGCATGCATTATGGAGAAGACACATGCATTAATGCGTTGGAGGATAATAGAGAATCACTGGTGCAGAAAGAAAGCCAACATGTCCGTCTTCATACCACTTTCATCATGAAGCAAAATAGACGGATGTGTCTGGGTGACAGTTATAGAAATAAATACATTATCAGCTATTTGCATTTGTAAATAAAGGCTGATCCTATGTGATCCCCTTCATCCCTCCACTGTGCCCACTGCACACAGAGCATGACAAGTCTATTTTCACAGCTTGTAGTAATTCTCCTGCGACGGTTTCCCTCCAGAATGCGACGCCGCGTGACTTATCAGTCTGGAGAAACAATGGAAGTAGAAATGTTAAAAAAAAAAAAGGGCTAAAAATAACGCGGGAGCAGAACTAGTGCACAAGCCACCAAAGTGGAGTCTGCAAATAGATTTTGATCAGCGGCTCCACTCAGAGGAAACTCTAACTGCAGAGCATGAAGCGGAGTTCATTCACAGACGTCCTTCAGCAGAACAGAGACACATGGACGGAGGACACGGGTTCATCAGACCCAGAGACCAAGTCAAACAGAGGATTCTCTTTAAATCACATACAAACTGTTACTTTAAAGGTTAAGACTGAAGTCCTGTGCAGCTTGATCTTCATGAATAAACTGTAAAAAAATACTTGACATTTCTCCGTGTAGCTGCGTCTTTTTTTGATATTTGATCTAAACCACAGTTCAATCTCTTCTCACTCTCAACCAGCTGCAATTTTCCAGCTTCACAGGATGATCAGAGCTTTTAAATATTGCTGGAGTGAGTCTTCCTGCAGGTCCCTGCTGAGCATCGTTTCAAAACTCTTTCAATAAAGCATAAATGTCATCTTCCTCAGGCCTCTGAAGGTTTGAGATCTCTCAGAGTCAAACTGCTTTACTAACTGGAAGCTCTGCCCAGGTGTAATTGTGTTAAAAAAGAAACATTTAGCCGGAGGCGTCCATGTCCCTGTCTCGGTCCTCGTCGCTGTCGACCTGTCCTGCCTCAGGCTGAGCCATCGAACATCTGTCGCGTTTTTTCAGGTGCTGATGAAGCTCCAGCAAAACAACAACATGATGTTCAGCTTTGCCACATGTTCCTTTTACTGCTTCACTGACGTTGTTGATTGATGATCATTAGATCATCAGGAAGTAGAAGAACTGTCCCCAAACCAACCACATCTAGTTGAAACTAGACGTTCACACATGGCGTGCAGACTACGGTTATTACAGTAGCTGCTCTCGCTGCTATTGACGTTACAGACAAATCAGTTAAGCTGAATGTAAATGATCCCAGATTTCCACATCAGCAGTCAGTGTTAACACAGGTCCATGCAAACCTGTTTTACTACTAGTGTGGGATTATTCTGCAATATTTACTCATCATCACAGTAAAATAGTTTATCCTTAGTCACTCTACAGCATTAATTCCTCTCTCAACCACTAGAAACGTGATTATGCATGAAATAAAATAAATTAATACCGTGATATATATTTGTGGTCACAGTCGTACCAACTAGTGGGAAAAGCTGCAACAACAGCTTCTCTTTTAATTACAGTCGGCAGAAAACTTGCAGAAACTTATAGATTAGTCATCTGGTCCCAATCGCTGAACCGAGTGACGTGAATTCTTTCAATTCTTTTTCGCCAGCTCACGCAAATGACGAAATCATTTCTCAACCAAAGATGACAAACAGCTTCTGACTCCAGATTCTCTAATGCAGAGATGTGCAAATCAGACTTTCCAGTGACGTACTGTAAATTAGAGTTAGGACTTTAATGACGACTGAAAAAGGAAAAGAGGCTTTGAGGTTCTTCTCGTGTGGATGGTGCTGAGGTGCAGCCTGTTTTTATACAGTCTATACATATCTGCAGCTCTCAGTTTGGAGTATTGGACTCACCATGTGCAGTATTTTTCCTGCTGTGCAATAATACTCTGTATTCAATGGTACTAAAGAGAAACGACTTGGAACTTATACTTGCACATATTTTTATATATTTTATACATTGATGCATGTATTATAATTGCCTACTTATTCTACATATTGTTATTGCCTACACTGCTCTTTGTTCTGAGCTGCTGCAACAAAAAGTAATTTCCTTTTGGGATTAATAAAGTAATTGTGATTCTGAAATATTCTGAATGTATCAGTAAGACGCTCTCAGACGTGCTAAGTGTGATTTGGTTTAAAGGAAAAACTCTGGTGAGGCAGATGTGTGATTTGTGCGTCGCACCATCCACCCTGAGCACGTCCCAGTGACAACATGATGTTTGCCACATATTTATTTGCTCTGCTTCGTTGACGTTGCTGAGATGACTAATTGAACCTGTCAGCGATGCATTCAACCCCAAATGGTCCAAGATCATTGAAAAGCTGAGGATATGAAATGAAACAATGCAAATCTATATTTGTCACACGCTCGCCTGAGGAAACATCTCAGTATGTGCAGAACATGTGCAAATCACACACAATGAGGAAGAGTGAAATTCAGCCGTAGAGTGTTTGAATAAACGGGGGCAGGAATGCAGTAATCATATAACATATCTGGAGTCTTCTGGGTTTTTATTTTAGCTGAGGATGGACATCTTTATCTGGCTGGGTCTCTCCCGCTCGGCTGACGCTGACGTGTTGTGGCGTGTCGAGCCGGGGGAGAAGCCGGAGACGCAGCTCAGAGCGAGTTTTGTCTGCAGCACGAGCAAAAACTCAGCACACAGCCTGCAGCAGCGAATCACGCCCCCCCCCCTCACAAACGGCCTCATCCACCCCCTCGTATCAGCAACCGGGTTAAACTGCAGCCTCTGTAGCACAGCGGGCTAACAGCGCATCTTCACTCTGGCCCCAAACGAGCTGCACCGCACCGAAATAAACCAGGGCGACGCTGGCTGGCTTCAGGTCGCCCCCCCCCCCCCCCCCCCCCCCCCCCCCTCCCCAAACTGCAAAGTGCAGCCCTGTTGCCAAGGTGATTTTGTTTTAAGATGAATACTTGCAATTAAAAGCCATCTGTTAATAGTGCAGCATTTTCTCTATTCAACATTTTATTTTGTTTAAGTTGGAAAACAAAACAAAAATGAAAAAACAGAACTACACCAGTGACTGAAGGAAGTAGAAGAAGAATTATCCCAAAACCTATTTTAAAAATGCCAACTAATCTGCAAAAGCAAATGTCATTTAAAGGAAATGCCAACAGGACCACATTTATTGTAACCACCATGAATAAATATTTAGTACCAGTGTTAGCACCAGTTACAATGAAGTGTTCGATTATACACTAAACTTAATTATGTATTTATTTATTTATCTATTTTATTACACTCCAGGTACAAGTTGTCAATGGCAACTGTCAATCAGCATGATGTTCCATCTTGTTTAAAAAACGTCTTTAAACATACATCAACTTTATTAACTACCTTGAATTACAGAAGCCATCTTTTTTAAAAAAAACAATTATTTGAGGTGTATTTTAGTGTTTTAGTTTGACCCAAGTCCGGCCCACTAATAGGAGGGGGTGGAGCTTATGATCTATACTGCAGCCTCAGGCCACCAGGGGGAGCTCTACTTGCTTTGACTCCACTTTTGTGCAAATAAAAGTCCACAATGACCCACAGAGTAGCACTTTGTCCGCCCACTATCCACCCTGACCACCTCCCAGCAACTCCACTGGAGTTATACATGAAAGTTTGACAGGAAAATCTTTGTTCAAAATATATCAGCAAAGAAATCAAAGAAAAAATGTGTAGTAACTCTATAATATTAATACGTTGTAAGAGGTTTTGATGTGTTGACGACCTCCAGGTTTGATCAATGAAGCCCGGAAGAGCAAAAAGCTGCAGTTAATTGATGTTCCACTTGAGGCTCCAAAAGGGAGCAAATCCCCATAGACCCCCATGTTAAAAAGCCCAACTTTACAGCATTATTAAACATGTTTACAACCTGGTACAACAAATGATTTTAGCCTCAATAGTTTATTTTACTTTTCATGACAAACTTTTCAAATTTACAGCATTATTATATTATTGACTTTGGTCTCAATGTTTTATTTCAGTATTTATGACAACTCTATGGGGGGTGACATTTTTTCTAACTCGTTTGTTTGTTTTTTATTAAGATTTAAAGTTCTGCATAATTAAGGGCGTTCCCACTTTGAGTGACAGGCAGTAGCCAGAGAGTTGGATGGGCGGGTCTTAACGTCCAGGCTGCTTTAGCTCCGCCCCTACATGACCCCCACGTCCATATTTGGAGTATCCGCGTGTGGGCGGAGTAAAGCCAACATCCACATCCGCCCACTTTATTTTTGAGGTTCAGAATCCAATGGGTGACGTCACAATGGTTCTTTCCGATAATTTATAGAGTCAGTTGACATTGTCACATCGTCATCCGCTGACTCACAAAGATCAACACACTGATGTGTCAAAATTAGTTCCAGCGAAGCTCTAATTACATGTTATTCAAGAGTCTCTGAGCAAACATAACGAAGAACGTGGAGGAAGCCGCTGCATGCGTTCACACGTGTTTGATCTGAATGTGCGTGTACATTAAGAAGGTGAAGGGTGGAAGGGGAGTGGGGGGGGGTGATCCTCGTCAAAGGGCAAACGCACCCGCTCAGCGGCGCCGGGATCGCCCCCCGGGGGCAGGAAGCTGACACGGCGCATCAGTGAGGACGAGGAGGACGACACGGCCACCCACATCTCCTGTGATTCCTGACAGCGCCACAACCTCCTCAAACACAACCTGACAGCTTGAGATGTTCACGCATCGAACGGGAAACCAGAACTGACTCTTTTCACATCCAGACACAGCAAAAAAAAAAGATGGAAGAGGAGACACAAATGCTTCAAGAAAACTCGGTGTTAAGAGGAGCAGACGAAGGAGAGCAGAGTGAGGAGCGGGAAAGAGGAGGCAGAAGGATGAAAAGGAAAAGAAGAAGAGATAGAATCAGAAAAATAAATGAAAGAATGGATTTAGGACTTAAAATACCAGAAGAAGAAGTGGGAAAGGAGATTACCATGATTAAAATGATGCTAATGATCAACCGAATTCTTCAAAAACTAAAAACTTTGGGGAAAAAAACTAACAATTCAATCCATCGATGGCAGTAAAGAAACGACAGAATCAGTCGTAATTAAGTTTCATCCTCCAGGAAACACCTATGTCCTTCTAAATGTTGGATATGAATCAGCTGGTGTTAACATCCAGGACGACAACATCAGGGTTAAAAAAAAGATAGAAGAAAGAAATGAGAAGTAAAATAACATGATAAATGTGAAGAGAATTATAAAAAAGAAGTGTGAAAATATGAAGGATGGTAACGAACACAGAGGAGGAAGACATGTAATCATACGTCCAATCAGAACCAAGATTAATTGTCTTCATCTGGTTCCCACTTAGATCCGGTCACGTCTCTTTAAACACGATGCACCAAAGCATCCGAGTCTCCTCCTCTAAGAGTAATAAAACAAACCAAAAAGGAGGAGGCAGCTGGAGCAGAGAGGAACTCACCTTTCGTGGTCTCGTCCTCGATGGGCTGCTTGAACAGGGTGATGTCTTTGAAGGTGCAGAGGAACAGAACCACCTTATCGTTCTCGTTCCTGATGGGAGCCACCTGCATGTAGAACCAGACGGGACTTCCTGCAACCACAAGACACAAGATGCTCAGTTACATGAAATATATATGTTAATTAGGGTTGGGACTCGATTTTAAAAAAAATATCAAATAAATTAGAGGTTTTGTAATTAATTCATCCCAATCTCCAATATTTTCCCCAATATTTTTTTATTAGTGGACAACTGAATCAAATAATAGACACAGGCATAAACTCAAGCTCTTTTGATGTTTAATGGACAAATGCATTTAATTGCATTTCAATTCAAAACTGTAGAAAAAGAAATAGAAAATATTCCTGGTAAAAATTGAACAGACCTAAGTTAAAGTGCCATTTTAAATACTTTTTCGGAACAGTATTGACTTTAAATTAGTCAAATAAATAAATAAACATAAATTGCAATTTCTACTTCTTTCCTCTTGTTTAAATCTCCTTTAAACTCCAATTACCTTTAGCTCCTTAGCTCCGGGTAGTTTCTGCTTTGCACTTAGACGGTACAGTGGAGTTGAGGGGCTTTTTTTTATCATAATTTTTTGCACATTTTTGAAAATAAATATGCCTCCCATCAGTACTAGCGACGCTCTTTCATCCGATTTCTCCATGTTGGTAGTTGTTAGCTATACGCCATTAGCCGTTAGCCATCAACCGTTAGCCGTTACCCATTAGCCGTTAACCGTTAGGCAGTAGCCATTAGCCGTTAGCCATTAGCCGTTAACCGTTAGGCAGTAGCCATTAGCCGTTAACCGTTAGTCATTAGCCATTAGCCGTTAGCCATCAACCGTTAGCCGTTAGCCATCAACCGTTAGCCGTTACCCATTAGCCGTTAACCGTTAGGCAGTAGCCATTAGCCGTTAGCCATTAGCCATTAGCCGTTAACCGTTAGGCAGTAGCCATTAGCCGTTAACCGTTAGTCATTAGCCATTAGCCGTTAGGCATTAGCCATTAGCCGTTACCCATTAGCCGTTAACCGTTAGGCATTAGCCATTAGCCGCGCTAAACCATTTGTGTCACTAATCTGTGTGCCAGGGACTTTCCGCTTTATTTGGAATGCAAACAGCGAATTTTTTTGTAGTTAATTAATCGTAATTAACGCATTCAAGTCCCACCCCTAATATGAATGGAAATTTACACATTTACACAGTAGTCCCCTCGGCTTTCCCTATAAAATCCACTGGGAGTAGTGGTGGGATGTGAACCCACGACACTCATCCATAGCTGTAGTTTGGAGGTGATGTGCTGCTGCTTCTCTAACGTCACCAGCGCAGCTACAAAATCAATCATTCTAGCTTCTGCAGAAACATGTTCAGAGGTTTTGGTTCAGAGAATCCAATCTAAAGAGAAAGTCACCAGGAAAGTCCTCCAACCCGTGAGAGGCATTTAAAAAAAACTGTTCTCAACCTTTTTGCGGTCCTGGACCGTGTGCCTGTTTTAGATCTACCCTGACTTCCTCATTATTATTTGCGTTTTCCTCCTCGTTAACGCTCTGACGCTCAGGTTCAAACTGAACAGGCAGATCAGAAGCCCCGCCCCCAAATTATCTGATTGGCCCGACAGATTTTTGCAGGAGCAGAATCACTTCCTCAATCACGGAGGCCGCAAAGGGACAAAAAAAAAAAAAAAAAACAAACAAACAAAAAAAAACACTAATAGCAATGTTCTTCTGTGTCATTCAGAACAAAAACTAATTAAGTACGACAAACTTTTGCAATGTGTGGTTGGATCGGCTTTCTTTTAGTTGAGTCGGCATTCGGAAGAGAGTCATGCACTTTACGACGAGAAAAACCTCTCTCCGTGAAAAATGTCTCATTAATATCAAACCCGTGCCTACTGTCAAGAATTGTTTTAATATGTTTGTATTTCTAAATAAAACTCAATAAACTTGTCCCACTCTATTGTCGTGCTTGTTTTGTTTTTGTTCTGAGCATGAATGACCTGGAAGAACGTTGCTATTAGTATAAACAGTTTTGTGAAATCCTGCACATAATCCCACACTTTGGGCCGGCAACATTTTTCAGGCCAAGGTCCCCAAACTGATGAGAGATTAAGTAGAGACCTCCTACCTACTATATGGGTTCTATAATAAAATTCACCAAATATTAATTTTTTTATTTCTATTTTTTTTTTGTTTAAGTGACAAAGCGATTCATTTTGTCCTCAGTAGTTGGCCAATGGGAGCGAGCTGCACTGCTAATATTGCAGCATGCCTCTGGGATTTTAACTGGAGAATGAACAGACTCTTGGGATTTAGATTGACAGGTCTAGCGTGGCTTCGTCTTTGTCTTCTGTCTCCATGTACCCCTTTAACAAAATATGTTAGATTCATATTAATGTGTACTTAAAGAAATTTAAATTTGCGAGGGAAAGCTTAAAAGAAATATATAAAAAAATATCTAATCAGCCAAAGATTTTGCGACCTCACTGCAGTACCTCCATGGACCACCTGTTGAAGACCTATACCTTACGGGGCTCCATACTCCAGAGAAAGACTCCAGAACACCTCTCCACAAAGTCTCCAAACATTTGAACTTTAATTGGTGTAAGATCAGCTGATACGTGACTGGTTTGGTGAATAAACACACCGTGCATCTACTAGTCAACCTCAATCATCTGCAAATAAACTTAAAAACTCATATTTGAGTTCTTAAATCTGCTCATGATGGATCTATACCCTGATGTCTGCACATGGACGGTGCTGCATAAAAGGTTTTAGGCTTTTTACTTTCCTAACCACCACACAATTGTACCATCAAGGCTAAATAAGGAACACCAGAGTCCAGTCAGCAGGGTCTCAGAGGACGGGCGGCGTCTCTTAACCCCGTCTCAGGAGGACAAGCAGCCAGGTACATCACCTGATGTACCCAATATTCCCCAGGAGGAACAGAGTGATCCTGCTACTGTCCACGTACGTAATCATCCATCGCAGGAAGTTTAAATTACCCACGTCCACCTGCTGCGGCTTTAACGTTTTAACGTCGGTCTCATTTGAAGGAACTCCCTGTTCTCTGTGCAGTGAAAGAGCCTGAAACAAGCCGAGGCTTTGTTTGTTTCCTGACAACACTTTCAGAGAAGAGTGGAAGTTCAAGAATGCTGCACGGAGCCTGTTACCGTGGCTACAGTTTGCTCCAAGTCATCAACTATTAAATTCGTGTCTGGCCTCCGTGAAAGCCCCGCTGCTTCGGATTCGTCAGCAAAAAAAACTAAAAAAAAACTTGAGCCATTTTAAAAATTGATCTTTTTTTATTTATTTATTTTATTTTTTATTTATTTTTTTTTTGCTGCCTCGTGCCCCGTCCTCATCGGTGATCAGTCTTCAGACACAGAGACTGAGACAGGAACATTTGCTGGTTGTGTTTTTCACCAACGCTGCTGATCCAGAGTTTACTGCTCGTCCTGGAACGCTCCATCATTCTGTCACAGCGGACGTCCGGCCGGAGTTAACACCGAGTTTTCTACTGTAAATATCCTGCTGTCAGTGGACACGCTGTAAATGGGACTGTTTCAACTTAAATCCATGTGTACGTCCATCAGACATCAGACACAACATCACACTCATAATAATGAGTGGGGGGGGGGGTCTTTGAGGGGAGGGGCCTCTGTGGATCATCAGATACTTGATCAGTTTGGGATCTAGTGAATCGTGTAAATAAATTATGGAACTAATCATTTGTTTTCATTATTCTGAATATATATATATTTATGCTGTTATGTCACCAAATCATTTCCAGAAGCTAAATAATGAAGCTCACACTTTTGGCTGAGAGAGTCGCCTGTTTTTATCTTTTACATGTATTTATTTTACTGTTTTGCTTTTATTGATTTTATTGTGGTTGATTATTTTATCCTGTTAAGTAGTTGGTTCTCCTTTTTAAATGTGCAAAATAAACAAAAGGCACTTACACACAAATTATTAAGATTAAACCCAGATATATTCAGTGCATGTTTTTATTGTTAAGTTGCACATGAATCATCCATCAGATAGTGATCATCCATGTAGAGACTCTCACACAAATATTTTATCTGTGCTGCCCTAAAAAAATAACAGACTGATCCATTTATTTATTTTAAATATTCATAAGTTTCTGTTTTAGAAAACTGAACAGTGTCTTGGAAACATTAATATTTTTCCATGCACAGTTTTCATTTTCCATTGATTTTATTTCTAGATCTGGAAATACATCAAATCAAATTCTATCCTTTTCCATACTTGCGTATGAACCCTGTAAGTAACATCCACATGAATGAAAAGCAGGAACGCTGAATTATCACAAGACGGTTTAAATGTTATTCGCTCCTCCTGTCAGTGGTCATAATGTTGTGGCTGGCCGGTGTGAGTTAATGCAGTAGAAGCTCAGGTTTGAGTCTCACCTGTTTCTTTCAAACCACCATTTATTTCTCCTGACAGCGGTCTTAATGTTGTGGCTGATTGTGTGCATTTTGTTGCTCTGTACACAAACATGTGCAACGACAACAACTTCAGTTCTAATTTCCACATTTTAAATGAAATAAATGACGTTTTAATCTGTCTTATCCCTGAATGTGAGATGAATAATAATATGTTTAGTTCATTTAGACGCTGACTCACGGTTCTTCCTGTAGAGGAGGATCTCGAAGCAGTTGGACTCATAGTTGTCGAACGTCTGCCGGACTTTGTCGATGGTCTTCTTGTCCGTCAGCTCTCCGTACATAAAACTGGAGAAAAAAGGAAACGAGCGAGATGAGAAACAGCGGCGATCGATACTGACCTGACCCCCCTCCCATCCCATCCCATCCCCCCGGCCTGGACGCAGTGAATCAGGAGCTGGTTCACGTCTCCATTATCTGTTCATGTTTTTATAGAACAAACGAACTGATGCAGCACAAACTGAGCTGAACGGTGGAGGAGGACGAGCTGCACTCGTTTCCTGGCATCACGGCTCTAATCAGTGAATCATTCCTTACAGGACTGAGCACTAACATAATTACCCCGAGTGTCTACTTTCTTTACCCCCCTCCACCCCCAACAGCTGCAGAGCTAACAGACTCACAGAGGAAGGAGGAGGAGAAGAAGAAGAAGAAGAAGAAGAAGAAGAAGTCATTTAGAAAGGAGGAGGTGCTGGTTTAAAGGATGTGGAACAACATGAAAGTCGGTCAGTGGGTGAAAATGTTTCCTGGTGATTTTCCAGTTCAAGTTTTGCTCGATAAATGTGTTAATGACGAAAGAGAAGAGCTGCACAGAAGATGCTGCAAATCCCTGAAACACCCTAATCAGCCGACTGGACATTTATTCAACAATTCAACAACAAATAAGTTCATTAGAAACATGTTTCCTGTTCAACGAATCATCGTGTGATGCCTCTGTAAGGTTTTTAAAGCTCTTAATGGTCTTGGTGTTGATTATTTATCTAACTCTCAGGCCTTCAGGCAGCAGCCTTTTAATTACGAAAAGTTAACAGAATTTTATTTCCCCTTTAGTCTGCTCATTTATTGAATTTTATTTCTTTTATCATTTTATATTTTTTAGACCGACCTTTAACTGAATTTTACTTATTTTTTATTATTTATACATTTTTAGTCTGGTTTTTAATTGATTTATATCAAATTAATTGATTAATTAATTAATTAATTAAATGTTTTATATTTTTTGTCTGTTATTAATGATTTATTATTTATTTATTTAATATTTGATCTTTTTAGTCTGACGTCTAACTAATTTTAACTTTTCATTTTTAGTATTTTTAGGCTTTTAAATGAATTTTATTTATTTTATCATTTTATATTTTTCAGTTCGACTTTCAACAGAATTTAACTTATTTTTTTTATTATTTTTACCTTTTTAGTCTGTTTACTAATTTTTTTTTATTTACTTATTTAATATTTTATTTATTTAACATCTGAGTTTTTCTTCTATCGGCCTCGCTGTTCTCCTCAGCCCAGAGCAGGAGGGGGAGGAGGGAGGGGGGAGTGATTCCCTCCCCCCTCGTAGCTTCAGGCCGGTGAAGGCCGTCTCCCCCGGTCACATGTGAGAGGAGTCGTCCTTTGGAGTCAAATTTTAAACCGTTGAGATCGTGAGGAGAGTGAGACGCCGTCCTCCAGCTGCACCCGTGGATTCACTCCAAAATCTGACCTCCTCATCTTCATCTTCATCTTCATCCTCATCTTCAGCTTCATCTTCATCTTCATCTTCATCTTCATCCTCATCCTCATCTTCATCTTCATCTTCATCTTCCTCTTCATCTTCCTCTTCATCATCCTCATCTTCATCTTCATCTTCATCTTCAGCTTCATCTTCATCTTCATCCTCATCTTCATCTTCAGCTTCAGCTTCAGCTTCCTCTTCCTCTTCATCTCTTAAAGCAGTTTTATTCATGTCTGTATTTTCTGCAGCGGTGGACCTCTGTGTGCAGGATGAATGAAGTTAGGAACACGTCTCCAGAGAACGACGCCGCGTGGTTTTACTTATTATTAAAGTAGGAAGGAATCAGGGAAGAAACAACCGTCAGTTTTTGGTCTTTTCTTTCTCCTCGTTGCATTGGAATGATGATTTCTGCAGCAGGACGGTAGATTTAGTTGAGTCTGCAGTAAACTACAGCAAATCTGCCATAAAAAGACGTCGTTTTTTTCAGTCTTTCTCTAAAACATATAAACCTGCTCTTCTGTGGGACCTTTAGAGGCATTAACTCGGCTTTTCCCAGTAGGAAACTTCTTTTTCCAATTATTCCAGCATCACATGAATGCCCCGTGCTGCTAACAGGTGTGTTTCTGTAAAGCCTTTGAATCATGGCAGGTAGCCCTGCTCATTTACCTGCATGTGCTGCTCTTCTGCATGACCTCAGCCCGGTGGAAGCCAGACAGTTTGCAGAATCCGTCATTGCTGTAAACCACAGGCCACTCCACGATCTGGGCGTTTCCCAGGAGAAAGCTGGTCTCTGGTAAAACCGGACAGAAGAGACAGAGAGAAACCAACATGAAGCCATCAGATAAGACAAACTGGTAAAAGGCTGCAAAGCTTCTGGAGAGGAACCGTACGGACGTTTAGTTTCACTCCTCATCCAGACAAGACGTCAGGATTAAACAGATTTAGGTTCAATTTACTCTAATATCCAACAATCAACAAACTAAACTGACTTGTTTCTGTTATTTTAGTTTGAATAAACCACATTTAACTCTGACTTCTGTTCAAATGAATCCTCCACAGAGATACAGAGTGAACTTAGAGTTTAACCTCTAAATTATGTCCTCGTATGTGGACACTGGGATTATTTCACTCAGTTTTATAATAAAGTCACTGATCGTCTGAACATGGCTGGAGAAAGGCAGAATTGCAAATAATAAGTCTCAACGTCTTCAATCAAGTTCTTGTTAATTAGTGAAGTTATAGTTTGTTACTATTGATAGTAATTGTATGTTTTATTAAACTTTATCATAAATAAACAAGTTTAACCTGTTAAATTTGACGAGGTTTTATTCTTTGTGTCCTTTTATTACTGAAGAATGAATCAGATGAAATGATGCTGTCGTGTTTTTACACCAACTAATATCTCCTGGGTTTTATTTTTTTTATTTTAAACATACACAAAGCATCATCAGCAGAAATAAATAAAGAAATAAAGAAATAAAACAAAATGAAAAAGGAACATTAGATTTTCCTCAGTATTCATCTCCTTTCTCCTCTTGGAGCCGCAGGGTAAAGGTCATTTTATCCATAATATACATAGATCATCTGTCTATATTATCCAGAGCCAACATTTACTTATTGCTTTTTTTATTCTTGCTGCTATGAAAACTTTCAAGAGCTACATATATATATACATATATAGCACGAAGGCTGCAAAAAAATGATTTAGGTCTTTTGGTGTAAAATGGATCAGGTTCTTCCAACAGAATCACATCAGAAATGAGATTTTACAGAAGTTAGTAAATTACTAAATTAGCTTCTTTTTCCCGTCTAAACCAACATGTGTCTAGTTAAGAGGATAAAAGTCTGATGAAGTACGAGTGTGAGGAGGTTGAAACAGTTTGAGCCTCTAAAGAAAGTAAATGTGCTGAGAAACCTCCTGCAGGACGTTTGGAACAAAGAGCTGAGTAAGATGAACGGTTTGAATCATCTCCACATTAATGCTCCAATTACTGATCTGGATTTTCAGCAGAAAGTCTGTGGATGATTCTGAGGCGTGAAACTCTTTGACCTTTTAGAGACGTTTCCTTTTTTAAACCGAGGCTTAAACGGTGAAGTGTGTAGTACATTTCTAACTTCACCTAAAAATAAAAGGATGCATTCATAGATCTGCTGAACCTTCTCACAGGTAAAACATAGAACTCCTTCTACGTCGTTTAGTTTTAGTTTTTCTTCTTATTTCATTCACTGATTAAAACAAAACAATATAAACACAAACGTTCCCAGATCTGAATAAAAGGAGCAGAAAGAAGAAGAATCTGATATTATCTGCTCCTTTACCCCAACAATCAATTTACAAACAACAACACAACAAGCAGCAAAAATAACAAGAATAATAACATAAAATGAAAATAAAAAAGGAATCAGCCGATAGTGACGTTCACGTTTCTATTTTAGTTCCAAAGACACAAACAAAACAACACAATCAAACGACATGTTTCATTATATTTCTAAATGTACATTTTGATTTGGATTCTTTCCTTTTTAAAGATCTCTGTTCCTCTTAACATCTACATGTTTTCTCTTTTTTCAGATCTTTTCTAAATGTTTTTTTTATGAGATTTAAACATAAATTACCTGGTGTCGTCCTCCTCAACGTGGACGGAGTCAGAGACACCAACAAGTTAAGAGTCTATTTAGTCTCTATTTAATTTCCAGAGGAAACGAGGCTTAATAGTTCTGCTGTTCATGTTTCTGTCAAACATCCAGGTTCAGAATCACTGAGGAACGATTGCGCTGATTTTATTCCTTTTATTGGATGAAGAAATGAAGCAGCTTCAGTCTCTCTGTGGCTGTTTTGAGTCTTTTCGGCGTCTTTATGCTCATTAAGTTTCTCTGAACGTTACTGTTCAACAGGTTCAACACGACAGAACTACGACTGATTCATAAACATCCTGAAACACCATGAATGACTTTAAGGTCGGCCATGTTTGTCACAGGTGTGTTTAAGCTCCGCCCCCATGACGCTGACTCTGTCTGCTCTCAGGACGAGAGTGAAGATCCTTCAGTTTGTTTAAATGACTCCATTAATACTAGCATAGCATAGCATAGCATAGCATAGCATAGCTCTGAGTGTGGATAGCCCATATTTATACTGATATTGTGCAATAACTCATGTTCACTTTCTTTTCATGTACTTGTTCATATTTCTTCATATATTTATTGGACTCTGGACTCATCATGTTTCCCGCTGTGCAATAATACCTCATATTCAACTTTATTATAGAGCAACAACCAGGAACACAAGTTCACTTATACTATTTTTATATGTATATCTTATATATATTTTTTTTTACAATGGTGCATGTATTATTACTATAATTATCTACTTATTCTTACTCATTACATTGCTCTTTGTTCTGAACTCCGGTTCACTTTGAGTAGGAGCTTAGATCCATCTTCATTAAAGCTAGCGGCTAGGCTAGGCTAGGCTAGGCTAGCTTTAGAGCTGGTATAGGTTCTATGTAACTGAAACTAACGGTGCACAGGGAAAATAAGGAGAAGAAAATATGACTGCATTCAAATAAAAGCTGGAAAAATCTTAACTAATACTCCTCCTACCTTTAACGTTTAATAATCTTCAAAAGAAGAGGTAACAGAACCACAACAGTGAGGTGAAGTTCATGTGTTTCCTCAGTTATATATCTGCTTATTTCATCTCTGATATCAATGATCTGGTTTCAGAAGAAGCAGAAGAGTTTCATTTCATTTCATGAAGTTAATATTTGCAGAACTGATCACGATCCTGCACACCTTTAAAATTCACTCGCAATAATCCTTCAGCTTCCCATCAACCTCCACCTTAAACCAGCATCATCATCATCATCAGCATCATTAGGCCTTAACGAGCACAGAGATTATTAATTATTCATGTCATGTATTCTGCATGGTGACAGCTCGGTCATCAGGGAGAACAATACCGACGGTTTTAAGTAATAATTAGCAACAAATCTGTCAACTAGTGCCGTCAAGTCAGGATCAGACCAAGATATAAAATACTTCTTTATACTGATTGATTAAAAGAACGACCATAAAGAAAAACGACTATGCAGATTATCTAAAAATAAAAAACTTTTTTGCACCAATAATCTTTGATGAGTACAGGAGTTCAAGTGTGACAGAAAAAACTACCAGCTTTCTAAGTATGTTCACTTTGCATATCTCTTTTCTTAGGTTATTCACCTCTATGGGAATTAAACTTTCATTTATGCAGCTCTGGTTGAAAGGTTCAATATTTAGTGGTTTTTGCTGAAAAGTAGCAGAATCAGCATTAAAAGAAAAAAGGTAGAATGTGCAAGTAATCATCAAATCACTGGGAGCTACAGAGAACAAAACGAAGAATATATAAGATAAGAATATCACTAAATAAGTTTTAAAAAATAAATGATATCCTGCAAGACTCCGAGGAGGCTCCGATGTTTGCATGTTTCTTAATTAACAATTATTTCCCTAAATTACACGAAACAACCCTGGTAACTATGAATGCTCACGGTAGAAGAAGTTTTAAAAATGAAGGTGTAAAGTCATAAAAGCTTAAAACACACATCTAGCATTAAGTCTCCTGTGCACATTAATGAGCTAAAACCTGCAAGAAAAACCCAGAACACTGGACTGTGACTGTGGCAGGTGATCGTTCAAAGAGCCTCGTCCTCTTCCCAGAAATGATCTGGAGTGAATTTTAAGATGAAAAGGTCACATTTGACTGTGTGCACGCCCAGAAATATGACGGCGGTGGAGTGTTTCCCACAGTTTATGTTTACAGTGCGTTTAGAGGGGAAGCGACCATGAAAAAATCTGCAGAGAAACTCAAACGGATGAGTTGCTGAGGTTGTGTCAGCAGCTCTTTCAGACAGACTGACGAGTAAATCCCTCCACGCTCCATTGATCCGACGCATGAGACGAAGAATAACTGTAATAAAAACGTTCCTGCAGCAGTCAGAGGAAAACCTCCCATCACACCATCATTTTAAACAAAACCAGCACCAAAGATGAATAAAATAAAAGCCTTTCAATAATCGTGTGGCGGCAGAAATAGCAGGAAGTGACACGCGTGGCAGCTGAGAGCGAGCGAGTCTGTTCTCCGTCTGCACCGTGACCTTTCGTGATGCTAATTATCTGCATGAAGGAGGACAGGTAAAGTTCTACACAGAACAATGAGGCTAAATAATTACTGCATTCAGAACAAGACTCCAAATAAGCTCCAGAGGCTTCGTTTCTACAGGACAAGAGACGCTGACGGAAAATGAATCTTATCTGAACAATAACTTCAAATAAAACTGGCGTCGATTCTCTAGTTGAGGAGAAGACTTGTTTGAATGCTAAGAGCCGTTAGCTGGAGGCTAGAAGCTAGGAAACAACCGGGTCACCTTGGACACATGTTTCTGTTCATAAGATAATTCTGCTTCATAATTTTTTGCTTACAGCATTTTCTATTTTATTTTACTAGATAATACTGGATCTATTTTATTTTCAATTTAGGCTAGGAAGAGCTAGTATTAGCTGAGAGGCTAGGAAGAGCTACTATTAGCTGAGACGCTAGGAAGAGCTACTATTAGCTGAGACGCTAAGAAGAGTTACTATTAGCTGAGAGGCTAGGAAGAGCTACTATTAGCTGGCTAGGCTAAGAAGAGCTACTATTAGCTGGCTAGGCTAAGAAGCTATGACAAACTAATTAGCTGATTATGCTAGGAAGAACTACAAACTGAATCATATTGATTCCATCTTTAAGTTGTCGTGGAAACGTTTGTGAGTGTCTGAATATCCGTTCTTCTATTTTATGAGCTTTTTCATTTAATTAAACATCCATGACATTTATTTAACAATTTATTTGTTTATTTATTTGAAAGGGACGATGCAACAAACACAGTGTTTGTAAACATGCTGGATTATAGCAGAGATGCTAATTTCATCCCTTGACATAAAACAGTGTAACACTCTAACAACACAACAAGAGATTTTATTCTACTTTTATCACCACAGTTCAGCTTCTTAATCCAAGTCTTTTGCACCTGATGCAGCTGACCTCTCTTTTTCAGAAAGCCATGGTGCATTGTGGGTAATATGCGACACGGTAACAGAACAACCTAGAACATCATCATCAGCTCCTCTCTCCTCTGCAAACATTTACTTTAGGAAACGTCTCAGCCTCTTGTCTTAAGCCTCGTGGGCGTCCTTTGAAATTAAAGAGCTGACGGAGGCTAAATCAACTCGACCTTTCTTGCTCTCGTCTTTCATCACAACCCAGACGAGCTCCGACCACCGCGGCTGAATACCAACACAGGGAAGTTCTGTTGTTCTCTTTAATGCTCTGATTCAGATGCGTGAGACCTTTTACACTCAAACCTAAACTAATCCACACTGCAAGACTGGAGCTGCTTCAACAGAGTCGGTTTCCAAAAGGGCAAAACGAGGATCTACCCAGGAGCCACAGAGACGTCATCCAGGGGTTTAAATGGGTCGATACTCACAAGCAGTCACTTTCTTCCATCAATTCATAATGTTACATAAACTACATCACCCGGGAGGAAAACTGGCTCAACACTCGTCTGTTCAAATTCATCACAACAAGGTTGGATAAAGTGCTAATATTAAACCAAATCAAACTTCATTCATACAGCACTTTTCATACAAGATGCATCGCAAATTCCTTCACACAAAATAAAAACTTAAAATAATAAAAACCAACCCCACGTAAAGACCCACACACTCAACCACACACATTATCACATTATCACACACATTATCACATTATCACACACACAGCAGGTTAGAAGTTAGTCCAGTATCATGGAGGGGCCCCGAGGATCCAGTCGACTCAAAGGCTCAAAGAAAACTAGGATCTGAACTGAGTTAAAGCTCATTTCAGGACCAAACCATTTCTACTCGTGCACTGAAATTAAAGCCAAACTTTCACTCAGTGTGTTCACATGCAGCTTAATGGAGCTGTGCTCAAAATTCACCTTTCTGACTGAGGCCCCTGTCCTAGTTTACATGCAGCAGAGAAAATCAAATAACTGACGGGAACATGTCCTCCTCCTCTACACTAGGTGGCGATGTGTATCTTTTCAGCAGGTTAATACGGCCCCTTTCATTTTGACCTAATATATAATAAACAAGTGGAGTCATTCATGCAGCAGATCGACATTTAAACAAGATGGATAATAGCTCAGATTTTTCATTCGCATATAGGTGCAGATAGATGGCGCTATCCCTCAGGCGGCTCTGTTTACCTTCTTCTTCTGCAACCAGCTTTCTTAGATGTTTTTGTTTTGTGGTCATACACCAGCGCAGTTGTGGATTATGTGCACACGTGTTGTCTAGTTAAACTCTGATTAAGGCGTATACATGCTGGAGAAAATCTACTTCCAATCACATCATCTGGGCGTCTTAGATCAGGAGAACTCTGATTTTAGTCAGAGTAACGTGTTTACATGCACTTAAGTTGTCCAGTTAAAGTTGGATTAAGGCAATAATTATTTTTTTTGATCGACTGATTAAAGACAAGTTGTAGAAATGTTTGTGTCTCATCTTCTTTCCTCTGGTTTTCGTTGGTGTCGTTTCTAAAATTTCTCCGTAAAGGTGGATCCATTGTAAAAATGCATCTAGTTGTAGAAAGGCTGTAGTACATATTACAAGCCTGTTGGTGGCACTGTTTCTGTTCTGCCAAAAAAAGAAGAAGAGGCGGAGCCTGCACATCAACCGTCCACATGAATGAAAAAAAGAAACCACACAGGCTCCATATTCATCTTTTTCACCCTGAGACCTGGATTCAAAAAGGTTCCAGTCACCGAAAAATCCAGATCATCACGACGGTCGATCTAAACATGCAGGAGTCATGAGGTTTCACCCAAAAATCCTTAACCTCCCTGATGTGTTCCATGTTTATTGATCCAAAACAATCAATTCAAAAATTGCTGAGAAGAAGAAACAGCTGGAAAACACGCTACTACCAAACCGACCAAAGCTGAAGCGTAGCTACGTTTGGGAGTCAATGGGGACGTGAACAAACATACTCCAGTGAGTTTGTCCCTGGATGAAGAAGAAGGATCTGATCAGGTTCAGTATTTATGTTGAGTTTAAGTCTCAGGTGAGAGGATTCATTAGGACGATTATAAAGATAACGAAGAAGAACTTTAAAGGCTGGATCTCATGGTGGTGACTTTGATCACATTAGATCATCAATGTCTTTAACTTTACTGTTTACATTTTAGCATAAAGTAAATCTGTAAGGCCCCTGAAATAAGGACGGAGCGATGTAAAGCTTTTTACGGTTCCACTTCCCGACGTTCACTTAGATCTGGATCATCATGTTCTTTATTATCTGTGGTACTTTAATGCACAAATGAGACATGACAGCGTGGAGCGCCGCTGTGACAGTCAGCAGATATTTAGAGTTCAAATTTAGACTTAAATCACTTCTTATGTTTTATTCATTTGCAGTTTTACATCGTTGGATCTGTTCAAGCGACTGAGGCCTGAAGCTGAGGAGTAAAATGATGAATGACAGCAACAAAGCTGCCATCTGGAATATCTTCAAGGCCAAGACGTATGTGTAAAGAACGTATTTATTCCAATAACCAGAGAGAAAGCAGCACATCTAGAGTCTACATGGTCATTAGGAGCAGATCAGTGTCACCGAGGAACAAAGCACGAGACGCACGGTTCAGAAAAGGCAGACGAGAAACTCAAAGTTAATTAAATGACGACACACAAACGTAAAGAATGAAAGATGCTGCAGAGGCAGCAGGTAAAAAGGAAACAACGAGGAGAAAGACGGGACAGAGATGAGTTAATGAGACACAGGTGAAACCAACGAGGGGCGGAGCCAGCAGACAGGTGAGTCCAATCAGAGGGGCGGAACAAGAAGACAGGTGAGTCTAATCAGAGGGGTGGAGCAAGCAGACAGGTGAGTCCAATCAGAGGGGCGGGGCATGCAGACAGGTGAGTCTAATCAGAGGGGCGGAGCAAGCAGACAGGTGAGTCTAATCAGAGGGGCGGAGCAAGCAGACAGGTGAGTCTAATCAGAGGGGCGGAACCAGCAGACAGGTGAGTCTAATTAGAGGGGCGGAGCAGCAGACAGGTGAGTCTAATTAGAGGGGCGGAGCAAGCAGACAGGTGAGTCTAATCAGAGGGGCGGGAAAAGACAAAGACAGGAAGTAAAAACTAAACTGCAAAGAAAAAAATAATTACAAAATAAAACAGGAAACCAACCTGATGAAAAAAAGGTACCAAATTAAAAGGTTTATGCCACATCTCTGGGTCTGACTCCTTCAGTCTGTTCTGACTGAGCTGGTTTTTATTCTGGTTATTAAAGCAGAAAGTCGCCACGAGGGACGAGTGTGTTCAAGTCTCTTGTCAGAAACTGTCAGATTCTTTAAACCCTCAGGATTTTTATTCGTCTTTAAAACACGGTCCCACTGCTGTCGTGATCCGTGTCACTGCTTTAATCCGCAGATTTTACAGAAATGGTTTATTAATGAACCGTTTACATTAATGGCACGGTCTTTAATGATGCAGTTTAGATATTTATATCATATATATCATTTTGATGATCATTCTGATTATTATTCTGATGAGTCTGTAAAGATAAAGTCGTAATTAGTCGTAATTTCCTTCAAAAAGCTGGAAAACTATGAGAATCTCCACTGTAGAAGCTGGAATTAAACGGCTGATTATTAAAGTAGTTGCTAATCAACTAATGACTAAATAAATCAACTAGTTGCTGCAGATCAACATGGAACCATTCTCTTATTAACAGGTTTCTATTGTGATGGTTGACAAATAATCACTAGTTTACAGAAATCTGTAGTCGTCTATCAGTTTATTTATAGCGTCGACCAAAGAGCTGCACACGGAAAATAAAATAAAATTAAACTATTAAATTAAGACCAAAACAAACCGGCTGCACCACGTCTGCTGTTCTCTGGTGTCTCCAACTACTTTCTTGAGCTGTGGCAAATATTTCACCTTAGAAAATAACCACCAAATAAAAATGTCTGCTTTCCGTTTACTCACTCATTGTTAAATCTGGGCCTGTTTAGTTTAATGTCCCCTGAAATCCGTAGATTCACTGAGCTGCTGTAAATTCTCCACTGATGCACAACTTTTCCAAAAGCTTCCAACGTCTGCAGACACGTCATCAGTGCGTCTCCTTCACGACGACGGATTTCCATCCAGGTGGTTTCATCCTCTCCGTGTGTGGATGTTTTAACTCTCTCATTCATCTTCCTCAGTCTGTTCACGCAGGGATGTTGTTTTTTTTTCTGGAGGTGGCGTTTAAGTTTTCTTGGAAGCACCAACTCTGCACCAAAAGTAAAGAACCCAGCTCAGACTGAGCACGTTTTTCTTTTCCAGTCTTTATCCGTCCTGTCTCACTCCACCATCGTGACTTATTCTGTTGTTTGAATGGCAGCAGGTAGATAGACAGGTTGATTATCCACCTTCTGCCCTCTAGTGGAAGAGGCCTTAATTGTTCTGTCACTATACAAAAAAATGAATTATTTGCACTAAAAACGAATAATATTCTGACCAATTAAGTGAAGTTCGGGCTAGAGGACGTCCAGATACTGGTCCTGCAGATGGTTTAAGTCCTGTAACTCCTGTAACTCCTCCTCTGTGAGAGAATGAAGCTGGTATTGATGTTTGCCGTCCTGGTGGGTGCAGGTTTCTCCTCAGTGACACTGACTCCGGCAACATCCAAAACTACAGCGACGAACAAAACGTCGTCGGCCTCCTCCTGGAAAAGCGTTTCTGTTTTAGGCTCATTGTGTCCATGTGGTCAAAGGAAATGATGATCAAGCCCCTCCACCACTGAACAGACCACATCAATATCCACCTGATGCTAAAAACTACATTAACACACACACACACACAGGAGGAAAGACAAACAGGATCATAGAAAACATCCAAAACCTGAAACGTGCAGATCCAGCTCCTGCTGCTGCTTTTAAATCAAGATATTTTCCAAACTCAACATCATCCACATCATGGCAGCTTCTCCCTGAGATAAAAACCAAAGACACGGCAGAAACACCTTCCTAATGAAGTCTTCTCTCCATCCACAACTTTCATTCCAGCCAATTACTGCGCTCCCTTTTCTGCTAAGATAAAAGAAATCAATCAATCTAATAGAGGAGGAGGAGGAGGAGGAGGAGGTCGGTGCCAAGTCCAGAGAAAACAAAAAGAAAGGAGGAGCTGATAAAAAGCAGCGCAGGCAGTAATGATGTGATAACTGCTGAGGCATCAATGAGCTCTTATTTATTTATCACTCATCCAACATTCTTTCACTTCCCATCCAGAAACCAAACGCAGCTCCACAGTCTTACATAATGACCAAAAACCCAACCTGCGTATCCTCCTCCTCCTCCTCCTCCTCCTCCTCCTCCTCATGGAGCCAAGTTACCGAAATAAAACCCTGAAGAAGTTCAACTAATGATCGGATGCCTCCAGATTTACTGAACTTTCAAATCTTCAGCTAATGATGTGAGAGAAAATCATTTAAATCGTTTCAGGGAGAAAAGTGAAGCCAACGGTGCGTAAACGATGACAAAAAAAAAAAAAAAAAACGTTTTGTTTTCCTCTTTTTATCTCCAGGTTCTTAAACACACCACCTGTACCAGTTTAAACAGCGCGTATCATCTTTTCTAGTTGGTGAATCTTCATAGAAGGAGTGAACTCCGGGTGAAAAGTGATTTATTCTCCAAACCTGAGCCTGCTCGCTCGGTATTCCAGTAAAGTCCGGGTCTCCCCCCTCCCAAAAAAAAAAAAAAAAAAAATACAACAGCCTCAATCCGTCTCTCTCGGACGCGCAGACTCACCACTTGAACGCCGGACGATGTTCTCCAGAAAAGTGTTCTGCGGTGCCACAAGCCCTCTCTTTCCCCCGGGCATCCTGCTGTGGGCGGGCGGAGCTGGTGTCGGTGGCGGGGTCGCTGCTGCTCGGAGCTCGGTACGGTCGCTGGCTCTCGGTCGGACCGATGGAGAAGCTCATTGTAACCGTGCGCTCTGGCTGCTCAGGGCGCACTGAGCCACGGAGGCGGCGGCGCTGCTGCATCCAGCTGCCGCCCCGGAGCCCCCAGGACGCATGCGTGTCTGCAGCCAGAGCCCCGCGTCCCCAGAACAACACGGGCGCACACTCCTTACTGTAATATAATATATAAGATATAATGTAATATATAATATAAGATATAATATAAGATAGATAGATAGATAGATAGATAGATAGATAGATAGATAGATAGATAGATAGATACTTTATCTCTCCAGAGAGAAATTCACTCTCCAGTAGCATCATTACACAGAGAGGAGGAGTTGCAGTCAGAAAAATGGGGTAAAACATGAGCGTAAAATGAGGTCGATTGTATAAAGCGTAATATAAGTACAACAATAGTATTTATGGGAATATACGAAGTAAAAAAAAACATCAACATATATAAAACAAACAATATATAGCTACTGCAGAAAAAGTGTGAAAAGTAACATAACATTAAAGGTATATCGTAATTAAAATGCCTAACGTTTTCAGAAAACAAGAAAAAAAATTAGTAGCACATCATATTTTTATTGATAACAGTCAAAAATGTGACCCAATTATGCTACTAGGCTATAGGCTAAAACTATAAGTATTGTGAAATGTATAGAGGTATATCGTTAGACTAATAGCATAACTTCCTACTTTATATCTGATAGTTTTCAGAAAACAAGAAAAGACACAAGTTTTTGCAGCATATTATGTTTTTTATTGACATTAAAACAGATTTCACTAATAGCAACTATGCTATATAAAAGTTTATTAAAATATATATATATACAAGTATATAAAGTATGATAAAAGATACACAAAGTTTAGTTAAAATTACACTACATAGTACACAGTTAATATGGATCTGAAGATATGTGGTGATATAAAATGTATAATATCAGCACATTTGATTTCTAAAACAAGGCCAATTATAATGTTTAATTAGATATTAATGAACCATTTACATTTGAACCAATAACAACAGGGTCCTTACAGCTGCTATTTATTTGTTAATTATGATTTTAATGATCATTCATCTCCTGATTATTTTCTCACTAACTGCTTGTTATGAGTCTGGAAAATACTGGAAAATATAGTAATCAGTCATAATCATCTATGATCCAGAGTAAAATCTGTTTTAAAGAGAGAAAAATATGTAAAATCTCACATTGGAGAAGCTGAACTGATTAGAAGATTGATAAACTAGTGGCTAATAAATTTATCATTTAATAATCTGCTGCAGATCAACGTGAAACCACTGTCGTATAAAAGCTTTCAATTCCTTGAGTTTATTGATGGATTATATAGATTTATAGAACATGTTTGAGTTGTCAGGTTGTAATAGTAGTCATCGATAAATGTTCAATAGTCAATAAAATCAATCTCTGAGAACTGATCAGCAAATTAATACAATGTGTTCAGTTGTCAAAAAAATGACACCATGATAACATACGTAACTCACGACATTCACACAATCTTAGAAAATTAAAGCATTTACCTTTAACATAAAATAGTCCTGATAATAAACATACTAACTAAATAAAATAAGAATTATTCCACCATTTTACACCACAAACAGAGATGCATGTACGTTTCAGAGCTGAATGTTTAAAAATACGATTCTTTTTTAAATTCTACGTTTCTTCTCTGATCATGAACAATATTTGTTGCTTGTTAACAACCGATTCCAGGTTTTAAACTAAATCCGATCCATTTTGAATTTAACCAGTTCCCAGAGCTTTAAAATAAGAGCAAAGGATTTGTATGAGTAAGGTACGTAGCATGATGAACCATCCTTATTACTTGTTTTTTGTAAAGTGCTTTTATATGTATTTATGCTCATACCTCATCAGAATGGGACAGATATGGATCAATAAGTAATTTCCGATCTAAAAAACGTTTAATTTTACTCAATATTCCAACACTTCCTGATACTTTGGAGCACAAATATCTGATATAAAGTTTCTAGATGAGCTTATGATCAATAAAAATATCAAGAAACTTAACTTTGTAGAAACTTTCAATTTCCACATTTTCAGTTTGCAAACATACCTTTAGCTTAATTTGACAATTTCCAATAGTTTAACCATTTATTTACTATTAACACAGACTATAGTTACAGTTTATAAGTAGTTTCACTCAAGTTAAAGAAGAACAAATAACCTGTAGTGAAAACTCTCACCTTTGGTCTCTATGCTAAGCTAAGCTAAGCTAAGCTAACCACATCCATTAGATAAAGAGCTTCCCATAGTCAGCAGATTAAACCTCATTGAAGAGTCTAGTGGCTAAATAGCACTGAGTTGTGTTGCTACCCTCCTTCAGGGACACGTATTAGCATGTAAAGATTAATGGGGCCGACGTCTGCTAACAAGTGTCCCAAAACGCCACCACATTTATTTTGTGTCTCAGCAGAGTAGTGATAGTAACGATCCAGTGACTAATTTCCTTTTTGTTTACTTACACAAGCTCTTATATCTTGTTTGGAAACTCAGTAAATTTTCTGTTGTTCACAAGACGCCACAAATCCGACTTTTTCTAAACCAAAAGTTCACAGAAGGAAATAATAATCGAGAGTAGTATCAGCTAATATGTTTTTTTATATCAAATTAAAACCATCTATGTCTCGGGTTTTCACACGGTCAATCAGCATCAAATCAGAAACGGGGAGAAAGTTTTAATCTGCACTTTTTTTTGCATTATCATAGACTAGCAGTTCCTCTAATGTCCACTAGAGTTCCAGCCTGTAACAACAAGTGAATCCCGACAGACGTCTGTTCTTGTTCAGACCCACTAGAGTTTGTGGTCATCAGCTCCAGACACAGCCTGTGTTTTGTTTTCTTGGTTCACACACATACGTACAAGTGTTTTAAAAAATAATCTGACAAATGACAAATTAAGTTTGTCAAGCTGCAGTTCCTCTAACGTCCACTCGAGGCTCCAAAAACGAGTGAACACAAATTTACCTCCATGTGACAGCTTCCAGGTCTGAAGTTTACTTTCTAAGTTTACTTCTGTTCAAGTCACTAAATGCCTTAAAAATAAAAAAGACAGTTTTTGGACTGTTTTCATTCTTTCATTCGTTTCAAAAGTAGCTGTTTGACTCCGGTACCAGATAAAACCCAGACTTAGTCTCCTCATTTTGTCGCGTTGTGACATCCAGGTTCAAAACTTAACATCAGAAGCTTTACACCCTGATTCATAAAAAGAAGTGTTCTGGTCTTTGTAGCTTAGCATAGCGTCCTGTCGCAGGCGTATGAACCAAGCTTCAGGGTCCTCACAAAGACAGACATACGAGTTGGTGTGTTTTTGGTTGGGTTAAACATGTTCTGGTCCATTACTCAGGACGTCCTGCTCTCCTTTTAAAGACAAAAGCCCTGTTCACACAGGATTAGTTTCACCTGGGACGTCCTGTGATTCAGATATTAGTCCCTATGTCTGTGTTTCATGTGGTTCATTCACATGAGATAAACAAACTCTGTTTTACTCTAATTTACATTCTGTTGCTGTGGCTCTGCTACTTTCCCCTCATTCCACTGGGTGAGATATTTCTAACCGCTTTGCAAACTATAATGGATAATAAAAACATATTTTTGATACTATTTATTACCAACGACCTGTCGTTATTTAAATCAGACCTTTGCCGATGAACACATTAATTATTGTTTTAATAATTTCATTCCTATAAACAGGCAGTAGGATTTATAGCACATTCTTCATAATTTTTAAGAGACAAGAGGCAAATCAAACTACAGGCTTAAAAAGTCGCCCTTAAATCAGGATTCACACCAGATTAGAGGTGTTATGGTTCAGGTAATTTACTTAAGGTTTAGGGTTTAGAGTTTAGGGTTTAGGGTTTATGGACATGGCTGATTCGCAGTAGATTAAGACAAACTCCAGCATTATTACGAATTACCAGAGGTCCCCAGATAAACCTAAGTCTAAGTCTAAATCTAGTCCTGAGTGAACAGCTGATGACCTGCAGGAAGATGGAAAACCAAAACCTAAACAAGATTGTTTGGAGCAAAAGCAAGTTAGCAAACAACGGAGTGAAGATGATTAATGCAATTAACGCTGCAAGGTCATCAAAAGGGGGATTTTCTTATAATCAGAGTTGTCTCATATTCGGGCCAATACGGTATTTTTTTTTGTTATATTTGAGTTCTTTAATCTTTTTCCATCTTTCTGCTCAGACACATTAAAAACACGTGATCTGGAGTGCGGCATATTCCCGCGTCTCCGCTGAAGTGCTCGGACCGACCATACTGGACCGGGAGGAGAGTCTTCACAGGGACCCGATGACTGTAATCACTCTAATTACATCGCATCACTAACCCCCCAATTATGCCCAATCAGCATTCAGCAGGGAGGCCCAGCATCACTCATGTGGAACTGGAGCTCACAGCCACCGACCTCAGAGTGAGTCTGGCGGCCGTAGAAGCTATTTATGGACGCATGCAAAGCAACTCCTGGAAAACAGAGACGTTGGGTTTTTTTGTGCAGCTTCAAGTCTGAGCATTAGTTATTTCTGTCCTGACCGATTATTTTATAGAAACGAGGAAACGTCACCCGGAGGAGATCAAACGACACTCACACCTCATTTGGGAAAAGTGGGAAGACGCGAGGATGGAAGTATCGAGCCGATGCGCCCGAACCGATCGATGCTGAACATCTGGAGAGAGGGATCGCTGCATCCTCTCTTATTGATCTCAAAATTAATTAGTTCGGATTCCTGCGTGACTCTGCACCCAAAAAATCCACCCAAGCACCGAACCACATAACCTGTGGTCGCCCTTTAAGAACGTGGCTGAAGGAAGATGGGAACAGCGGAGCCCAGGGACCTGCTGGTAAATGGGTTCCCTCCGGGATGGACGGGCCCGGTCTGCTGAGTCAGGGGACCAGCCGGAGGCCTACGTTACTGTTCTGGTCAATAAAAGAAGCTCCATTACTCTGATTGGATGAGGAGTTCAATAATAAATAAAGAGCCAAATTAACTTGTTAGGGGGCAGAAGATGCAGCGTTGGGCCTCCATCAACCCAACAACCATCTGATGTGCCGTTCACTCGCAAATTTATTTAGGAATATGAATCATGTAATACTCTGATATTAGGGCATAAAACCCTCAGATAACTGATATTAAATTTCAGAACTTGTGAAGAATAAGCAGCACATGAAAATTCTGAACATGAAATAAATCAAAAACATGATAAATATTTAATGAATTATCATCTGTAGGTTATAGGCAGGTAGATAAACTGCATCATAAAAGTCTGTGATTTGAAATGTCTGATGTCTCTCTGATGTGATGTCCTCGAAACGTGGATTCACATTTTCTTTCCTTCATGAAGTTATAACTTTGTACAAGAAACGCTTTTTCCTCCTCAAACGCCATAAGTTAAAAAACACAGTTCCTGCGCTGCTGAAAATAAATATAGCACATTATGCTAATTAGCTCAGGTCTTATCTAGCCTGATAGCATCTGAGTGAGTGTAATATTACTTTCATTGTGACATTACTTACTCATTTAAAGTGATTAGCAAGGTGATATTTAAGCTAGTTATCCTAGCGTTATCCCAACTTTAGCCGTTACTGACTCGGTTAAAGTCTTTGCAGTAAGATAGTAATATTTAAGCTAGTTATCTTAGCTTTAGCCGTTACTGATTCGCTTAAAGTGATTAGCAAGGTAATATTTAAGCTAGTTATCCTAACTTTAGCCGTTACTGACTCGGTTAAAGTCTTTAGCATAGTAAGATATAAGCTAGTTATCCTAGCGTTATCCTAACTTTAGCCATTACTGACTGTTAAAGTGATTAGCAAGGTAAATTTTAAGCTAGTTATCCTAGCGTTATCCTAACTTTAGCCATTACTGACTGTTTAAAGTGATTAGCAAGGTAATATTTAAGCTAGTTATCCTAGCCTCATCCTAACTTTAGCTTACTGTGTTAAGTGATTCAAGGTATATTAGCTAGATCCCAACTTAGCCACGCTCATTAGTGGCAAAACGTTTGTGAGTTATTTGCACAGACTGAAAGTCTTTACAATATAATAATAAGCAATATCTGTAATAATGGTATGTGTAAACATATATTAGTATGAAAAGTTGTCATATTTCAACAATTGAGACGAATATTAATCCTGACATATTATAAAAAAAGTGTCAGTTGTTTACGAACATTCAAATCATAATATAAAAAATGTTTACATTTGCATCTGATAGAATTCTGCCATGTTTAAACAAATTTATTTCCTTTTTTTTTAATCTTTGAGTTGAATCATCTATATATTATAATATTACGGATGTTTAGTCAGAAAATGCCGATAGACACGACTTCTCTTATTCCAGATTTAAGGATGTGGCTCAATATGATGCAGAAATCAACAAAAACATGTTTAGTGAATCACTAAATGTTCATATTTGCCTCTGAGTTTATGTTGAGACGATTTACTAGCTACCAGCTACTAATTTACTGTTCAAGCTGCAACACGAAAGGATTCAGAGAAAGACACAAAAGCTCTGCAATTAGCAGCAACAATGAGACACGTTGGGCAGGTTAGTTCAGATGGTCCACGCTGGAATAAAGAGAAATAAAGAGAAATCAGCCTGCAATTAAACTACAGAGGAGGAGGAGGAGGAGGAGGAGGAGGAGGAGAAGCTTCGCTGACAGGAAGCTGCTGGCGACACACGGTGACAAACAGTGTGAAGTCTCACAGCAGCTGAACAGAAGAAGAGGAGGATCCAGAGCTGGAGGAGGAGGACGGGAAAACACCCAAGTACAAGAACAGGAGGAGGAGGAGAAGTATTTTCTCCTGGTAACTCCTCCCCTGATGTTCTCGTGTTCAGAGGGTGGATTTATTCCAGGGTCTCTTTGGTTATTAGAGCGTTAATCTGCATCTTTTATTTATTATTGTAAGTCGTCTCCATTGTTAAAAGTTTTATCAGCCTCGTTTCTTTATAATTAATTATTATTAATCCAGTTAACGTGTTTATCATCACAAGAACCAGGATGTAAATATTTAATACGACTTAATGCAGCCTGGAGAGAAACAGGCTGTCAGATAAAAAACACTCCTCATCCTTCCCAAACAAACCAGGTTTAGTTTTACTTTATTCTGATGAAATATATATATATATATATATATATATATATATATATATATGTTTCCATCACTGCCTCCAAAGAACGATGTAAACCTCCTGATGTATAAACCTGTGACTCATTCACAGTTTAATGATGTTTAATTATCTTCGTGTTATTAACCATGTGGACTCTAGATGGCGCTGGTTTCTCTCTGGTTGTTGGAATAAATCTGTTTCCAGGAGGAACAGAAACATGGAAGAAGAAAAACAAGATGAACCAAAGCTGGAATCAGTGAGGACAGAGACGATGGAGACGAGGAGACATCTGGGTTCTAGACGTTCAGGTTCATGTAGGAACTATTTCGCCTCCCTCATCTTCTTCTCCTCCTCCTCCTCCTCCTCATCTTCCTCCTCTTCCAGCCCTGGAAGCTCCTCTTCTCCTTCTTCTTCTTCTTCTTCCTCCTCAGCTTCACTCAAACATCCAAAACCTGTTTCTTCTCTTCCTACATCCTGAGCTCAGGTTTAACCGCACTCATTAAACGTCACATTTTATTTCATTTTAGTTCATGTAACTTTATTTTATTCATCACTGTCCATATATGGACATGGTCTCTGTGTCTCTGTAGATTAAAGTTGAAATGTTCAATATTAGTCTCACAAACTGTTTCGTTTAAATAATAAAAAAAACTTTAAATAAAACTTTATTTGTAAAATAAATGTTAAAACTGTTCCTGAATAATTACGTTTAACCAAAGTTTTTACAGTGAAAAGTTTCATTTGATGCAAAATAAATCAGAACTTTGTTTTAATTACGGAGGGTAAGAAGAGGAAGAGGAGGAGGAAGAAAAGGAGGAAGGTGAGGAGGGAATGAGGAACAAAAAGAAGAGGAAGATGAGGAACAACAGGAGAAGAGAAAGAAGGTGAAGAAGCAGTGAGAAAGAAAAAGTGGAGGAGGAGGCAAAAGTGAGCGAAGACGAGGAATAAAACGAATGGGAGAGGAAGAAGATTGGGAAGAAGAAAGAAAAAAGGTGGAATGAGGAGGAAGAAGACAAGGAGGAACAAAAAGAGGAAAAGGAGAAGAAAGGGAAGGAGGAGGAAAAGAAAGAAGAGGAAGGAAAAGAAGAAATGAGAAAGAAAAATAAGATGAGAGAAAGGAAAAATTATATATTTGTGTATCTGGCGCCACCTGGTGTCTGAATGGAGAACTGCACCAGCTTCAAGTTTAATCTAATCACTCAGCCTGCAGCGCCATCTAGTGGACGAATCAACACATGACACAGATCCTGTTACCTGGGAGGAAAAAGATGAAGAGGAAGAAAAAAGAAAGAGAAGAGGAGGTGAAGGTTTATGGAGCACTGACTCATTCAGACTCATAAAATAAAAATAAAACACATTCACTCCTGATGAATCAGTTTTTATATTTTTATAAGTGTAAATCTGAAAGTTTTTCTTCATCCAACTTATTTATTTTTATCCTTTTTTCCTCCTCGCTGTTCGTCTCCTGCCTCGATTTGTGTAAAAGAAAAGTTTTTTAAACAAATTCAACTAAAAAAAATATCTTGGAACAATCCCGTCGTCAAACCAAAGTCCACATCGACTCCCCCCTCCTCCCCCCGTAGACCCCCCCCCAGGAAATAAATCAATCCAGCGTCTGGGCTTTATCACAAAACAGGTTTAATTTAATATCTCTTTATTTTTTAAAATAATTAAACATTTGTATTTCTCCAACCCTTTTTTATCTTTTTTTTTTCAGCTTTTAAATCATATTATATCTGGGCCATTCTAAAGCACACATTAATCCTGCAGGGGGGGAGGAAATGGGAGGGAGGGGGGGGAGGAGGAGGAGGAGGAGGAGGAGGAGGTTCACCGTCAAAGCTCCACAACAGGGCGACAAAAACAACAACAAAAAAAATTTAAAATAAAAAAAAAAGCATCTGCCCTCCATTCTTGACCTCCCCCGCCCTCCCCTCCCCTCATTTCCCCCCCACACCCCCCACGCCCTCACCCCCCCCTCCCCATCCATCCCCTTCCCCAACTAAAAAATATATCCAATGGTCAAAAGAAACTTCATCAAAATATCCAAAAAAATGAGATAAAAAGTGAGAGAAGAGGGGGAAAAAAGAAGAAACAGACTAAAAAGAGGGGGCGGTGGGGAAGGAGAGAGGGGGAGGGAGGAGGGGAGGAAGGGAGGAGGGGAGGAGGGGGGGGGGCACTATCATAAATACCAGGAAGTCTTGTTCCATAATACCTCTTTATATACTGGATACTCCTCCACAGTCTCCTACGCAAAAAAACTAAATTACTACAAGATACAAGTTTATCAGTGTACTGCATTCAATAACAATGTACAGGGTTGTCTCTCTTCTTCTTCTTTTTTTTTTTTGTTGTTGTTGTTAATACTGTGAAGTCAACGCGGCCCCCCCCTCCACCCCCCCTCCCTCCCTCCCTCAATGTGGAGGAGTAGGGGGGAGAAAAAGAGGTGAGGTGCTCCTCTGAAGATATCTTTTATTTTTGAGCTGTAAGTTCCTCGTTTGAGGCCGATACCAGTACCAGACTGATACCAGCCAATCAACACCTGGAGTGGGGGGGGGGGGGTGACGTGGGAGGTGGGAGGTGGGAGCGGAGGAGGGAGAGAAAAGGGGGGAGACCATCATTTTTTCATTTTTCAGAGCAGGGCTGAGGTGCGTGGAGTGTGTTTACATGCAGTTTGAAACCACTACATCTTTAAAAGACATGAATCCAATATTCCATATTTAAAGTTTTATTTATCGAGTGTGTTTGTGTGTGTGTGTGGGGGGGGTGATGGTGATGGGGGGGGGGCACAGGAAGTGAGACGCATGTAAACACACTAAAAGAAAAACCGTGTGTGGTGGTGAGGAGGCCCCTGTCGGTTAATTTAATGTGTTGTTTTTTCTTTTTTGTTCAGTTTATTGCCTGTTTTTAAAAAAAGAATAATAATAATAAAAAAAAAGGTGTGTGAGGAGTCCTTTTAGGGAGGGAGGGGGGGGAGAGGTGTCCCATGAGGGGGGAGGATCACGGAGATGGGAGGCGACGAGAGGAAGAGCAAAGAGGAGAACCGGGAAAATAAAAATTACATATGGGACTGTACTGAAGAGGAGGAGGAGGAGGAGGATGAAGAGTTCAAATCAAACTATCGTCTCTTTTTTTGTGTTTTTTTCTTTGTTTTCAAAGAGTTCTGTTCATGTCCTACAGTCCAAAAATGTTTTTTTTTTATTTTTATTTATTTTTTTGTTTAAATCCCCTCTCACACAAGTCATTTTCTCATTTTCTATTTTTCTTCCTTTTTTTTTATTCTTATTTTTTTGTTTTTCCGTTTGCAATAATATCAGTTTAAGGGAAAAAAAAAAAGAAAAAATAATTATTTACAGTGCTGTTGAAATAATGAAAACAGACGTGATGAATCTACTGTAAAGTAAGTCGCACAAACACAGGAGAGAAAAAAAAAAAAAAAAAAAAAAAAAAACAACATAAGAAAAAACAGAAAAGGAGAACGATTAAGAAACCAGCGGCGCTGCGAGTCCTCCGGAGACGACGCCTGGACCAGGAGCTCTGGGCAGACATGGCTGAGGTGGAGGAGGGTGAGGACGGGGCGGCGGGGGGGTGGGCTTTGGGGGTCGGGATCGGGGGAGGAGGAGTCAGATGGGGGTGAGGACGAAGGGGGGAGAGAGGGGAGCGCGGCGCTGTCTTCGTTAAGTCGGGATGATCCCGTCGCTCCTAAGGCCCCGCTTCAGCTCCAGGTCCTCCAGCTTCTTCCACAGCTCCTCCCGCTCCTTCTCCTTCTTCTTCTCACTGCATCAACCGAGACATAAACTTAGAGCTCTAAATAAAATTTAAACAATTAAGGTTCGAGCTCCAAATAACAGAAAAAAAAAGTTCAAGCTCTAATTCGCATATGACTTATAGCACAGAATGTATTTTGAAATCTAAGCTCTAATTTAAATTTAAGCTCTAAATAAAGTTCAAACAGATGAATAAACTTAAAGCTGTAATTCACATATGACTTAAAGTTAAACTTCTAAATCTATTTAAAGCCCAAAATAAAGTTTTAAGATCTAAATAAAGTCTAAGCTCTAATTTAAATTTAAGCATCAAATAAAGTTTAGACAGATAAATAAAGTTAAAGCTCTAAATAAAGTTTAAACAAATAAATTGAGTTAAAGCTCTAAAAAACATGTGACTTGAAGTCAAACTTCAAAGTATATAAAAGTATAAGCTTTAATTTAAATTTAAGCTCTAAATAAAGTTTAAACAGATAAAGAGTTCAAGCTCCAAATAAGTGCAGACAGACAAATAAAGTTAAAGCTCTAAAAAAAGTTTAAATAGATAAATTGATTTAAAGTTCTGATTCATGTATGACTTAAAGTCAAAGTTATAAATAAAGTTAAAAACAAAAATAAAGTTTAAGATCTAAATAAAGTATGAGCTCTAATTTAAATTTAAGCTCTAAATAAAGTTTAAACAGATAAATAACGTTTAAGCTCCAAATAAAATGTAGACAGATAAATAAAGTGAAAGCTCTACATAAAATTCAAGTTCTAAATAAAGTTTAAGGTCTAATTTAATTCTAAGTTTGAAGTTAAGTTTATGACCTTAGTTTAGTCTAAGATTCAAATAGTTAAAACAGATAAATAGAGTTAAAGCTCTAAATAGTTTAAACAGATAAAGTTAAAGCTTTAAATAATTTAAACAGATAAATAAAGTTCAAGCTCAGAATTAAATTAAAGCTTTAATTCACGTATGACTTAAATAAAGTCTAAGGTCTAATTTAAATTTAAGTTCAAAATTAAGTTTAAGCTCTAAATGAAGTTTAAATTCTAATTTAAGTTTAAGCTCTAAAGTTTGATCTCTAAATAAAGTTTAAGTGCGATGTTAAATAAAGTTAATAAAGTTTTAAATAAAGCTCTAAATCCAGTCAAAAAGTCAACGCTCTCAAGAAAGTTGAAACTCGAGTTAAAGTTTAAGCTCTGAATTGAGTCCTGGTTTAGAATAAAGTTAAAACTCTCAATAAAATTTAAGCTCTAATTAAACTTTAAAGCGAATCTAAGAGGATTTAGTACCTTTGTTTTACTCTCAGACTGATTTTCTGTGGGAAAGAGCTTCAGAGCTTCTTACCGCTGGCGGTCCGACTTGTAAGTGGCTGTGAGTTCATCGAATAAGGTACTGTTCATCTCCATGAAGGCCTTCAGTACGTTGTAGACCAGCGCCACGATGGCCCTGAGAGGACGGAGACCACAACTCAGACCCAGACGTTCTACATTTCATCTCATTCCTTCATCTGACAGTTTGACCCCCTTAAAATCTCACGTTACCAACACAGGAACACATGCACCATTCAGCCATAACATTATGACCACCATGGCTTAGATATTAGGGACATCCTGATCCGATATCGGGCCGATATCAGCAATAACAGACCACTTCTTAATCCTCTTATCATTCAGGCCTTTTTGCAAAAGAAAAAATGTAGGACATGAACAAAGTAACTGAATCCTGTTGATGAACATGTTGCAGCTCATTCATGGTCTCGGTCTCTTTTTAAAGACAAGACTCTGAAGTTTCTATCACAAAAGTCAGAATCTCTCTAAGTGGTTTAGTTCTGGAGGAATCAAAGATGGAACATAGTTAAAAAAAAAAGAATAAGTTGTGGGTTGTAAGTTGGGTTTTCCTGAATTTTCTGTGTTGCTTGAATCCTATAATGACTTTTATCAATGAAACTTATTGCATCATGCAGCATTTACTCAACCACAGCTGGAGTCCACAGTTCTGATTGGTTCATGAAGCTGCTGGTGTCACATAAACCACCAGAGGAGGTTAAAGGGTTAATCCTCATCTTCCATCCAAAAGATCTTTAGTCCATGATTCTGTCTGCAGGTTTTTCCTTTTCCTCCTCCACTTCTACCTCTTCCTCCTCCTCATTGACTCTTGCTCTAAGATCTTTGTCTGTGGTTGGATCCGTTCTGATCATCGTAGACCAGGAACGTTGAGATGTTCTGACGCCATCGTCACAGTCTGGTCCTCGTCAAAAAATCAAAATCAAATCCTTCCTCTTTGTCCATTTTTCCTTCTTCTACCCTCGACTCTGAGGATATAAACCTTCGTCCTTAACGTGCCCACTGCACTAACAGGAGCTGTGCCAACCACAGTGGTCATAATGTTATGGCAGACTGGCAAATAAAAAACCGTAATGTATTAGAAGCTCTCACGGGTTCCAGTGCTCTTTGGAGATCCTGTAGAGGCTGGCGAACATGATGGGCAGGATGACGCTGGAGTTCTCCTCGATCAGACTCATGATGTACTCGTTGTTCCAGTAGTAGAGAGCTCGCTCTGCCACCTGCAGGCAAACGGACGCAACCACAACTCAGACACCGACACTTTTATCTCTTTATTATTATTATTATTAAGCTTTTTTATTTATTCTACGGTAAAAAAACACGTTGGCCACCGACCTGGAAATGTGGGCTGGACACGCATCTGGAGATCTGCTTGAAGAGCGGCTCCTGGATCTTAACGAACTGCGTGGGTTCGATGACGTCCAGAATCTCCTCCAGCTCCCCGAGAAACATCACCTGCACACACACAGACACACACAGACACACACTGTTACTACACATTCACACAGACACACACTGAGGGGTGAAGCCAGAGTAAAGAAAGAGCCTCGCCTCTTTTTGACTGCAGGTTTTTGGCCAGAACTTCAGTAATCCTCTGATGACCTGAGGGTGGAGACGAAGGAGAGTTCAAACTGAAACACAAACTCCGACTGAGACTCAGAAAATAAAAACACAAGGAGATACTCACTGGTTCTGTTAATGTTGGGTCTTTCTCTAGGAACTGTACAATGCAATACGCCAACTGCAACAAGACAAGAGACCAGACGACGTTAATAATCTTATTTCAACTCTTTAAACACAGAAAAAAGTTCTGTTATATAATTTATAGTTTCAGCTAATTAACCAATTAACAGTTAATTAACTTTAACTGAATATCTCCACATTTCAGTTCAATTTTCACTCAATGCAAGAGATTAAAGGCTACAGACAAATAAATAAATAAAGGAAAATCTGAATAAAAGCAAAAACGACAATGATAAATAAATAAATTCATATTTTTGATCCTTTAAAACATAAATAAAGAGAAACCAGTGGTTGTTTTTGACTTCGTGACACAAGGAATCTGAATTTCTCTCTGAGTGTTTGTCTTGAATCTAGAGAAGCTCCAGGTTTATTTGGAGTAATACTGATAAACTCTTTCTCATTTTAGGGCCAAAGAACAAGAGAAAGGTTTTATTTTTATTTCTAAATAAGATTTAAAACGTCTCTGCTGCTGTTAACAGTGAGAACTGATGAATAAATCTTATCTTATCTACAACATCTGACAATCGTTATCGGTTTTACAATTCAACACTAGTTGTACATATGCCAATAGTTGTATATTGTTTAATCTATTCTATTATTTATCTTTTAAACAGTCCACTTGTTATTTTTCTGCCTTATTTATTCTGATGTTATTTGTCCCACTGTGGAACAAATAAAGGTTTTCTAATTCTAATTATCTCATATCATCTGATCTGTTGTTATTTGTGTATTTAAATGTATTTTTTTATCCATCAGAATAAAAAACGTCTCAAAAACCATGAAATAATATTTGTGTTTCGTGGATTCTCTTCGACTATTTTCAGGACTTTTTCTTTTTCAGCTCATGTCTGACTCTATGACGGGTTAATACACATCTGAAACAGCAAAATGTCAAACTTTTTCCAGACACAAAAAAACAAAACAATTAGTTTCATTAATCTGATTCTGAATCTGTCACCGAATAATTCCCATCAGATTAAAGCTAATTTAGCTCATACAAATAGTTTTTGTTTTGTTTTGTAAGTTGCACATGAATCATCTAAACTGGAAACATGTTTCATACACTGGTCTTTATTTAGCTGCTGTGAGCCTGATGAACGTTACCTGTGCATGGAAGAGGGACAGACTCCTGACGGTGTGGAGGGGGATCAACACTTTGACCAGAAACTGTTTATGCTCCGCTTTGAGCGGGAGAGCGAAACCATTGATTATACTGCAACACAGAGAGAGAGAATATGAACACATCAAACAGGTTCAATGAAAGAAAGAAGATCAGTGAAGAAAAGACGATGCCTGGAGGAGAAATAAAGACTCAGAGATCTGAGGAAAATCTTTCCAAACAGTCCTTCAGCTCATGTGTTTACCGCGTTTTAAAGGGAGCGTGACGCTCAGAGAAAAGGTTCGTTTATTACTCAGAGACTCGTCTCCGACTGAATCTGCTCTAAAAACAGACGACTGGAAACGAGCGGGTCCACATACCTGCCCAGGATCTCCAGCAACTCAGCCACCCCGTTGAAGTGCTCCGTCTCATAAACAAAACTGCAGCAGGAGCAGGAGGAGCAGGAGGAGGAGGAGGAGGGGGAGGAGCAGGAGGGGGAGGAGGGGGAGGAGGAGGAGGAGGAGGAGGAGGAGGAGGAGGAGGAGGAAGAGGAGGAGGAGGATGGAAGAAGAGGGGGAGGAAGGAGGAAGAACAGGAGGAGGAGAAGGAGGAGGAGGGAGGAGGAGGAAGGAAGGGGGAGAAGAACAGGAGGAGGAGGAAGAGGAGGAGGGGAGAGGAAGAGGAGGGGGAGGAAGGGAAGGAGGAGAAGAACAGGAGGGGGACAGAGGAGGAGGAGAGGGGAGAAGGAGAGGGGAGAACAGGAGGAGGAGGAGCAGGAGGAGGAGGAGGAGTAGGAGGAAAAGAGGAGGAGGAGGAGAAGAACAGGAGGAGGAGGAGAACAGGAGGAGGAGGAGGAGGAAGAGGAGGAGAATGGAAGAGGGGGGGAGGAAGAGGAGAACAGGAGGAGGAGGAGGAGGAGAGGGGGAGAACAGGAGGAGGAGGAGAGAGGAGAGAGAGAGAGAGGAGAGAGGAGCAGAGGAGGAGGAGGAGAGACAGGAGGGAGAGAGGAAGAGGAGGAGAATGGAAGAGGATGGAAGAGGAGGGGGAGGAAGAGGAGAACAGGAGGAGGAGGAGGAGGAGGAGGAGGGGGAGAACAGGAGAACAGAAGAAAGTTAAAAACAAATTCAAAGAAAAAACATTTCTATTGTTTGGTCTCTTGTTCTTTTTAACTTGTTGTTTAGTTGCTTCTTCATAATCATCATATCAGCATTTAGCAGATTGTCTCTATTCATTTATGTATTTATTCATGTTGACTTCTATTGTATTTAATTTTCTAATATTTGTATTTATTTCTTATGTTTGGGATAAATAAAGTGTTACGTCATCTCACTACATTCAAACACAGTAGATGAAGACGTTTACTAGTATTAAAATACAATATAATAAAATAAAATGAAGAGTTCCAGTGTGTATGTAGACAGAGTCTGTACGTGGTTCTTAATTCTGCCTGAACACACTGATCAGGCTTATCATTATGACCACCTAGGTGCTGTTCTTCATGAGTTTTCTTGAGTTGTTCCTAAAGTGTTTTTGTGTGAGTGTGTGTGTCAGGCTGCATCCTGCCTGATTTGTCACAAATGGTTTAAATGTTATTTACTTGTTGTGTCAGTGGTCATAATGTTGTGGCGGATCCGTGTATATAATGTTACCTTGCCACTTGTTTACATTATATATATCTAACTGTACTGATCTGAAGTGTTTCTGCTGCGTTTGCTTGAGGAGGACGTGGACTCACCGTAGAAAAATATTATTGATCTGTTTTCGTATAAAAGCCCTCAGCCCCAGGAATTTGCCGTAGATTCTATGCAAGACTGTCTTCAGATAGTCCCTCTCCCGAGGATCCTCGCTGTCGAACAACTCCAAGAGCTGCAGACACAGACGGACGCGCAAAGATAAAAGATAAAAAGCTTCGGGCTGAGACGAGAGGACGGAGACGTCTGAGGACGATCCAGGAACTCACCTGTAGGACAAACTTCTGGTCTATGTACTTTTTGGCAATGCTGGGCTGGAATTCCTGACTCTCCAAGAACCGAATGAAGAACTCGTATACCAACTGGTGAGAGGAGCAGAAACAAACCAGGTTAATAAGGAAGTTTAGTTCCTTTTGTGCAGGAATATCTGAAGTTAAATTAAGAAATGGACAAAACCAAATAGGAAGCTTCAACTTTCATCTCTGAAAGAGTTTAGAATTAGATCAGCCTGGAAACGGATCTAAAAGTCACTCATAAATATCTTGTTTTGTTTCACCAGGGAATTAATTCTAGACAAACAACGCTGTGAAGGTGTGAGTTTCACCTGTAAGTGTGGCCAGGACGCCTCGAGTGTGGGCTCGTCCTCCTCGGGGTCAAACTCGTTACTGTCGCTGGGCGGAAGAGTCCGGAATATGTTGTGAGACACCTGAGAGGACGCGAGACGTCAGACACAGCTCAACGTTTGACTGATCTTTGGACATTTTTGTCCATTTGGGCAAAACTTTCCTCTTCACTTGTTAGTGCATATAACACAATTTACAACAAAGTGTATCACTAAACCAATTTTGAAATTCAGGAAGAAAAAATATTCTAAAAGATGTAAAATAAAATGTATCATCCTCTTGTAACTTTGGCGGACAAAGTTGTCCAAAAAACTGCTATAAAAACTTAAATGACTAATATTTTCTTCGGATTTTTTCTGCATAAATCTCTTAAACAGATTCCCAAAACTAACAAAAATTAATTAAATCATCATTTTGAGGATTTTAACCCTTTCAATGCCAGTTTGATTAATTAATACATGATTGCTGCTGTTTTTTATGAAGAAAAAAACATGAAAAATTTGCTATTTTCCATAAACATGGGGCATTTTTTTTATTTTTTTATTTACTTTTTTAGACAAGTCTTGGGTATGATGAAGATTATCTAAAATATCGACTGGATATCATTATTAGTTGTTGTGTAGCAGCAGATTTAATATTTACTACCTTCTTGTGGCCTCAGAGAACAAAAAAGTCCCATTGACTCCCATTAAAACTCAATAAAACAATTTATTTTGCAACATTAGGGTTTAATTTATGAGAAACATGTTCAAATGTTTTCAACCCTTAAATTATTTAGTAAAGTAAAAAACAACAGTAATCAAACTGGCGTTTAAAGGGTTAAAATCCTGAAGATGACTGAATTATTGGTAGTTTTGTAAAGTGCTGACGTTAAAGTGAGGAGCTAGTAAATAAAGTCGGGCTGTGTCATTCATTGATTGATCTCTCACCATTTTGACGACCTCGGGGTAGGCCTGCTCCGTCAGGTAGCCCCGGCTGACGGTCACGTAGTCCACCAGCTCGTTGAGCGTGGATCGCTTGTACTCCTTCATCTTCAGATCCGACAGCGTGTCCATGAAGTCAAAGACAGTACAGCACTGCTGCAGCTTCTTCAGGAACAGCTCCGGCTGCTCCGGCGCCGGCACGTCTGGACCAAGGACACAAAGAGAATCACACCGTCACACACCTGAGGATCGGCTGTACCTAATATTACGGCCGGGCAGGGTACGCTGGGTATAAACTTCATGTTAGACGCAGCATTTTTACATTTACAGGTTCAAATGTTCTTTTTTTAACTTGTTCAAAAGAAGGTTCACAGCATTATCACAGAAAAACATGAACTTTTTGTAAAAATATGGAGCTACTTCCATCGTCTTTATGGGAAATGTAGGAAAATAAAATAAAACACAACCCAGTTAGACACAGTCGTAAGATTTGCTCAAATAAAACAACGTATATGTAAGTTTTTGTCTTAAAAAGAGGGAGAAGACGAGAAGAAGACGTGAAGAAGTAGAAATAAGTCCAACAGCGGTCAGTTGTAAAGAAGCAGTGACCTAAGAAGCAGCATGATCACTACATTTAAAGCTCTTCAGAAACATTTATGAATGAGCTCCACTCAGGTGAAGTCAGTTTATTAACTTCCAGCTCATCACTCGTCGTCAGTTTTCCCTCGTAAAGAGACCGGCTCATTATTTGGCAGCGCTGACACAAACAAGACGAGGCAGGAGGTGTTTTCATTCAAAGCTCCTGGTGACGGACATAGTGGAGGGTTACGCAGAGTTCAGACACCTCCTCCTCCTCCTCCTCCTCCTCCTCCTGCTCCCTGCTCCCTCCTCCCTCTCCTCCTCCTCCTCCTCCTCTTCCTCCTCCTCTTCCTCCTCCTCCTCTTCCTCCTCCTCCTCCTCCTCCTCCTCCTCCAGGACCGGCCCGTTATTATGCAACAGATAAGCTGCTCTGAGACGATGTTTCTGAAGTGTGATTAAAAAATGACACTTCAAAGGCCGAGTGTGTCGCCTTTAATTCTGCTGCAAACTCGACCGAAACCAAAGAGGAAATGACACTTTCTGCTCATTTTAGAGCTTTAAGAAGAAAAAACTTTCATTCCTTCATTCATTTATTCATTCATTCATTCATTCGACCTCTGAGGTGGAAAATGTGGGATTTTCTCGAGCTTTGAAACATTTAATGAATCAATTCATTGATCGAGAGAGAAAATAAACTGTAGATGAATTAATAAGGAAACTAATAATAATTAAAGGTTATTAACATGCTCACATTTACAGGTTAATGCAGGCGACTGCAAGGAGAAGGAGGAGGAGGTGAAGGAGTAGGAGGTGAAGGAGGAGGTGAAGGAGAAGGAGGAGAAAAAGAAGAGGTAAGAAAAGGAGGATGAGTAGGAGGACGACTGGAAGAAGCAGAGGGAGAAGGAAAAGAAGAAGCGTCACCTGAACCAAAAATAACCTGTAAATGAATGTATAAGGAAAATAAATGTTAATTAAAGTACATCCTCATCCTTCATTCATTGTTCTCTGTCCAGGTAAAGGATCCGTGTAGAACCTCTGATTAAACCGAGCGTGTTTCCACCTAAAAACACACAACGTTCTGCCTTCAGGCTTCAGCTCATTCAGGCTCAAACTAAACCCAAACCTGGACTCTGCAGAGTCTCACTCCAGCTGGACAAACTCTTACTCCTGCTACAACCGCTCATTCATCTCTCATTTATTCTCTGAATGACAATTTAAGTTTTACATGTGTTATATGGGAACTACAAGCTCACGTCACGCTAACAACGGCTAAAAACAATAGCGTGGTAAAACCAAAACAGTGCAAAACACCTATTGTTAGCTGTGATGCTAGGAAGAGCTACTATTAGCTGGGAGGCTAGGAAGCAAGGAGAAGCTACTATTAGCTGGGAGTTTAGGAAGAGCAACTATTAGCTAGGAGGCTAAGAAGCTACGATAAAGTCAGGGAATCCTCACTATGTTACTAATAGTAGCATTGGATGGGAGGCTAGGAAGAGCTACTATTAGCCACGAGGCTAGGCTGCTATTAGCTGGGAGGCTAGGGAGAGCTACTATTAGCCACGAGGCTAGGCTGCTATTAGCTGGGAGGCTAGGAAGAGCTACTATTAGCCGTGGGGCTCTAAAGCTAGCAGAAACACAGACCTAACCTCTCTCCAGTTCATTCATTCTGATCATTAAGCTGTTTGTTTATTTAAGACTGGATGGTTGTAACACATGCTGTCGTTCAGTGTGTATCTCTCTGACTCAGGGTTTCGTGTACAGTTCACTTCATTATATTATTGTTATTATCATCATTATTATTATTATTAATAATACTAATAATAATAATGAGGAGCCCGGAGCCTCCGGATCCTGCAGCGCTGCCTCTATAGGAGCATGTGAGCGACCTTAAAGGAAGCTATTAATAGACAGATAATCGCACAGGACGCAGTAATCCCTCCACAGAGACACCGAGACACCGAGACACAGAGACACAGGGACAGGGACAGACCATGAAACCGTCTGTAAACTGTAGTTAAAGTGTGAGAGAAAAGTGTTTAGCCTGGAATAACCCAGAAACCAGGTCCTGCTGCCGCTCGCTCTCCCGTCCAGTTCACACATCAGCCACAAACCAAAGCTCAGCCACAGCTTTTAAACCCACGATCTTTTAATACCGAGTCCAAACCAGGTCAGAACTGTCCTAGAGTTGGTCTCCGGTAGATTCCTGTAGAGAGTCGACTGGATTCAGTCCAATAAATCTTTCAGTCTGAGTTAATGTGGAGAGAGGAGCTCGTACCTCGTGTTCTCTACTCCAGAAATGTTCTGGTTCTCCAACGCTGCCATAAACTCCCTAACCCTCTGGAAGGTTTTTCACCTCCACGCTGCTGGTTTCTAAATTACTTCTTCAATATCCCGTAAAAATACTTCCCTGCGTCACAAAAAAGTATGTGATTTATAGCTAGAGTCAGTATATTTTCTTTTCTTCTCTAATGTCTGTACAAGTATTTCAAGTTCAGTTATGTAAACAAACCTTAAACCACAGGAAAGACTCATAAATATGTCGATTTGTGTGGAATATTTACGGCTCCAACGGCCAGGAACACGAAACATCCACAAATAAATCTGAGTTTTAAGGTGAATACGATAAGATCCTTGAACCAATTGGCATCTCTTTGGATTTAATTTAATTTAATCTGGAGTAAAGATGTGACAGAGCTTAATCGCTTCCCAACAAAGTGGCTCCAAACCAAAAATTTAAGGGCGGGAAAGTTGGTTTTACTATCAAACATTTAAAGGTTTGTGGCTTCGCGTTGCTGAGTTGAGATGTCGCACTAACTGAACCTGTCCAGTGACACAAACACAAACATTTTGCCGCGTTGCCACACCCGTACAAGCTGCTGCAGGTCCAGGTCGATAAAAACCAAAACTGGCTCAGGATGATTCACATTACAAAGATCAACGTACCGGACCAGAGGCGGCAAACACACCTGGTCTAACATGAGCGTTATGTAACTGACCGTTCATTAAATATCATGCGCTTCTTTGCACAAAAACAAAGAGAAACAGTAGGAGTTGTCGTTATTAATAGTTTCTGGTTTGGTCTGTTTAAGATTAAAATCAGGCTGCAGATCTAGACTCATCACAGACGGATTAAAATCAGTCTGATTAGTACGGTCTGAGGGCGGGGCCAAGATACTGATGCCACGCCCACATCTCCTCCAGACTCACTCGTGTTTTCCTTCTGTTAACACTTTGCTCTGGGACAAGCTGTTGGATTAGACACTGGTGCTGCTTTAAGGAGCGGTTGGCACATCACATCACACTCCAGGAATCAATGGAGGCCAAAGCTAACAATCCACATCCACGTCCATCAGCAAACCCAGACGACTGTTTGTGTAAATTACGCATTTATTCAAACTTAAAGTTTCTTTTTGCACAGAAAACTGTTTGTTTAAAAGTAGTGCCATAAAAAATACAGATGTTTTCCCTAACATGATTAATAATCTTAATTACAATATTGTTCAAAATAATCACGATTAGCATTTTGGTCAAAATCGCAAGGAGAAGCTACTATTAGCTGGGAGGCTAGGAAGCAAGGAGAAGCTACTATTAGCTGGGAGGCTAGGAAGCAAGGAGAAGCTACTATTAGCTTGGAGGCTAGGAAGCAAGGAGAAGCTACTATTAGCTGGGAGGCTAGGAAGCAAGGAGAAGCTACTATTAGCTGGGAGGCTAAGAAACTAGGATAAAGTCAGGGAATCCTCACTATGTTACTAATAGTAGCATTGGATGGGAGGCTAGGAAGGGCTACTATTAGCTGTGGGGCTAGGAAGAGCTACTATTAGCCACGGGGCTAGGCTGCTATTAGCTGGGAGGCTAGGAAGAGCTACTATTAGCTGGGAGGCTAAGAAGCAAGGAGAAGCTACTATTAGCTTGGAGGCTAGGAAGCAAGGAGAAGATACTATTAGCTTGGAGGCTAAGAAGCAAGGAGAAGCTACTATTAGCTTGGAGGCTAGGAAGCAAGGAGAAGCTACTATTAGCTGGGAGGCTAAGAAACTAGGATAAAGTCAGGGAATCCTCACTATGTTACTAATAGTAGCATTGGATGGGAGGCTAGGAAGAGCTACTATTAGCCACGAGGCTAGGCTGCTATTAGCTGTGGGGCTCTAAAGCTAGCAGAAACACAGAGCTAACCTCTCTCCAGTTCATTCATTCTGATCATTAAGCTGTTTGTTTATTTAAGGCCGGATCGTTGTAGCACGTGCTGTCGTTCAGTGTTCATAATCGTGCAGCCCTAGGTCTCGGGTATTCACTTATTAGTATATTCTCTAAATATATGCTAACCGGCGTTTGAGATGTTTAGCCTCCAGCTAAGCCCCGCCCCCTCAAAAAAAGGAGCTGCACTTGCTCTGTCTTCCCTTTAGAGGGCGCTGTCCATATTTATTTATACTGTGTATGGTCGGCGCTGACAGCAGAATATAACTTGCGGGAATTTAACAGGCGTCGAGGATCAAGCGTTGACACCAGGTCTAACTTCCTATGTTCTCAAAAAAAAGCTCTCGTATCAACGCGACTATTCTGAGATGCTTTACGACTGTGGAAACACTGATGCTCTGCTCTGGATTCAGCCTCCTCGGCTTTGGGAGAGAGAGAGACTCTCATCTGGGCTCTCGTCCTCTTCCTCTCTTAATCTTGGCAGAGGAAGAGAGAAGTCGCTGCTGCTTAATTAATGGTGGAAAAAAAAAAAAAAAACGAGAGAAAAGCTTAACGAGTCCCAGCACAAGGAAGTCTCGCCACAGGAGCTCCTATAAGTTAAGCTAATTACATAACGGCGTCAACGGATCCAGCATCCAGCAGCTAACATCCATTTTAAAGAAAGAAATCAGGTAATTTTTAATTATTTAATCAGTTTATGCACAAAAAAAACAACTAAAGAAGATACAAGCAAAGCATATTTTCCCTCCACCTGCCAAATTACATGCAGATTAGAGCAGCGTCTGATCATTTTAATAACCAAAACAAGAGGCTCGCACGGTTTATTTCCAAAGCAAAGTGTATACAGGCACCATATGTCTGCTCCAGAAAGGAAACCGGAGAGTTCAGGGTTTGCAAAATGTGTTTTAAATCTAATCCTCGAGCTGCGGTGAAAGAAAAACCAGGTCCAGGTTTGTGCCTCGCGCTGCCAAACAGTGAAAGTGGAGCGCAGCCAGCGAACTGCAGCTAACAGCGTGGCCCGAGGATGAACTCAGTCTACCCGTGTTGATGCTGTATAAATAAATACTAGGGCATCGCTATTCCAGATAAATATAAAGCATTATTTTAAGAGAGCAGCCGGGGTTGTAAACTGAGACAAAGAACACGTCCAGAGAAGTGAACGCCGCCATAAAGGAAACAAAGGGGGCAAATAAACCCAGAGCGGAGATCAAACCAAATCAATCAGGGGTTTCAGAGATGAACCGTTTCCATGGAGACCGAATAAAATGATGAGACATAGACGGGTTCACGTCAACATGTTAATCGTTGTAGAAGTTCATTGATAAAGTGGTTCTGCTGCTGTGGAGCATCACACCTACCGGAAATAGAAGAGAAGAAGAAGAAGAAGGACGGAGAATGGAAGGAGAAGGTAGAAGAGAAGAAGCAGGTAGTGAATGAGAAGAAGGAAGAAGATGATGATTAAGAAGAAGGAAGATGAGGAACTAAGAAGATGAAGAAAAGAAAAGAAGGTGGAGGAGGAGAGGGAAGGAGAAAGAAGAAGATGGGGATGATGAAGAAGGATGAAGAATGAGAATAATAAAAAGATGATGATGAAGAGGGAAAAGAGAAGTGAGAAGAAGGAGAAGAAGAGGTAAAAAAGGAGGAGGAGGGAGTGAAGGAGGAGGACAGAGAAGGAGAAAAAGAAGAATATGAAGAAGGATGAAAAGGGAAAGGAGAAGGAAAATAGGAGGAGAGGGAAGGAGAAGAAGAAGAAGAAGGATGGAGAATGGGAGGAGGAGGTAGAAGAGAAGAAGCAGGTAGTGAATGAGAAGAAGGAAGAAGATGATGATTAAGAGGAAGTAGGAAGATGAGGAATTAAGAAGATGAAGAAAAGAAAAGTAGGTGGAGGAGGAGAGGGAAGGAGAAAGAAGGAGATGGGGATGATGAAGAAGAATAAGAATAAAAAGACGATGATGAAAGAAGTGAGAAGAAGGAGAAGAAGAGGTAAAAAAGGAGGAGGGAGTGAAGGAGAAGGACAGAGAAGGAGAAAAAGAAGAATATGAAGAAGGGTAAAAAGGGAAAGGAGAAGGAAAATAGGAGGAGAGGGAAGGAGAAGAAGATGAGGACGATGAAGAAGGATGAAGACAGTGGAGGAGGAAGCGAAGGAGGACGTGGAGGAGAAAGTCATAGAAGAAGAAGAAGAAATTCCTGCTCGTGTCCTGAATTGACGGAGTAGAAGAAGACGTCTCCAGCTGATCTGATTGGACGAACCAGGCTACGACACGACGGGGAAATCCACGAGTATTTTTAAACTGGCTGCCTCCAGTGGAAACACAGGTCTGGGGAGGTGTAAGACGAGGGGCGGACACACTCTTTGAGACGAGTCCACACACACACACAGAGACAGACACACACACACACACACACACACACACACACACACACACACACACACACACACACACACACACACACACACACACAGTGTGCAGGGGAAAGCCCCTGGTCTCTAAAACAGTCGCTGTGTGTGTGACAGGGCGATCGGGCTCCGGTTACAGCAGCAGGTTATAAGGTGCTGGGAGCTATGACGAAACACAGAAACACTCAGAGCCGATGGAGCCGCTGACCTCTGACCTCTGACCTCCGCACTGTTTACTGGAGGCTTCTAATCAGAGCCATCTACAGGAATAAAGGTGCTGCTTCCAGAACCTCCATGTATCTGGGACCTGATCGTCCCTTAGATCAAACCATTTAAGAGTAAAATAAGTTCAGTTCCAAACAGCACAAAGCAGCTAATAACTTCCTCCTGAATAACATACAAAAGGTCTGAAGATGGGAGTTATCATTCATAAAGTAGGGCTGGGTACCGAACTTTAACATATTACTTCTAGCACTGACCAAAATGCTCCAGTAACATCAAATGTCAAAAATTAATTATCGTTCGGTGCCAAGTTCCGACATCCAACAAAGTAAATCTCAGCTGTTATGAGCCAATAACCATCTGTCAAGATCTAAAGTCACTGGTGCAACGTGGAGTTGGAGGGAAGCTTAGCCGCAGACGCTAGTAGCATAGCGTCAACATTAAGGCGGGAGACAAAAGTGGAGGGATTTCCACACATTGCAGTTATTTACCACAAATATTTATTGCATATAAAGCCTCACATCTCATTCTATAACACTCAGACAATAAAACACTGGTGGTTTGTAGCTTTCACCAGCTTCAACACCACTGAAGTTAAGAGACGGATGGAAAAAATCACGCTTTGTTCTGTGAAGACAAGGGAGGCGCCACCCTGTGGTGGGAGCTGGTAACTGCTCCATGTAACACAAATGTGGCAAAAGTGTGTTTATGTTGTGTTAATTTTGATTTTTGATTTGAATCTACAGTAAAATGTGATGCCAATGTATTTTTGTTGTTGTTCAAATTGGTTTTAAAACATCTGGCATCAAAAAAAGTTATCGAAACTTATCGAAATTGGCATCATATCAAACAAATTGAATGATACCCAGTCTGTCCCCAGTTCGTTTGTTATTCTGTGTCCAATTTAACATTCATTCATTCATTCATTCATTCATTCATGCATAACAATAATCTGTGCCCTCTCGGCTGCTATTGGTCAAAAAAGTATTAATTTAAAAAGTAGTTTGACATTTGCATGTCTGACTATCACGCTTGTGCAGAAGAATTTTTGTTTTTGATCAGTTCTATTTATTTATTATTAATATTTAATGGTCTCCTTTATTGTTCAGTTTGCAACAAGTGTCAGGAGATGATTGAGTTTGGGCAGATGTTGAAACAGCTGGTTTGGAGATGAAAACTGTACAGGACTGATAGGATCAATAAAGAAGGACCTTAAAATGGGTATTAAAACTAATAAAACATCTGGATTCACTCGTAGTAACGTCAAGTAAAACGTAAATCAGCTGTGGATGATGTTGTGCAGAAATGCAGCAATCAACGTTCTTAAAGATGAAATTGAGACTGAATCCACGTCTGATTAGTCGAACAGATTTCTACTTCTCTGGAAATAAAAACGACTTTGTCCTATGAAAAAAGAACCTGGAGTTTTAGAGGTCGGTATCAGATGGCCATAAATAATAATCATAATAAGAACCTAAATGAACTATTAAATATGGTTTCAACTTCTGCAGCGGCGAGCAAAAAGAAAAAGAAATCACGCACGTAAGCGATTTCCTCAAAGCGAAAGTGCGTGTCATGTTTCCCCCCGTCTCCGTTTCCCAGCAGTCGCTGGCTCGGATACATAAGCCTCCGAGGTTAAACATTACATAAAGGATTACAGCGACGACAAAAGCTGACATCTGTTCCGTTTGGTCTTCAAACAGATGTGACCCAGGAACATGGCGGCCGTCAGCTGTCGATGCAAATCTCCGCCGGACGTCGTGTCACGACGACAAAAAGAAAAACGATAAACAACAACAACAACATCCGAGACGACGGCGCGTTGGCGTTAACGCGCATGTAGATATGAACACGAACACAGCGAGGTCGATACCACTCATGTTTGGGGAGGTGGTAGTAGTTGATCCCTGAATCCAGATCAGGTTAAACGCTGCAGCCAAACAACAACAACAACAACAACTGAACGCTGCAGCGTTTAAAAGAAGAGAAAAGTTTCCTGGAGACTAATCTTCCAGAGAGAGTTAGGGAGTTTATTGCAGCGTTGGACGACCAGAACATTTCTGGAGCAGAGAACACGAGGTACGAACTCCGCTCCTCACCTTAACTCGGACTGAAAGAAAGATTTACTGGACTGAATCCAGGAGAAGACAAGGAAAGACTTTAGGAAGCTACAAGAGAACAACTCTAGGACCTTTAACCAGGGCCTGACTGATAAACCGTCTGATTATAACCAGCAGAGAATTAACAGAAATTGACCAAAACTTGGCTGATTGACGTCAACGCTGACACTTTTTTTCCACTAATAAAATTCAGGTAATATTGTGTTTTTGTTAGAAATGTCGTCCTTTGGTTACGTATCCAGTTAAGTTCTGATGAAGAGCCGACAGAGCATCGACTACATCAGCACATTATTTACCTCTTTAGTTTATATTTAACTTATATCTTAAGTTTATAACTAGTTTGTGAAGTGAACAATAACTCAACAAGTTTCCTGTAACGTGCCTCGTTGTGTCTGTCACACGTGACTGACATGTTAGCAAGCTAACGCTACGATAACTAGCTTAAATATTACCTTGCTAATCACTTTAACCGAGGGCTTGTTACCAGACTAGATAAGTTAGCGGTGGACTATATTTATGTTGAACAGTGCACGGACTGTGTTTTTAACTTAATCAAGTTTTTGATTTATTTTATGTTCAAAATGTTCATATTAGTGATTCTTCTTCACACGTTCTGATAGAAAAAAAAAAAAAAAAAAAGGTATTTGAAAATAGTAAAATGTTCTCCCTTCAATTTATATCTCTGTAACAAGTGTTTGGTATCATATTTAAACCATCAAAAGCAGCTATTTTTTCAATTGAAAAATGTAAAGATTTAATCTGCTGATGTATCAGTTATCGGAAATTTTTTATGCACTTATATCAGAATCGGCTCCAAAGGAATCGATCAAGCCCCACATTTAACATCAGATCAGAAACTATAAAAACACTCCCAGAAAATGTCTGATTCACAACATCCAAGTTTAATTTGATATAAATTCATTTAAAGAGATTTCGATTTAAAAGAATTTGACCTAAAACTAAAGGTGTCACTGGTTCCAGAGATTTGTTGTCGTTCCTCAGCCTCCACCCTCCAGTTTCTCATCCATCCTTTCGTCCCGCTCTCCTCTGCCCTCATACTTTTTAAATCCAATCACCTTTAAGTCTGTTCTGGATCTCGTGTCGCGAGATTTGTCACGATAAATCATTCCCTCAAGACGAGATTTGGAAGAATGGATTGGCACTTAATCATTAACTATTGTATATATTGTTCAATTGCTCTTTTCGTATTGTTTTAATCGTTTGTATCTCTTTTTAAGTATTTATTTACTTCCTCAGTCCCATGGTTATCTTGAATGTTATTCTCTATACAGATGACTGTCTTGTTTACCACTGGGATAATAAAAGATTCCAATGAGAATGAACAAATGGTTAAAAACAAATCAAAGCTGTTTATTTATTGTGCTGAAATGTTTATGTCATATCTGAGGACTACAGATGGAAATTATCTCGCAGCTAAATCCAACGTATCTAACACAAGGTCACGCATTTGCACCAAATGTTTCAATTACATTAATTTGTCGTCACCAAATAAATGCATGAAGTAAATAAATAAATAAAAAGCAGAGTGACGCACATGCGTGAGCTGCACATACATGCACTAAACCGAGTCCAGGTAACAGGCCAGAGCTTGTGTAACAGAAAACTTGAACATATAAATACATATTGGTGACCCAGATAGAAACTACCTCCGTGTTCTCTCTGGCGTCTCATATAAGCAGCGTTACGAGGCGCCAGGCTGCTGTCAATCATTAACACATGCAGTCGGCTCGTCCCCGGTAAACTTTGCTCCCGTCTCCTGCAGCCAGCGACAGGACAGATGGCAGCGCCGTCTCTGCAGGATTCAGGCAACAAGAGGCTGCAGGTACGAAACACCTGAGCAGATACCGGGAGGCTGCTATCAAACCGGGCTTTCTGCAGCTTTCAACACTTTTTAAGACAATTACGGGTTAAATTTAAGACCTACACAAAGAACGAAAATTAGAATTACTTTAAAACAAATAAATTTATGTGCATTAAACTATCAGTCAGGACATCCAAGAGGAACAGAAATATAATAAGCCGGGGTCAGAGCTGCAAAATACACTCACATTTAAGAGTTTTTAACCTCTTCTAACTCCAGGCTCCTGTTTAGGACGTATCCAAACTAAACTGAATCCTGCTCATGAACGTGTTGGAGCTCATTCATGGTCTTGGTCTCTTTTGAAAGACAAGACTCTGAAGTGAAATATTGCATCATGCAGCATTTACTCAAACACAACTGGCAGTGACCAGAGCTCTGATTGGTTCAAAAAGCTGCTGCAGAGGAACGTTAAAGGGTTAAGGCCTTAAAATCAGGATTATGAAATGTCAGACTTTTTAAGACTCTGCAGAAACAGTGAAAACCCTCAGAGGTGTCACAGGTTATATTCACTCATCAGTTTAATGAGTAAACAACATAAAAACTGTTTGGTTTTTATTCCCAGCTGATCCGGTTGATGCTAATGAGGCTAATGAAAACACAGTCATGGTTGATTATGTCTGTGGAGTGAACGGTGTCTAATCAGGTCAGCTGACTCCTTGATCGCCTTCACATCTAGACTTAAAACTTTTTACTTTTTAAGTGAGTTTTAATTGAAATTTTTAAAAGTATTTCTAGTGTTTTCTTGGTGCAGGATTTTATGTCATATTATTATTCTTACTATTATTAGTGTGTTACTGCAGGAGGATTTTATTAACTCTTTTTACTATATTTAATTATGTTATTCAATGTCACATGTTGAAGTTACTTCATTGTGCTGCAGGTAATGACTCGTTTCTGTCATGATTATTCATTTAATTAATAAGACGACTGCACAAAACGACACGACACTCAGATCAGAAAGTAAACGGCTTAAAATCCAAACACCTTTTGAAAGAAGGTTCATGCATTTTGACTTTTTTGAAAATTGCATTAAAAAAGAAAATGAACAAATAGAAAATATTATTATATTTTGCTGAATTAATATAATAACATCACTAACAATAACAGTGTTCTCACCAGGAACCTCTTCTCCACCATTGATCCAATAATAATTAACTAAACAAATACAACTAAATAAAACAAAATCCGTATTTGTGTTCTCCTTTAAATAACTTTCAGTGTCTTCAAAGGGAAAAAATATGAAAATAAATAAAGAAATAACAAAAAGAAAGGGTCAATCCTTGACATTGAGGGGTTCAACTGTTAATTAATTAAGTTTTTATGTATTTCAGACATTGTTTTACACAAGCAGCATCTAAAATCCTCTCCTTCCTCTGCAATCAAAGCCAACATTTACTATTTTAATATTAAACTCATTCATAAATCTGAAAAGCTTCATTTAGAGGCAGCGTTGTGCAGAAGCAGCCGTGTAACTGGAAGGTCGGCGCTGTGACAGCTGAAGCTTCACGTCACAGATTCTTGGAGTTAAGATGCTGCATTGCTTAAAAAAAGCCTGAAAGGTGAAATCCCTCGAGGCAGCGGAAGGAACGACCGTCGCACAAAGACGTCTTTCACGAGTCCAGGTGAGACGCGAGCAGGTCTCACATAGCAGGGATTCCAGCGGCGGATCCGAATCTGAAACGCCGCTCGCTTCCAAACAAGTCGACCGAGCGTTTATGTGACATCAAAAAAAATAAATAAAAAGACGCTTAACTGGTGCGACAGAGCTGGATTTAATAACGCGTGCAACTGTGTGGAATCCCGACAAAAAAAGAGATACGTGCAAAAAAAGAAAAGTGCTGTGCAACAGATTCAGACTGATACTAATAGATCCTAATAGTTTGGTTACTTCCAGATGCTCGTACTCAGGCGAAACTCGTTCCTTATGCTCCACTCGTCTCAAGACAACATGTGAGAAATGAGATTTCTGGCTTCGTGCAAACTGAAAAGATTCCTTTCAGGGGAAAACAGGAGCTTTTAGTATCATATCGAAAGGATCTTTCTTTACTACTACTACTACTGCTACTACTACTACTACTACTACTACTACTACTACTACTACTCCTGCACGGCTCCTGTTTCATCCTAATCATGATTGAGACACATAATTTGAAGCGATCATATCATCATACGTGATATCTGACATGTCTACATGTGTGTGTTGAGTCGTCCATGATAACAACAAAGTCGATGGAAGCTGAGCGGGTCCAAACTTCGCCTCCTCTGCAACAAACCCAACAGATCAGAAGGATAGAATGTACTTCGTCCACCACTGAACTTTCCATTCTCCTCTCAGCCAGTGAAAACACTCGTCTTCTGTTACCATTCCCGGTCCATTTTTAAGTCCACCTTTCCATCTGCCTCACGGCTGGTAGCGGAGGCTAACTTTAACACACTGCTTTGCTAGCAGCTATGTGCTTCCACCCCCCCTCCATGCCCCCATGCCACCCTCCTCCTCCTCCACCTCCTCCACCTCATGCACCACAATACTCGCACATAAAAGCTGTCACTCACTAAACGAGGTTTCCTTCTCGGCGTTGGGAACCGACGGTCGTGAGCGTCGCCGTGTGAGCCGACCCGAGCACGAACATGTGGACGGCAGAAGTTTGACAAAGCCACGCTCCTCCTGTGGCTTGTTTGGAGCCGAGTGGAGCTCGAAACATGTAAAGAGACACCTCGTGGATCGGGTTTCTCCTGAGGGGACGTGGAGGGGAGGGAAGACGAGGCAGCGCGCCGGTGGGCTTCATTGGCCGAGCGGAGACACCAGAGGAAGACTCGGAGAGAGGGAGGCAGAGGGGGGGGGTGGGCCGGGGCAACACCGAACATCTCCCTCGTCCTTTCTTTCTGTTTCTTGCTTTTTTTTTTAAAGCCTCCTGCCCGGGGAGGTCACAGAAAGATCAGTCCTCCTACACAAGGTGGACCTGAGCGGGTCTCAGCCACGGGAGGAGCCGGCCCACGTTTATCCCGGGGTTAGTTTCACAAAGTTTGTCCCCCCTCGTTACGATACGAGGAGGAGGAGGAGGAGGTCGGTTACACAACGACGTGGAGGCTAATGTCAGAGAAACCGACAGGAGGTTCACATTCATCACCACTACACACGCTTTAAAAAAAGAAAGTAGCTTACTGGCTAGATGAATAAAGAAGAAGAAGAAGAAATGAAGAAGAAGAAGTAGAAGAAGAAGAAGAAGAAATGAAGAAGAAGAAGAAATAAAGAAGAAGAAGAAGAAATAAAGAAGAAGAAGTAGAAGAAGAAGAAGAAGTAGTAGTAGTAGTAGAAGTAGAAGAAGAAGAAGAAGAAGTAGTAGTAGTAGAAGTAGAAGAAGAAGAAGAAGTAGTAGTAGTAGAAGTAGAAGAAGAAGAAGTAGTAGTAGTAGAAGTAGAAGAAGAAGAAGAAGAAGAAGAAATAAAGAAGAAGAAGAAGTAGTAGTAGTAGAAGTAGAAGAAGAAGAAGAAGAAGAAGAAGTAGTAGTAGCAGTAGAAGTAGAAGAAGAAGAAGAAATAAAGAAGAAGTAGTAGTAGTAGTAGTAGTAGTAGTAGAAGTCAGTCATGCAGAATTTTGTTGAATGTGGACGTTTGGTAGTATCGGTGGTAGTAGTTGATCCTCTTTCAATAAAACCACTAAACAGAATCCATGAGTCCACTCAGGTTAAAGGCTGCAGCCAAACAACAACAACAACAACAACAACAACAACAATAACAAAAAACACTGAATGCTGCAAAGTTTAAGAAAAGAGAAAAAATTGAAATCTTGCAGAGAGGGTTAGGGAGTTAATGTTGGAGAACCAGAACATTTCTGGAGCAGAGAACACAAGACACTACACTACATTAGCTTTAGCATTAGCCCTTTAACTAAGAGTTACTGACTCTAGGAGAAGACAACGTCCTCTGTCCTTCAGGAGACAGGAGGTGAACACCTCTTCAGGTGTATTAAACCAGTAACCTCTCCTGTCTACAGGACAGGGAGTGAAACTACACGTACATATTATAAAGTCTCTGGACTACAGTCTGAGGTGAAAGGTCAACCCTGCAACCAATCAAGTTGGTGGCTAAAAGCTAGTCCAGTTAGCCTGCAAGGTGAATGCAGTGGTTAGTACTGCAGTTTGCCATTATGTTACACATGAGAAGAGTAGAATTACAGTCAAATGTATTTAACAATACAAGAACTGCCACGTTTCTTCAGGTGACACACTCTGCTAAGATAAGATAAAATAAGATAAGAAATTCAAAATGACGTGTTTTAGGATTCTGTCGAGGAAAAATCAGAGATCTTCGGTCTTGCAGAAAGGAACCCATAACTAGAAAATAAAACCATAACTGGGACAAGTGTTCAAAGCGGGGGGGGGAGGGGCCGGGGCCGTGGTTATGAAGTGGCATCGAGTCGAGTCTATTGTGAAAGATTCCTGGCGCCGTGCGTCATCCTTCTTCCCGGGGCATCCCTGGAGGAAACGCCGCCTTCCTCATCTTCCTTTAAAGACGTTTTAAAAAACGAGCCGAACCGCAGACTAACGGATTTATGTAATCCACCGTGTCGTACCTAGACCCTGCCTGGCATATCTGGCTCACGTCTGACCTGAGACTGTGACGAATAGCGAAGAGGAGGAGGAGGAGGAGGAGGAGGAGGAGGGTGAATATGATGTGATCCGTGCACCATATGGAATCTAATTTCCCATATTCACACCCACCTGCAGTGTGTTGTAGATGTTTACCTAAAGGCAGGAGGTGGTGGTGGCGTCGTCCTACTGAACCACCATGCAAATGAAAATACAAATATATATTTATATATATATCTCTGGCGTCTCTGTCTAAACGCTGGTGTGTAACACTGAGCCTGAGGGCGGCCTCAGAAACTGGCAGCTAATAAAATACTGGATACACATCTTCCTGCAGTTATATAACGTGGAGAGATTAGAGGTGGGAGAGGCTCTCGAATAAGAAATAAATGAATAAAAATGACTCGAGTACAGTCAGTCGCTGTGAGGTGAACCTGAAGTCTCCTCAGGTTGATTCTATTCATCGGTTCTAATCGTCCCGGTCGGTGGTTTAACGCCGAGGCTTTAGGAATTCCTTTACGAGTGGCTTACAGTTCACGGCAGACGGGGAGGAAGAGGCCGACCTAATCCTCGGCCTTCCACTCGGTTCACGTGGACATATATGGAGTGGACGGAGGCTCAGGAGCTGCACGGAGACAAATCCCGGGAAATAAATGAGACACTTGAGCTTCGTTACAGACTCCAGCTCAGGATGAACGGAAGCAGGAGCAAGTGTCTGCGCGGCTCCACCGGGCGTCCGCCACCTCCACCTCCACCTCCACCTCCTCCTCCTCCTCCGCCACCTCCACCTCCACCTCCACCTCCACCTCCACCTCCTCCACCTCCACCGGCACCGCCACCTCCACCTCATCGCACAGAACGTTTTTGGTTCGGTTTCCTTCGAGGTTTGGTCTTAATGCGACACAGTTTCTCTCACCAATCAGCATTTAGGACCAAGAGAACGTTTCTTAATTGAAGTAATAACTCAATAACCTGTGACTACTTCAGAAAGTTTATCCTCCTCCCAGTGATTGTTTGTGCTGACTGACCTGGGAAAACAATGAGGAAGTAGAAGAAGGATGAATGGAAAGGGCTGATTTGGATGCAACTTCGTATTAGTGATTATCGATACTGACGATAATCGTGCAATCAAAAACATTTCATTTCAATATTGTGTAAATGATCCAGTGCCACTTGAACACTTTTCTTCTACTATTATATTTAATGTAATTTATCTCCCAAAAGAGAATAAAAACAACATAAATAAAAGTTAAAGTTGCATTTCCTGGATTGTACAGTTAAATTTGGCCAGACTTAATTTGGATAAAAGATGATTCGATCACATTTTTGTAAACAAATAAGTGTTTAGCTTTGGTGACATTAATGAGTGTAAGTAACGTCTAGCTAGCTCGTTATGCTAAGCTAGAAGAATGTGGAGTTGTTGGATTGTCAGAGATTGTTCCTCTAGTTCCTCATTCTTCATGTGTCTTTGCTTTCGTCATATTTTATTACCTTCATAAACACTTGACCTCAAACTGTTACTAGAGACACAGTTTCATTTTAACTCGTGTGCAATGACAGTTAAAGCTCTTCTTCTCGTCCTGAAAACTCTCTCAGAGTTGGAGCTTTGGATCCGACTCACACTCGTTTTATTTGTCGCGAGAAACCACATCGAGATGCGGGAACGTATTTTCATTTTATGAATCTATGGTGAAAGGTGAGCATGGAGATAAGCCTCAATAGTTTCAATCGTACCCTTTAATACGGTGCAAACTAAAAAAAATAAAAATTAAAAAATGGTGAAGAGCCGCTGTGCAATAGACCGTAACAACAGATTTGAAAAGCAGTCAGAGATGAATCTGCACAAAGATGTTACTGATAAAGAAAAGAGAAGTAAATGGATCATTGCATTACAAACAAACACCTGGAATCCAGACACGTAAACCTGGTTCACATTTAGCGTCGGCTAATATTAATTTATGCTGTATTTTTAAATGAAGTCATAACTTAAGTTACTTCTTAAGCTCCGTTCTGGACGACTGTCAGATACGTTTGTGGATGTTATTGTTTTGGCGCAGTTAACAGTAACTACTTCAGTTCCAACAATAATAAAGCTAACGTTATGTCTCTTAGCGTTAGCATCTTTTATTCAGCTACATTTATCATGACTGAAATTAACTTAAACTGAAACTGAGGCTAATCCACTTCTCCAGATATGAGCGTCCTCTAACATTGTTCTCTCTCATTGTTGAGTCCATTTGTCCTCATTTTGATCTGATAATCCACATTTTTCCTGGTTTTCCTGTGTTTACTGACACATTTCACCATGTTTTTGCCCCTGAGGGGGCGTGGCCTCGGGCGACAGTGACATCACTGCACACCCTCTATATCTGATCTTTAGGAATCTCAAAGTCTATTTTTATTTAAACCCAGACCAATTTAAAAAATATTTTCCAACATTTAACAAAATGCATTCGAGCGGCTAAAAGTGGGAAATTAAACTTCCAAACCAACATTAGCATCACTTTAGTTACACACTGACTAAACTATTTCCACAAAACGTCAGTCCAAGGAAAGAGTCTGTCCAGCTCAGACACTAAGTGAAGACCCGTTTGCCAAGTTGCTTGTGGAAACAGAACATAAAACCTTCTGACTAAAGCTGAAATACATTTAAGGCAGCGAGCTGTGGATCTAGTTTCTCGCTGTGTTCTTTCCTCCTAACGCACAGTGTGTGTAGTTCTGAGCCAAACATTATGTGTGGCTGTGTTTCTAAACCTGCTGAGGCTAAAAAGAGGAGCCGGTGGTCGGGAGCAGCAGCGCCATCGAACCGAGGAGGCGAGAAACGAGCCCAGCGCCGTGAACATGTGAAGCTGCAGCACGAAGGAGTCGAGGTAAAAATAAAAAAATTCAGTACAAACATTACGAGCAGAAAAAAAAGAGACTGAAATAAACTACGACTGGAAACGCACAACGAGGTAGAAACAATTATACAAACGCAAACATTTCTGCTTTGTTGCTCTTCAATGAGAGTATATCTATACCGATCAGCCACAACATTAAGACCACTGAGGTAAATAACGCTGACCATGTTGTGACAATTCAATGCTCTGCTGCTTTTGGACCTGACATTCATTCATGTGGATGTTACTTAGACATGTAGCATCCACCTACACCAGACCTGGCCTCAGATTCACTGGATCCCAAACTGATCCAGTATCTGTGGGATGATCCATAGACGACCCCCCCCCCACCTCAGAGACCCCCTGACCAACGCCCTCAGAAAGGTTCATTCTCTGATGAATCGGTGATGAACTAAAACTATGTCCCGACACTAAGTGTAAAAACATGATTTTTCTGCTGAAGTAGTTTATTTTGTTCCATTCATTATTTATTTATTCTGCTCTTGATGACTGTTTGTATTTGGTTTATTTCGTTTATGTTGTGATTATTGTTATTATCATTATTATTATTATTATTGTTGGTCTTTATTTTGTTATGTTTAATTATTTGTTCATGTTCAGAATAAAAACAAACGAAGACATTCGGACGCCCGTCATAATGTGAACGGCTTTAATGAAGAGATCAGAAACTAACTTCAAATAAAATCATTTGGTGTCAGGCCAGACAGATTTCCTGCTCTCGTTTTCAAATCAGGGGAAATGAAACTGTGCTTTCTAGGAACCTCACTTCTGCTTTTCTCTGAAGCAACAAAAAATGACACAATGATTGTATATTTGTGTTTACTATGTGCAGTTCATGGAGTGGACAGTAAACGTGTGTGTGTCAGTGGATGTCAGGTCTAACTACCTCTGATCACCTCTTTTAATACAGTGAATATTTTTTAGATATTTAGTGAAATTTAAAATGAGTTCATTTAGGTTTAAACCTTATAACGAGCCTCAAAAATGCATTTACAGCAGGAAGACATTCCTATAAAAATCCTGTCTGTGCTCTGTCATTTTTAACATCAGCTGCTTCTTCAAACCAGTTCGTTCCCAGAGATTTAAAATTTTTTATTTCTATAAAAATGTAGCTACGGCTGCTAATCTAGTGCCTGTTTGTAGCTTAGCTCCTGCTGTTTCCATGCTCACTGCTGGATGAGTGTGTGTGTTGGCGACGTGTGCAGACATGTACATCGTCTGGGTGATCGCATGCGGTGACGTAGGACTATGTTCAATCTTCTGTTTCCTCAACCGTTGAGGTTCTGGGAAAACGTATGCGTCACCCGTGTTGTGCATATTGTTTAATGAGCTCTGTGTGCGTAACTATTTAACCTAAAAACTTGAATCCTAAAGTGAAAATAAACTTTTGACTCCCTCAGGACGTCAATAACTGGCCACAAACTTTCACCAAACGTCTGAAACGGTTGAAGCACATGCAGAGATACTCATTTCGCTGCATGTTTTGGGTTGCGTGGCGTGTTCAGGGACTTTTGTTGGGCGGTGAAAGCATGCCAGAGCGTTGCTGAGCAGTGGAGCGTATTCAAATGTCACAGCCAGCGTTGTTGGGCGCATCACGATGCAGGTCAGAGTCAATAAAGCATCCGCGCTATGCGGCCGGGTGTAGTGACACACAATGAAGACGCTCCCGTCACGTTTCGCCTGAGTAAACACGGAGGTGGCGCTTGGTGGTTTGGTGGTGACAGAAGGAATGCAGCAGGACAGAAACCAGACTGATCCTATCCTCCACCTGCCTCCACATCGAGAGAAAACAAAAAAAAAACATTTCCTGGTTTCTCCTCCTCTGGCTGCGAGGAGACGATCACGTGACCGACGGCTGCTGCGTTTTTATTAGTCAGGCCCAACTCGTTTTACCCGTGGACCCACAGTAAATTGTAATAATAGCTCTGGTCTTAATCTCCGGTAAATCTGCCATGTCTGCAATTTGTATAAAGGCATCGCTGAGATTTACAGGTGTGTTTTTTTTTTTATTTTATTAAGACTTTTGTTTTTCTGCCTCCTTTCAAAAAAAAAAAAAACCTCGAAACCATCAAGATAAAACTGTGAAGGAAGATTAACTGCAGCTAATTCTGATTCTGCTGTGACACTTTAGCTTTAATGTAGCATCTTTACAGTAAAATCAATATGTAACAAACATGATTATATGTTAGAAACACAATAAGCAAATCCCCTCTAACTGTTGCTAACAATGCTCCATGCTGTGATGCTAAACAGGTTAGCATCCCACACTATAGTATTTACTGATTCACAGAGTATGTTATTTTTTTGTATTATTTTACTCTTAATGATCCTCTGCTCATATATAGGACTTGTCTTGTGTGCTGATGGTCCTGAGTTCAGTTTCGTTCTCATGTGTGAACATGCAAATGACAATAAAATAACCATAAACACCTGCTTCGGTTCCTGGAAATCGACATGGTTTAGTTTTAGAAGGTCTATCTCTGCATAAACAAGCCTCTGGAAAGCAGCGTGACATGGCAGCCATTAGCATCGCCATTAGCATCGCCATTAGCATCGCCATTAGCATCATTACCATCCCAGACTCTGACCAACCACCAGGTTAAACTCCCTGGAAGAGTCCAGATACTCAGCTACTGTTTCAGTTATAGTAGGAACCAACTTCTTCTTCTTCTGTTTTGTTTTTCTCAGCCCTGAGCTGCTGCTTCCAGGATAAAAATATTTACACGGAATGAATTTCCTCACTTGTGGTGTTTGGATTTGGGCCTTGGTTAATGTCAACGAGTGGCTGCACCACTCCCACTCCACACCTCGCATTTACCGCGACCTATGCATCACACAATCTCACATAAAGGATCTGCACCGGACTTTCTGCCCTGCACAAATTCACGTTCTTCAGCTCGGCTCATTTTTTATCTCAACGGACCAAACGGCTACGTAGGCAGTGACTTCTGCTTTCAACGATAATAATCAGCCAGTGAAGGCGGCGCCGTGGCCAAACTCATCGTCTCATCTTTTTGTAATAAAACTGAAACAAAGCCCCCCCCCCCTTACCCTTGAGCAGCGGTAAGGGCGTGAGCTCTATGGGTTTGCCCTGAGAGCGGAACTGGGACGAACTCTGCGACCGCTTCTGCTTGGCCTTCCTGACAGACTTCCGTGAAAATCCGTCCACTTTGTCCACAGATGGAGACGTGGTGGCTGCCGAGGACATAGCCCTGCTGGGAGACAGAGACAGAGACAGAGACAGAGGTGGAGAGGGGGGGGTTAACACCATCACATCAGTTCCTTACGCATCAGATTCAGGAGCTAAACTGAGGCTTCAAATCAGTGCTTTTCTTGAATTTTCCTCCAACATAAAAACGTGTCTGAGGAGCCAAACATGTGCGATTCTCTTCTATCTGTAGCTTTAATTACGTTTATCCAGACTCTGTTCTTCTGTTCTGGATTTCATAAGTTTCCTGAAGACAGTTATATTTCACAAGACTTTTTTTTTCCTGGGTGTTGTAACCGCTCGCTGCCTCTCCTGACTCCTCAGACAATGCAACCGGTTCATTCATATACGTGTTTGCTCAGTTACTCATTTCAGGAATTATTACTATTAAATATTAACTTTTATCTTCCGGAAAAGTAATGGCTCGCTGCTTTCACCTGCACCCGGACCGAGACATTTTAATGTTACGACATAGTTTCCAGCAGCAACAGAGACGTTGCATTAAGCACATATTTATAGAGTAATATTAACATGTATTGATCTGAGCAGAGGAAGCAGCAGATTTAATCATGCAGCAGCACACGACTCATTATTTTATTTTTAGGGAGTGAGCACGTGCAAATGCAAAATAGGAAAAAGGAGACAACAAACACAGACAGTTTTTTTTGTGTTGTTTTTAGCTCAAATTCATCTAATCTTCCTGCAACAAAAACGTCCACCATCCCAGTCTCGCTCAACACGGGAAACAAAACAAAGACAGCGTCGCTGACAAAAAAAAAAGGAGAGGGAGGCTGAGGAAACATTCACTGCTACTGTGTCTGCTGCCGATTACGTATGAAAACAAAACTCTCGTAAAGTGGCTTTTAAAGGCGGCGTCAACAGACACGAAGCAGCCTTCTCCTCTGAACCACGCCCAGGAGGAGTAAAGTGAAGGTTTCCTTTCTGCCAGAGAACGGTGTGAGATGATACTGACAACCAGGGCTAAACTTAGTTAGTTTAGTTTAGAAACGCTGTAGACTGAGCTGACATGGAGTAAAACAAGTTAATTATTGAACGTGGGACTGGACACGTAGAGAACTGTCTATATTCCTGCACAAAAATAACTCAAAACATCAGCAAACTTTCAAATAAATGCAGACAAAGAGAAACCAACCAAACAAAAGAAACAGAAATATCACACTTGTGCATTTGTTTTTTTCTGGAAAGTGAATTAATTTCAAGGCCTAATAAGAGTCCACAGCTTCAGGAGTGTTTCCAATCAGTGTTTGTGTTGAAGTGAATGACGACCACAGACAAAGGAGGAGCTCAGAAAAAGAGTTTGTTGTTGCTCATCAGGCTGGAAACGGTTCCATCTCTAAACAAATAATCCAGAGTCAGACGGACTAAAGAACCTCCACCAACAAACATCACTGTCCAACAAGAACATTTCTAAACATCGTGTGGACGAACCAGAAAAATCTCTACACGAACACATTTTAAGATATCGTTATGTTTGCTCTGAACTCAAAGTGCAGATTAGACCGGAGGGAATTAATGAGTTGGAATTAATGGATTTCAGTCGTGTTGGCTGGGATTTTTAAATTCAAACTTCATTTTTTTTGTTTGTGTTACCACGTTGCTTGTTTCTCTCTTTGCACTGTTTCTTTGCAGAAAGGGAATTAAGCCACGACTGCTGCAAAAGCATAAAATCCAAAGTAATTGGAGAAACAAACAGTAGGTGTCAGATTTCATGTCAACCCAGTGAGTATTTGGGTTTTTTTTCCATTTGGACCAATAAAGTGAACGTTGCTTTAAATGGAAGGAACCAGCACCGGAATAAAAGCAGCGAGTCTTTAACTGCAGCATCAGTCCAACACACAGGTGTCAAACAAACCGCCCACAAAGTGTGAAAATCACACAGAAGACGGCAATTTCTCAATTAAAATAACTGCTGTCTGTAATTTATCCAGTGTTGCAGACTGAGACGTGGACACAACACAACACTGAGACCAGGGACTAAACAGCAGACACACAATTATCTTTCATTCATATCGATGGAAAGTTTATTAAACAAAAACATTTTCCTAGATTACTTGTTCTTCTTTGCACTAAAACAAATATAGGTTATTATTCTGTTGTGCCACCTGAGATCACATTGGGCTGAATGAGGCCACCGGTGTAAATAATTCTCTTGTCACATTTCACTCAGTGTGATTTAGGACATAAGGAGGTCGGGAGGAGACGGAGAACGTCCTCATCTTCACACCAGCTCAACTACACTAGACAGACGGATAAGAATTAGCCCTGTAACACTGTGTACATCATTACATAATAAGACCCGGACGAGGGGCTTCAGGCTCCGAGTCAAAGTCACACAGTGCGTCCTAAAGGCCTCGTACGTATGCAACAGAGTGGACACGCCAGGAGAGGACACGTCCAGCCTCTAGAACAAACACTCGTCATCCGGCCGCTGCCCGAGGACGTGGACGGACGTTCTCCTCCGACGAGCGTTCGGAGGCTCCACAGTCGACTGCAGCGTTAGAAGTGATTAACGGCGTCGTTCCTCCGCAGACCACCGGGCTGCTGACGCAACGTCGCTGCAAGAGGAGGAAGACCTGAATCTGTGATTAAGACGAGGAGATGGAGACGGAGACGGAGCGGATTCTACTTTTCCTAAAAATAACCGGTTTTCAGACGGTCGGCGTTGAAGATAACGTCTCCGTGTTTACCTGACACTGTCATCACAAATCAACCGGCTGCAAACAAAAGGCTTATATTAGAACGTGGGGGTGAAAAGACGGAGGAACCGGCGAAAGACGTTTTCCAGATGTGCTTCTATTTCTAAAGCTACAGTTCAGACAGTTAGAAAAGGTTAGCGTCCGCGTTAGTGTGTTAGCTTGGAGATCAAACACACGTTCAGCGTTTTTCTACGACGCGATCAATGGTTCTGATCAGAGACGAACCGTTTCCATGGAGACTCAATAAAATGATCTGATCTGATACGTGTGTTCACATCTAAACACTAAATCACTACAGAAGATTATTGATGAGGAGCATCACAGCTACTGGAAATAGAACAAAAGGAAGGAGACAAAAGGAAAAACAAGGAGAGGAGGAGGAGGAGGAGGAGGAGGAGAAGAAAGAGGATGATGAAAAGGAGGAGAGGAGAAGAAAAAAAAAGGAAGAGGAGGATGAAAAGAAGGAGGAGGAGGATGAGGAGGAGAAGAACAAGGATATCTTTGCTATTAAATCCTACATCGAACACAGTGTTTGTTGTCACGTCGACATGATCGATGTTTCTCCAGAAATCCACCACATTTTCCTTGTGTTTTAAAGTCGTGACTCTTTATAACCACGGTTCTGGTAGGAAACATGAAACAGTCCCAACACATCATTATTAATCCCCTCAGAGCCTCATAGTATCTGCTCATGTTAACGGGAGGAAACGAGACTCTTTCTCAAAATCTACCGACGCAGACTCGATTCGATGAGCGGGGACTCGTCCGTCAGCTCCACTTTCACAACCGGCCTCCGGTTAATGATCCAGCTGTGAGAACGTCTCCACGCGGCGGGAAAACACCTGCAGCTAAACACTGAGCAAATCCCTCTGCAGCCGGTTCGACAGGTATCGACCTGGAAGTCACAAACCGAGTAAATAAAAACGGGCTGTGTTTGTTTGTAGTGGGGCCGGGCTGTATATTAGTATGTTATTGTTATGACGGTGGTGAAGGTGAAGATGTGTAAAAAAAAAAAGGAGCCGTGTCTGATGTTTGGAGGTTTTTTGGTTTCCTAAAAATTAACCAAACAACCAGTGTTGTCAGGATAAAGTTGCACTACTTTTTATGCAGGACTCATTTTTCACGCTGAGAAGTGATAAAAGTTGTCGCACATTAGTAACATAAGCTGCAGATAAAAGAGATCAGTAATATATGAATGGAAGAGGAGACAGGTGTCTGCTCCTTGAACCTATCAGCCAATCAGAAAACATTATTTCTGGTTGCTAGGTGAAATGGCCACATGGTAACCACACCCTCCACAAAACTATTTATTAGGTTTAGAGTAATATACTGATAAATTACCTTCAAACACACTCAAATAAACTCCAAGTTCAAAACTTAAGACCCTGTCTGGGTTTTCTAAAAGATGCTTGTGAAATTTTCACAGTGAACATTTTGCATTTTGACTGTAGTTGTGTTTTTATTCTGATTCCTCACTTCATTAGAGTCGTGAGTGTTTCTTCTTTGTAAACAGCGTCATTAAACCAGTTTTACTACCAGTGTGGAATTATTCTACAATATTCACTAATCACGACAATAAAATAGTTCATTAAGTCGATCGACCGCAGTAAATTCTTCTCTCAACAGGTAGAAAACGTTGTTAACTCCTGATCAGCCATGAAAAAATAAACACAGTGACATATACTCTTGGTTAAACCGCCCTAAGTTATAGTTTAGTTTTCATCTCTTAGTTTTGTGTCTCTTTACGTCTTTTTATTGTCATTTAGTTCAGTTTTGAAGCAGTAGTTCACCTCGTCCTGTTTGTTTCTGGAATAATCAGCTGGTGTCTTGTGGTCACTGGAAGGTATTTTAGTCAAATTGCATCTCTCTAATTAGCTCATTTCCTTTTCTTTTTTTAATAGTTTTGCATCTTATTATAACACTTTGCATCCACCAAGAGCAATTTCATTGTGTTTGTTTTTGCCTCTTTTGCTTTTTGTTCACATTTTGTGTAATTTTTCATTCGTTTGTTCACCAAATCACCTGTTTTTGGAGTTAACGTTGGCGTTAAAAGTAAAAACCTAAACGCGGCCGTGTAGTATGTGAACATTTCATTTCCTGCCTCAGTTGACATGTTTTGCCTTTCAAAACTATTCAAATGTCAAACAAAGCGAGTCCTCGGAGCAGACGAGGCCTTAAAGCTTAAAGCAAGCGTCAGTGTAAACAATGAAAAACTGAAAGTGGGCACGAGTTCTGTGATCGGCTGATCAGAAACAAAGCAGGACGAGGCCTCAGAAGATCACCTTCACTCTGAGATTATCTCTGGTTAATGGCTTAGAGGGAACAGCTGATCTGCACACTCCTTCACAACTAGAAGGCAAGAAGAACAAGTCTAGAAGGAGTTTTATTTCCTCCAAATAAACCCAAACCTTAGCTCACTGGTCTTGGTCATGTTATGAGCTGTAAAGGCCGATATTCGCCTCATTATTTAACATCGGCAAAAAAAGATGCCACGGCCGATTTTCGATTTCCTGTTTTCTCTCTTTTTTGTGCATTTTCGTTGTGTTTCCAAACTAGAAAGATTCACTTTATGCAGTTTGCAACACAGCGATATTTCAGCGAAGGTGGTTCTGTAACAAAGGATTTTAACACATCAAACCTCATGTGACATCTGGAAAACAAGCACGACACAGTGAACGTGCATTATGTGCAGGCCGCTTTACATTTAATGTATTTTTAGTTTTCACAAAAAATGCAGGTACTGAAAACATGTTCTCGTCGTTCGGTATCAGGCTAAAACCACACAAATGATTTTGTTGGGCAATGTAATACTGAAGAATTCACTGAGAACGTTATTTTTAAGAAAAGAACTTGAAATTGACACTTAAGGTTATTTTTGTTTTATAAATTTGTCTGATTGAATTTGTTTTAATAAAAGGATCGGATGAAGAGCTGAAAGACTCAAAAACAGTTCAGTAACGTAAATACCACAAGAAAAAACATCGGCCAAACTGGTATTTTAAACTTCTGTATCAGTGCATCACTAATTATTAGAAATAGATAACGGACCCAGTGTCTCTGGTTCCTAACAAGCCTATAAAATGAGCAGATAAGAGACTGTGTTGTGTTCTTCTTCATGCTGCATCTTCCTGCACTGGCAGAGAGAAAAGGAACCTGGTATGAGAAGCTGATGTAGAGTAAAGTATGACTGAGCTCTGCTGACAGATCTCATGTGCAGGCTACACTCAGATAAATCAGATAAATCAGATGAATGTGATAAAGTTGAGGAAGTCCGTCTGAAGGACTCGGAGCCTGAGGTCTGTGCAGTCGTGCTGCAGGGTCACTGCATCGTAAGATGGATGCGTACGACTGGTCTTGTGAGATTAGTCCACGTGTGAGGAAAATCCAAAACAAAGACATAGATAGAAGCTGCAGTGTGAGACGACTGGAGCTGATTGGATTTAAAACGTATGACGACAGAGAAGAGCAAAGACACATGAGACATAAGAAGCTGGAGGAACTTCCTCAGTCTCCTAGAACCAAAGCAGAACCATTTAACCTGCAAATAAATGTTCTGTAATGATTTTTAAGCTAAACCTGCTTCATTTTTTTTCATCCAGTATTTTTTAAGTCCATCTTTGTCAAAGTGAAGCCACAACTGTGCGAGAGTTACAGCTCATTCACAAAACACCTTTCAATGGAAACAAGGCGCAATTATACTCTCACTGAAATTTCAAAAATAGTGCTTTTATTTTGGGAAAAAAACTATAATGGAAGCGAAGCTTATGAATCTGTGCGACAGTTGCAACACGAACCGACTCCGGCTGCTACATCACAACAATGAACACAAAAAGCAGACTGATGCTCTGACTGCAGATTGTCCAATGTGAGGATTTGCTACTTATTGATAAAAGATAAAACTATTGTTCATCAGCAGATATAATTCTTTTAAAGGCAAAGTATTTAACCGGTTAAAGAGGAATATTATCACTAGAGTGGCCCATGGGTGCATGATGTTTGAGGCTGATAACACGAAGCAACTGTCTGCAGGAGTAAAGGATGCATCACATTTCTAAAAACCTCTCAAATATCTAAAGCTAAAGCACCTTTACGCTCTCATGATGTTGTTTTTCACATGTATGGATATAAAAATGCCATGGAAACACTTTTTTAGCGTTTTTCCCGTCGTTGTTGTTGTTTTTTTTGGTCATTTTTGCTTCTACCTCTTATAGAGGATATGCAGTGATGTCACTTCCACCTGGGCCACACCCCAAAGAAGCAAAAACATGGTGACATGTGTCAGTAAATACAGAGAGACCAGGAAAAAAGTGCATTATCAGATCAAATTAAGGACAAATGGACTCATCAATGATCCATATAATCTACCAAATAACAAATGGTCCATGAACAGTGACATGTGCCAGAAACCAGTTGTCCTGATATTTATATGGACCTGATTTCAACGCCAGGAAATATTATACTAAAGTACGACCTTTGTACTAAAGCACTCCCTTATTTGGAAAAGTGAATTAGTTGCAGATAAGTTAGTTTTAGTTCTTTTCATTTTAGTTTATTTGATAAATGTAGCTAAATAAAAGATGCTAACGCTAACAGCTTTACTGAGAAGTAACGTTAGCTGTACAACACTGTAGCTTTAAAAGGACGATGAGGAGCGATCACAAATATTCAGTTTATTGTTTTATTGTTATTTATTGTTGAACTGAAATAGTTACTGTCGACTGTAACTACATCAAAACAACAACATCCACAAACTGATCTGACAGAACCTCCAGAAACGCACCTGAAGAAGTAACTTAAGGTTTGACTTCATCTATAAATACAGAATAAATTAACATTACCTGACACTAAATGAACCACAACACCAGGTTTCTGGGTCTGGATTCCAGTATTTTCTTCTAAAGCAGCGTCTATTTTTACAATTTAGCTGCTATTAAAGCCTGTGATTCAAGCTAATGCTGCTAATCTCCACGTTCAACTGTCACTTGTTGCCGCTCAGTGGCCGTAACCATGGAGACGTCAGACAGCTGTGACATCACATACCCTCTATTCTTATTTTATTATATTCTCATGTCTTGCTCATATATGTTCTTTTCTTAACTCGTGACTCTTGGACAAAGTCATTTCCCTGCAGGGATCAGGAAAGTGAATGTGACCAGTTCTTTTTAAGTCCATCTTTGTCAAAGTGAAGCCAAGACTGTGCGAGAGTTACAGCTCATTCACAAAACACCTTTCAATGGAAACAAGGCGCAGTTATACTCTTGCCGAAATTTCAAAAATAGCGCTTTTATTTTGGGAAAAAACTATAATGGAATCGAAGCTTATGAATCTGTGCGACAGTTGCAACATGAACCGACTCCGGCTGCTACATCACAACAATGAACACAAAAAGCAGACCGATGCTCTCGTGCATTCAGCTCCCGTGACAGTGGACAAACATCAGTCTATTCAAATCTTAAGTCTTATTTTCTCTTACCTGTGCAAAGGGGAAGTGGAATCCCCATGAACAACCATCAGTGGGTTTAAAGCTTCCTCTCTGAATAGACGCTAACGCTCCAGCTCCACCACCACAACAACACAACGCGAGCAGGGAGAGCAGGACTACGCCGGCTGGTCGGGCGTACGGCAACACAACCACCAAAGCCCCCCCCCTCCCCTCCCCACGCTCCTTACATAAGAGGCCAGATGACATCTGAACAGGCTCGGGGAGGGTTGGGATTAAAGAACAAGGAGGGAGGAAGGAGAGGGGAGGGGGGGGGGCAGCGAGCGACAGAAAGGGAGGAAGAGGAGGGAGGAGGAGAGGGGAGGGAGGGATGGACGGAGCTGCTGGTCGACAGGAAGTCAACAAACAGGAGGGAGGGAACAAACAGCGAAGACGCCAACTCAAGACGATGAAAAGGAGGAAGACGCCTTTTGTTTTTAGCTTTAAAACCTTAAAAGCTGCAAAAATAGGATTTAAATCGATGCAACTCTTCACAAACTAACGCAAATCCATTGGACGAGCAGCTGGAATGAACATCATGCAACCGTTAACATTTCAGCTCTTCCTCTCACTGTGAATATTTACTACAGCATAAAAAATAGTGAGAGCATCGTTTGGGATTAATCCAACAGAAAAAAAAAAAAACACAGCCACAATTAATTATTACCACCATAAACAGTCCAACCCCTAAAACTAGATTCTTCTCTAACGTCTCAGGAACGTTACAGTTATTTCTTACCGACGGATTCATCGTCTGCGCCTGTTTCACATCCTGTGGGTTTGTTTTTTTTATAGAGCAGAGATTCAAAGCGTCATTCGTGATGATATAACGCGAGAAACCGAAGGAAATGTACTTAAACCGGAGGCCGCAGATATTCTCCATTAACAGATTAACTGTTAAGCTTAAAAAAAAAAAAACACTGGGAGGAAAAAAAACAACACGACTTTACAGGACAATTTGATTCACAAATTCAACAAAATTCAATCCCAAACTCGTCGTTTTGGACTTGATGACGCCCTGTAAACAACACATGTAACTATCACACGCATGCATCAGGCAGCTCCACAGCTCCCAGCATGAATCCACTATCCCACATCCTCCTCGCGTCGCTGCTATCAACCGATCGCTGCAACATGACACCGCGTCTTAATTACCGCGATTCGTTGGCGGGACGATCGTTGACACAGCTGAGAACAAATTAGCCGAGCAACTTGAAATCACACACGCACACAGACACACACAGACACACACAGACACACACACAGAGCACGAGGAGCTGATACGGAGGAGGCAGTCGCTGCAAACACAGGAGACTTTGGATGTTGGGTTATCTGAGGCTGGGCCCCCCCCCCCCATGTGTGACATTCAGGAACCTTGAAGATGACCCAGCGAGACAAAAGCAAAACTAAGAGCACGCCTCCACAAAACACACAAACACCGTGGACGTGTTTTACACCCGACCACACCTGGCCTCCGGCATGCGGCAGGTCGACATACAAGTCAAACGCCCGGGTCTTTTGTTCTCTATCAAATAAAGTACACTCACCGCACTTCCTCTGTTCTACTATTAGAAATATGGAACCATGTGACGTTTGCACGGAGCAGGAGAGTTGAATTAAATAAGAGGCAGCTGGAATTATTCTTACGAGTTCATTAACATGTGATAAAAAATCATTATTTACATTCTTCCAATTTCTTTTGTGTCTCTTTGTGTTTTTTTTTTGGTTGTTGTCATTTCTGGTCATTCTGTATCTCCAGTCATTTAGTTTAGTTGTGAAGTAGTTGTGCACCTTTTCGCCATCGTTTCGTGTTTCTTGTAGTTATTAGAAGTTGCTCTAGTCAAACTGCATCCGTTTTGTTTTTCTAATAGTTTTGCATCTTATTATAACACTTTGCATCCACCAGGAGCATTTTCATTGTGTTTGTTTTTGCCCCTTTTGCTTTTTGTTCACATTTTTCACTCATTTTTACACCCAATCATTTGTTTCTGAAGTGGTTTTGCACTTAATTTGACAGTTTTTTTGTTGTTGTTGTTTTGCATTTTTTGTGTTTTCTCTCTTTGTAGCTGCCTTGTATCTTGTATCTCGTCATTTTGCCTAGTGTCTAAATTGATTTGCAACTGACACAGCACATTTTTGGAGTTGTTTTGCACCTTTGTGTGGCGTTTTGCATCTATTTGCATCCATCTGTGCTAGTTTTGTGTCTCTTTTGTTGAAGCTTCCAGGTCAGCGACACTCTTCAGGCCTCTGAGCCTGTGAACTGTAATTTACTGCATCATATTTTAAATTCTCCGACATGTTTTTTAAACTCTTAACTTACTTGTTTGATAGTAGTTTTGCATGTTAATGTAACACTGTGCATCTCCCAGGAGACATTTTGTGTGTCTTTGTGTGCTCAGCACCATGGAGCTGTTTCTGAGTTGCTTTCTATGTAAAAATCATTTTGAAATAGTTTTTCAGCTGCATTGAAACTCGTTTCATCCGTCTTGGGTTGTTTTGTGCTTGTTGGGCCCTTGTTGCGTCCCCCTGCAGCAGTTTTGTGTCTCTTTTGTTTTTGGACTTCTGAGCCTGCATCATATTTTATATTCTCTTAAGCATTTTAAAACTCTTGGAACTTGTGAATACAACTGCAACATAACTGTGGTAGAAGGTTGAACACATCTCCTCAAAGCACTAAGGTTTCCCAGGAGATGTTTTGTGTGTTTTATATTTTACTTTTGTTTGTCATTTATATCCCTCCAGTCCTGCACCACTTTTTTTACTTTACAAAACACACGAAAAGGAAAACTGTGTAATGCATGACGCCACATCTGGCCCGTGAGACGCTGCAAACACTTTTTAAAGGCCTCATCTTTCATCATCAGCAGCTCTTCCACCGCTCATCATCCATGTTACTACACTGTCATTACCGGCGATGATCACATCCCTCAACAGGTCACACGCACAATCCAAGAGGCAGCGTTGGCTCGTGCTCACTCAGCTCAGAGTCACATACTCAAGAGTTTTACAAAAAAAACGGTGTCTGGGTTCGAAGTTGACATCTGACACTTGGTTTCACCCGACGGAAAAGTTAAGGTTAACAAAGCTTTTTGTCTAGAAACCCTGAACATGACTTAGTGCACAGGTGTCAAACACACCAGAGGGTCTAATCTGACCCAAAGCATTAATTTGCTTAGTGCGAAAACTACATAGAAGACTGAAACTTTTCAATGAAAATAACTATGATTCCTAATCTGTCCAATGTTTGATTCGGAGAAGTGGAACCGATTTTTCTTATTTATTTATTTATTTTTTAAAGAAATGGGGGATAGTTTATTAAATGCAAACTTTAGCCTAATTCACTTGTTCCAGACAGACAGACAGACAGATAGACAGATAGATAGATAGATAGATAGATAGATAGATAGATAGATAGATAATTTATTCATACCGAAACTACTACATTTTTTTGGAAGTTTAAATTGCTGGAGTGAAACTGAACCCAAGGACAAAGAGTGTTAGTAAATGTGAAGGTAAGAGGAGGCTTAAATGAATTATTTCTTCATAATTAAACAGTTTTCATGTCATTTAAACAGACGTACGAGTGAACACACATCTGTTTCTACATCTACTGTAGTAAAACGCCGGCTATGGACTCGTACAAGCCTCCAGACTAAGAGGAAGATGTTCTAACTGATGAAGAGGAGGAGTTCTGGTGGTTCCTCTCATCCTGATCCAGACTGAAACACACTCACACAGACACACACACACATTGTTGACAACCAAACAGATGATCAGGCCTCTGCAGGAAGACAATCACACACTCACCACATTTCACAGACTGGGACTTGAATTAAGTTGCACTTTGTGCACATTACTTACATTTTCTCTGTACATATTTTTATTTTTTTCTAAAGGTGTTGATATTTTTCATAAGTTTCTTATTAAATGTCTGTGTACTGCATTTGTCCTCTTTAAGTTGGGAGTCTGCAAAATTTTGTTATGTTCTCATAATGACAATAAACTCTTGATTCTTAAAAATAAAACTCATTCTCTGGAGGTGGTTTGGTTATTTAGTGGTTGATGAACTCTGGTGAGTATTTAATAATCTAGTCTGATCATTTCAGGACCTCAGACCAAACCACAGAGACACAATCACCACATAATAATGTTTTAAAGCACATTATGTTAGTTAAGTAGGTTAATATTATCAATAATGCTTTTAATTTTTAGTAATAATACGGATATTTCACAGTTGCAGCAGCAATATATAGACACTCTAAATCGTGCATAATATATAACAAAATACAATAAAATAAAATAATACAACACACTAACCGCATAAGGTCAAAAAAAAATCCAGTAGTTTGAGGCGTTAGCAGCGTTGGCAGCATTAGCCGCGTTAGCTTTCCGTTAAACCGTTACCAAGCAGCACACCCCTCCACCTAACCGTCCACACTTTGCATATAAAAGCAGCTCGGTGCTCTAAACACGGAGGCAAAATATTATTATTTTTTTCCAACCACAGCCGTGAGGCTTCATTTCAAAAAAACACTGTATTTTATTTGATTTTGGTTTAGCTAGCCGGCTAGGCTAACGTTAGCGCGGGTTAGCTCAAGTTGAGCGTTAGCAGTTAGCTTGGCTTGGTGCTGCAATTGCAACATAAAGAGACGATCCAGCGGAGTTATTAAAGTGAATATTAATTTATTACGTGTGTAGTAGTGAGGTAACGTTACCTGGGATCAACCCAGGTGTGAATACAGGAGACAGATGCTAATGTTGCTACCGTTAGCTACTGACAAGACCGAGGGAGGGAGGGGAGTGGGGGCTGTCTGTTTAGCTGTTTAAATTTATTATTTAGCCAATCATCACATAATACTACATTTTTTATTTTTTTGCAAACAGAGGAGACTTAATGAGTACAAACGCAAACCGCCGATGTGTATTTGAACACGTTTGATTGAGATCGTTATTCTGTCCGATAATGACACCGCAGTGAAACAACCTGAATGATTCTTCTTTACTGGAGGCCATCGGTAATAAATCAGTCAATAAATAGATAAATAGATCGATAAATAGTTGCTCATGACTGTAACAGTCTCTGATATACAGTATAGCTACATGCTACATGCGAGTCTGGGATTACTTCCACTATTTACATCAACACAATATCCGTCTATATATATTTATATACTGCACACAGGTCAAATGCAAGTGTGTGTTTGAGCTGTGTCCGATCGTTGTACTTTACCTTGATATCCTCTGCGGTTCGCAACGGAGACGGCGGCGAGGAGTTCTCCTATGTTGGTGGAATAGAAAGCTATCGGGCTAGCTCACAGCGAGGCTACTACCTCCAGCAGCTTTTCTTTCCCGAGCAGCGGCGGAAGAGCAGGAGGAAAATAAATCTTGGCCTGAAACAGCCAAACCCACGAGTACCTTTCCTTCCAACGGAATAATCCTCAAACTCCCATTAATAGCAAAGCACGGCTGTATAAAAACGATTCGTTTGACGCATTTACATTCCCGTTACTGAGTCTAGCCCTGGATTTTTGTGTTTTTGCTCAGCTCGTTTTGCGGTTCGGGGCTGCTTCTTTTCGCCCTATTGTCAACACTGCTGGGCTCAGACCATGGCACACATAACACAGGTGCAGCCTAGCGTGCTGATTCAGCGTCACGGGCGGTCGTACGACGCCGATTGGCTGACGCGCGCAACATTCGAGATTATGATTGGCTGCCGGGAGCAACGTCCAAAGCTGTGATTGGCTGCCGGGAGCTGTCAATCATCCGCCGGATCAGTCGGTTAGGTTGAAGAGGAGAAGGGGACAAGGGAAGCGATCTGGCCAGAAAGTGAAGAGTTGTGGAGCCGGAATGAGGTTAGAATGAGGTTAGACCCGTCCCAGGCCCTGCCCCGGAGCCTCTGCGCTCCCTGCCCGGACTCCGACGGCCCTTTAGCCCCGTTCAGCGCTTGGCTCCAGCCCGGTGTGAAGAGGAGTGGGTTTCTGTGCAAGCCCCGAGATTAAGAGAGGGATATTCTGCAGGAAGAGTTACATAACTGAGACATACAGGTCTCCTCTGTCACTGCTCCACACGCTTTATTCCAGCCCGTCTGCAGCGTTAGAACTACATTTGATCCAAATAATAATAATAAAAAAGAGTTTTAACATCTTATTTAACCCTTTATGGGACAAGGAGCCACGTTTTAAATTGTGTCCCTGCTCCTCTCAGGTTTAGAAGCAAGATCAAGATTCAAGATCAAGGAAACATTCTCAGGTCAGATATTAGTTTGCATGGTTCCACCTCTGTGTGAACTCTGAGTTATTAGGTTCCATGAATAATGGGAAAGTTCTCAAGATAGAACGATAAGAGGTTTTGCAGTGAAATCTATTTTTGTACCTGCAGCCAGTAGTAAACCAAGTACAACAGGAGAAAGAGAAGTAACAGCACACAAGCTAAAATAAAATAAAATTGAACAAAATGAAATATAAACTTGTAAAGTTAAAGGTGGCAGCTCGTACGTACGACGCTGAGATGCTCAGGTCCAGTTCAGGCTCAGAGGAGCAGACGGAAGAACAGACGTTTCTTTATTCGACCAAATCATTTATTGCAATAACACACACAAACACAACAGCAGATTTGCCAGTAACGGTGATGTTGTGGAATAGTTTCTAATTAAAAATGAATGAATGTGGAGTGTGAAAAGGTGGAAGGTGTCTGTGTTTTACAATGTTTTTACAAGTCGTATATTATTTTTTTTCGACATTTTGTCTCTAATTTTAATGTGTGTGTCCACTTTAATCTGAAAGGAATGTAATACATTTTTTGTGTGTATTTTCTTTTTGTTTAAATGTATTATATACATAAGTTTTGTGTTTTATAAATGCAAATGAGTGAAACTGTGTGTTTTGACATGTAATATATTGTGTGTATTCAGCTTAACTGTGATCCTTAAAGTAAGTTAATAAATAAATGGAGCCCAGGGTCCAGGATCTTCTTGGTCCTTCACCTGCAACGTTTAGTATAAATGTGGTTCAGGTTTAGGGAGGGGGGGTTCTGATGGTCCGGTCCACTGAATGGACCCCCCCCCGATGAGGACCAGGAAGTCCTTCCCCGTTATTTTAGTTTATGACACAATAATAAGCTGCAAATAACAACAACTACAGACGTTTCCGTTTGTTCTAGTGGAGACAAGAACATGTTAATATTTACATCCTCCACTCTGACTCCAACACATAAGGAATCACTTTACGTTTGTTGGAAAGTTGCAGGTAAAATCCTCTATGTAATATCTTCTGTGTAAAATCACTTTGCAATTTCACGCTGTGAGTCAGATTGGACCCTCTGGCTTTTCCGTATGTTCACGTTCTTCAGCCAGAAAATAAAACTTTCATTTAAATTATTCTCACTGACGCATTAACGTGCAATAAATTTCTTTTTTAGTTGTTGTTGTTGTTGTTTATCTGTGTCGTCACTTTTTCTCCTCAGGTTGATCTGACGTCTCTTTGTGTCGATCAGTTTCTAATTCTCTGCTCAGTTTGTCTGGTTTTGTTGTAGTTTTATTTCTCGATGTCGTCACATTGAGTGTTTTGCTCTGGTCTGTCACCAGGTTTATAAACTACATTTGATCCAAATAATAATAAATGAATAGTTTTATTAGTAATGTTTTATTAAGTTCTTCAGTCTTTCCTGAAAATGAAATAAAAGCTGAAAACCTGTTCTGCAATAAGACAAAGACGCGTTATATAATGAATCGCACCATGTGATGCATCAGGAATCAGGAACAGTTCAGACTGATCATCAGTTTTAGTCCATTTCTTGATCTAATCATTTGCTTTGATGCAGTTCATCATTTTATTGTTCAGCTGTTTGTATATTTTCAGGTTTGTTGCATCTTATTAGAACATGTTACATCCAGGAGACATTTTCTGTCTCGTTGTGTTTGTTTTGTGTCATTTTGTGTCATGCAGCTGATTTACGTCCCATAATCATTCAGATAGTCTCACATCTCACATTCTTAAACTTTCTCAGATTATTGTTGTTATAATTAGTGTTTTTTTTGCACCTTTTTTGTTTTTTCTATTTATTTGCATCTTTCTCGTCTGTTTTTAGGTGAATTTATCCGTCATGTTGTGTCTCAGTTTGTCTTGTGTCTCTGAAGAACAGTTTAATGTGATGACACCATCATGTCATCAAACTTTAAGGGTTTTACTCCTTAATACTTTCTTCTCTCTGCTGCTGCTGCAGATGGAAAAACCCTGATTTACTCGTTTCCTGTGAATCATCCACAAACTCTTTCATTCATCTTCTAATAATAATGAGTCACGTCTCATCACGTTAACCACTCATCATTCCAGCATTTCTGCAAAAAGCTCATTCATGGTCTTTGTCTCTTTTTAAAGACAAGACTCTGAAGTTTCTATCACTACAGTCACTGACTTTTATCAATGAAACCAGAACAAAATGACTTATTGCATCATGCAGCATTTACTCAAACTGGAGTCCAGAGCTCTGACTGGTTCATGGAGCTGCTGCTGTCCCATAAACCACCAGAGGAACGATAAAGGGTTAAAAATGAATAAAATCTATGATGGTATCAATCAAGACTCGTTAAGATGAACTGAATCCTTTTACGAGTCAAACACACTCGTCTGTAGCATCATGTGTGGTTCACTCACACTTTTAAATATTAGACAGTTCAGAGGAAGAAGAAGAAAAAAACATCAAGTTAAAATGTTAATTAATATATTTATTTCATTTCCTTCTGTCCAAAAGTCAAACTGGACGAGCTGAAACTCATAACTTAAGAATAAATTTACAGGTGGTTGTGTGACGCTGAATGTTCCTGCTCTGATGTTCTGACGCTGCAGCAGAACCACAGAAGAAGAAGAAACAGTTTTACTTCTTCTTCTCTCTCTGGTAGCCGTGTTTCTTGTGCGGTCTGGACTTCTGCCTTAAAGTCGAGTCGCTCTTCATGGACTCCCTCTTTCTCGCCGTGAGCTCCTCCCCCCCCGGTTTCCATAGCAACAGCTGAGCGTCCTCCCCGCCGGTGACCAGGGCTTCGCCGGCCGCGTCCCACAGGAAGCAGCGCACCGTCGCAGAGTGACCACCCTCCAGGCTCCTCAGCAGGCGGAGGCCTCGGCCGTCGCACTCCATCAGGTGGAGGTCGCCGCCGTTCTCCCCGCCCACCACCAGCAGCCTCTGCGCCTCCTCCAGCCACACGCCCCCCACCAGGTAATCCAGGCGGCCGCCGCCGTCGCCCAGCGGGGTGAGGCTGCGAGCGTCGGCGGCGCTGAAGACGGTCAGAGGCTCGTCCGTGTCCAGCTGGCTCAGGTCCCACAGGTGCAGCCCCTCGTCGTGGCTCAGGCAGAGCAGCCGGTCGTAGGCGGCGCCGCTCCAGCACACGGCGCCGGCCGACGAGTCGCTGTTGCAGGTGGCGAGCAGCGCCTCCTCCTCGGCGCCCCGGCTCAGGTCGAACACGTTGACCAGGCCGTCGGTGGAGCCGGACGCCAGGCGGTCTTTGTCCCGGGGGTGGAAGCGCACCTGCGTGATGTCATCACTGTGCGACTCGGAGTAGACCCCGAGGAGGCCGCCGCCGCCCGGCTTCCTCGTGTCCCAGAAGACCAGGAAGCTGTCCTCGTCGTTGAGCTGCTCGGTGCCGGCGCACAGCAGCGCGTCGCTGCAGCTCAGGTCCAGGCTGCAGTAACTGTGAGACGCGTCGCTCTTAAACACCTGCACCGACTCGGACCCGGGACAGCGGACGTCCCACGCCCGGACCGTCCCGTCGGCAGAGCCAGAGTACAGGAGGTCAGAGGAGGTGTGGGCGAACGTGACCCCACAAAGAGGCCCCGTGTGTCCCCGATACTCCCCCACCTGGTTCAGAGTGTCCTTGTTGTGCAGGTGGACGGTGAAGTTGGAGCAGGACACGGCCAGGAGACCCGTCCCCTGCAGGGACACGTCCAGCAGGTAGGTGGGCTCCTCCGGACGGGACCGCCGGACGATGGACAGGCCTTTGAGTTTCTCCTCCAGACCGTCCATGGAAGCTCAGTCCGATGAGGCCAAACTAATCCGGGCAGGAAATGAAACCATCAGTGCTGAAAAATTCAACTGTTCAAGTAAAGACTCAAAAATCTAAATATGTTCTGATTTCCTGGTTGTTTTTCACACACTGAGCATGTGAGGACTCAAACATAGAACTAAAGATCAACAAGATTCGTCTTTGTAATTTAGCTCAATAAAACAAATGCTTTAATTCTAATGCTTATTATAGATTAGTATTAGCCATCTTTTTTCACAGGTTTCTTCCAGTTAAATAAAATCCTAAATTATTTGGGTGCTAATACATAGGCCGAATGATGCAGCACAGGATGGGTTTGTACACGGTTGTTAATTATTAGTAAGTGATTCGTTTATATTTGTCATTAAACGAAAAAACCCTAAATTTGCTAATTTTTCTGTTGAGTTCTGCGGAGATATATTTTATTTGACATAAGAAGCAGAAACATCGCCGTTTCCTTCAACCATTATCTTGTAAATGTAAAATAATAATAATAATAAATGTGATGTGTGATAAATGTTGAAGCTAACCTACCTGTTTCTATAATTTTCCACAAATAGAAGAAAAACGTCTAAACTTTACATTAACGCTTCTTCTCGTCAGTCGCCAATTTTTGTAAAACGCCGCAACATGTGGTGAAAATAAAATGATTTAACATTAATATTAATAAAAAACAAAACTTTCAAAATAAACTAAAAATATAGTCACGCCGTTTAAACTCAAATCACGCATGGAGGAAGTTTTCGGTGTCACGGTATCAACAGTCCGTGCGGAACCTTAACTTCAAAAAGAAGGTTCCGCTTCTCTTCAACGCTTATAAATATACTTTATTTTTTATATTTTGACTTTATATGTATTCATTAACATATTTTAATTGATTTGTATTTTTATTTCTTTATATATTTACTTAAAATATATATAATTAAACGTTAAAGGTAATCGTGTGTCCGTCATCGTCCAACAGGGGGCAGCAGAATATCTATAAACTGAACCACATCTGCTTCTTGTTTTAAACCTTTTTGGGGTCACGTTGTATCCCTTTAGACTTTGAGGCCATTAAACATCATTTCGGCCACTTTATAGTCATTTAATGTCAATTTAGAATCTGTTTGCGGTGATTCTTATTGTCTAATGTCATTTCATGGCCTTTTGCATGAGTTTGTGTTACTTTAGGGCTGCTCCATTTTTATTTGCATTGTTTTACGAATGTTTTTTTGTGACTTTGGGCTTTTAAGAATCGTTTCATGACCACATCAAGTCTTTTCCTGTCATTTGTGACCTTGTTCTGTGTCTATTTATGTTTATTTATGTCTCATTTCAGACTCTTCGTGGTCATTTTACATCATTTTGAAAACGTTCAGGCTCTTTTGGAATCATTTAGTGGCCACTTTCTGGCCATTTTGCATCAGTTTGTGTTACTTTAGGGCTTTTCTGTGCCTGTTTCTGTTTATTTGTCGTCCTCTTGCCTTTGAATTGGGCTTTTAAGAATAGTTTTGTGACCACATCCAGTCTCCTCATGGTCACTTAGTGATGATTTTATCCTTTTATCTTTAATTTGAGCATCTTCGGGGCCATTTTGTATTCGGTTAAAGTCGTTTTTCAAAACTTTGCGAATGTTTTTCATCATTTTCAGTCTCTTTACAGACATTTTATGCCACTTTTTAAGGATTTTGTCACTTGTGACCTTGTTCTGTGTCTATTCATGTATATTTATGTCTCTTCGGGGCCATTTTGCATTCGGTTAAAGTCATTTTTTTCGTGACTTTGAGAATGTTTTCCATCTTCTTGAGTCTCCTCAGTCACTTCACATCTCTTTCTAAAGATTTTAAATGTTTTTTGTGAATGTTTTCTGTCACTTTAAGACTGTTTCACATCACTTTTGTGGTCCTTTCGTTAAGTTTCCATCAGGACACGTAACCAGCTCTTTGCAGCTTGAAGCCGCCTCTGCAGCAGGTGTCTTTGCGTCTTCAGTCCCGTCTTTGTGACTCAGTCTTTTCCATCCAGACGTCCACTGAGCTTCACCCACTGCTTCTCCATCACCTCCAGGAAACAAAGCTACAGCCTCTCTCTCTGGTTCGGCCGCTGGCAGAGTCGACTGGAAAACTGGTCGTCACACCACGAAGCATCTGCAGCGTCGCGGTCTCCTCAGCGGATTAAATAACATCACCGCTCCCAAACTCCACGGACCGAGGATCCTCTGCTACGAGTTTCATCTGAGGGGAGATTCCAGGACGATCTCTTTGTAACTCTGATGGAGGAACGGACAGAAACTCTGGACTCAGTGAGGTTGAGCCCGTTCATCACTTCATTGATCCAAAAAAAGCATCAACAGACTGAATCTTTGAATCTGAAGCTCTAGAAACAACATCTGACATCAGAAGAAAATCTCTGATCCTTTCTTCCTGTCAGTGTTTGGAGAATATCTCTCCTTCTTTCCACCGTTAGTTCCTCTTAAAAGTCGTCCTCTGTGCTCTGAACCTGCTCAAATAATAATAATAAAAAAAACTTCCTTTCATATAGTTTGAGGCTGAAAACTACTAACTTTTTGCTTAAATCTTAGATCCAATTTAACCTTTTAAATGTATTTTTTTAAACAAAAAGTCACAGATGTGGGGTCAGTTACATCCAAAATTACTTATTTTCAATGTAAAAAAATTAAAAGATTTTTTTTTTTGTTGCCGATTGTGTTTTAAATCAAAATTTATGTAAAATTAAGGTTCATCAACAAAATATAATCTGTCCATTAGCTGCTATGCGCTGAAGTTATGATCCCATTCTGACTGTTTTTGCCACCAACAGTTTATTCTTTCTGAATAACTTTTATCTTCGCCAGGACCTATTGTTGACTGTGACGGGAAATTCTTAGAAAACATCGTGATTCCTAGAAGTTTCTTAGAATTTGGCCACTGGAGTGGAAACGTCCCTGAGGACAAACAGGACGCTCCTCGTCCTCGTCCTCGTGCAGAGACCTGTGAGGACTGAGGATGGATTTAATAAAATAAAAAGACGTTATCAGCAGCTTTTAACTTCATTTCATCTGATTATTTTTTATTTTACTCAAGTTCACACAAAAAGAAAGAAAAGCCTCGTTTTGAATCAGATCCAAACATCAAACAGGGTTTAAACGAGAAACTGTTCATCAGGAATCTTCTCATTTATTTTCGACACAAAGTGCAAAAAGCAAACAGACGTCTGACAGGAAACCGGCTGAGTTTTGGTCGTTTCTCTCGGATCCAGAGATTCGAGAGCGGAGCACTTTAAACGGTTTGATTAAAACGCTGCAGCGGGAGAAGGAGAAACGAGGGACCGGAGCCGGGCACAAAGACTTCTGGAAGCCATTTCCAAGATGGCCGCTCTCATGGACTCTGAGGTCAAACTTCAGGAAGGTTACAGCAAGAATATTATTCATATCGTTTCCTTCCAGATTTTAAAAAAGTGTTTACAAGAAAATAATCAAACTGTTAGGAGCAAAATGATGAATAAAATAAAAAATCAACTTAACACGGTCTCTGCCCGGCTCACGGGAGAAGCAGTGCATTCTGGGAACAGTGCATTCATTTTAGGACAGTACCGTTTGACACAGGTCAGCTTGAATCAAGGCAGAAAGAAAAGTCAGAGAAAAGGTTAAATGTCCTCATTGTGCCCTGGAGCAAGGCACCGACACGAACAAACATCGGGACGAAGCAGACGACACGTCCCTGAAAGAATCTGAAGTTTAGAGTCTCTTCATGTTTTAATCTTCCAGCATCACAACGTACAAACGCTGAGGTTTAGGAGAAGAAAGAGCACTTAGAGGATTTTATAAAACGTGACCTGTCTCATCACTGAGCTCTGCTTATTAAACCCACTTCTACCTGAAAAGGTAAAAAGACTAAACCTGCGGCAGCTTTGGTCAAGGCCTCGTTCGCGTTTCTGGATTTTAAAACTTGCTCTTTTTTAGTTTTTCTTCCTTGTTCAGGTATGAACACACCAAACCAACATCAGACAAAACTGGAAACTGCAATGATCAGCTGGTTAATAAGACCAGCAGGTGGCAGTAGTCTGCATTCATCATTCAAAAGGAGAAACAGGAAAAGCTGCTATTAGCTAGGAGGCTAGGAAGGGCTACTATTAGCTAGGAGGCTAGGAAGGGCTACTATTAGCTGGGAGGCTAGGAGGCTAAGAAGAGCCACTATTAGCTAGGAGGCTAGGAAGGGCTACTATTAGCTGGGAGGCTAGGAGGCTAAGAAGAGCCACTATTAGCTGGGAGGCTAGGAAGAGCTACTATTAGCTGGGAGGCTAGGAAGCCACTATTAGCTGGGAGGCTAAGAAGAGCCACTATTAGCTGGGAGGCTAAGACGAGCCACTATTAGCTGGGAGGCTAGGCAGCTAAGAAGGGCTACTATTAGCTGGGAGGCTAGGAAGAGCTACTATATATAAATATTTGTGGATTTTAATGTTCAGAAGATTCAAGCTTTGTTTAGCTTCATCACTTCCTGTTTCTTCTCCTTTGAGCTGATCAGCCAATCAGATCAACTCACAGCAACAGACACGTCAGGAAAAAACAGAGTCACAGTCGGTTTGGTAAAACAGGAAATCTGACATAAATAAAATCTGTTCTTTTTCTTCCAAAAATCTTTAAATGTGAAACTAGTTGTACACACAGCTCTTGGTTTTAAGGCATCTGATGTCTGCATGTTTGACATTTAACTGGTTCCACAGGCAGTGTTCTTGGCAAAGGTGCTTAAAGAGTGGGAAAGTTGAGTTTAGTCCATTTATAAAAAAAAAAAAAAAAAAAAAAGGTCAGGAGCTTTAAAGGAGCAGTGCACGATTTTTTTTTTTTTTTATCTCAAACTGATGTTTCTACAGTAGCCCAGAAGGAACAAACCAAACAGGGAACCCACACATTTAGAAAGATTCAGTTGGTTTCAGTCTACATCTTCGCCACCAGATGGCACTAAACCAAACACACTGGTCCTTTAAACCTACGATAATCTGCACAATTTCAACTTTTTCTAAATTGGAGTTGAAGTTCTTGAAGTTCTTTTTCTAATTTTATTGAATTCCTGGTTGTTGTGACGATGCTACACTTAGTTAAGAAGCTGAACTGGAATTTGTGTCTAATAATAATAACAATAATAATAATAATAATAATAAACCTGTGCTTTGTCTGAATGAAGGTAAAATCTTTGGAGATCTTTTTTTTTTTAACAGTCATAAAAACGTTTTTAAAGTTGTCACTATAAAAGATGTAAATGTTGTATTATTGTCAGAATTAAGATTAAATTAATAGTTTAAACTTAAAATGATAAAAAAAATGCCTAAACAACATCCAGAACGAAGTCTTAAAATCTTGCATATTTTTCTTTAAATGTCATAAATGCTCCTCTTTATTTATTTCATAAATTATAAAAATCTTTCCCATTTTCCTCCCAGTGGTTTCCACTTCCGTCTTTTTCTGGTCCCAAAAAACTCCCAAACTAAGATTTCAAAATGCCTAAGTATATATTTTAAATTTGCCTGAGTCATCATGTCCTAACCTCCTGAAACCAGGAAGTGGAGGAAGAACAGGAAGCCAGTTTACAGTGTAAGATTAGAATAAAATAAACTCTTTAAAACCGTCTCTGTACATTTCCCAAACAAAGTTCCTTCCTTCGCCTCTGGATCGTACAGTATATGTGCCCAGTCAGGAAAAAGCAATCGATCACAGAGCAGAGGAAAAACCGCCGCCTGCGTAAAAACAAAAACAGTGGGAAGAGCCCTGTAGGAATAAACTCTACACATGTGCGATTAAAACCTCTAAACAAACCAGATAACGTCCCGGATCAGGATGAACTCTGATACAGGAACAAGGAATCATTTAAAATCACAGGAATCTTATTGCTTTGAAAGTTCAAACATTACGAGGTTTTCAGACAAAGAACCATAAAAACAAACTCCCAAGAGAAGATGAAGTGAGCAGTCAATCATCAAAATGAATCTATTTTCATTTTAACATCTGATGAATTTGTTGTTTTTGGCTGAAAAACTTCTTCAGATCTTTGAGTTTGAGACGATTGATGAGACTTTTCCAACATTTCTGCAGCTAAAACTTTAGGTTCTTCTCGGTTCTTTGTCTGAATTCCTCGTAATTACTGCATTAATACAAAAAAGTTGATGCTAAAACACAGGTAATCTATCAGTGGCTTTTTTTTCCAGCTTGAACTGTCTTTTAAAGGAAGCCGGCAGAAGAAGAAGAGGAGGAGGAGGAGGAGGAGGAGGAGTGGATGTTCGGCTCTGAAACAGTCAAACCGTTGGATTTTTAAATAAATCTGAAAGAGCAGAACAGAGAGAACTGATCCACGTTCACCAGCAGGAGACACTGAGCTGGTCCAGGTTCCTTCGTTCTACAGAGCGAAACCTGAACAAACTAAAAACTAGAACCTCTTTATCCAGGTGAGGCTTTGATTCTCCGAGGCAGATACGTAAGCTCCAGTCAGGAGAGGTGCAAGAACCTGAAGAGCAGCGGGACGAGGAAGAGGACGTTGAATCCCACCGTCCCGTACACGATGTAGCGGTAGGGGAGCTCCACCTCCATGTGCTGCCGGGCCTTCCTCACGTCGTCGCTGGGCACCCGGGCCACCCGGCACACCAGCGGGATGGTGACGGCCTTCATCAGCGCCCGCGTGGCCACCAGCACCGACACGCCCAGGACGTGGCGCAGCATGGCGGCGCCCACCAGGCCGGCGCTGAGCGGGGGCATGGCGAGGGGCAGCTGGTCCGGCGTCACGTCGGGCATCAGGCCCAGGAGGTGGTTGACGTGGGACGCCAGGGCCACGCCGGCCCCCGTGCCCAGGATCTGGGCGGTGTCGCCCCGGGAGGTGCTCCAGGTGTCCAGGGTGAAGGAGAACAGGCCCAGGCCCAGGTGGAGGGAGATGATGATGAGCGGAGCGTAGCGGCACGTCAGGTTGAAGCCGTCGATCAGGTCCAAGGCCGGCAGGAAGAAGAGCAGGATGAGGACGCTGTACAGGAAACCGGCGATGACGTCCTGGAGGAAAAGACACACAAATGAGACGTTTACTCATCCAGGAGGCGAACGAAGAGGAAGAAAGAGGAGTTATGGCAGAAAGTGGTGGAGGTGGTGTCTGGAAATAACCTGGAAGATTTAATGAGTCTCTCTGTTGGGAACTGATTCTGCTCCAGAATCAGTTCAGAAGAGTAACAACAGTCAAACACGTCATCGGAGAAGATGTTTAGATTCAAATAATCTGCTGTAAAAGGACGAACAGTTAACGGAGATTAATCATCAGCCCTCTCCATGTTTACCGGATGCTCCTCACTCATTTTTCAACAACGAGCAGAAAACAATCCAGATTTCCCTGTTGTAGCATAGTTGTACAACTATGATTAGTTGTGAAAAGAAAGGTTTGCATTGTCTCAAAATGATTAATTTTTGCTAATTGTCTAATTGTCTAATATCCGTGATCCGGCTTCAAACCTTCAATGTTCTTCCCTGGACACACGTCAGGAGGTAAAATGTCCTGATTCTGCTTTGGACTGAAACAGGACTTATAGATATTTGCTGGTGCATTTCCTGGTGGAGGACACAGGAAGTTGATGAGTGTTGACAGGAAACAGGAAGACAGAGCTCTGAACAGCAGTGAACTCTGGACTTTGGTCGTTGCAGCCGTTTATTTACTGACTCCAGCAGTAAACGGGATCAATGAATCCATCAGGACAAGCCTGAAATCTCTGCAATACGTCTGATCCACGTCAGAAACATGAAGCAAAGCTGGATCCATGAGACTGGAGAAAACTTCTTCTTCTTCTGTTCTTTTTCCAGCTGGTGAGAAACGATCTGATTGGCTCAGCAGATCTTTGCTGGAGCCGAATCGTTTCCCAACAGAGAGACTCCAGAAAAAAACGTTTCTGATGTAGAAACTGAGCTGGTCACTGAGTTCTGCTGCTGGTTCCTGTTTCATGTCACATTAAAGTGAAACGTGAGGGTTTCAGGCTGCTGACCAGGCGAAACAACGAAGACACGTTGGGTCATTTCAGAGCTCGGTTTAAAAAAACGTCCTGACTCACGGCGTGAAACTGATTAGACCTGGAACAGAATGAGAATTTCGCAGGTTTTCTACAGGGTTTCTGCAGATGAAATTAGATTTGTTGGTCGTCTATAGATTTTTATAGAGGTGTATGTGTGTTCCAGAGGAGAGACTGTAACACAAGCTGCCTCAGTGTGTTGTGAAGTGTAAATTAACACCTCACAGTCGGCCATTGTGCTGAAGTGGTGGTGCACAGCGTCTACTTTGCTCGAGGAGAAATCTATGACGGTTCCTGTAACTTTACACCGGGATCCATCCAGCAGCCGAACACTGGAAGGTCCTGTTAGAGGTTAAATGTGCGATTAGCAGCTTAAACACATGTTTTGGTGGATGTCGGGTCTGATCTAAGGGTCGGTCATTAAAGCTGTGCTGCAACACACAAGGACACGTTTTACTGAACGTTAAAAAGGCGACTCAGCATGGAGATAACTGACAGGAAGACGAATCAGAACGCAACCGCGATTTATCACTTTACTGCTGCCGCTGCAAACTTTTATCAGCCCTCTCACTTCAGGACAAACAGACAACGGCTGAGAGGCTGTAATTTTCTCCTCCACTGACATAAGCAGAAAGAAACAATGATCTGCCCCCATCTGAAGAAAAAAAAAGTCCAGTGAGAGGACGAGAGCGAGGAGCCCTGAAGGAAAGAGGAGAAGCTTTTATCTAAAGTGCCTGGAAATAAATGGGAGCAGATGCTGTCGGGCTGGGTGGCCTGGATGTTAACAGGACCACGAAATAACCCCGTATAGAAAACCGCATGTTTCTCTCCACTGTCCTCAAACGCTGAATGGATCCAGCCTTTAAACCCTCGGACATCATGCACCATGTTTGTGCACCAGTGTAATGCTAGCGTGTAATGCTAACGTGTAATGCTAATTCTACACTGATTTAGATTCGTCGTTTGCTTCATAACATGTAAGAAACCTGAGAAGATAAATCTAAACTCTTTAGAGGCACCGTGAATTTTATGAGGGGGGTTATGATGGCAAACAAAGATCTGCTGATGCTGATTCTGCAGAACGAGAGGAAAAAGGAGATAAGATGGATTAATAAAAAGAACAGTTTCTGTTGAGCTTCCAGGACTCATTCAGATCCTGATCACAACTGATGGTGTGAACGCACAGAGTCCTGGGTCACATCAGTGATGTCTGCTCTCACATAAGCAGAGTTTTGGATCATTCTTTTAGAATGAAAACAAAAATAACGTCATAAGTGACGTAAGTGATGGAGATATCGACCGTTTCCCCAAGTCAACAAACAGCTGCTACTTAACCAGTGATGGAAAGTTCTACCCAACGAGCCACAATTATCTTTAAGACTTTATTTCCTCCGGTGGAGATGGAGGTTCTTGGGTTCATTCGTTGCCCATGGCTTTGTAGCCGACAGCTGGTCACTAGTTATTTTTGTGACTCTCGTTGGTTAAGGCATATATGCATGGACGGAACCAGCTCTTCTTCTATCTGAAAAGAAAACACCTGTGAATTAGGTAGTAGGAACCAAAGTGGTGGACGGTGTTTCCTTCAGGTAACTATTATATCTCAATAAATCACTCATCCTCATTGGACCTCAAAGTTCAGATAAGATCAACTTGTTACCCACAAACTTCACATCCCCTTCAGTCTCTAACCCAAAGCTGTTAAACATACGGCCCGCGGGCCCAAAGTGGCCACCAGAGGGTCTAATCTGGCCCACAAAGTGACAAAATTACAATGAAAATATCGACTACCTCTAAATAACTCAAAAACCTCGTTGTCTGGTAAAAGTCTTCCAGACGTGAGCAGCATCCCTGAGCTCTCTTCCTGCACAACAAAGGAGGAGGAAGTTGTTTCACTGGGCGTGATGATTTCCAGAGGCAGAGCAGACCTCAAATGGCTCACGATGTGTTCAAGCTCCACTCCCTCAAACACAACAGCCCGTTACAGACGGTGTTATCGGGTGGAAATGAGCTCGGAGCCGGTCCAGATAAATTCATCTCACCACACTTCCACCTGAATGTTGTGTTTCTGAGATCACTGCTCGGACGAGTCCAGTTCACGGTGGTTAGAAAGAAAAAGAAAACTCATTTATACCGTGGACATAACGAGTCCCACCTCAACACACAGATATGATACTTATATTTGTACATTTACTGCGACACACACTTTAAAAATGAAACCACTTCACTGGTTGACATGAATCCTCAATGGTATGAATCTACTTTTAAATCAAATATAAAAGAAACTGACACAACTGGAAACTTGAGGGCGGATCTGACTGCAGGTGGTGCCAGAGATGAAATGTTAAAACTTCTATCCTGACACGGTCCTTGAATGTTTTGGGTATTTTTGGTTTTAGACTCTAACATAATAAAGGCCTTTTACTTCTACAAACTCCCTTCAGTCCCTGGACCTGGATTCTGAATCATTTTTCCATTTTCCTTCAAGAAAATTTACCTTCAGTCCTTTAAGATATGAAAAAAGAAAACGTTAGTCAAGAAGAATATTATTCTTTTATTTAGAAATAAACATGAAATAACTGTTGTTTTTTTCCAATTTTCATTTCTGGTTTTAAAAGCAAACTTGAAAAACCAGAAAATGAAAAGTAAACCACTAAATCATCACTAAACCACATTTACATTTCTGGACTAAATATCTAAACTTAAACTTAGAGTTGTAATATGTGTCATGGCTGCTGAATGTGTTTAGTGATTCTGCGAACTAAAAATATTCGTTCTAAGCTCTGGCTGAGCTCTGAGACATGTCTGAATTTCGTGGCTTTGGGTGAGATGATGAAACAGGACGGGTTGATTTTCCCCCAGATGATGTAATGACGCTGCCACTAAAAAACCGCAGCGATTGAAATGGCCTGAATGTTTCAAACAGAAACATAATGTCATGTTTTAATCTTTTAATTTAAGGGCTGGAAGACGTAAAAAAAAAAATACAGACCACGTGTCCCGGTGACACTGTGGTAAAACATGGAGGGGGATGAATTACAGATTAACATCGTTAAGATAAAAGGTCATGACTCGCCACTAAAAACAGGCCCGGTTGCTATGGTTACAGACATTATTTACCTTCCAGGATGAGACAGAGGATGGATGATTTTATATGTAGAAAAATGTTAATTTAGATGAATCTGTCGACCCTAAAGTTATAAAAGTCTGTCACAAACATGTGCCCAGAAAAACACCCACCGTGGACCTGGAGACAGTGACGAGGATTATTTATCTAGATGTTGAAGACTATCACTGTCACGACCATAATCCCAGTCCTGAATCCCTCACTCATTAAATGACTCTTTAATGTCTGGGTTTTTTACCAGAGGCAGGATGCGCTTGAACCTGGAGAAAGGCCAGAACGAGGCGGGACCAGTCTCAGGCTGCTCAGAATGACTCAGGCGTGTTTTCTATAATATGATTAACTGCTCCATTAATCACCATTAAACGCCTTCGGAGGTCACGTCTTGTTTATTCAGAGAGGTTCTCATGAGATGTGAAGCGATGGGAACGTGCCCGTGTGGTTCCTGAGGTGGAGGTCTTCACCAGGACGCCACCTGCGTGCAGCCACAAAAAGCCCTCAGAGAGTCTGTCATGTGGAATTAACTTGAGTCAGTTTGTTTGGGCGGACGGCCAGCGAGCTGTAACGTCTGCTGGACGCCCATCATTCACTGAGAGGACTGTGACCACGGAGACCGCAGAGACCGTAGAGACGGAGACCCAGCCCTAACAAGACTGACATCATTCACCAAACGCAACCATACAAGGTTAATGGGATCAACACGGGGTCCATGATTAACTCTGGACGACGTCCAGGTACTAAATAAAAACCTGAAGAGATATTTGTCTCAGCTGCTCACAAGCAAATAACTTTGTTCTTCTGGAGAAATGATTTACTGCAACTACACTTCAGACTCTGCTTGCTTTCCACAGCGTTCTCAGGTCCTCACACTACTGAAAGCAAAAGGAACTTTTACAGCTTTAATGTTTACGGCTGCCTCCGAAATCCCCACAACTTTCAAACTGATTGTTTTGGCTCAATAAAGAATCTGTGAGGTTAACTGAGGAGGTTTGGAGACTCAGGCTTCGGCTGAGTTTCACAGAAATTTTGCAGAAAGTTTCAGTCTCTATTATTGAAAGTGAAGCAGGAATTAGAAACAAAAATGAACCCGACTGGTAGGAAAGACACAGCGTGGACTAGTGTTTGGGAGGTGTTGTTACAGAGCAGCCAGACTGACGGGGTACAAGCAGAAATGTAGCTACGTTGGGATATTGTTGGGATATATTGCACTATGCTACACAGCTCACTGACAAATTTTAAATGCAGCTTAAAATACATGTTGCATAAATGTACATGAGATGACTGATAATTCACTGGTTAAACTGAAGGATGAAACATGTGGTGGTGCAGATCACGATCGCTCACGATCGCACATGATCAGCTCTGCGCTGTTGACTCTTTTATTTGAATGAGTTTAACCAAATGAAAAAAGTTGGTTGATCATTTGTTGTTTCACTCCATCTCTTGGCAACACACTTTGGGAAACACTGTAATATTTCACCTGAGGCAAACACACCCATTCAGTGGTAACGACAGATTAAAGATGGAGCAGCAAGTTTTTGCAGCTCAAACATTTTCCGGTTGTTTCTGCCTTTACCACGTACAATAGACACAGGCAGATACAGGCCTCATCACGCTGGCGGCGCGATGACTGATCCTGATTAGCTGAGTCGTACACAAGTCATTCAGCAGGAGACGTTTGTTTAAAACGAAACCTACAGCAACAGACTATGGAAAACGTTCAGATGGAATGAACAGGCTCCTTCACCGTATATGTGCATTTATCGACGCCTCAGTGAGAGTGAACTATTCAGGCGGAAACGCAGGGAATGAAAAAGTGTTCAGATCGCAGGGAAGTCGTATCAGCACAGAAACGCTACGGTTCCTCGGACAGATGCTGGTTTCTCTACATTTTAACACAGGGAAGCTTTTGTTCCGGGGCGAAGGTTCAGGTTACACCTCCAGCTTAAGATCTTAAAACAGCTTGAAAGGTTTTCTGTTACACACCCTGTCTGATTGTCACAGCGCACAACCAGAACAATTCAAAGGCCCCGGTTCATTCATAAATATGCTGGTTGTTCCTTCACTAAGAGCGTTGCTGTGCTGAGGAAGCTGTCTGCCTCTGATTGGTTGGAGGACTGTGGCTACGTTAAGCTAACAGTTCACTTGTTGTACTGAGGACACTGAAAATGAACTGGAAAACTAAACACTGAGCTGAAACTTACTATGAAGCCCAATAAAGTCAAGGAGAGAATTTCTGCTTATTACCAGTGTTTCAACGCAATGTTATTATAAAAATGCAGTAATGTTCAAGGTCATTTTGAAATAGTTTCTTCTGCTCCAGTGAACCAGATCCCTGTGCATGAACAGGGAGATAAGACACACTACGTGTTTTCTAAATTCAAACTTGAACCCTCTACCCTGCATCTGTGTTTGTGACCAGGAAATTATCCCACTGTGTCTGGATTTGTGTTCAAAGAAAGTATGACAACAGCATCGCGCTTAGAGTTTAGATGAATTCTTCACAAATATTGGTGCAGAAACCCGTGGAGTTATTAGTGTGCAGCTAATACAGCTTTGAATACCGTGCTTTTCCAGTTTTTTTTTTTCCCCCTCCCAGACAAATTTGTGTCGTGCATCTACAGTTACTTCAGCCGTTGGTGTGCGTGACACCCAAACCCTGACGTCAGATCTGGAGCCGATACTTATCTCCACAGGTCGGTGTCACGTTCAGAAGCACAGGACGAGGCTAAACGTGCACGGAGGGCGACGAGGCGCCATCATCTGTCAGGGTGTTAATGTGACGGGGGGGAGAGACGGGGGGAGAGAGGGGGGAGAAAGGGGGGAGGCTCACCAGGACTGAATGCATCCCCATGTAGATCCGGCTGGAACAGACCAGCAGACACCAGCACAGAGCCAGGCTGAAGCCCAGAGTCGGAGGATACTGTGGAGGAGAGAGGACACACTTTCAACATCACACGGGTGCAACTCAGGCACAGAGATATAATTCTTCCTCATATCTGACTCATACTTGGATTAAAACATTATTTTATGAGGACATTTATGAATTAAACATTTGTTATAATCACAGAGAAAGATATTACACTTTAAAAACAATAAAGTTTAGAACTAAAAACTGATGTTGCTTCCAGAGGTTGGTGGTTTCTCCTTAATCTTCTCCCTCTAGTTCCTAACTCTTCATGTGTCTTTTCTTTTGTGCAGCTCTTCTCTGTCGCCGTACGTTTTAAATCCGTTCGGCTTTCAGACCCGGCGCCGCTCTCAGAGTGTTGTGTTCTCGTTGTGTGGTCTAACAAACATCCATCATGCAGAGTAAGTCTTGCGAGACCACAGCGAGGTTTTTTGACAAATGGATGCGTAAAAGAGCTTTTTGAAAGATTGATCCGAGGATATAAAACCCGGCCCTGGCAACAAAGCATGGATGCATAAACCAATGTAAATGTCACCATAGGTTACACTGGTGAATTCAATCCCTGAATGAATGTTCAGTGTTGACTGGCATTTAATTCCAGCTAGTGCAGCCTTGTTTGTAGTTGTGTTTACTGTTCTTATCTTATCTGTTTTATGTACTTCTGTAGGGCTTTTAATGCCCTGCAGCACCGTGGCACCTCCCAGTTCTGTTCTCATGCATTGTTTTTATGTAATGATTTAATGTGTTGTTTTATAGCTTATTGGAAACTCTAAACTCTAAAAAAAGCTGAACATTACATTATAGTCTGCATGATATTTATTCAGTGTTAGCTTGACTTATTTAGATTAGCTTAAGTGTCTGTTGTGTTGACTTTCACAGCTTCCAGGTCAGAGGATCCTTAAAAATGAAAGTTAAATTTGATGAATTGATTCGTTAATTGATCAGAGATAAAGTGTTAATGAGTGCGGAGCTCCACGTTGCTCAGAGGGAAGCAGCTTCTCAGCAGCCGTGATAAAATGTTGTAGATATGATTGTCTGCTAATGTGCACTGGACTCAAATGACCTCATAAATACTTGAACTGTTTCCTTATCAAATATATGTTCCTGCAGCGCAGGGAGGAGGGAGGCCAGTGACACCTCTCCTCTCCTAACCTGGAGGCCTTTACAAGAAACACAAAGAATTAGTGGGTTTTAATGAGTGAAATAAAAATGTAAGATCCAAATAAAAGCAGAATAAGCCGGAGATTAGCGGCTTGGAGAGATTCTTTTCTCCCTCATGTGACTCTGGTGTTTTGTTTTCTAATGAGTTCTGGGTCACATGAATACGAAGCTAATTCAGAGCCGTGAGCTCGACACGTGGACCTCAGCTCACGCTGTGAAGCTTTCTGCAGCTTCTCTGAGCAATGTCAGCACGACGAGACAGGAAGCAGAGAAAGGAGGCAGATGAAACATGTTCACGAGGTCTGATAAGACTCTGATAATCATATCAGCAGCAGCTGAGAGGCCAGGTGCTTCTCTACATGCTACAGTGTACGAATGTTTGGTTTATGTTCAGCAGAAAGAAGAAGAAGGTCAGCCTGGAAGGAGACGTCCTGTTTTATTCTACCTTAATTAATCAGTAATAATTAATAAGTGATCTTAATATAATTACCATTATCATACCCAAACAATCTGATTGTCCTTTAGATCTTTGCTGGAGCAGAATCAGTTCCCAGTGGAGTGAATCCAGAACTACTTTCTTTATTAATGACCGATGTGCCACATCTACAAAGCTACAAAGATTAAGATTACTCAAGAGTAGTGAGATCATTTCTTGGCTCACACGCAGAATTTCCTTCCTTCAATCAGCCTCCTGGGATTCATTCATTCATTCATTCATTCATTTTCTATAACTGCTGGAGCTTATCCCAGCTGTCTTTGGATAAGAGGCAGAGTCCACCCTCCACAGGTCTCCAGGGCCAATTTAGAGTCACTTAACGAGGTCTCTCTCTCTTGAAAACGAGTCCTTGTGGCTCGTTGAGATTTATCTGTATAAATAAAGGTCTAATAATGATGGAGAACCCAGGGAGAACCCACACAGACCCAGGGAGAACGTGCAGTGAGGCGTTTATTTACATGGGTTCTGCTACATTAGAAACCCTAAAACTTCACGTCAGAGCTGCTTGGAGCTGAGTGAAACCAGATACGACCCCATATGTCCGTCACTCTGTCAGAAATAATCCAATACAATCATCATTCACAACCACAACAAAGCAGAGTGGGTTTTTTTGTTTGTGTTTAAGGCTTAGACGCCAACGCTGCAGTGAACCATCCTGCTTCTAAGGCACCAACATAAACCACACAACACAAATGTTATGGCTTTTCTTCAAACACTGGGCGAATGTTGACACAAAAACACCCAGAGATAACGAGGCGTACTGAACCAAGGAAGGCAGAAGTGTTTTGTGTTCGGTTTATGCAGCGTGATAACAACAGATTCTATATTTCACAATAAAGTACCAGGACCAGGCGACATGCTGGACTTCCAACCTGCTCCAACTACTTCATCAGTAGGTTCACCACTAGGAGGATATTTTATTTTAACTTGCTGAGACATTAGAGAAAATGAATACATTCTTCTATAACTTTCCCAACTAAATCCACTTCATGGCTGTTCTAATGTCCAGTTGACACTGAAAAGGCAGAAGAAAGTTTGTAATTCATCTGGAGGATGATTTTTTTATAGTTTAAATAGATGCCATTTGAAATATCTCTAAACAAGATAAGGTGAGGGAGTTGCAATCTGCAGCCTGACCAGTAGATGACACTAAATACCACACACTGGTCCTTTAAGAGCCTAGTTTTGTGTTTGTTTTTTCTAATTGTTCTCAATTTCAAGCACCAATTGGTTTGACACAGTTATGGCAACTGTTATGTCTCATACTCTGTACAGGAATCAGAGTAAAGAGGCATAAAACATTCATGACTGGCTGTCAATTTAAATCTAATTAAATTCAATATTGATTTTTTTGGAGATATTTCAGTAACGCAACAATTTTGTTTAGTTATGAAAGAGATTTTCATTTCATTCAATTTTCTCTTATTTGTCTGTTTTAAATGACGTTTTAAATGTAAAAAGCGTTGGCTCCTGATGATCCTCTCAGCTTCTCTCATGTTTTAAATCTCCCTCACACTTGGACTAATGTCGTTGCAGACTTCTGGAAATGGTCTAACCTCTTAAAACATCTATGTAAGGATTTATTGCACAAGTTTAAAGCTAATCTGGCAAAATGCAAAGATTACACACAGACTTTTGGATGTATGTGGGTCCTAAACTAAAAATGAGTTCCATGAATTTAATGAATCAATATCAGGCCTTTAAAATGAAGTTTGAAAACCCAGCCCTACATTTACAGACTGCCTGCAGGTGTTTCTTTAACCAGAGTCTTTTATGCTCTAAAGCGTCAATCATAAACTCCGGGAGCTGTTATAAAAATGAGGTCAGTGCAGAGGGAGGTGTAGATTAGCTGGAGCTGGGTCAGACAGATCAACATGAACTCAAAGTTAACCGAGAGTCTGAGGGGGAGGAAAAAAAGCGAGGACGGAGGACGACGTTGTCCAAACAGCGTCGTCCGTCCGTGTGCAAACACAACATCTGTCAGTAGGTTGTGTTTGCTGCCTGGCTCTGGCCTCGCGGCCGCGACCACAGCGGAGCAGCGGCGGTCGCCTGGTGCAAACTTTCGTGGACATGCTGCGCTTTTTGTGTGGCTTGTGGTCGTCACCACCGACCGTTCGCCTCAGTGTTAGGTTAGATCCGCGTTCCCACACATGACAGATGCTGCGAATACATACTACGTCCACACACAACCCACACCGGTCCCAGGGTGTGCTGTGTTTGACTTGTAGGGCTGCCAAGACGCTCCGAGGCCTCGGAGCGCCACTAAAAAGAACCAGGCCTCGGCCTAATTACTGAAAAAATCTGCTTACGATGTTTAGTTTGGTGACGACAAACTACAGCTTCACACGTTTGCAGCTGAATGTCAAAAGAAGTTGTAAAAGATGAGAAGAAATCATGCTTTTCGAAAACTGCACAAACTCGTTATTCATCTGAGAAGAAAAAAAAATGCTTTTTTGTTTACAAAGTGCTGATTTAATAGATCGTTTTCTATTGACCAACCAATGAATTCACCCATTAACCACTGCAGCTTTATCGTCAGGTCAGCAACAGCCTCAGCAAAGTTTGAATATTAGCTTGAAACTTGACCATTAACGTCCAAGATCCATTAGAGACAGCAGCCGACACAATGTTCTACTAACCAGATGGTGGCGCTGCTGCTCATTTACAGACAAACTGAGATCAGATCTCCGGTTCTGGCTCGGGACACATGTGGAGACACATTTTAATCAGGACCAGGTGTCAACACGTTAATTCAAGGTCTGAACTGGGTCCACGTGGTTTTTCAGTCAGAACTGTTGCAGATCTCTGCTCCAGATGGTTCTTTTTAACTTAAACATTTTAAGGGTATTTTCTTTTTTTTTAAATCCCAAACAGACTCATGACGACAGCAACGGCCTGTGGCTATTAAATCAAACATTTGAGTGGAAACAGGCGACAATCATCTGTTTAAAATCCCCTCTCGGTTCTGAAAAATAAATAGAGGAGGTGTAAAACTAACAGGGCTTCACTGTTAAACCCATTGGTGCTTCCAGGAAAAGCTCAAGTGTTCCCACCTAATGTTCCTGCGTAAAAGAGGAAGTCTCACACAAAGCCTGTTTACACTATTGTGTTGTGTCCTGGTTCAACTTGATAATGTAACGCCCCAGAAACGTGCTCCGTGTCAAGCAGCAACTTCCATCGTCTTCTTTATCTTTTCCTCACAAATCCTTATAAATCACATTTTTATTAACACTCTTTGTTTAATCCAGCTTCTTACACTTCCACACTTTCTGCATCTCTTGCCCTCGTCCACCATTTAATCTTCTTCTTTACGTCTTTCTCCTCCTCGTCTCCCCTCAAACTGTTCTTTTCTGTCCTCTCGTCCACAGAGAAACATCTGGCTCACGTTAGTGTCTGGGACGGGAGGACGACCATCCGAATCCAAACATTCCTGCTGCGCTCGGACTGGCCTGGAACTGGGAAGCAGCAGGAAACCTCACGAGGCTTCAGCTTCAGCTTCAGCTTCAGCCATGAGAGGTAGAGGACAAGACTCCTCCTGTAGACGTCCACACGCCTTATATTTATCAGCCCGGCGTTAAAGAACCTGACGAACACATCTGAAGTCTGGACGTACGTTACTGAACTGAGAAGAGATTTCTGTTTCTGCTATTTTGTTGAAACAATCCCAGCTCTGAGAGTTAAAGGAAGCAAACATTTACTGTTTTGGGCCAGTACATTTTTAGTTTCTCCGCCGTCATTTATTTTGCACAGTGACTGTTGTAAAATGTAACAGTGAACAAATAGGTTTACGTTGCATTGATTTGGGAGTTTATTTTCTACATTCGCTCTCTGAGAATAAATAAAAATTGGATATTTTCAAGTTTATTGATTATTAACATTTTTTGTAAGACATAGCAGATGTAGGACAAAGTTATTTTCACATGTGTTTAGTAGCTACGACATCATTAAGTCAAATTTACTTAGGTTACTTAGTTTTTGGAAATAATCTGTCTTTTTCTGACGTTGTATCCCAGATTCTGTTGCTACCATCTTGTTTTTATGTCAGAAAGCTGGAGCTTCTCACATGCAGCGTCTGTGCAGATGGTTTCATTTTTTCCACCTCATCAGTTCTGAATTACGACCCCTTTGAAGAGTGAGTTTTGGCTTTTGCTTATTTGTCAAATACACAAATTTTATCATCATGAAATCGTGTTGTTGGAGCTTTAGAGATGAGTCAAGTCCTTCATTGTCCTGAAAACTGCTTTCAGTGGTGATTTATGTGGAGAAATCTGCTTTTTTTTCGACCTTTTTAAAGTGTGTGACCACAGAGAAGCAGAACATTCAGCACTAGTGAGGTCAACGTCTTATCTGCTTTTCCACACAAAGACAGCAGATTGTATTTTTAGACCCTGAATAGAGATCAAGTGTAAGAGGGTGAGATTGTTTTGTTTGTTCTTCGTTGAGCGCTTTCTAATGTAGGTCGACAAACATAAAGAGACTCGTTGTGGCCGTGAGGATAAAGAAAAAGATGCCGACACCAAATCAGTCTTATCGCGGAGCTGCACACTAGAAAGTCGGGGGCCGGCTCCTTATCTGCTGCTCTGGCTCCGACACGAGGGGAGGTAGAGGGTTGTAAATCAATCTCACCTCTGCTGTGATTCCCACCTAAAACAAGGCTAACGGTTCATTTAAATAATCTATCATTCAAACTGAAACCAGCTGTAACAAACTGCTTTTACCAGCTGATGAATGCAGATAAATGCACAGGAGGACTGATAGTTTATTAATCTGTCATAAAAAGCTTCATTTCTGCTGACACATTGGTGCAAACACTGGTTGAGTTATTTCTGCAGGAATCAAGTGGACTTCCTGTCATTTTATCGTCCACGTCTGTGGCCGCGTGGACGCGCTGTGAGACAATGGACGTGGACGAGACGGACTTTGTGTTGCCTTTTTACAGACTGCGCTACAATGCTGTGTTGTTCCCCGTGAGTGAATGGGAGGAGATGAAGAGAAGAATAACAGAGGACGGCTTGTTAAAACAAAACTCCTGCATGAATGTTGTTCCAGTGATCTAGGACGTGATTGTGGACTTTAACAGAGATGGGAAAACGGGAGGCTGAGCGTGAGATGCTTCTAATCATCATCTGCTGAGCTGCTACCATCCAGCAGGTAGCGAAGGCTAAGTCATCATCGCTGAATCAGGAAAAACATTCACACTGTCCAAACTGTTCTGATCTCTACATATTTAGAGACTTTCCGTCTCGTTGAATCCACACTGAGCTTCACTGCACCGTACTGGACGAGGTAAAGAGTCAATAAATGTTCTCACACAGCTGCTGTCACCGAATCCACTGAGCTGACTGCTCATTCATTGTTAATGACGCAGCTTCAGAGGGCAAAGTCCCAGTCATCTAGTAGCAGCAGTTAACTTGTGTTGATATAGCGCGAGAGGGGAGACGAATACATGACAATACTGTTACTGAGAGGCTGGGAAGAGCTGCTAAATGTCTTCTAGCTTCATACAATACGGCGACTTGCACATAAAGCCTGCTGTGTTTCTGGGGTTAGTTTCATTAGTTTGTAACAGGCCTGTATGACCATAAAATATAGCGTCATAGAGACGTGTCCTCCCTGAATCATGCTGATCTGTCGGTTATTTATTCTACACAGTCATGTTGTGGATTTTGATGTTCAGATGAGAAGAAGATGAAAAAAGAGAAGTGGCTTCGTTACTTTCATCACTTCCTGTTCTTCTATCAACCAATCAGACTGAGCTGGTTCCAGTTCAGAATATCGGTCCAACCGGAGCCGACGGTGCCGGGAACACCGCTAATACCAGGGTTACACAGGCTGGTTTTATGTTCCCATACTGGAACAAAATCTGTTGACTCAATTTGTACAACTCAGATCTGTCTCATTCCTTTAGACCAAACCGGTTCAATCCTTCTTAAAAAATATCTGTGCATTTCTGAAAAGTGAAAACGGGATCTGATCAAATGATCTGTTTTCTGTGTTGCTACCAAAGCTACAGAACCAGATATATTAATATTCACATTCATTTTTTATCTACTTTAATGGTTGTACTGTAGTAATTTCATGTTTTTTCTAGTGTTTAGTTTGAAAACTTGAATTTTATTATTGACAACTAACTAATTGTATTTAGTTTTAGACAGTTCACTGACATGCTTGTAAATGGGAATTGATTTGGGTTTGGATTAATTGTGGTGGACATTAATTTCCACAGTTTTCTGAGAATAAATAATAATTAAAAGTCTGATTTAGTCTGTGCACAACAAATTTGAACATATCTTAAGAATAAATAAATAACAGTTCCTTCTGTTTATGTTCAGGTTTGCAGGGAGCTGTTTGTAGGGCTTCATGCTGTTCTTATCAGATCTGTCACCAAATACTACGATGCACAGATATGATGCATATTTAAAGTATAAGGGCAGCAGGTGTTGCACCTCATCTTGGTAAAAAATATATATATATATATGTATGCAAAAGGAGATGCAATAAAGAAAAGGTGCACTACGAGGTTTCTGCAGGTTTGAGCGAGTGAAATTTAAGACTTTTTAAAGACTATTATGGGTTAAATTTAAGACCCAAAGACCCAGAATTACTTCCAGAGGGGGTCATACTGTGAATGAAGCAGTAAGTAGTTCAAGACTTGACTACATGAAGTCATTTAAGACCTACAATGCAAAATATGCTCATATTTAAGACCTTTTAAGGCCTTAGATTGCAGATACTTTTTAAGAGTCTGCAGAAAACCCTGATTTCGTTTAGTCTTAACACTGTTTCTAAAAGGAAATCTGCACTTTCCGTTCACAGATGTGAGTTTCTCTTGCACGCAACAAGTGGGCATTTGCAAAAAATTGTGAAATATTTGAACTTCCCGTGTTCTTAGGTATTGATCAGGAGGAAGTGTCTCCTTCCACTTCTCGTTATTCTCACGTCTAACCCTGAAAACGTGCATGGTAGCGGGGGGGTGATACTTTACCTCCCAGCGGCCGTAGGTCATGAGGAACAGGGAGAAGGGGATGGCGGTGCCGGACATGGCGTGTGTGGACGGCATGCTGTACTCCGAGTTGTAGAAAACCTCCACCTTGACCACCGGGGGGGAGGCCGGCCGGGACCACCCGATCACATCCTTGGTGCACTGTCCCAGATACATGACCCACACCCAGACCATGATCAGCCGCCGGCTCACGAAGGCGTCCACGTTCCACATGATGAACGGGAAGAAGATGATGTAGAAGAGCTCGTTGCCCAGCTCGGTTCCGAAGGTGAACAGGTAGTACAGGAACCGGTCCTCGATCAGGAACTCCTGCCCCACGTCGCCGGTTAGAGAGTTCCTGCGGAGGGGCTTCACCGTGCTGCTCCGCGGAGGGTTCCCGGGCTCCCTCTCCTTCTCCCCCGGCTCCGCCGCCGCCGCCGCCTCGGAGGAGCCCGGTCCGGTTCTCCCGAGACCGTCCTCTCCTCCGGCGGTGCCCGCGGAAACAGCAGCCCCGTTCTGGGGGGTACTTTCACTCCCATCCACGAGGTTCGTGCCCGGGCTAGAATCTGTAATCCTCTTCCGAAGACCCGCTGCCGTGGTTTGAATTTTCTCCCCTTCTCCGGCGCCGGTGACTTCCAGAAAGTCACGCTCAGCTTCCCCGGAGACGCGATGATGACAAGCGCCGTTGTTGTGCAAGTGAGTCCGGCCAGCTGCCTTGCCGCTGTCGGTGGTCGTGACGCTTCTCGAAAACGTCCCTCGTACGCCGCAGATGTGCTGAAAGTGGGCGACGAGGTGCGGGTCCTGGAGATACTGGAATATCTCCCTAGTTCGCTCCATTTTAAGGCCGGGGTTTGAAGGCGCGCAGCCCCGGGAGAAGGGAACACGGTCTCCGCTACTTTCTCCCCGAGCAATCGATGCTAGCTCCCTGGCTAACGTTATCTAACTACCTAACCCGAGCATCACGGCAAAGAACAGCAAAGAACCGCATGTAAAGTACAACGACGTGTAGCAGCGACTCGTTTTTATTTTAAATAAAACAAGAAAGGCGGGTGTCGGTTGGACGATAACGGACGAACCGAGTTCCGGGCGCGTTCACTGTCCCGCTACCTGCAACTGACAGATCCACGAGCACACAGGGAGCGTGCCTACTATGCTGCCTTCTAGTGCAGTGGGAAATCTTGCTATCTTTCACCAACCGTCAACTTCGGCCTCTTTTGAAAGCACACAGACGCACGAACTAAAATACTTTAATACTTTTTATTCTAAATGAAGAATAATCGCGACAAACGTAACATTTAGGCGTTGGTAGATACTAGAAAAGTTTAAAAATCAAGTAAAACTCTCTAAAAACGGTATTCATTGGTGGTTCGTTTGAGCTTTGAACAGAACGGGTACAAGCAAAAACATAAATACTGTATTTGCTACAACCGACAATGAAAACAGTGTTTTATTCCGAAACTTTTCCTGATTTCATGCTTCTTAACTCAGAACCCTAAGTTTACAGGGCGCTCATGAAGGCAACTGCGATTCTGTAGTGCACGTAGATAGATGTGCTCCCAACGTCATGACGTAACGTGATCGCGCTTTGCAAACATTAGATAGATAGATAGATAGATAGATAGATAGATAGATAGATAGATAGATAGATAGATAGATAGATAGATAGATAGATAGATAGAACTTCTACAAAAATACAAAAAGAAAGACATCAAACCATCATCACATTACTTTATTATTATCTGATAATCAGTCACCTGAAAAAAAAAGTTTTCACGGCCCTTTTTCAAAATAGTTTATCTTAAATATGGAATATGCATTTTCATCAAAATATAAATTCTTGCTTTAAAATATTAACCTTCTCTTGAATAGTTGCCTTTAGTTTTGTTTTCTTTCTTTTCTTTTCTTCCATTATAGTGATTGTTATCGAGATGCACATTTCGGTAAAACTCCTGAACAGACACTGAACACACGCACACACACACACACACACACACACACACACACACACACACACACACACACACACACACAGATGAATCATCAATAATCACATTAATTAAAAAAAACAAAAACATCTGAGCTGCTTTTTTAATATCTGCTTAAAGGCATTCTGCTGTCTGGAAATAAATCTTTAAAACAACTCTTTAACAGAAACTGGATTTGGTCGCATGACTTTTGTTCATTTTTGTTTTTTAAAAAAAAGGTTAAACAAAGTAAGATGATTGCATCTGAACATTTTAAGCACATCCTAAACATTGAATAGAAACTTTAATATGATGTTTCAAATGTGCAGTATTTGGCATCAGTTCTATGATTAAAACAGTGTTTCTTTGTTTAGTTTTTTTGTTTTTTTTTTACACGTGTACAAGAGCAGGATGTGTTGTCGTCGCTGACAAATTCATTAAGAAGCCCTTGTGTCTGTTAACATCGTTTTGGGGTTTAAACACAAGCCACTGACGAACTGTTTGTCCAGCAGAGGACGGCAGAGTGCAGACGAAATCAAACGGAGGGAGACTTCACAGCGTCCGGGGAATGTTACACAAAAGATTTCATAACTCACACGGTAGCATCAAAAGACAAGCACGCTGTCAGCGGAGGTCCTGCATCAGAAGTAGCCTGCGTATATATAGTCTGTAAAGATCCCTGAATCAGTGACGATTAAAAAAACAAAAAAACAAAGAAACAAACAAAAACAGCGACACAACAACAACAACAAGCTGCCGGTTTCAGCTCCCGCACGTCTGCACATAGAGGCCTGGCATCACCACCGGAGACCCTGAACATCCTGAGGCAACAGAAGAAGAAGAAGAAGAAGAAGAAGGAGAAGAAGAAGAAGAGGGAGAAGAAGAAGAAGAAGAAGAAGAAGAAGAAGAAGAAGAAGAAGAAGAAGAAGAAGAAGAAGAAGAAGTCTCAGAGCTGGAGACACGAGTCCCTCTGAAGGTTTGAGTTGTAAACCGAGGGGGAGCAGATCTCCTCCTGTCTGATCTGGTAGTTTTGAAGAGGATCATGTCATCGAGGGGGGGGTTGTGGGGGCTGTAGTCAGCCGTGGTCGTCCAGGTTGTACAGGAGGACCTGGTGGCTGTAGAGGCAGCCGGCCGTCGGGTAGCAGGGAACCAGGCGGTAACGCTGCAGCTCCTCCAGGCCGAACGCCGGAGAGCAGCAGTCCGTCACCAGCACCTTCACCCTCTTCCTGTCCGGGTACATGAGCCTCCGCTGCCCCCTCCCCCCAATAACCCCCTCCTCCTCCTCCTCCTCCTCCTCTTCTTCTTCCTCCTCTACCTCATCCTCATCCTCCTCCTCCTCCTCCTCATCCTCCTCCTCCTCGGCCTCCAGCTCCTCCTCCTCGTGGTGGATCTTCCTCAGCAGGTTGTTGATGAGGACGGAGCGGCGGAGGTAGGCCTCCGGGTCCTCCAGGAACCTCAGCTTCTCCAGGGACAGCTTCAGGATGCAGCTCCGGTCTTCCTGCAGGATCAAGTGCTGCAAGTGGAAAAAAAAAAAAACAACACATAAACAGGAAGGAGATCAGAGATTATTCTGAGGTCGACACAGAGACGGGGTTTCCTTTTAAAACAGGTAAAACTGGTTCATTTCTCTCAGTTATTATCACGTCCTGAGGTTTGTCCTCACAGCTCCAGGTGGTGGACGGACAAACATGACAGAGGAGTCACATTCAAGATGGAGGAGGAGGAGCTGTGACTCCTAAATACCTCAGGAACCAATCAAATCTGGTCCCGTCCTATTTATCATATCGTGTCTTCTCATCTCGTAAATACATGAAGGTTTCATTAATTCAGGCTGATGAAGAGAGAAAGTAGCAGAGGGAAGCATGAAGGATGAAGGATGAAGACTCGTACTTTTTGTAAATATCCATGTAGGCCTCCGTGTAGATCCTCCTCCTCCGCATATTTCCTCTTGAAGTAAGCAACTTTCGACGTTGTTGACTGGTTTGGTCTCTCTCGTGGGGAAGGCGCCGCTGCAGGAGAAGAACAGGAGCAGAGATGAGACGAGTTTAAAGGTTAAAACCGTTGGTTTGGTTTCGTGTTCGGTTGAAGATGCTTCCGTCGTGACGCTTCAACCAAACCGTGACTCATCGTAAAACCTTCAGACTAATCACAGGATCTGAAGAAGATGAGGCTTCACAGCACAAAGCAAAGGTTTGAGGCCGGTGTGGAAAAAAAATGCTGTAAACTAAGAATGCTTTCATAAATATAAATAATGAGGTTTATTTCATCAATTTACAAAAAGAAAAATCTAAGTCACATCAGTATCTGGTGTTATGCTTCACTAAAAAAGATCTCTTCTCTTCAAATCGGGGGTTTAATAGGATCATAGACACAAAACAAGATTATTTCTCTTCTAAATGTGAAGATGAACTGTCAGAAACCAGTGGGACCCAGGTCCATCATCTACTGTCTGGACAAGTCTGGACACATGTGGTCTTCATGGAAGAGCTGCAGCTACAAATCCATCCCTCTGACATGGAAACAAGACCAAGAGACTCAACTATGAACCAGAACATATGAGGCAACATGTGGAATATTTGTCAGTTTGTTGACTGAAGGGCTGGAGAGAGCGACAATAATGAGAGTCTGCAGGCAACAGTGAAGCATGGTGGAGGCTCCTCAATGCTAATCAGGATTAATGGTCCTCAATGCTGAGAGATACAGGCAGATACTGATCCACCATCAACACCATCAGGGAGGAGGATGATTGGCCCCACATTTACTCTGCAGCAGGACAAAGAGCCCAAACATCCAGACAAGGTCATTAAGAACTATCTTCAGAGGAGACAAGAACAGCATGACCCCCCCAGAGCCCTGGTCTCAGCATCATGGACTGAGTCTGAGTGTAAGTGGATCTAGAAGAACTGATGGTGTCTGGAAGGTAAAGGAGGGTCACACCAGATACTGATCTGATTCAGATTTCTCTTCTGTTCATTCATGATGGAAATAAACTGTAAATAAGCACGTCCATGTTTGAGTTTACACCATTTTCTTTTTTTTTCACAGAACTGTATATGATGCAGAAACATCCAGGAGGTTCGATGGGAACAAATTACTTTCCATCATAGTTTAGATTTAAGGCTTTCACTTTTAATCCTTGTTAATCTGAGACGGGTGGATTGTGTTGAATTTGTGTTTCTCTTCTGTTGTTTTAGACTCATTTAGTTTCTAGTTTCATCTCATGTCAACTCTCTTTGGTTTATTCTGGTTCTTCTTAGTCTTAGTCTCAGTTTACAGTCGTTTTGCATCTATTTGTATATTTTTGTGTTGGTTTGTTGTTTTTTTGTGCGTCTAACCCTCAGGTCACGTCCTTTCTGTCTTTTTGCTTTAATTTAAAAAAAATCTTTCTGGTTGTTTTGAGGCCTCTTAGTCGTCCTTTGGATCCCTCAGATTCTAATCTAAGAATCTGTTTTCAGTTCTTTATCGTCCATTTCTTTTTACTTTGAGCAGTTGTCATGTTGTTGTGTTCGTTGATTGTCTCTGTTTTGTTGTTGCGTCTCTTCCTGGTTGTTTTGTGTCTCTGTGTGTCTGTATGGAGTCTGTGTCGTATTTGTGTTATTTTATTCTATGTGTATCTCTCTATTATTTTATTTATTTATATCAGTTATTACTCACCTACATTTTATAAATCAAACACCAACCTTTAGATTTATTACTTTGCTGATGGTTTATTTCTGTTCTTGTGAATTTGAGACAATAAAGAAAAAAAACATTGTATATTCTAGAAATGTGTGAATGACTGATGGATTTTATTTTATCTTATTTGTTTGAATAAAGAATTAAAACACACAAACTAAATATGTGGAAGGTGTTGTTGTTCTTTTGGCCACTAGATGTCAACCAAGTCAACATAAACAGGAGTAGATTTCTCCAGGAGACACTTGAAACACAAGATTTAACATTTAAAATGATGAATAATATTAAAGAAAGTTAACTCTGGGCGTTATATTTTCCAGCTGGAGAGACGTTAAACCTGCAGGAGGACGTTACCTGCCGCTGATGCTCCTCAGACAGACTCTCAGATCTCTGACCGGAGTTTAAACCAGAGCTGATCTGAGCCTCCACATCGCCCACGGGCTCCTGCAGGAGGAGGAAGAGGAGGAGGAAGAGGAAGTGGGTCAGAAACACCAGAGCACAAACACAGAAACTTCTGAGACTGTTTTTCATTCACTGTTTTTCATCTTCTTCCTCTTGAATTCCTGGATACAAAACTGACTCATGTTATTTTAGAGTTTCCACAACATGAGAATATCTTTTATAATCTCTGGTTCCAGCTCAAAGCTTTAATCTGAGCAACAGGAGAATCAGCGGCTAATTATCATGAACCTGGACAACTGAGCAGCACGGACAAGAGGAACTACACAGGAAGCAAGAGGAAAGGAAGAAAGAAAGGCTGTAATAGAATAAAAATAAAGGAAGAAGGGAAAAGACAACAAAATAATAATTAATAAATTAATTAATTAATAAAACCATGAGATAAATGAATGAATGAGAGATTTTTTTTTGAAAAATATAAAGAAAAATATATATATACAAAAAAATAAATAAATAAAAATGAAAGAGGTAAAATAAAAGATTTTAAAAGAAAAATATAAACAAAACCTGGAGGAGGAGGAAAGGAAAAATGCAAACAGTGAAACATTAAAAATGGAAATGAAAGATCAGGAAAATATATTTAAAGATAAAAAATAATATATAAAAAATAAATCAATAAATTAAATGAAACAGGTGAAAGAATAAAACATTTAAATGAAAATCTAGAGTGTGTTACTGAAAATCTGCTCATCTGAATGTGTGAGAGGAGGAGAAGGAGGAGGAGGAGAAGGAGCAGGAAGAGGAGGAGGAGAAGGAGGAGGAGAGATAAGATAAGATGCTGCATGAGGGGGTTGTTATTGAAAATCAATCAGAATCAGAGTGGGAAGCTCAACGGTTGCGAAACGTCCAACTGCTGCATGTGATGGAGGCTGCGTGGGACGTGTGTGTCTGTCTGTGTGTGTCTGTCTGTGTGTGTGTGTGTGTGTGTGTGTGTGTGTTGCACAGTGTTTCATGTGTGTTTGATTGTGTTTTGTTGTCGTTGTTTTGCAGAAGAAATAAGTTGGAACAGGAGGTCTGTGTCTTAGTTTTTAACTTGAACTGAGCCAAGATTAAATGTGCACAGATTAATAAACAGATTCTTTTTATAGTTCACATCAAAAACACAAGGTCTGACCAGAACCTCACAAGTCGAAATAGATGGTGGGTTTCTGCATCTTAAGGTTTTAAAACACAATTTTACAACTCACAAAAGCTTCATTTCTGAATATATTTCCTTTATGATTTCGCAGAATCTGTCTGTTAAGAACATTTTATTTTATTTTTGTTGTTTATTAATCTTTAACACCAGTTTTCTTTCTATTTTGCTTTTAAATTGTTGGCTGGATTCATGCTCTCGTCTTTTTGTCCATCAGTTAAAATAATATTTCTAATAATAACACATGATGAATGTCTGAATTACTTTCTCTAGTCTACTCTGGGCTATTCATGTAACCAGGATAAATAAAGTCTTATCTTATTGCAAAAGATGAATAGTGTGAGATATATTTTCTTTTTAAGAAGCACAGGTCATCGTTTTTCTTAGCATAGCATTCATGTTTAAGTAGATTTAAAATATGCATCTTAAACAAAAGCTTCTTTAAAACGCTGAACTTGCATCTTTAAATCTAAATGAAAGCTTCTTACCTTCGTATTAAACCGAGTCCCGCTGCTGTAAATCCCGGTTAAAGAAGCTGTTTCTCTCTTTATCTCCGGGGAACATCCAGCGTCCTCACACCGACCTGTCGTCGCTCCAGCTCGGCCTGAAGTCTGAGTCCGTGTCGGTTCCTGCGGACGGACGGACGGACGGACGGATGGACGGACGGATGGATGGATGGAGGTGGGGACGCGGGGTGCAGAGCTCCAGCTCCTGTCGGGGGGTGAGACTCGCTGCCGAGCTCCAGACTCCTAAAATATCTCCGTTCACAGCAACAGGAGACGACGCTGATTGGTCCTCTCGGAGGCAGATGTTTCCTGTTGCTAGGAGACTGAGTGAGCATCAGTCCTCGCCTCTGCGCATCCAACCAGAGCTGCGCGGTTCTCTGCTGCTTTCACCACAACTTCTCCTCTAACTCATCTTTTATTATTTCTGTCATCAAGTTTGAGATCTGACCTTCGCCAAACTTTCATAATTCAAGGAAATGACTCCGACTTTGACCAAATTGAAAACAATCAAACAAAATAAACCTCAAAAAAGCTCCAAAGAACTTTTTAATCCTGACAAAGCGGAGATTCGAGGTTAATTTTAAAAGCTTGATTAAACTCAGGTTATCAGTGGGGAAGCTGGAACCGGAAAACAGTTAGCTTAGCTTTTTGGTAGTAGAGGTAAATAGCTAGCATGTTTTAGCTTTGTTTATTAATCTTTATGCTAAACTATGATCAGTTATGGACCAATAATGTGTGAGAGAATTTTTCTGAAAGTTAGGCAAGAAGATGGACACTACACCTACTACTTGACTATAAGCCTAGCTTAGCATAAACATTAATAGTAGAGGTAAACAGTTAGCCTGTATTAGCCTTGTTCATAAGTCTTTATGCTAAGATCCGTTATGTTATGAATCTTTACAAACATGTGGATTCCAGATGTTCATAGATTAATTTTTACAGTTTTAACCAAGGCAAGTAATTAAGAATGAAGCTATTAGCCTAGTTTAGCATAAACATTGGAACTAGAAGTAAACGACTAGCCTGCCTTACCCTTCTTTTTCTGTTTTTATGCTAAGCTACGCGCTGTTATGAACCAGAATGGGAGAGAATGTTGCAGAAAGTTAGGATGGATACGACTCCATGTTTGTATACAAGACATTAAGCTGCAACTGTGAAGCAATTAGCCTAGCTTAGCATAAACATTAGTAGTAAATATCTAGCCTGGCTTTGCTCAAAGTAAAAACACATGTCATGTTTCAGCTGGAACCAGGTGAAAATGAGCTTAGCTTAGCATAAACATTAGTAGCAGCTGTAAACTTATAGCTCTTTTAAAGCTTTACACGATAATTTAATCATGACAAAAAATGTGGATTAAATATTTATTTTTAAAGCAAGATGCTTCTGATGTTTAAGCTAATTGCCTCTAGCCTCATAATTAATTCATGGATTTATAAAGTGTAAAATCACATAAAGAACAATGTGTAAGAAGTCAGTGATATTGTGTATATTTGTTATTTAGCTACTGACTTAAAAGACAGGCTCAAATAAACAATTAAGTAAGTTAATTATCCACAACATGCCAACATACATGAACAATTTTAGCTATTTTATTCATAATAAAATAGAATCACCTAAATTTCTAAGACCTTAACCCATAACAGCTCATTTCCAAAGCTTTGCATCCAAAGCAAACAAAGATTGATACTAAACAGCTAATGAACAAGCAACAAATCTGTGTTTGTAGGTTAAATCGAAGGCATCTGTTACCAAAGATTAGGACAGACCCCCCCACCCACTCCCCCCAAAAAATACAAGATACGTTCCCTAATCTCTAATCCAGAGATTTCCTCTGACAACGATTTAAAAGCGGAAATCTCCATCTCCAGTCACTGTGTTGTTGTTTTTCCTCAGAAAGAAGAGGAAGCCCCAAGAAAACAGATGGAGCCAGACGTTACCACAGCAAGGCTCTTCTGGGTTTTATTGGCAATGACACAAGTTGGTACAAAAAGGTGCTTCCTGGGAGCTCAGCATGCACGGCCCAGACCAGGGGCAGGACCATAGTCTGATCAGAGTCCGGATCACTGTCCTCTCTGTGGTTTGGTTGTTTAAGCTCAACTTTTATTTGTGTTTCCACAGTTTTCAACTTGACCTCTGACACCTGGACTGGCTGAGGAAGGTGTGAAAGCTTCTATAACACAGGTTAATTAGACCTTAGGGAATGAAATTGTCTTCGCAGTCACGTTGTTTAGTGCAACATACTTCCTGGTTGGAGCTGTGAACTGCATCATTGTCAGCAGGAGGTGGTTGGGGTGGATTGTGGGCGTTCAAACTCTCACCAAAGTCTCACCTTGGTGATCATGATTAACTGTTAATAAACAACTCGTGTCTAAAGTTCCTTTGTATGTTTTTTTTTTTTTCATTTAACCACCATCTCTCGCTAGCAGCCACTAGTCATTCATATTGTTTTAAACTTGTGTTAAAGCATAAAATTGAATTGAAAGGTTTGTAACTTGAGATGCATCCGCTGGGCATTTCAATGCATTTATTCTTTTGCTGATTGTTGCGTTAGAAAGTAGAGTGCGATTAGCCTAGCTCGGCAAAAACCATAAGGGTCATCAGAGCTAACGGCTAACCTGGATTTGTCCAAAGTTTAAAATGATTTTTAATGACCGCACCATGTCTAAACTTTAACAAAATGTGGTTTTAAAAAGTTTATTTTTAAGTTGCTAATAATTTGATTGTTGATGAACCGTGTAGCTCCACAAACATCAAACTACACCTTGTACACGATAGTTAGCAGAGAGCAGATTCATTTTGGAGCCTTTAAATATGTCATTTGAGGGAATTTACAAGTTTCAAGTGTGTCTGATCTGTATTCTAAGCTAAGCTAACTGCACCCTCAAACACGATACACACTTAGACTGAACTGATTAAATATGTAGAACACAACTAGCTGGAAACAGTTCTGTTTCTTGCAGAACAAAAGTGGGAAACACAGTTAATTAAATACATTTAAATTAAATTTAGTAGATGAAGTAAAGCCATATACGAACAAATCATGCCTTTAAATTGTTTTATGTACTTAGTAAAGTGTATCAGTGGCTAATGTGTGAAAAAGGTTACTTTAAAAAAGTTTAAGACCTGCTTTGTGAGACTTTTTATCTCTGGTTGTGGGTTTTCCAGAGTCTGGACTTCCTTCCTTCCTGACCGAGTCTGAAAACCTCCGCCCTGGTCCAGGCCCTGACGAGTAAACCTTCCACGCATGCAGTCCTACAGCAGCATTCACAGGGAACAACAACAAAGGCTTCATGCTTCATCTCGTTGTCACGGTGGATATGTTTCATGTCCAAATGTTACAGGCACTTCATCAGAATTATAAAACATCTGCAGCACAGTCTGATTATCTCACATCTGTAATACAACCTCCGTCTTAAACTGAGCATGCAGACATGTAAACACGATCTCTGACAATATTTAAGAACATTAAACACTATCTTAAAAAATATAATAGATGTGACAGATTCTGTACAACAGCTCAACATGCATCAAATATATCCATCTGTGCAGTAAATATAGTTCAGGTCATTTTGTTTTTTACACCCACCAGGATGAAGCCAGTAGAATAGGAGTGCTGATATCAAGCCTGGTGACAGGTATGACTCATCTGCCAAAGAAAACCTATTTATAACACACTGTACAACGGCCCAAAGTCCAGTGTTTCTGCACCAACACTGACAAAATGCTTTGGAGTTTGGTAATTTTGACTTTAACCCTTTATAGGGAGTAGACATACTTGGAAATTTTAAATTTAAAGTGTCATTGTACTCAGAAAACTGTTTTACTTTTGTGATATTGTTAATTTTCATGGAGAAAATCAAAATGAATGAAGTTACCACATGTGGTTCCGTTTCCTTACGTGGTAAATTAATGTAAACGTGTATTTGGAGCTGATTCAGACACTTGTTGATATACACATTATCAGATTAGACAACATTAGGCCACTTCTTCTTCTTCGTGGTACCTAATACATCAGTTATGGAGGAACTTGTAGACCACATTAGACCCTGATTAGACCTGAGAATGTTTCTCGATCTTCTCTGATTGGCTCAATGAAAACCACATGAAAATAAACCTCACTGAGAGTTACCAAATATGGTTCCTTGCCCTATAAAGGGTTAAAGCCAAAGACACAATTTTCTGGAAGCACAATCCAACCAAGCTATCGCTAATCCTACGAGGGTCAGGGTAACTGTTTACTGAAACCACTTCCCTTAAATATAAAACTGTAGTGGTTTGACAGCTACAACATAATATACTAATGTTATATTTAAGTTTAGGATATACTGAGAAAGGTTAGCATTAGCACAAGCCAATATCATTTTGGCAGAATTACTGATTAGCCATGATAGGATTTTAGCATATACTACATACAGAGATTAAGAGTGTTTGAGTTTAGGCTAGTTTCAGTTTCCATTAGCATACAACAGCTGACTGTTATGACTTCCCCTTTCTTAACCATAGGCTCACAGGTTCCATTTGAAGACAGTATTAGACAATTTAGCGCTATTTGGAGACATAAGAGTTTTTAACCTACCCACAGGGGTTACATTAATTACCTCGTATGCTACAGCTAACAAAATCTGTTGTTATTTTAGAAGCTGTTTGTTGGAAATGTTGTTGTTTTTTGTCTGAAACCCAAGAATTTCATTACGGAAAGAAACAAACTGGAACATTACACGACGTACGTTTTGTTGAATGAGCTAACGAATGCAAGAGAAGCCAATAGAACAGAAGCAGAATGCAATAGAAGCTAATGGAATAGAAGCTAATACAACAGAAGCTAATGGAACAGAAGCTAATGGGACAGAAGCTAATGCAACAGAAGCTAATGCAACGGAAGCTAATGCAACGGAAGCTAATGCAAGTGAAGCTAATGCAAGAGAAGCCAATGGAACAGAAGTTATAGAAGCTAATGCAACAGAAGTTAATGCAAAAGAAGCTAATGGAACATAATCTAAAGGAACAGAAGCTAATGCAATACAAGCTAACAGAATAGAAGCTAAGGCAACAGACGCTAATGCAACAGAAGCTAATGCAAGAGAAGCTAATTTAATAGATGATCATTTAACAGAAGCTCATGCAATAGAAGCTGACAGAACAGAAGCTAAGATAACAGAAGCTAATGGAACAGGATTTAAAGTAACAGAAGCTAGTGGGACTTTGGTCTTTGTTGGTATAACTCTAAAAGTATTTAAAACTATTTTGGTCTTTTAGTATTTAGCATTCTCACATAAAATACCAATAACAACAAACACAAAAAACTTCCCCTTAATGCCCTGGGAAGCTAGCTGCAGCACTCCTATTCTTCATCCATGCTTCATTTATACCTGGAATAGTCGTCATTACACATCTGCACATTAAACATCCGGCGCATACGACTCGGTTCCTGCATTGAACAGATACATAATGACTTTATTCAGCTGCGCCCTTCAACACACCAACTCAACTTTCTCTTAAAAACTAAAAACCTTGTCTTTGTGCTGCTGGAAGCCTCCCTGAATATACGACATAATAAACCGAAGTCATTCACGTGTTCTTGACAAGCACTTGTACAAAAGGTCACGTTAAATGAGAAGTGATGAAGATTTTATGGGTTCAGTGGTGAAATAATAATTAGTTGTAATTCCACTGAATATGAGCATCAGCCTTAATTTGTTATGCTTGGTGTGTAATTACTCTCTGATTTCTACTTAGCTGTGAAAATGTCTTGTAACTGCTTTTATAGTTGCAGTTTTAAAACCAATTTCTGAATTTTACCAGAGGCCTTTTTGTTACCTGCCGCCCCAGAACAAACCAAAAAACACACTCCTCTGGTAAACACACCTCTGCTGTTTGTGAGTGTGTGAACCCCTGAGGGCTTTGCAGCAACAGTGTCTGTCGACACAAACACATCTAATCCCACCTGCGGGCTCAACTGCTGCCGTACGACTTAAAAGATGCTCAGACGGGAAGAGGATGAGCACCAGCAGCGGTGTTAGCGCCATCGCGGCGTACGATTCCACAGCTGTAACTGCTAATTACCGCGGAGAGAGAGCTGGATGGGGGAGAAACACACACTTCCAGGGCACTTCAGTGCATGTTATTAACAGCTGCAGCGAGATATTTAAAGCCTCTTTTCAGCTCAGCATTAGCGGGTGCTGAAATGAGCTTTGCGGCGTGAAGGAGACTGAGCCGGAGCCAAATAACATCATTCAGCGTTGATGAGGCTCATCCCGACGGGGTTAAGAGTCTCCAGCTGCTGGGCTTCCTGCCTGTAGTAGCACGAGTGGCTGGGGAATATGAATGAGCGCTGAATGTGAATGAAACGTCTTTCTCTTCCTCTTGAATCATGAAAAATCTGTGCTTCTATTCCTTTTTTACATTTTACGGCCCCTCAGCGTTAACGCTAGGCTGTGAAATAAAACTTACACTAGAAAATATTACCTTCATTTAACAGACTTGGAGCTTTAAATTTACTGGAATGCTCGGTAGGATTTCATGTAAACTAGTTTCATTTCATTCAATAGTTTCATTTTTCCTTAAAGCTTGTATAGGGGAGCAAATATCAGGTCAATCAGGTCAATTAATTTGCCACCTTTTGTCATTACGCTTAACCTGCGCAGTGTTAACACAGTAGACCTAGTTATAGAGGGTTTATCCGGGGCCACGCCCCCTTCAGTGGCAAAAACATGGTGAAATGTAGAAGTAAATACAATAAAAATAAAGATTATTGGATCAAATTAAGGACAATTGGACTCAACAATGATCCAACTACCAAATAACAAATGGTTCACGAATACTGACATGTGTCAGAAATCAGTTCTTCTGATATTTATATGGACCTGATTTCAAAGCCTGGAAATACTACACTTATACTAAAGTACGACATTTTGGCACTTTATACAACACAGCTTTGTACTAGATTACCCCCTTATTAGGAAATGTGGATTAGCATCAGTTTCAGTTAGTTTTAGTTCATTTCAGTTATGCTAAATGTAGCTAAATAAAAGATGCTAACGCTAAGAGTTTTACTGAGAAGTAATGTTAGCCATACAATAATCCATTTATTTAATTTATTTCACTTTTCTTCAACTGTTTTTGGTTCAATCGCACAACAGCTCTTCCCCATTTTCTAAATTCATTTTAGAATTTAGATGCTATTAAAGCCTATGATTCAAGCTAATGCTGCTAATCTCCATGTTCAACTGTCACTTTTTGCCGCTCAGTGGACGTAACCATGGAGACTTCCGCCGTCTGTGATGTCACGTGCATACACTCGATTACTAATGAATCATTAGTTTGTGGTTATTTCAAATAATTTATATTTAGAAGTTCAGGAAAAAAGACATAAGAAGCAGAATTAACTTGAAGAGAATAAAAAAATTTGAGTTTTCTGGCGACACCTATGGCGATAAATTGTAACTGCAGGTGTATTTTTGAACTTTAACCACTGGAAGCGCCACAAATTCTGGAATTATTAAGATTATATATATGTTTTTTTGTCTTTGTGAGAATCCCAGTTGCAAATTCTGTAAATACTCATATAATTGCATTAACATGCAACATTACCCCAGTTAGCAAAATATAGTGACTTAATTATTTATTTAAAAACATTCTAGATTAGCACTTTGACTAAAAGAGATGAGCTGTTGGCACTTAATTCCTGCGTGATGTTTTACCGTGTAGCTCTGACTTAAAATACCTAAAACTGTCCAACAAACTTTTATCGTATATGTTTCAGTTCCAGTATTTGGTTAAAACTGTGATTTATAAATTTCAATTAGTTTTTTGGATGTTTTTGGATACATGTTTTGAAATGTAAGAAGTTTAAGATATAAAGTTGGGGTTTTGTAAATTTTCTGAGATCAAATTACTTCCTACTGTTGCAAAAAAAAGTCAGTTTTAGCCAAATTAAATCACAAACAGGAAAAGTTGACGGCTGGTTAGTTGAAGCCTTAATTCCAGGTTGTATCAATGCTAATGGTTTGTGAACAAAACTGTGGAAGTTGGTAAAGAAACGTTTGTTTTTCTAGGTGATATTTTAATAATGTCCTCATTATTGTAGATTTACTGACAGACGCCCATGTGTCTCCTTCTGTTCCTGTGTCTACGAATGCAAATGTGTGCTTTTTTTTTCTTTTAGCCTCTGGGAACGATGTTCATTTAAAATCTGGAGGAGACAGACAAGATAACTGATTTATAATCTATATATTATTGTGCCTTTTGTCGCTGAGTGTTAACTGATGAGGAGCCTCACTCTGCAGATTACTTTACTTCTCCACTGATCTGTCAAAGAAACAACACACACCTCGGATCTTATTTCTCAGAGAAATAAAAGTGCAGCAGGAAGGACAAACTCTCAGAGAAACCTTGAGGTGGACAGCTTCTTCTTTTTCTTCCTCTTTTGTCACTGAGACGAAGTTCAGAAATGTTTCATCTTCATCCGCCACTTCAGAAATCTCACCAGTGAATTCAATTTCAGCGTCTTTTGTGCAGTAGCCTTGAATGATGATTCTCCTTTGAAGCTCCTCTGAGGGTTGATGAGTTTGTTCTTTGTGCTGCTGACTCAAACCGACCAGCCGAGTGCCTCCTGACGCTCTCCCAGGTTTGGATGGAGTCCTTGAATCCTTGAGCCTACAAACGTCACCCATGATCCTCTGCTCTGTTAATCAACAACAAGCTTCATTCCGCCTTAAAACAAAAGAAAAAGGACGTGTTTCTTTACAGTGTCTTTTTCCTGGTAAATTCTGGATGCAATCAACTCCTCCTTAAAACGCCTAAAACTTTCTGGGAGGTTGAGCGACGCGTAAAAAGGTTGCAGGCGTCACGTTACGCCTCCAGGAGGACGTGCCAGCGGCAGACCTGCTGACCCCGACCCTCCTTCATGTCCTGCCAGTGGAGCTGCTCCTCCTCGCCGCTGCTGTTCTGGCCCAGCGCGATCCAGCCCACCATCTCCTTGCGCTTCATGCTGCGCCGGTTGTAGATGGAGACGAGCAGCGTGACGTCCGACAGCTGGAAGAGCGCCACCTGGAAGACGAACGTCTCCTTGTAGACGGGGTTGGGCTGCCCGCGACGCACCGACGTCTTACACCGGGAGATCTCCTGCCCCACCGAGTTCAGCAGAGTCAGACGCCCATAGGTGTCTGCACCAAAGAAGAAGAAGAAGAAGAAGAAGAAGGTGTGAAAAGTCGGACTGAATATAAATATAGAAGTAGGCATGGACATCGCTTTGTGGATTATCAGATCAAATTAAGGACAAATGAACTCAACAATGATCCATACGACCAACAAATGGTCCACGAACATTGACATGTGGAACTTTATATACTACAACAGCTTTGTACTAGAGTAAAAAGTGGATTAGCATCAGTTTCAGTTAGTTTTAGTTCATTTCAGTTCTGATAAATGTAGCTAAATAAAAGATGCTAACGCTACGAGCTTTACTGAGAAGTAACGTTAGCCATAAAATACGTAACATAAGCATAAATTAATATTAACTGATCTTTTTTTATTTAGTTTTACAACTTAGATGCTATAAAAGTCTATGATTCAAGCTAATGCTGCTAATTTCTATGCACAACTTTCTTCCACTTGCTGTGACGTCATGTGCATCCCCTCTCTACATATTTTCTATTTCACTACGGACCTGGAGGCCGGTTGATGGCCAGGTTCCTGAAGTGGCTTCCCTTGATGAGCTCCACCGACATGCGTCCCGTGGTGGCGTTGTAGGACAGTCCCACCAGCAGCTCGGGGACGCCGCCGTGGGTCAGGGACTGGGTGGACGAGGCGCTGTCGCTCTGGGACACGGCGGACAGACTCAGCTGGGAGTCGACGCTCTGACGGGGAACAAAGAGAACGTGGTAGGAGGCAGTTTCATAAAGTAACCAAACGAAAACAGCGCCCTCTGTTGGTCACTTCAAACACTGCTCTTACCTTGAGGTTACTTCGAGGCTCCAGAACCAGCGTCGCCTCCATCGTCCCGCCGTCCGGGTTGAGTCCCCCTAAGCGCAGCACCTTCTCCCCCATCATCCTCTCCCGGGACATCCTTCCCCCCAGCGCGTACAGCCGGAACCTGACGGCAGACACCTGCAGGTCGGACGGCTCCAGGCGCGAGAAGCGGAAGGTCTCGTTGAAGTGGGGCGTCGAGCCTTTCTGGACCGACGTCTTGTGCCGCTGCTTCTTGGAGGGCAGCAGCACCATGTGCACCTGCCAGGAGTCCATGCCGCTGCGGGCCTTGTCCGGGATGTCCCGCGCCGCCACCACGGACAGCAGCAGCTTCTCCGAGTCGGGCCGGTACTCCAGGGAGAGGACCAGGTCTCCGCATTTAGAGATGGGGACTCGGGGGGAAGAGGAGACGGCCTGAGACGAGGCCTCGTTGCAGGGAGGCTGCTCTTGCTGGCGAGACAAGAAGTCAGTGATCAACGACACAACCTGAAACCCCCTTAGACACTGAAACAGCGTCATGGTGGGAGCCTCCCTAAGGTGCCTCCTGCCCACGGCCCCCAGATTCCCCTGAACCAGCCCTGTCAGTCTATTCCCTCCACATTATCCACCACTAACATACAACATCAGCTTCAATGGCTGCACCTGTGGGTAAACTAGCAGCAGCAACAGTAGTAGTGGTATTAGTAGTAGCATTAGCAGTAGCAGTAGTAGTAGTAGTAGCATTAGCAGTAGTATTAGCATTAGTAGTTCTGTAGCTGCAGGTCTGTTATATAACAGTATATTAGTAGTAGTAGTAGTAGTATATTATTATTAGTAGTAGCAGTAGTAGTAGTAGTAGTATATTATTATTAGTAGTAGTAGCAGTAGTAGTATATTATTAGCAGTAGTAGTAGTAGTAGTAGTAGTATATTATTAGCAGTAGTAGTAGCAGTAGACGTAGTATATTATTAGCAGAAGTAGCAGTAGTAGTAGTAGTAGTATATTATTAGCAGTAGTAGTAGTAGTAGTAGTATATTATTAGCAGTAGTAGTAGTAGTAGTATATTATTAGCAGTAGTAGCAGTAGTAGTAGTAGTAGTATATTATTAGCAGTAGTAGCAGTAGTAGTAATTGTAGTAGTAGTAGCTCTGTAGCTGCAGGTCTAGTAGTAGTAGTAGTAGTATATTATTATTATTATTAGTAGTAGTAGTAGTATATTATTATTAGTAGTAGTAGCAGTAGTAGTAGTAGTAGTAGTAGTAGTAGCAGTAGTAGTAGTAGTAGTAGTAGTAGTAGCAGTAGTAGTAGTAGTAGTAGTAGTATATTATTAGCAGTAGTAGTAGTAGTAGTATATTATTAGCAGTAGTAGTAGTAGTAGTAGTATATTATTAGCAGTAGTAGTAGTAGTAGTATATTATTATTATTATCAGTAGTAGTAGTAGTAGTATATTATTATTAGTAGTAGTAGTAGCAGTAGTAGTAGTAGTAGTAGTAGTAGTATATTATTATTATTATTAGTAGTAGTAGTAGTAGTATATTATTATTAGTAGTAGTAGTAGCAGTAGTAGTAGTAGCAGTAGTAGTAGTAGTAGTATATTATTAATAGTAGTAGCAGTAGTAGTAGTAGTAGCAGCAGCAGCAGTAGTAGTAGTATATTATTAATAGTAGTAGTAGTAGTAGTATATTATTAGTAGTAGTAGCAGTAGTAGTAGTATATTATTATTATTAGTAGTAGTAGTATATTATTAGCAGCAGTAGTAGTATATTATTATTAGTAGTAGCAGTAGTAGTAGTAGTAGTATATTATTATTAGTAGTAGCAGTAGTAGTAGTAGTAGTAGTATATTATTAATAGTAGTAGCAGTAGTAGTAGTAGTAGTATATTATTATTAGTAGTAGCAGTAGTAGTAGTAGTAGTAGTAGCAGTAGTAGTAGTAGTAGTAGTAGTAGTAGCAGTAGTAGTAGTAGTAGTAGTATATTATTAGTAGTAGCAGTAGTAGCAGTAGTAGTAGTAGTAGTAGCAGTAGTAGTAGTATATTATTATTAGTAGTAGCAGTAGTAGTAGTAGTAGTATATTATTAATAGTAGTAGCAGTAGTAGTAGTAGTAGTAGTATATTATTATTAGTAGTAGTAGTAGTAGTAGCAGTAGCAGTAGTAGTAGTAGTAGTAGCAGCAGTAGTAGCAGTAGTAGTAGTAGTAGCAGTAGTAGTAGTAGTATATTATTAGCAGTAGTAGCAGTAGTAGTAGTAGTAGCAGTAGTAGTAGTAGTAGTAGCAGTAGTAGTAGTAGTAGTAGTAGTATATTATTATTAGTAGTAGCAGTAGTAGTAGTAGTAGTAGTAGTATATTATTAGTAGTAGTAGTAGTAGTAGTATATTATTATTAGTAGTAGTAGTAGTAGTATATTATTAGTAGGAGCAGTAGTAATAGTAGTAGTAGTAGTTCTGTAGCTGCAGGTCTGTTATATAACTTACATAAATAAACTGCTACAACTGATCCAACCTCATTTGTTTTCTGTGAAGCTTTTCTAGATCAGGATCACATGGACCAGTGTGTGTGTGTGTGTGTGTGTGTGTGTTATATGTGTGTGTGTGTGTTATTGTGTGTGTGTGTGTGTGTGTGTGTGTGTGTGTGTGTGTGTGTTGTGTGTGTGTGTGTGTGTGTGTGTGTGTGTGTGTGTTATGTGTGTGTGTGTGTGTGTGTTATGTATGTATGTGTGTGTGTGTGTGTGTGTTTGTATGTGTGTGTGTGTGTGTGTGTGTGTGTGTGTGTGTGTGTGTTGTGTGTGTGTGTGTTATGTGTGTGTGTGTGCGGTCTACAGCACAGATTGCTCCCAATTTCTAAGTGCGATTTATTTGATGACTGAGAGGCTGTGAGATCCCACACTGCCGCCCTCCCACGAACACGTCTCAGAAAATGTATTCCCACGCACACTTTGTTTGCACACATTATTATTCATGAGCTTCTGTTTGTTAGACAACGCAGCGCGGGGAGAGAAGGAAATATATCAACTATTTATACGAAGAAGAAAAAAAAAACAACCTAGAGAAGGAGCCGTGTCTGATCGAACTTGAGCGGATTATCACGGCAGAAGGACGACTGTATATGATGGGTTAACAGCTGACTACGGGAGCCCTCAGAGGACATTATTTATCTCCTTATCTCGGAAAAACAAAGCTTTGTTTTCCCCAGAAACACAATCGTTATCTAGCAAACTTTAAAGCACAAAACCAATGGCTCATCTTACAGTAGCACAATCGTTGGTTGATTATTCCCCCACAAATTTAAATGTCTTTATATACACATTGGTGTCAGTCCACATGTGGTCTGTGGTCTCATTCCTTTGGTTAGTTTTAACACATAATGAGTCCTGGTCCCATTAAAAACCACCTACTGCCACCGTAAGAGGAGCCGAACTCCTTCTTTCAACCACTAGTAGAAATGAATAAGTACCGTCTGTTCATAAGTGATGAGCCTTTTAAAATATTCTGGCCTTGGAGCTGAGAACCAAACTAAACAAGAAACTAATCTGAACAAGAATCTATCTATGTTTAAAAGAACACGTGGAGTTAAATAACATATTCCCTCAATAATGACCTTTATTTATTTTACTCATCTATATCACCACAGATTTTTCAGTCACTGCTTCAAACAGCACAGCGATGTTTACTCAAAGTATATATGTTTTCAGGTTTCAGTTCTTCAGCTGATTTGAAGAAATTCATGGTTTAAGACATAGACTGTATATAAATATGGACAACATGTCTCCACTTCCTTTCATTGGCCAAACTGACGCCATTTTCCCAGAGATACAGGGATACAGCGCCATCTTGCAAGTTTAGAGCCAAACAAATTTTACAGAATTTTAACACGAATGGGGCGGGGCTTATGACCTATGTTGCAGCCTCCAGCCACCAGGGGGAGCTCTACTGGCTTTGACTTTACTTTAGCGGAGCAATTCCATCTTTATACTGTCTATGGTTCAAGACACCATTTATTAAACTGAGGTGACATTGGACTGAATAGTTTTTTTTCTTCAAGCAATTAAATTGTGTGTTGAAATCTTTCTCTCAGTGTTGTCATGATGTAGTTTTAATATCGTCAAAACACAAGATGGTACCAGCTCAGAGTCTTTAATGTCAAGGCTGCAGTACCTCCGGGCTCCAGGTGGAGGAGCTGTCCGTGGCCTCGTTTTTGTCCTGATCCAGAATCTTCTCCGTGTCCTCGCTGCCGTCGGCGGCCTGCCGGTTGGTGCTCGGGGCGGGGCTTCCCCTGGCGGTCGAGGCCTCGTCTGCAGCTGGTTCGTCCAGGAAGTCGGCGGACGCCTTCTCCATCTCTTCCAGCGCTGCAGAGAGCGGGTCCTGGAAGCCCTGCCGGCTCGGAGCCTCTGTTTCTGCAGCACAAACACGACAGGGTTTTTTTTAAAACTCATTTATGGGGCAAGGAACCATATTTGGTAACTTGGTTCCTCTCAGTGAGGTTTTCATTCAGCCAATCAGAGACGATCAAGGAAACAGTCTCAGGTCTAATCAGGGTCTTAACCATAACTGATTTATTAGGCACAAAGAAGAAATCTTTAGTTGATTAGACATTTTTCCCCACAACTTTAATTTTCTTTAAATAAACATTAACATGAATCCAACATATTTTAGTAAAACGATAAATGGATGCAGCACCGTTTAACACAGAGCTCTACACTAGACCTGTCAATCTAAGCTTCCTGTACACAGTAGGCCCCGCCCCTATCACTGCTGAGCCAATCACGAGGCTGCATTTTACACGTTCACTCTGCCAGGTCTACTCAGTGCTGCACATGCTTGAAGTAAAAAAATGAATATGTGAACCTATGTATTAGCTGAATAGCTTATTACTGAATGCAGAATGATAATAATGTATATTTATGAACAGCACCAGGCTGAGTTTAATATAGAACACATATAGTTAAGGGGTCCCTACTGAATCTCTCATCAGTTTAGGGGTCCTTGATCTGAAATTTAGAATTTCCATATATTTCAATATATATATAAAGCGTTTAACCGTAGGTTGAGAGACATTTGCATCTCTTCTAACTGCATGTTCCCATAAATATGACTCATGAGGCGACAGTGTGATTGTGGCTAACGGAGGCAGCACCTGCAGACCTGATACGAACACTAAAGGCTACACCTTCTAGTTCAGCCACAAGGATTTTTAGGTCTCCGAGCAGCTTCTTAAACCTTGTTTAGCGGCGCTGTGTGTTAACCGAGGCCACATTGTTCAACCTGTCAGGCTTTGGCCTTTTCCTGACAGAGGAACGCTCTGTGAACAGTCTGTACCTCAGACCAATCAATAGCAATTATCTCCAATTCTCCGTCATTAAGGTCGGCCTGACAGTTATATCAATGGCTGCATGGAGACGTCGCCACGGCAACGGCCGGGGTGAGTCATCGGCGTGTGTGTGTGTGTGTCTGTTTGTGTGTCGTTCATTTGTGGGTTGTGTTACCGCGGTGCTCACATGTCGGTTAAAGATGGAAAACATAATCTACGAGTTGAGACGGAGCGACCTGACCGAACAGGGTCATCGCCCACCAGCTGTTCTCTTAAAGACGGAGACAATGAGTTATAGCTTCAGTCCAAACATCGGCCCGGTGCTCACATGGAAATGTTTGTTTTTTTTAAACTAAATTTCTCAGCACAAAAGATAATTGTGGTTTAAATCAGAGCTACTATTACCTGGGAGGCTAGTAAACAGGAAGAGCTATAGACACAGCTTCCTAGCCTTCCCTAGCAGTAGCTCTTCCTGTTTACTAGCCTCCCGGCTAATAGTACATCATCCTAGCTTCCTAGCCTCCCAGCTAATAGCATCTCTCTAGGTTCTGAGCCTCTGAACTAATAGTAGCTCTTCCTGTTTACTAGCCTCCCAGCTAATAGCAGAGCATCCTAGCTTCCTAGCCTCCCAGCTTAATAGTAGCACTCCTTAGGTCCATAGCCCACCAACTCATAGTAGCTCTTCCCCTTTTGTAGCCTCCCTACCAATAGTAGCTCTTCCTAGCTTCCCAGCCTCCCTATTAATAGTAGCTCTTTGTAGCTTCCTAGCCTCCCAGCTTAATAGCAGCACTTCCTAGGTTCTTAGCCTCCAAACAAATAATAGCACTTCCCCACATAGCCTCACTACTGATAGTAGCTCATCCTAGCTTCCTAGATTCCTAGCTAATAGTAGCTCTTCCTAGCTTCTTAGCCTTCCAGCTAATAGCAGCTCTCTCTAGGTTCTTAGTTTCTGAACTAATAGTAGCTCTTCCTGTTTACTAGCCTCCCAGCTAATAGTAGACATTCACTTCTAGCCACCCACCCAATAGTAGCTCTTCCTCTTTCATAGCCTCCCTACTGATAGTAGCTCTTCCTAGCTTCCTAGCTAATAGTAGCTCTTCCTAGCTTCTTACCCTCCACAGCCATAGCTTTTCCTGTGTCATCTTGTGAATGATGAATACAGACTACTGCCACCTGCTGGTATGAAGACTTATTTCCTCTTGTTATTCGCCTCAGAACATGATGGGAACATAATCCAGGAGTTGGCTCTTTGTCAATAACAAGATGATTGAAATAAATAAGTTTTCAGCCTAACCACAAAAGACGAATAAAATTTTTTTATTTAATCCTCTTGGGCCGAGCACAAACACATGTTACTGCAACTGATGCTATTTGCCATCACAGCAGAGTCCAACCTCACTGGGCCACTGTGAGCTCTTCATAGCCTCTAATCTGCAGTGAAATCAGTATTTACACCGATTAGAGGAAGATCATTCTGGTTTTCAGCTTGTCGGGAGTTTCAGGCCTCTCGTTTAGCCGCAGTGAAATAAATAATCACCTCTCTCTGGTTTAAAATCAGAGAGAGAGGGAACACATCAGCGTGAATAAAAAGGCATTTGCCATCATCATAGATACCTTTGGGTGCGGTGCCTTCACAGTCTGAAGGCTCAGTGCTGCCCTCCTCCTGGTCTGACAGGCGGGTGAACTTGTGGCGTCGACCCAACGACAGATGACTCTGCTGCGACTGCTGCTGTTCACCGGAGTTCGTCGCTGCGTTGCGGAAACTCTGCGAGCGGGACACCGAGATCTCGAACTGCTTCAGCACCTCGTCTTCGCTGCCCGAGGAGGTGGTGGCATCGTCGTCATCGTCGTCGCCGTAGCTGTTCACTGGAGGGAGGCGAACACAGAGGGAAACGAGAGGGATTGACAATCGGGAAAAGCTAGGAGAGTTCAGGAGAGGAGAGGAAAACTGGACGGAAGGAAAGCTGCGACAAATCAAAGGAGAAGTGAATTAAGTTTCATCGATATGCAGACGACACATGACTATTTTTTTCATCACGGCCCAGTCGAACTCAGTGACCTGTAGTAGTTAATCATAGACTGTAAAAAAAAAGCTTGAGTTGGCCAAGTCTTTGTCAAGATGCTGGAAAAATCAAACATCGAAAGCAAAGAAAATATTTCTGCACACTTTAATTTCTGCAAAGGCTCCTCAGGTAGGTAGGTAATATAATGCAAAAAAAGTTTAGTTTTAGGTTTGTTTTACTTGTTTGATGCTACAAAAACAGGAAGAGACAACATGATGATTGACAGTTGCCATGGACCACAGCTCAGTGAAGTGGTTCCATTGGTCCCATGTGTTTGAAACCTACTAAATGGGGAGATTTTTGGTGACAAAATGAAAGAGGAACCACACCTACATGTACATTTGGTTTGGTTGGTTGATCAATTAATTGAGAGTTAAATGGGATATAGCTAAACCAAACATAATGTTTTGGCCCTCAAAGAGAAAATGCACAAATCCATAGTTCCTCTGCTTTGCTTTGTAAACACTTTATTATATTCAGGTCATTTCAGTGTAAAGAAAACGTCAGTAACATCAACGTCGCTCTCCGGCCCTAGAGCTCTGGTAAACAAACCCTTGTGATGTGACGCTTTTTCTGCCAGTGTCAAGGACGCAGAGACAATTTTCTGAAAGCATAATAAACGAACACAAACACAGCATGTGGGGAGCAGTGGGTGCTGCGGGGCAGTGAAACACATGAAAAGCTGTGCGTCTGCTGACGATAATTCGTAAGCGGGGGTCGAGTGTCACTTCTCTCCCTTCACAATTTAATGATAATTGTCATAAACAGCTGAATGAGCGACGGTGCAGCGATCAACCCTGTCTTCTCCTGCGCTAAAGCGCAGGTCGCTGTGGCTACCTGGGCGGTCGCCATGGTTACCCAGACAACAGGAAGGATGCTGCGCTCTGAGTGGGCGAGCGGTGGCGGCTGATTGGTCGTCTAAAGGTTTTCACAGTGAAGTAATGTGGCTGAGTGATTATTCCGCAGCCACCTGCTGAGTTAATTTTGGATTGCTGCATAAAAATCCTGCTGTTTCTTTTTTTTCCCATTATTTCCCATTATCTTTGCAGGTAGTCCAGTAGTTAAGAGCACAGTTTGAATCTAGTCTTAGATGGAGAGGCTGCTCAATTAGCACCACACTCTCAATATTCACCAGAATTACCAAACTAAATTCTTCATTTTTGAACATATGGTAACCATATTTTAGTTTAGTTACAGTCATAAGCTTTGGTTCAAAATGTAGCATTTAATACTTTTTGCAAACATGAATCATTAATGGATACATCAAAATATATTTGTCTTTCTACATTTATGAATTTACTTAATTTGAGTTAATTGATTATTTCATTGTGTGTACACATATTGCTCTTTTTAATATTATTAATTATTTTATTTATTGATTTATGAATGTCTCTTTATTTCAGAACATATTCATTTATTTATTTGTATTTTCTGCCTTTACAGTTTTACTTATTTTTCAATTTAATGAATGAATGAACGAACTAAATAATTTAAACATTTATTTTATTGTTTTTGTACATTAATTCTCCTTTACTGAAGTGACCTTTTTCCAGGACCTACACATTTTTATCTATTTTTTAATTATTTAATTCAACATTTATTTATTTTTAATCTGCTATAGAAACCCCAGCTGCTGTGGCACTGAAAAAAAAATGATTATCAGGAGTTTATCACGAGATATCTTCTGGACCAAATGATTAATGGATAAACAGAGAAAATAATTATTTCCTGCAGCTCTAATTACAGAACGTACATGAAACACACACAGTCACAAAGCTGAGATGAGGTGGAGTCAGAACGGCTGAACTAAGTAAATTTAAACAGTGAGTAAATAGAGATTTCATAAAGCTGTACATAATGTTTCCAGTGTAATGTAAACACAGTAAAGCTCTTAATCCTCATAAGAGTCACAACTAAATAATAAATAAAGTCCCATCTTGGATTTTAACTTCAGTCGGATGTTAACACGACACCTTTGCTTCTGAAAACATATCTCAGACACGTGAAGCTTTTTTACTGCGTTTCTTGTTTTCTTCAGGTAAAACTTCACCAGACAGAGAGTTTCCAGGTTAAATCTACATTTTTCACACAGTTTGACTGAACCTGTGGTCACAAACAGTCCCTACCTGGTCCTGTGGAGATCCTGAGGTGTGAGTTTGAGTTGAGAATGCGGTGGAGAAACTCTGAGCTGGAAATGCTGTTTGCTCAAGGAAGCACCTGGAAATTAGGCTCCACCTGCTGCAGGTGAGGAACCGACGAACCAGATCAATGTTTGCTCTGTTTGACTCACAGTGTAAAGCAGCCGGACACAGGGAATGTGTTTTTCTTTCTTTAATTGCTGATATAAATGTACATTTTTGTTTAATTCTGAGTTTATTCTCATTTTTCGGATGAAAGAACTGAATCATTCTGCAGGATTTACACTCTTCAATAGATTACAAGGCTCAAAAAGAAAACCTTCCACTTGAAAACTGAGAAGTGTTTAAATAATTAGGCAACAAAAGCCTTGAATCACTTCCTGTTTAATTTGTCTGGTTCCAAACCTCCCAAAAAAGACTTTTTAAAAACATGGATGAACTCAGATGTTTTCTGAAGAGTGGGTTTTGGAGAACAGAGCGATGTTTTTCAGATGTCGCCATCTTGGAAGTGGCTGACGACCTAACTCCACCTAACTCCACCTACCTCCACCTAACTCCACCTAACTCCACCTAACTCCAAGCTAATTCAAAAATCTTCAGAGAGGTGAAGCTGGAAATCTGTGAACATGCCCATCGGTCAGTCAAAGCAAACACGCCCTTCATTTTGAATAAAACAATATAAATTTAACACTTCTTTATAAATTCTCCCCGATAAATAGCTAGGGGTCCACACACCCCTAGTGGTCGGTGGTGCAATTACAAGGGGTCTGTGAAAATGAAATATCCTTTAAAAAAAGATCATATGACATTTATAGAAATAGGATTATTTTACTCAAATGTGACTGACACCTTTATCTACCTAAACTACAGATTTTTTTTCTCTAATTACATCTGTTTCACAAGTGTAATTTACTATATTTTAAGAAGAGGTCTTGCTCCTGGTTGCATTGTTCAAAGTACGTGCATGATGCGGTTAACACAAACTTACATTAACATCTTACACAAATATACCTCATTCATAATTCGTAATAATGCTCTTACTGTGAAACATCTGCAGGAAGGTGTTGTGGGAATATCATTAATTTGCATGTTCACATTAACTCTTGAATTTAAGCTAAGATAATTTTTGATCCACCCTGAGGCTAAGGGGCGTCCTCGGGGTTAGATCAAAAATATGCAGGGGGTCCAGGAGCCACTTATCTGATCTAAAGAGCCCCCTGTGGTCATCAGAAGAACCGCACTTGTTAGCACTTTATGTTGGTTTCATTTTTCTTTTTCGTCTAACACGGTATAAACACAGTAAAAATGTATCCTAAGGTCAGTTACATACAATTTCTACAGCTAGCTTCGTACCTTGGAGCCCTATGGGATTTAAGGCGCTTTTGGAGCCTCCAGTGGCCATTTAATGAACTGCAGCTCTTGGTCTTTTGCCCTTTTGTGTGACTTTCGCAGCATAAAGACACTAAAAATGTTTATAAATTATAAAACCATCTAGCACAGTTTCCACAGCCAACGTCACATCTTCACTTTAAGATGTTAACATTCGTTCCTGGATGTTTGAATTTAAGGAAAACTATGTGATTAGTGGCACTAGTGGGAGGAATAAAAAAATGATGGAAAGAAAGTCACAAACTCAGTGCTCTCTGTGTTTCTCTCTCTCTCTCTGTGCCGGGTTTTTCTTCAAGGTTTTATGATGTGAATATTGTTGTTGTGCGCTTTGTGGCAGTATGTGGCTGACTCACGCAGCTCTTTCACTCATGCAGACTCGCCCACAGAAATCACTGCACGAATTCAAACTCGCCCACGTTCGCTCCCCATCGCTGAACGGTTTAATGCGTACGGGAGTGTCAGCTTGTATAACACAGAAACCTTGAACATGAAAGCAGCAGCGCTTACTCGCAAAGTGCAATCTGAAAAACAGAGACAGCTTTTCTCTTTTTGAAATAAATGTATTAGTTATGGTGCTTCATTCAGGCTTGGAAGCATCAACACTGGAATCAAGGTGTAATGATCTGACCTGCCCCATGTTCAAATTTAAAAATGGGGTAGTGTTCATATTGGCTGGTTTTATTCAGTTGTCGTGCACCTCATGTTCTGGCAATTGGCAGAAAAATAAAGATTTTTGGTAATGAAGCACCACAAAAAGAAGTGCAGTTCCTCAAATGTCCACTTGAGGTTCTAAAAGCGAGTTTTACAGAACTTACCTGTTTAAACTATAATTATTTATGCATGATTCAGGGCGTGGCTGCTTTGAGAGACAGATGGGCGTCCTCACAGGTTGCTAGCGGCCTTTAGCCTCAGCTCCAATCACGCTCCACCTTTCTTTAACGTTTCTGAATGAGCCAAGAGATGGATGACGCCACACTGAGCTTCAAGGGACTTCTTCTTCTTCTTCTTCTTCTTCAAGGGCTAAGGCTAAGGCTAAGGCTAGGATTAGGATTAGGAGTAGGACTAGGACTAGGGCTAAGGCTAAGGCTAAGGCTAAGACTAGGACTAGGACTAGGACTCGGAGTAGGGCTAGGGCTAGGACTAGGACTAGGGCTAAGGCTAAGGCTAAGGCTAAGACTAGGACTCGGAGTAGGGCTAGGGCTAGGACTAGGACTAGGGCTAAGGCTAAGGCTAAGGCTAAGACTAGGACTAGGACTAGGACTAGGGCTAAGGCTAAGACTAGGATTAGGAGTAGGGCTAAGACTAGGACTAGGGCTAAGGCTAGGACTAGGAGTAGGGCTAAGACTAGGACTAGGGCTAAGGCTAGGACTAGGAGTAGGGCTAAGACTAGGACTAGGGCTAAGGCTAAGGCTAAGGCTAAGACTATGATTAGGAGTAGGGCTAAGACTAGGACTAGGACTAGGACTAGGGCTAGGGCTAGGGCTAAGGCTAAGGCTAAGACTAGGGCTAGGAGTAGGGCTAAGACTAGGACTAGGACTAGGGCTAAGGCTAAGGCTAAGGCTAGGAGTCTAAGAATAGGACTAGGGCTAAGAATAGGACTAGGACTAGGGCTAAGGCTAAGGCTAAGGCTAAGGCTAGGAGTCTAAGAATAGGACTAGGGCTAAGAATAGGACTAGGACTAGGACTAAGGCTAAGACTAGGATTAGGAGTAGGGCTAAGACTGTAGGGTTTCACGAAGATATTTCATCCAAGTCTTCAGTTCTTAAAGCCTTGTGAAGAGTTGGGGTTTATGTAGGAACATGTGTGTGTGGTGCACAACTAAAAGTCTCTGTTGTTGACCACATATTCATCTGTGACTGGAGGAAACCAATGAACAGTCCAACTAAAACCTCGTCGCTCCAAACGCTTCCACAGATAAACCACGTTCCTCAGAAACTCACCGAGCCCCTGGCGGATCCCCGGCCGGTTCTTCTTGCGGCGCCCGTGTTGTTCGAGGCAGGGAAGTCCGCCGACACGCGAGAAACACAACTTCTTGTTGATGAAGAGGAAGAGGACGGCCAGAGCCACGATGAAGACGCCCACCGCCGACAGGAAGCCGATGGCCTCCGGGGTGACTGGCAGGAGGAGGGAGAGGGAGAGGGGACACACAATGACACACTGATCAGACCAGACGAACAGACAGTCTGGACACATGCACACAAACACACACGACACGCATGGCACATGTGATGCACACAGACACAACGAGTGACACTTTAGTATCTGGGTTTCCTTCAGTCGGTGTCACTGTAAGGAAAGTTAAAACTAAACATCTTTCTGTGCATTCACGCGTTCTACCTGTTCAAGGTGTTTCCTCCTGCACAGAGGTGGAAGGACGAGATAATGTGCTAAGCTAATGGTTTTCTGTAATGAGCTTGTTAGCAAACGACCACAGGCATCACTCATTAATCAAAACAAAGGTCTCTATCGCAAGAACACAGCTCTAAAAAATCATTAGAGGCAAATAAGCTACAAATACATCAACATTTATCACTGGTGGATTCTACGAAAGACGTATCCTATAAAAACTTGAGTAAAAAACAGAAAATGATACCATGTGATTCATTAAGTTTTTACCTCTTGAAAGAAAATGTGGCTACAAAGAACCACTGATTTCAAATACAACATTTAGCCTCTATTATATTAAATTCTACTATTGTTCACATTATAGAATCTATAAAAATACTGACATTTCATCTCATTCCACTGATGACGTGTAACTTCCCAGGGAAACGATTCACCAAACACATCAGTGCAAAGATTTCATTTATTACAAGATGGTTTTGTTTTGATTATTATCTGCAGATTCACCACGTTTGATGTCGAGGCGTAAGGATCCGATTCTGTCGGGGAACATACGCTGCATAGTTGATATCAGCTGCATTTGTTGTCAGATGTTATTGGTTTTGATGAAATACTGAGACGTAGGAATAAACTGTTGACTGGGAAATGTGATGTTTGGCTGCGTGTTTTTCTCTGTTGGCTGAGGCCATTTGGTTCAAAGCCTCGTCTTTTAGAGACATTAGGGAAAATTTGTTGTGTAGCCGGTTTGCTAGTCATTATAAGAACTGCAAAGCTCAGAGAAAAGTTCATCCCTCTCTTTAAATTTTAAGTCCAACAATGTAAAAAGATCCTCCAAACAATTCTTCAAATATAAATCTGATGAGTTTCTTTTTAACTCAAGCAATACATTCGAACATTAACTACGTGGGTGGAAATTTCAAATGACAACACAATATATTGCTCTTGGTGGTAAATATTCTGCACACTGTATTGCATGTTGCAAACAGTTGCTGTAACGAGAAAATATTTTTTAATTTTTTCCCAATTTGTGCAGTAAAATGAAAATGTCCAGGATGTGGTGGAAGATGCAACTCTCTGCTCGTAAATCCTGCTTCTGAGTTGAATAAACTCCTAGAAACGGCTGTGATGTCTGTGATGTTTGTGGACCAGAGCCTTTACAACCTCTCTGCAGACTTATAGGGAAGGAAGGACGAAAGACCAAATGAGAAGGAAAGGAGACGAGTTAAGGACAGACTGAAGGAAACAAGTGTGAAGAGAGAGTTGAGGCGATGCACCTCGTAGTACTCAGCCTCCTTCAGCACCATGAATAGAAGCGTATGATGGAGGAGGAGGAGGAGGAGGAGGGAGAGAGTGATGGGGTGCGAGTGCCGTCTCCCGTTTCCACGGCAACGTTTGCAGCGAAGCAGAAATCGATGGCAGCAAACTGAGACGAGTGGACGTCCTGCTGAGAAAGCGCCGCGCGGCGTAGGAGTGTGTGTGGGTTTATTTTTTTCTCCTCCCGTTACAGATGTAGCTCACAAACCTGAACCCAAAAACATCCACTCACGTCAGCTGTTTGCACGTGGCACTGAAATAACAGCTGCAGCCTCCCTTCTCCTCAAGAGCCTGCTGCACTTATTCAGTTTATTATTTCCATTCTGGACCCAGTTCCTGGCAAATCTTTTCATCTTAAGAGACAGAGGTGAAACTGGAACTTCCTGCCTGATGTATCTGAAATTAGTGTTATTAACGTTAGAGACGAGTCCCTGCATGAGTTCACAGTTTGCTGCCAGCTCAGACGTATTTTATGTCCTTTGAAAGGATTGAAAGGTCCTGAAATAACCACCTGACCGAGGCTGAAAACATGCAGACTTCCCTTTTATAGGTGCTGCTGTGACTGTGTCCAGTGGGTCTTCAGCGACAGGCTTTAAAAAGTTCATTTCTGGTTTAATTCCCTGTTAGCGTAGCGGTCGTGTCTCTGTGGGTCATGATGAAAAGTTGACTTCAAGGTGAATAATTGGATTATGGAAAAAGCTCGGTTTGTACCTCGGGGGAGTTGGGATTCTATCATCGCTCTACGAGTGAAAAGATCGACACAGACCAAACTTCTTATTTTAGGACTAACATCTGAATTAAACAGCCTCCTGCTGAAGTGAATGCAGCGCAGCCGTAACTGTGCTCGGATGGTGCGTTCAGGAGCGGCCGGAGACATTTTGTAAAAAGCTTTCTTGAATTATTGCATTAGTTTGCAAAGTCACAGTGACCTGGATTTTTGACTTTTGCCTCAGTTTGTTCATCCTTGAGAACCAGTGGCACATTTACAGAGAAGCAGGAAGGAGAGCGGGACATGAAATTCTCTTGCTCTTATTTTGTGAACCGCTCTTCGCCCTCCTAATTTAAAAGTTTTTTTCTGATTCTGATTCTGATTCTGATTAAGTCGAAGCATAGAAGTGATACCGAACTATAAACCGAGCTGAAGAAGCTCATCCAGGTTTATCCAAAATCCAAAGTTGACTTGTTGAAGATCTTTCATCCAGTTCTTCAGTTCTAAAAAGATTAATGAGGGCTTAAGGTTTCATCATCATACTGCAAGTAAAAGGAAACCTTCTCATTTCAGGACTAACATCTGAACTTAATCACCTAAAGTGAATGCAGCGCAGGATGAGTGAGTTCAGATGATGTGTTCAGATGCTTTACTGAGAGATTTCATCTAAAAGTTCATTTATGGCCACGAACTTTAGTTCTGCAAATTCATAGTCACCTGGATTTTTGACCCACAAAGTCTAGTTTGTTCATCCTTGAGTTCCAGTTGATGTTTGTGCCACGTTTGAAGACATCTTGTAAAAGCTAACTTGTCATATCACATTAAAAAGTGGATTTATGGCTCAGAAAGTGTTTTTGCACTTAGAAATATCTGCATTGACCTCATTGAGCATCATTCTCTCTGATTAAACTCACAACACGTGAAATTACTAAAACAAACAAACAATGTGCTGCATTCACTTCCACATGCAGCACAGCAGCAAGTGTTTGGGACGGTGTGTTCGGGTGCGGCTGTAAAGCGGAGTTTCCCCTCTGAGCTGCTCTGACAGCAACACACTGAGCTCAGTGTTGGAGACTCTGAGCCTCCTACTGTCTCACATCCAGATGGACAGGAAGGACCCCCCCCAGCTCAAAGTCTGTCCTCACACCTGCTGCACACACACACACACACACACACACACACACACACACACACACACACACACACACACACACACACACACACACACACACGACTTTAATTCCACCACTTTCCATTCACTTGCTCATTTCTAACAAGACTTATTTGTGGAAATATTTAAAGAAGTAGCTAAATTATTGCGCCGGAGGTAAAAATAGCACAAATGGAGACGACTGACGAATCAGTGAAGCCGTGTGTTGAATGTGCAAAAGGCAAAACCTGATGAATTATTGCACAAACACGGATGAGAGCGCCGATGTGACCCAGAAGTCAATGAGAGGCATGAGATCAGGCTAATGAGATGGAGAGAACGAAAAGCAACACTGATTAAAATGAAGCAAAATAAAGAAACGCTGCCTGTGAGCGTGAATACTAAACCCTCATCCCCTGATTACGATGCAGCTGCTGACTTTTCCAGCCTCGGCTTTGAAGTGAGGAGCCGGAGAGGAGAGACGAGAGCACTTTGATGTGAGACGCTGGATCAGTGACGGAGCAGCGGCAGCGAACGCCACGTTGTTACTGCTAATTAATGAGAGCGACGAGTGATCCCGAGGAGGAGGAGGAGGAGGAGGAGGAGGAGGAGGAGGAGGAGGAGGAACATGCGGCTTTGTGGATTTTTCTTTCTTCTTTTAGGCAATGAATAAAAACCTTCTGTCTGTCTGGGTTCGTTTTAAGGTGACTCATTAACGTGGGTCTGAGTCTGAGTCCTCAACTTTCCTCGACTTATTATCACGGTTTCTAATCGCTCTGGGCAGAAGCCAGAAGATTGTTCCTCTCTATAAATCAGTAGCCAGGTTTACTTTCTCCTCATTCTGATTTAAGGTTTCAGGTCAGCTGTTTCCATGTGAGGTGATTTATTCTGATCTGACGTCTACATGAACCACTACTTTAAATCTGAACGGCCGTTATACAAACATGTGACGTGTAGATCGATGAAAACGTCACGTGACGCTAGTAGATGCTATTGTTTTTACAGTTTTATCATTACTGGCCCCTCCAAAGACCTCTCTGTTTGGTTCCTGCCATATTTTGGCCTGAGGAAACGTCCAGACAGAGCATGCTCAGACTGAACGGAGCCTTTCGATTGGTTTTTGGAAAATGGCTCTGTGTTAATGTTAACATTCTTTATCCTTTCTATGGATCAGGAGTGTGCAAAGCATCAAAATAGGTGTAAAAGTCTATCTAATTTAGGACATGTAAGAGTAAAAATAACCGTTCTTTAATGATCCATTATAATAACTGTGGATGTATCTGCAGTGTTGGTTGGTGTTTTCACTAAATGCAGCTAATAGAGGTGATTTATTCTGACTTGAAGGAGCAGAACATGACTGTGATGATGATTTGGTTCTTGTTGGAGACGATAGAGGCGACTGTGTCTCAGTAGATAGAGAGGTTACAGGTTCAATCCCTGGGATGTGACACATACTGAAGTGTCCCTGAGCAACACACTCAACCTCTGTGACTGTAAAGACTTTGAGCAGCAATAGGTAGAAAAGTTAGATAAAAGTAAAACTATTTACCAGTAGACAATAGTCTGAATTGCCGAGCTAACGAATGCTAACTGAGACGTATGCTAACGTGAGAAAACCTCACGTAACAAAATAATTTCCAGATCAAACTCGACTTCCCACTAGTTATTTTCTGCCTCCACAAAGTTAAGATAAAAAAATCTGTTCAGCTAAACTAGTGATGCAGTTAAGTCATGTTTGGTCCAGACTTTTCACCCTGTCCCTGAACGTCTCTCAGTCCAGGCAGACGCACAAATATTCACTGAGGTCACATGATCAAAGGCGGCTTTTTGATTGGATGTTCGTCTTCTTCTCCAATACAAATAACATGAAATCTATTTGTTTGAAATAAGTATTTGTAAAAAAATAAATACTAGTATGGATGCACCAAATTATTATTTCTATTAACGATTAATCAGCTAATGCCGTCCTAAGATTCTCGCTTTGTCCAATGGATGCAGCAGCACTGAGCGTGCTCATAAGTGTCCGATGCTGCTGACTGAATGACTTCCTGTTGGACACCCAGGTCTCCATCCCTGAGATCTGATCTGAAGAATTTGAACGTTTCATTTCCTGACATCTTGCATTCAGAGGTAGATATATGTCTAAAAATATTTGTTTTTGTCCTTTAACCCACTAAATCTAAGCTGTTAATCCTCTGGTCCCAGGGGACCAGACGTTCAGCAGAGAGGGAAGGGACGCGAGCTCACAGCTCAATTGGACATCAAATTCTAATCAGTCGGTCCTTTAGGTGGAATGGACGTTTCATTAGTCTCTATTCAGGGAAACTCATGCAGACGTTCACAAATGAGGCCGCGGGCTGAAAGACTTCCTGTCGGCTACAAACACATGAATGTTGAGTTGAACTGTGGCCATGAAACTGTCCCAGTGGATGTTTGAGCTGAACTGAGTTCAAATGTTCCCAAGTGAACGTTTGCACCGAGCGTGAAGACAGTTTGTAAAAGACTTTCCTAAGAAATCACACTCCAAAGTTGATTTATAGTCTCAGAAATCGTTTTGCAAGGTCACAGTGATCTGGAGTTCTGTCCTTTGTCCCACTAAATCTTAGCGGAGTCCAAGCGGATGTTTGAGCCGAGACATTCTGCGTTAAGGTCTTCGTCACATATCACAGGAATTAAACCTGTGGCAGTTACAACCAGGGGAATTTAAAGTCAATGATTATCCTAAACCAGTCTGATCACATGCACCGAACGAACAAGCCGGTCCCTGAACGCAACAAACACCAGTCGTACGATAAAGAGACTCAACAGAAACATGTGAAGGCTACAACGCTGCGGCGTAACACAAACCAGTGACTGGTGAAAGCCACAATCAGATCTTCATTTAAAGTCCAGAGCCGTGTGACGTTCACTGACCCTGCAACACTAAACACACAAACAGCCGAGCTGTTGCTCTCAGGATGAGGGGTCAAATCAACCCAGTTACATCAACACATCACGTTTTCACTTTTGAACGCACTGACCGGAAGACACACACACACACCTGAAAATCATAGTTTCCCTGGTAACAGTCCACTGGCTCTATTAAGGTGTAATGAATGTGCTTTTTCCCACCCACGTGTGAAGGAGGTCTCACGTTACCATGACGCCGTCTGTCTTGTTTGTCCTGATTGGCCGGGGAGGACGAGAGCGAGCGTCTCGGGGTGGAAATGGAAGAGATGGTGAATAGGAAAGGAAAAAAAAAAAAACACTCAGGAGTGACTACACCTGGAAACAAGCTCCAGGACGGATGATAAAAGTATTAATGAGGCCGTGAGGTTTTCAGAGCCTCCGTCCTACAGAGGGCGACAGAGAGCGTAAAACATGGGCCGGTTATTAAAATGTATTCTTATCTGTTTTTGTGTTCCTGTGAAAACCCAGCAGCCCAACGAGAAACCTGGTACGGAAACTTCAAAACGTCAGCCTCAAAAACCAAGAGATAAGAAACCTCCGTCCTCCAGAGGGCGATAGAGACAAACATGCAACATTTATCAATACAAGTTCTAGTGAAACGTCATGAGTCGCTGCCCAAGTTTATAAACCACATCTGACCAAGTCAAGTCCAAATACCCAGATGTGTTCTTGCCCCGTCCATTTTCTCAAGGACACATCTGGACGTAAGCTGGACATAAGTTGGAGGTAGACTTGGGGCATTAATCTAGGACGTAAAATTCTTGACTTGCGTACTTGGTAGTTTGGATTTGACAAGCTGGATTCAGAGGTACAGACTCTGGAGCCTCAAACATGGTCCTCAATATCCAAGAGACAACAAACCTCCATCCTCCAGGGGGCGATAGAGAGGATTCAACCATACAGAAGCATGAGATGGAATGAAACTGTGCACTCTAGTATATACGTACTAAATAAAAACAGTATAGATGAAGACTAAAACATCAATAAAGCGGAAATATAAATTAAATAAATAAAAACAGCAACAAAGCGGCATGAATTTGTGCAAAAACTGCAAAAATAGCTCAGTCATAACAATGGCTCTTTAATATTTCAAAGATACAAACATTTATCAACATTAGCTCTAGTGAAAAGTCATCTGACTGGTGACTGTCCAAATACCCCAGAAATGCTTGTTTTTTTTCTCTGTTTTTAAATTCTTCCAACTTAAGGGCTCAGTGTTTTATTGGCTGATTAGTGTTAAAACTTTTAATCTGGTTTAGAAAAGGCAGTACAATGACTAAGGCAGTCTTTCAAAATCTAATAAACCTTCATTAAAAGTTCCTAATGCATTGTGAAAGATAAAATGCACCTACACTTCATCCCTGCATCCATGTGACCAATCAATCAATGAGGACGCAGGTGAAACCTATAGAGGTGAAACCAGGAAGTGACATCATGAACAAACAAGCAACCGAAGTAATTATCTTTCACAATGCGTCGGCCACTTTCAGTAAAGGCTTTTTTAAATTTTACACCTCGACAGCGTCACAATTTCTCACCGCTGCACCTTGAAAGTTTATTTATTTTATTTTTTTTTACTTATCCACTAAAAGAATCACTCTTCAACCCTTCAATTAGAAAAACTACAAATAGAAAATAGAAAACTACAAATGTTAATTATTGTATCATCTGTTGTCTGTCCGTGATTTAAAAGTAATAGATCAGTAACTGAAAGTTATCAGGAAACTAAGCTTTACAATAATAGAGTTCTGGCGCCACCTCCTGGTGAGAGGCTGCATTACAACAACATGAGAGCCCTCCAACAAACATCTAGCCTTCAAATTTCAACACTTCAGGCTCTAAAATTAATTGCAAGCTTTAAAACAACCACAAAAAGACACAAAATTATCTATAAAATAGTGCAAAACATCAAGAAGGGAGAAAAATAACTACTAATACACAGGAAATGACCACAGAATTACTACAAAATGCCCGCACTACAACTACAACAACTTCAAAATGCTGCAAAAATAACCAGAATCGCACAAAACGCTCACAAGCAAAGATAAAAGGAGCAACAACAGACATGCAATACTCACAAATCAACATGAAAGAACAGGGAAGTGATGGAAAACGGAAACAAATGGAGCCAAAACAGCAAGAAAGGCTCAGAATCGGCATGAACAGACGTAAAATGAGCAAAAGTTAGACATAAAATGGTCACACAAAACTGCTGAATGACCAATAATATGTTTAAATGAACTTTAAAGAGCAGAAAAACACAAAAACTGCCACAGAGAAATGAATTAAGGAAATTAATCAGCGACTCTATTGATTGTGTTACGCTTCTCGTTTGTTGGAGCCACTTCTGCACCAACACCTCGTCAGAGGCTTATTTAGACGGCGACTTGTTTCAACGACAGAAGCAAACAAATAAAAACCCTGTGAGTCGCTGAAGGGCTGAACCACGACTCTCTCTCAATAAGAATCCAACGGCTTTATGACCTCAGCTTAGCTCAGCTCATCTACACAAACACTTAACGTCCTCCTGTAACCTGCGTCTATAACTATAATATAATAATAATAATCTAATTATTCTGTGTGGATATGTTTTCTTCTCTACGTCCAGAACGAGTCGGGTGTTAATCCACCAGCTGTAAGATGAGACCAGTCGTCCTCTACTTTAAACCAGAGCTTCAGTAAAACTGCACATTTCTCTGATGTAAAATAAGATTTAGTGTCTTATATCTTCCTCCATCATCAATCTCTTTCTAATTTCAAGGAATAAGTCGTAGAATGAGAAGCTGTTCATCCTTTCACCTACTTTCTCTCGCTCCCTGAGTTTCAGTCCTTCCTCCTTCGCTGGCCATTCTTCCCTTTCCTTCTCTTTACTTCTTTCTCTACAAACACTTATTCCCCCTCGTATCCAGAACAAACTTGTCTCTCCAAACTCTGTCCTCCCTCTTTCCTTTCGAATGAAATCTGATTCCTGAGCCTGAGCCGTCACTCATCGAGGTTTTCCTGCCTCCCCGAGGGCGAGGCGGACGTCTGTCCCTTCCTGGACCCGTCCGAGACACAACAAGAGGGAGGAAGGTGGACAAAGTGGACGGGACAATAAGCGCCACAGAAAAATTACAAGTCGCTTAATGTGGCAGCATCAACTAATAAGACTGACGTCAGCTGAGAGGTTTTAATTATAAAATAAAAACTAATCATACAGAGCTACAACAGAGAAGGATTCAACTTAAACTTAGCAGCTCCATGAATTTATTAGTAGAGTCCAACACTATAGATCTGGTTTAAAACAAGCACAAAAAGACATAAAATGAAAAAAATGAGCACAAAACAGACATTAAACAAGCACAAAAAGACATAAAATGACCAAAAATACACAAACAAATTAAAAGAAAAGGACACAAAATGTCCACAAATCAACATGGAATGATAATAAAATAATGCAAAACACACAAGAAGGCCACAAATAGGCATAAAATGATCACAAATAGACAAAAAATGTCCACAAATCAACATGCAATACAACAAGAAGTGCACAAAATGACCACAAATAGAAAATAATCACAAATAAACACAAAGAAGAGAAGCTAAAGAAGAATGTCCACTGATACAGAATAATACAAAGCAACAAACAGACACAAAATGACCACAGACTTTAAATAAACAAAAAATTACCAAAAACACACAAAGAAAATGACCAGAAATCAACATGGGACCAATACACAATAATGCAGAGCAACCGAAAGTGCACAAATAACTACAATTAGACACAAAATTACCAGAATCTGACATAAAATTATGACAAAAAAGACACAAAATGTCCACAGATAAACATGGAACAACGATAAAAATGATGCAAAACACACACAAGAAGTTCACATATAGACAGAAAATAAGCACAAAAATACACATCATCTCCAAATTCAACATGAAACGACAATAAAATAAAGTAAAACAACAAGAAGGACACAAAATGACCACAGATAGATATTAAATAAACATAAAGGTACCAGAAATACACACAACATTACCACAAATCAACATGGGACCAACACAAGAACCAGTATAAGAGGCAGCAGTGCAGTAAAACAGAACCCAGGAGACAGTTTAACTGTGGATCAACAACTCTAATCTAACTTTTATAGCCGCCACCATTAGCTCCAGATCTCAAACAAACATGGATCTGAAGGTAGTTCACCCCCCCCCCCCCCACACACACACACACACACACACACACACACACAGAGCCATGAATTAGACATCGGACCGGTCTGTAACTAGGACACGATATAACCAGAGAGGATGGAGAGCTCACGGCCGACTGCTCCTTCCTGTTCACTGGAGCTGGATGAATCTGAGGATGTTCTCAAGTCACATCCAGACACAGACGCAAAAGACACAAATCACACATTTATCTCAGTGGCTCCACAGATTTTTACAGCTAAAAGTTTTCTTCCTAAAGGCAGAAAGACTGACTGACTTCAAGACATAAAGAGTTGACCCCCTTCCTCAGAGTCCTGCTCCTTCAAAATAAAAGGAGTATATTATTATTGGTATAATAAATATATATCAATATCTTAATGTTTTATGTCTTAAATTGATATTAACTTTCATTTATAACAGGCTTGGATTTTGTTTTTGTTTCTTATTTTTTAGATGTTGGCTCAGTTAAATCGACTGGTCAGTCTATTTTCTTATGTGTGTGTGTTTGTTTGTTTCTCTCTCTGGGTCGTGTCATGTTTGAATTAAGAGACACTCGCCACCCGAAGCTTAAAGAAAACCTGAGCAGACAACTTTCCTCTCACTGCTCACCTGCATGTAGCTGTAAAGGTTCTGTTAATCCTGCATGACTGGTCTGTTGTGTTTACTTTTGTCACCTTTATGTGCAGGGAACACAGGAGGACTGGAACAATGCAGAATAACGATAAAACATGTCAGGAATAATAATAATAATAAACTCTTGTTTTACATCCTGGATTATTCTTGCATCTATATATTATGATATATTAGAATATAATAAAATAATACAGTATTTTCTTTTTAGTTATGTCATTTTAAACATTTAATCCTGTCCAACGCTTTATTTAAAACTACGACTATGCATCTTGTTTTATAAGACACGTGCATTAAACCACACGTGCTCTCGTTACAGCAGCACATATGGAAAATAAAATAAATCTACATTTATTTTCCAAATGCAGATGAATAATATTTGCAGTGTACTGTGCAGATGTGATAGAGACAGGCCTCCATGAAGTGGCCATGATGAGGCAACTATCAACTCTCCACTATGTGCCACAAATCCACTGTAAGGTGAGTCTCTGCAGGAAGACCAGGGAAATAACACATTTTGTCTTCTTTTCTGACTGGGACATGGTGTTAAATATCAAATTACGTCGCTATGAACCAAACGCACCAGTAATAGATGGAAACGGGATAAACTGGCCTGCACATAATGTCCCTCCCCGTCAGCCCATATGAATAAACCTGTAAACAGAGCGCATCTTCTGCAACGACGCGGCAAAACAAACACAATGACTGAACCAGGCCCGGAGGCGGCTGTGAGGTGAGGAGATGTGGGTACTTACTGTCCGAGGCCATGGCAGCGGCTGCTTCCCTTCAAAACGGCAGCGGAATGGAGCGTGTGATCGGCGGAGAGGAGGCAGCAGCATCCCCGCCGCTCCTCATCCTCCAGAGCCGCAGACCCGCAGCCTCTCAGCGGAGCGACGCGCCTTCACGGACCGTAGGACATCTCCACTCCCTGCCCAAATGTCGCTGCCTACTGGATGTTAATGTGGATTGTTAGAAAAGGTTTGGATGCTCCCACACAAATTTGTACTCATCCATAAATACGGGTTATATGCACTATATATAACCCATTATATGCAAATGTTCTTTTTTAAAAAGACATCAACTGCTCTCTTTGTGATTTGCACCCAGAAACAGTTTTACATTTATTTTTTCCAAGATTTTGCATTTTACATGACAGAAGTAAACTGTTTTCCTAATGAGCTTGCTCTTACCTTTACTTACTTTTGGCAAAATATTTTATTCACAACAGTTTTGTTGATTATTAGATGGATGTCGCTCCAAATAAAAGTTAACAAACTATCGCCTGTCTCATATTTAGCTCGAGGTCTTTGAACTTTACACAACCACCAAACGCTAGCAAGCTAAAGCTAAATGCTACATAGTTTGAAACCTAAAAAATGTAAAACTAGTTGAGTCATTTGATTTACAACACATAAAATCACTTATAGCATTTAAGTGAATGATTAAATACAAATAAATGTTGGTATTAAATGTTACTTCATAGGCCCAAAACAGCGCTGCCAAACTTAGACTTCGGTTTTAGCCAAAGCTAACCGTCTGCTAAATTCAGCTAAAGTGAAATCTAACTTTCCTCCAATTTCTTGTTGTTAAACCAGATCAAATTCATGACGTGACATATTATCAATTTGTATTATAATAGCTAAATGTGCAAATCTAGAACGTTAGCTCGTACAGCTAATACTGCTAATGTCAATAGTGGCGAGCTAAGGAAGCTAAACCTAGCTTAGCTTTGACGGTTAAATTCATGATAAATAATGAAGTAATATATCAATGCTAATGAAGATTGCTAACTGCTGCAACTAGGTACTGCTGCTAATATTTACATTTCGTCTGTAAATTTAGCCAAAAGACATTTTTATCTGTATCCCTTCCCCTTACATTCTGAAGCATCAATGGTAAAATAATAAATATGATTAATATGAATGAACATAGTAATAGTTATTTAAGGTAACTTCAAAATACATAGCGTAAATTCAGTCCAAAATTCACTTGAACTGATTTTGTTGTTAAATAACACGTTTAAAAATTCAAGTATTTGAATGTTATGCTAGTACATAAGGAGCACTTAAACCAGACATCTGTGTTTTTCAACAACCTCTGAAATGTCACACAAGAAAGAGACAGACCGTAACAGTAACTAGTGAATCAATAACCAATAGAGGTGTTCAGTCTTACTTGTGAACAGTAATTCCTCGTGTCCTGTTGTGGGAGAAGCTGCACAGTATTTTGTGTAAACACCTTAGCAGCTGCAGCTGGAGGCTGAGTTTAGACCGGTCCAAGATGGCGGCGACGTTTCTGCACATGAGCAGTCAATGCTGAGTCTACTCTTCATTGTCCATGAATGCGCCGGCATCTACTCTTTATTACCGACATGTTTATATTAGCAACCGAGCTACCGGGCTAACTGTGAAAAGGCATGTGCAGTCGATCCGTGCACTCATGGATCGATCAATAAATCGGTGAACGTTCAGCCAGTGTGGACAGCCCCCTCATTTGAATAACATTTCATTGAACATGTGAAGTGGTGCGTCAATAAATAAATAGCATTTGTGGCACATATTTAGGCCATATCAGTGGCTGTGCTTCCCGCCACAGCTGAAATTCATCCCTATTTGGCGGGTTGGCAGGTGTTAATGTCAATTGTGTTAATTAATTAACACAATTGTGAACAGACGCAACACTCACACAATTGTGACTGATGCATCTACAGTTAAGCTTAATAAGAACTACCTGAGATCTTCCATGGCACAAGAAAGACTGGGTGAACTGGCAGTGGTTAGTATTAACAACAAAGCTGGTCATCAGGTTTCTTACAGTGAAATTAAATGTAAATCGGTTAGTGCCGTTCAACTCATTACCACTAGATGGAGACATAACACAAAGATTTATCATTGAGCAGTTGACGAGTCAGAGTTCATGAACAGTTACATCCTGTAGATTCATTTGTTACACAGAAGGAGAAGATGGAAACGCCAAGTGAAGAAGAGTCGGGTCTTTGCATGGTCTTTAGTCATGGTTATTAGTGATCATTACATCATCACAACCCCTCAGGTTTATCTGTTGTACCCTGGATATAAAGTATATACAAGTACTGTACACTAGCTCTGCCCTCAGCAGCTACAGACACACTGATATAATTTAGCTTTAATAATGTCAGACTGCGTAATGTTGCTGATAATACTTTTAATTAAGTGTTTTCGTGACGAATCTTTCCTTGTAATGATGTATTTTTACTTTTATTGGTATGTTTACTACAAAAAAACTTCCGCCACTAGTTTATTTGTAAGGTTAAACCAATCAAAGACTTTTTCTGTTGCATAGCTGAGGACAAGCGAGGCTAGTACACTTTTTTTTTTGTCTGTAAATGTGGAACAACATCTGGCTGTTCAGTTTCTAAATTAAAATTAATACTTTTAAATAACTGGCTTTAATTAAATATTTCAACTGAAATGACTGTTTCTCATTGAGATGAATAAAGTATCTATCTATCTATCTATCATGTTCTTTAACATTTGCAGTGAAGGTGTCCAGTAGAGACACATGCCGTCTACTGAGCGCTGGTTTCTGTCACCAGCACAAGAAAGAACAAGAGAATCAAGCATCTTTATTTGTTTTACATTTGGCCTTTATTTGCACAATATAGTCGACAGTACATGTAATAGTCTATGAAACTGTGGTTTACAAAACAGAACGTGCTTTACACAGTACATATATCACTGGAACAGTAATAATATTATACCTTTATTTGAATCTGTGGGTCCAATTTTAAATAGATTCTAAAATATTAATTGACTAATCTGCCACAATTCTGTATGTTTTTTTTTATAACAATAGCAAACATCTGTTAAATGTGTCACTTTTTTTTCACAAGAGCACAATTCAAATTGGATTGAGTTCTCTCGCTTTTAACTGTGTAGACCACCTCACATGGAAGAGGTTTCTTTTTTGTTGTTCTCTCTGTCTTTGTGACTTTAAAAACCTCATAAGGAGGAATCAGGATTTCTCTCTCTGACTCAAACGCAGAATACGATGAGATTTCGGCTCCAAAGCAGGTGTTTATCTCAAAGCACGTTTTAGTTCCAAATGTATCATTAGCGTATGTAGTATGTGAGCTGGAGGTGAAGGACCCAAAGCGAAACGTTCCGTTGTAGGTGAAGCTGAGGTTGGTTCTGCGGTATCCAGTGAGACACTTTTTATTTTTAAGTTTGAGAGTTTGAAGGGCGCGTGTGAGGAAGAAGTGCAGTGAATGATACTTGAATGCCTCAGTCTTGTAACTGGACCTCTGGGTTCGAACCTTTTCATTGAAGACGGAATAGATATTTGTATCTTTATCTGTATAAACATAAACAGCCCTTCTCTGATACTCTGACAGCTCAGGATTTTTATTTATCGTTGCATTCTTCCAAGCCTTTTCAAAAACTTTGTCATTCTTTAATTCATTCACCAAGTACGTGCTATTCACTAGAGCTTCCATCTTGCTTTCACATCCAGCGTACATGTCATCAACAGAGTTTGGAGCCATATCTAGCTGGATTTCAGCTTTGGCATCATTCTGGAAAAGCAATAAATACAGAAGAAATAAAATTAAATCTTCCAGTGATCTCATTTTTTTTTTTTTTTTAACACAGTTCAAAGCAGGAAGCAGATTACTCTACCTTTCCCATTAGCGCTGCTGCCAAAAGTGCAGCCATGGCCATTTTCCAAAAGCATGCAATCCTGTGCACAAAACATATTTTGTGAGGGTTTTTGCACTTTTTCATAGAAATCTACTGATTCTGATGTCTCTCTCAAACACAGTTCATCACACGTCAAAGCCTGAAAACAGCAACAAAAGAAATAACTCTACTTACCACAGTTTGTTGTCCATTTGGTAGAGTCGCTTGTTCAAAGAGTGAGGAGTAGAGCGTCTGTTCAAAGAGTGAGGAGTTTCTCATCCAGATGGTGATATAGTTCTCAAACTTGCAAATGGTTTTTGCTGGGTCGAATGCTGATTGGTTAAAGATTGGTATGAAAAACAGACGACCACAACATGGTTCACCACATAGAGGAAGTAATATAAGGTAATAAAAAAAAAAAAAAGCAAAGAATAAAGTGTTCAGCAGGCCAGTCAGCAAGAACGTGTTGTGCTGGTAAAGATGGCCAACGCCTCCAAGGCCCCAAAACAACTTTAAGATTGAATATAGAATATTTTAGCGCCACTGCTAATCAACATTTGCCATTGTTACTTTTAAACCTGCCAAAGTTCATCCTCTGCTAAAGACACTTTCTCTTTTCTCCGTCTGCTGAAAAGTGGTGGAAAGTAACTTTTGCATGTAGTATTGGAGTTATGTACAGTTTTGACAAATGTGTACTTTGTTTTGTTTATCACATTTTTGCTCAAATTCTCATTTCGCTTTGGAACAGCCACTTCAATTAGATTTTCAGCTGTAAGGTCATTTTTATGAGCACAAACACATTTACACTCAGAGCTACTTAACAGTCGGAGTCGTATTCAGCAGGCTCGGGGTACAGGTCAGGCAGGGAAAAGGTTGGCTCCTTTTCGTCATCACTGTCCCCCTCATCGCTCTGAGGATCGCTGCCGAGCAGGGGATACATTTGCGCCATTTTGTTTTCCATGGGTGAGATAGCTGTGGTGATGAGATGGTTAAGCAAGGCACGCAGACAGAGCAGACAACAACATCCACACAAGGTTAGAATTGCAGCAAATACTGCTATGGAAACCAGAAAAGAGAACACAAGTGCTCTATACTTCCCAAAGGCATCCATCCAGGAGTCCCACATCCAGAGTGTTCTTTCATCTTTCCATCGAGTGTTCAGAGCCCCTCTATGGCCTTGGTATTATTAGGGATAAATGTGCAACGCTGTTCACCAAACACAGCACAAACACCTCCCTTTTCGGCCAATAGCATGTCCAGGGCTATTCCATTCTGGAAAGCCATGAGGGAAGTTGCAGCCAGTTGATCGTGGACTGCCTCGAAACCACTCAGTGTCCAATTTCCCAGTTTTTGTATGTTGTAGTGGACGTAATTGATCCCGTCTACGGTCTTGTTAGTTGTACACCACCAACAAATTGAGGACTCAAATCCTGCTGCTATCTGATCAGCCAATTTGTATTCGTCTGGAACACCACGTGGAATCCCGACGGCGTCAATATATGTCGGATCACCTGCACCCTGCCAAGCTAGAGACCTTTTCTTACGTTGCCATTGTTGTGGCATAATGCTGGATAAGCTAGTGGAGGGGTTCTCATCAGTTTGTTTCTGTTTCTGTTTTTCCAACATTGTTCTCATATAGTCAGCTAGATTTGTCTCATCATCTGTTTCCCATTGACTTTTAAATTGAGGTAATCTGCACCATCTTCCAAACAGCGTTTCATATGGCGTCAGACCTGAGGTGCATGTAATATTGATTTATAATTTCACTAAGTCCAAACATTGTGTCCATGGTCTCCCTGTCTCTTCAATACATGTTTTCAATCTATTTTTAATTGTTCCATTCATCCTTTCTACTAAACCAGCGCTTTGACGATGCTAAGCACAGTGGTTTTTCAGATCAATGTGGAACATTACATCAATCTTCTTCACAATTTGATTTACAAAATGAGTTCCATTGTCACTGTATATTTTCTCAGGTATTCCATACCTGGGGATTATATCTTTACAGAGTGCTTTTGCCACGTCAGATTGTCTGGATGTTTATTTGGGAAGAGCTCAATACACTTTGAGAATGCATCTATTATGACTAGACAGTACTTTTTTCCTTCACTCTGGTTTAGTTCTATAAAATCCATATGGATAATTTGGAATGGATATTGAGGTGAAGGGAACCGTCCTCTACGAGGTCTCAGGTTTCCTTGTGGGTTGTGTCTAGTACACGTTAAACATGCTCTACAAAAAATTTTTTTTTGAATAAGAGTTAAGTGGTATAACATTGATGTACCTGTCCTACCATCCCTCCTGTTGAGACATGCGTAGAACCATGGCTCAATATAGCCGCCCATTTATACATGTTTTTTGGTAGGATAGGTTTGTTGTCTGGTCATACATATACGTCAGATTGTAAGTTCTTGTAAGTTATTGTACTTTTTTCTACTGTTAAAATGCTGATCTGGCCTGTTGCTGCTGCCTTTGCTGTTTCATCTGCGAAGGCGTTTCCTAGGGAAACGGTATCTGTGCCAGACGTATGCGCCGCACACTTACATATAGCTAATGCTTTAGGTAATTGTACTGCTTGCAGTAAATCTGTTAAGAGTTCGGCATGTGTCACTGGCTTCCCTGTTGATGTAATCATGCCTCTGTTTTTCCAGTACTGCGCAAAGGTATGAACCGTAGCGTACGCGTACTGGCTATCAGTGTAGATTGTTACTTCTTTGTGTTGCATTAATTTACACCTTTCAGTTAATGCTACTAGCTCTGCTGCTTGCGCTGAGTAGTGTGAAGGCAGCTGTTCTGCTTTTAACACGTTTTTTTGGGTCACGACCACATAGCCTGTTAGGGTTTTTCCTAGTTCATTCTTTTTAGCAGAACCATCTACAAACAGCACCTCTCCTTTTTCTAATGGTTGATCTGTCAGATCGGTTCTGCTTTTGGCCGTTTGTTCCACTAGCTCTTGACTATCGTGTTGCGTACCGTTTTCTGGTAGAGGCAATAATGTGGCGAGATTCAGCGTGGTGCATCTCTCTATAGTGAGGTGAGGTTGTGATAGTAGCGTAGACATGCATGATGAATGTCTTGCTGGTGACAAGAATGTCATGTTCGTTTGTAAACAAAAGTGCACATGCCACACTGTCTAACTTAGATGAGAAGTACGCTATAGGTTTCATTTTGTCTCCATGCTGTTGAGCCAATACTGAGGTCATAAAGTGACCTTTGCAGTTTACCATTTGAACAAAGGTTTCGCTATAATTTGGCAACGCTAATGCTGTGCTGGACACTAAGACTTGTTTTATGTTGCAGAATGCTTCTTCAGCTTCTGCGGTCCAGCTCAGAGGGGATGTCATTTTGAGGTTTTCTTCATACATTAATTTGCTCAGTGGTGCTGTTATTTCTGCATAATAAGGCACCCAAGTTCTGCAGTAATTAGTCAGGCCCAGAAAGGACATCATCTGTTTCTTCGTTCTTGGTTTTGGAGCTTGGAGGATTGCAGTTTTTCTGTCTTCTAATATTGTTCGTCCCCCTGCACTAAGACTATGCCCTAGATATTTTATCTGGTCTTTGCATATTTGTAGCTTATTTTTACTTGCTTTGTGACCTTCCTCAGCTAGATGTCTTAGGAGTGCGAGTATCTTTTTTACACGTTTCCATATCAGGGGAGGCCAGTAAGATATCGTCTACGTACAATAATGCTTGGCTCCCCCCTGGAGGTTTGAACTTTGCCATACTTGCACTCATTACTTGGGAGTAAATAGTTGGGCTCTCGCAGTAACCTTGGGGCAGCCTGGTGTATGTGCATCTTTGGCCCTCGAAGGTAAACGCAAACCAGAACTGACTATTTTTGTCCACTGGCACTAAGAAGAATGCATTACTGATGTCTACTACTGTAAATACCTTTGCATCTGGTCATAAGGAATTTAGTAGTGTGAGGGTCAGGCACACACGGGGCTCTTTGAACTACAGCATTATTTACAGCTTGCAGGTCTTGGACCATGCGCCATCCTACAGATGGAGCTTGCTTCTTAACGGGAAAAATAGGAGTGTTACAGGGGGAGTCTTCACATTGGATTATTACCCCTGCTGCAATCAAGTCTTCAATTACTGGTTTTATTCCTTCTTGTGCATCTTGCTTTAAGGGATATTGTCTCACACACGGCCTATATTCTGTATTGGGTCTGATTTGAATGGGCAGTGCACCTTTCACCAATCCCACATCAGTAGGCCCTTTAGACCATAATTTGTCTGGAACATCTTTTAACAGCTGCTCCTCAGCCTCAGTTAACATTACGTATCATTGAGTCCTTTTGTTTTAATCAAGGTGTAAACCAGCCGATACTTGGACTGGCCAGAATAAGGCTTTCTTTGTTAGACCTGTGCTACAGCTATACCATGTGTTTACTGATGTCTCTGCCCAATCAGTCGCACTTTCTCCCATCTGCACTATTTTGCCCAAATCCTTCCACTGTTAGTTTTTTCTTTTATTGCATCTTGTAATGCGGTTATTCTTTGAGTATTTAAACAATCCATTTATCTAGATGTTTTTTTTTTTTTTTTTATCAGGGCGCCGTTTTTCTATAAACTTCCAATCTTCAGACTGCAGTTGTTCTTTAGGATCGATTTTGCTTCCCCTTTTCCCATTTTTGAGAATTTGGTCCATTTTATTATCACCTAGGGTGTTCTAAAAACTTGTTTGTGTTCAGGTGGGCAGCGATCAAACTACCTTTTGTGGTAACCCTCGCTTCAACTCTTTCGAGTGGAGAGTTCTTGCCTTTGCATCCACAAGAGGTTCGCTACTCACAATCCTACTGTTTTGGTATGAGATAAAACACCTAGTGGTATTTTAATCTCCAATCACACACACAATCACTCACCTTTTTAACATGGAATTTAAGCGTACGTACTGCAGGACTCCGACATCCTATCACTTATACTACGGAATTTAACTGCGCTAGAGGACTCCGCCGTCCTTTACTTTTTCACGGAATTTCTCGGACTCCGCCGTCCTTCAGTACCTGCTACTGCCTAGGATTTCCAGGGTTTTTTTTCTACGCGCAATGACCCTCAGTTATTCGCCACTTTTTAAGTGAAATTCCACTCACCACTGTTGTCGGATCCCAGCCGGCAGGCTGATCTCCAGGCCCAGAAAGGGTCTGAGAAAACTCTCTCTAACAGAGTTCTGCCGTGGCCACGGTCTTTCCTGGATTCCACCGCACCTGCTGGAATCCTCTGGCCTGTTGGCATCCGGCTCGAAGGACCAAGTAAATGTCAGGTTCAACAACCTAAAACATTCATAAACATTGCACAAAGAAGAGAAGGACAAGAGTTCCTTTTTACTCGCGAGGAGAACGGCAGAGATACGTTCAGTTACAATCTCCTACCGCTCTGAAGCGTACCTCGCTGTACCCTCTCTTTATTTCCTTAGGGAGGTCCCTGGTTACAACAGAAGTTGCAGCGCTAATGGGGAGGGGGAGCACATAGCTGCAACTTCTCAAACGATACAAGCACTATCTTCTTGGTACATGTTTACTCGCTTTGACCTTGTCCTCGGGACGCTATGCTCCGTCTTCAGCCATATTTCTGCGGCGAGGACGCACTTTCTGCATGTCACTGATGGTTCTGGGACGACTCAGCAGAAATCGCGTTCCCCTACTTACCCTTCCTGCAAAGCAACTCTACAGACATATACTGTTGCACATTGGCATACTAGGAGGTTAATAGATACATAAACACTCAGAGTAAATATGGGATAAATTATGTACAATAATTCCAACATATAGATTCATTTGTTACACATAAGGAGAAGATGGAAACGCCAAGTGCAGAAGAGCCAGGTCTTCGCAGTCTTCTGAACCTCCCCTTCCTCTCACATCCTCAGAGAGCAAACCTCCCCCCTTTAACTTCTGGACAGCGTGCACATGCTCACACATAGAGCAAACTTCAACATTTTAATGTGAACGACATACAAAACCAACAACATTGGAAATATGTCTTTGCTGATAATACTTTTAATTAAGTGTTTTCGTGACGAATCTTTCCTTGTAATGATGTATTTTTACTTTTCTTGGTATGTTTACTACAAAAAGGAACTTCCACCACTAGTTTATTTGTAAGGTTGAACCAATCAAAGACTTTTTCTGTTGCATAGCTGAGGACAAGTGAGGCTAGTACACTTTTGTAGAAAGCAGAAAGTTAAGTCACATCCAGGGTGTAAGATTAGACGGATCACAAAGTATTTTAACACAAGCATAAAAGATAAAACAATTGTCTGTAAATGTGGAAAAAACATCTGGCTGTTCAGTTTCTAAATTAAAATTCATACTTTTAAATAACTGGGTTTAATTAAATATTTCAACTGAAATGACTGTTTCTCATTGAGATGAATAAAGTATCTATCTATCTATCTATCTATCTATCTATCTATCTATCTATCTATCTATCTATCTATCTATCTATCTATCTATCTATCTATCTATCTATCTATCTATCTATCTATCTATCATGTTCTTTAACATTTGCAGTGAATCTGTGGGTCCAATTTTAAATAGATTCGAAAATATTAATCGACTAATCTGCCACAATTCTGTATGTTTTTTTTTTTTTATAACAATAGCAAACATCTGTTAAATGTTCCACTTTTTTTTCACAAGAGCACAATTCAAATTGGATTGAGTTTTCCCTGTGCTTTCAACTGTGTAGACCACCTCACATGGAAGAGATTTCTTTGGCTCTGTTCTCTTTCTGACTTTAAAAATCTCATAAGGAGGAATCAGGATTTCTCTCTCTGACTCAAACGCAGAATACGATGAGATTTCGGCTCCAAAGCAGGTGTTTATCTCAAAGCACGTTTTAGTTCCAAATGTATCATTAGCGTATTTATCATATGAGCTGGAGGTGAAGGACCCAAAGCGAAACATTGGGTTTTTGGGGTTGTAGGTGAAGCTGAGGTTGGTTCTGCGGTATCCAGTGAGACACTTTTTATTTTTAAGTTTGAGAGTTTTAATGGCGCGTGTGAGGAAGAAGTGCAGTGAATGATACTTGAATGCCTCAGTCTTGTAACCGGACCTCTGGGTTCGAACCTTTTCATTGAAGACGGAATAGATATTTGTATTTTTATCTGTATAAACATAAACAGCCCTTCTCTGATACTCTGACAGCTCAGTATTGTGTTTTTTACTTGCATTCTTCCAAGCCTTTTCAAAAACTTTGTCATTCTTTAATTCATTCACCAAGTACGTGCTATTCACTAGAGCTTCCATCTTGCTTTCACATCCAGCGTACATGTCATCAACAGAGTTTGGAGCCATATCTAGCTTGATTGGAGCTTTGGCATCATTCTGGAAAAGCAATAAATACAGAAGAAATAAAATTAAATCTTCCAGTGATCTCATTTTTTTTTTTTTTGAACACAGCTCAAAGCAGGAAGCAGATCACTCTACCTTTCCCATTAGCGCTGCTGCCAAAAGTGCAGCCATGGCCATTTTCCAAAAGCATGCAATCCTGTGCACAAAACATATTTTGTGAGGGTTTTTGCACTTTTTCATAGAAATCTACTGATTCTGATGTCTCTCTCAAACACAGTTCATCACACGTCAAAGCCTGAGAACAGCAACAAAAGAAATAACTCTACTTACCACAGTTTGTTGTCCATTTGGTGGAGTCGCTTGTTCAAAGAGTGATGAGTAGAGTGTCTGTTCAAAGAGTGAGGAGTAGAGTGTCTGTTCAAAGAGTGAGGAGTTTCTCATCCAGATGGTGATATAGTTCTCAAACTTGCAAATGGTTTTTGCTGGGTCGAATGCTGATTGGTTAAAGATTGGTATGAAAAACAGACGACCACAACATGGTTCACCACATAGAGGAAGTAATATAAGGTAATAAAAAAAAAAAAAAAGCAAAGAATAAAGTGTTCAGCAGGCCAGTCAGCAAGAACGTGTTGTGCTGGTAAAGATGGCCAACGCCTCCAAGGCCCCAAAACAACTTTAAGATTGAATATAGAATATTTTAGTGCCACTGCTAATCAACATTTGCCATTGTTACTTTTAAACCTGCCAAAGTTCATCCTCTGCTAAAGACACTTTCTCTTTTCTCCGTCTGCTGAAAAGTGGTGGAAAGTAACTTTTGCATGTAGTATTGGAGTTATGTACAGTTTTGACAAATGTGTACTTTGTTTTGTTTATCACATTTTTGCTCAAATTCTCATTTCGCTTTGGAACAGCCACTTCAATTAGATTTTCAGCTGTAAGGTCATTTTTATGAGCACAAACACATTTACACTCAGAGCTACTTAACAGTCGGAGTCGTATTCAGCAGGCTCGGGGTACAGGTCAGGCAGGGAAAAGGTTGGCTCCTTTTCGTCATCACTGTCCCCCTCATCGCTCTGAGGATCGCTGCCGAGCAGGGGATACATTTGCGCCATTTTGTTTTCCATGGGTGAGATAGCTGTGGTGATGAGATGGTTAAGCAAGGCACGCAGACAGAGCAGACAACAACATCCACACAAGGTTAGAATTGCAGCAAATACTGCTATGGAAACCAGAACAGAGAACACAAGTGCTCTATACTTCCCAAAGGCATCCATCCAGGAGTCCCACATCCGGAGTGTTCTTTCATCTTTCCATCGAGTGTTCAGAGCCCCTCTATGGCCTTGGTATTATTAGGGATAAATGTGCAACACTGTTCACCAAACACAGCATAAACACCTCCCTTTTCGGCCAATAGCATGTCCAGGTCTGTTCGATTCTGGAAAGCCATGAGGGAAGTTGCAGCCAGTTGATCGTGGACTGCCTCGAAACCACTCAGTGTCCAATTTCCCAGTTTTTGTATGTTGTAGTGGACGTAATTGATCCCGTCTACGGTCTTGTTAGTTGTACACCACCAACAAATTGAGGACTCAAATCCTGCTGCTATCTGATCAGCCAATTTGTATTCGTCTGGAACACCACGTGGAATCCCGACGGCGTCAATGAATGTCGGATCATCTGCACCCTGCCGGGCTAGAGACCTTTTCTTACGTTGCCATTGTTGTGGCATAATGCTGGATAAGCTAGTGGAGGGGTTCTCATCAGTTTGTTTCTGTTTCTGTTTTTCCAACATTGTTCTCATATAGTCAGCTAGATTTGTCTCATCATCTGTTTCCCATTGACTTTTAAATTGAGGTAATCTGCACCGTCTTCCAAACAGCGTTTCATATGGCGTCAGACCTGAGGTGCATGTAATATTGATTTATAATTTCACTAAGTCCAAACATTGTGTGCATGGTCTCCCTGTCTCTTTAATACATTTTTTCAATCTATTTTTAATTGTTCCATTCATCCTTTCTATTAAACCAGCGCTTTGACGATGCTAAGCACAGTGGTTTTTCAGATCAATGTGGAACATTACATCAATCTTCTTCACAATTTGATTTACAAAATGAGTTCCATTGTCACTGTATATTTTCTCAGGTATTCCATAGCTGGGGATTATATCTTTACAGAGTGCTTTTGCCACGTCAGATTGTCTGGATGTTTATTTGGGAAGAGCTCAATACACTTTGAGAATGCATCTATTATGACTAGACAGTACTTTTTCCCTTCACTCTGGCTCAGTTCTATAAGATCCATATGGATAATTTGGAATGGATATTGAGGTGAAGGGAACCGTCCTCTACGAGGTCTCAGGTTTCCTTGTGAGTTGTGTCTAGCACACGTTAAACATGCTCTACAAAAATGTTTTGAATAAGAGTTAAGTGGTATAACATTGATGTACCTGTCCTACCATCCCTCCTGTTTAGACATGCGTAGAACCATGACTTAATATAGCCGCCCATTTATACATGTTTTTTGGTAGGATAGGTTTGTTGTCTGGTCACACATATACGTCAGATTGTAATTTCTTGTAAATTATTGTCCTTTTTTCTACTGTTAAAACGCTGATCTGGCCTGTTGCTGCTGCCTTTGCTGTTTCATCTGCGAAGGCGTTTCCTAGAGAAACGGTATCTGTGCCAGACGTATGCGCCGCACACTTACATATAGCTAATGCTTTAGGTAATTGTACTGCTTGCAGTAAATCTGTTAAGAGTTCGGCATGTGTCACTGGCTTCCCTGTTGATGTAATCATGCCTCTGATCTTCCAGTACTGCACAAAGGTATGAACTGTAGCGTACGCGTACTGGCTATCAGTGTAGATTGTTACTTCTTTGTGTTGCATTAATTTACACCTTTCAGTTAATGCTACTAGCTCTGCTGCTTGCGCTGAGTAGTGTGAAGGCAGCTGTTCTGCTTTTAACACGTTTTTTTGGGTCACGACCACATAGCCTGTTAGGGTTTTTCCTAGTTCATTCTTTTTAGCAGAACCATCTACAAACAGCACCTCTCCTTTTTCTAATGGTTGATCTGTCAGATCGGTTCTGCTTTTGGCCGTTTGTTCCACTAGCTCTTGACTATCGTGTTGTGTACCGTTTTCTGGTAGAGGCAATAATGTGGCGGGATTCAGCGTGGTGCATCTCTCTATAGTGAGGTGAGGTTGTGATAGTAGCGTAGACATGCATGATAAATGTCTTGCTGGTGACAAGAATGTCATGTTCGTTTGTAAACAAAAGTGCACATGCCACACTGTCTAACTTAGATGAGAAGTACGCTATAGGTTTCATTTTGTCTCCATGCTGTTGAGCCAATACTGAGGTCATAAAGTGACCTTTGCAGTCAACCATTTGAACAAAGGTTTTGTTATAATTTGGCAACGCTAATGCTGTGCTGGACACTAAGACTTGTTTTATGTTGCAGAATGCTTCTTCAGCTTCTGTGGTCCAGTTCAGAGGGGATGTCATTTTGAGGTTTTCTTCATACATTAATTTGCTCAGTGGTGCTGTTATTTCTGCATAATAAGGCACCCAAGTTCTTCAGTAATTAGTCAGGCCCAGAAAGGACATCATCTGTTTCTTCGTTCTTGGTTTTGGAGCTTGGAGAATTGCAGTTTTTCTGTCTTCTAATATTGTTCGTCCTCCTGCACTAAGACCATGTCCTAGATATTTTATCTGGTCTTTGCACATTTGTAGCTTATTTTTACTTGCTTTGTGACCTTCCTCGGCTCGATGTCTTAGGAGTGCGAGTGTATCTTTTTTACACGTTTCCATATCAGGGGAGGCCAGTAAGATATCGTCTACATACAACAATACTTGGCTCCCTCCTGGAGGTTGGAACTTGGCCACACTCGCACTCATTACTTGGGAGTAAATAGTTGCAGTAACCTTGGGGCAGCCTGGTGTATGAGTATCTTTGGCCCCCGAAGGTAAATGCAAACCAGAACTGACTATTTTTGTCCACTGGCACTAAGAAGAATGCATTACTGATGTCTACTACTGTAAATACCTTTGCATCTGGTCATAAGGAATTTAGTAGTGTGTCAGGGTCAGGGACACACGGGACTCTTTGAACTACAGCATTATTTACAGCTTGCAGGTCTTGGACCATGCGCCATCCTACAGATGGAGCTTGCTTTTTAACGGGAAAAATAGGAGTGTTACAGGGGGATTCTTCACATTTAATTATTACCCCTGCTGCAATCAAGTCTTCAATTACCGGTTTTATTCCTTCTTGTGCATCTTGCTTTAAAGGATATTGTCTCACACACGGCCTATATTCTGTATTGGGTCTGATTTGAATGGGCAGTGCACCTTTCACCAATCCCACATCAGTAGGCCCTTTAGACCATAATTTGTCTGGAACATCTTTTAACAGCTGCTCCTCAGTCTCAGTTAACATTACGTATCATTGAGTCCTTTTGTTTTAGGTGTAAACCAGCCGATACTTGGACTGGCCAGAATAAGGCTTTCTTTGTTAGACCTGTGCTACAGCTATACCATGTGTTTACTGATGTCTCTGCCCAATCAGTCGCACTTTCTCCCATCTGCACTATTTTGCCCAAATCCTTCCACTGTTAGTTTTTTCTTTTATTGCATCTTGTAATGCGGTTATTCTTTGAGTATTTAAACAATCCATTTATCTAGATGTTTTTTTTTTTTTTTTTTATCAGGGCGCCGTTTTTCTATAAACTTCCAATCTTCAGACTGCAGTTGTTCTTTAGGATCGATTTTGCTTCCCCCTTTTCCCATTTTTGAGAATTTGGTCCAGTTTATTAACACCTAGGGTGTTCTAAAAACTGGGTTGTGTCCAGTAGGGCAGCGATCAAACTACCTTTTGTGGTAACCCTCGCTTCAACTCTTTCGAGTGGAGAGTTCTTGCCTTTGCATCCACAAGAGGTTCGCTACTCACAATCCTACTGTTTTGGTATGAGATAAAATACCTAGTGGTGTTTTAATCTCCACTCGAACACACAATCACTCACCTTTTTCAACACGGAATTTAAGCGTACGTACTGCAGGACTCCGTTATCCTATCACTTATACTACGGAATTTAACTGCGCTAGAGGACTCCGCCGTCCTTTACTTTTTCACGGAATTTCTCGGACTCCGCCGTCCTTCAGTACCTGCTACTGCCTAGGATTTCCAGGGTTTTTTTTCTACGCGCAATGACCCTCAGTTATTCGCCACTTTTTAAGTGAAATTCCACTCACCACTGTTGTCGGATCCCAGCCGGCAGGCTGATCTCCAGTCCCGGAAAGGGTTTGAGAAAACTCTCTCTAACAGAGTCCTGCCGTGGCCACGGTCTTTCCTGGATTCCACCGCACCTGCTGGAATCCTCAGGCGTGTTGGCATCCGGCTCGAAGGACCAAGTAAATGTCAGGTTCAACAACCTAAAACATTCATAAACATTGCACAAAGAAGAGAAGGACAAGAGTTCCTTTTTACTCGCGAGGAGAACGGCAGGGATACGTTCAGTTACAATCTCCTACCGCTCTGAAGCGTACCTCGCCGTACCCTCTTTCTTTATTTCCTTAGGGAGGTCCCTGGTTACAACAGAAGTTGCAGCGCTAATGGGGAGGGGGAGCACATAGCTGCAACTTCTCAAACGATACAAGCACTATCTTCTTGGTACATGTTTACTCGCTTTGACTTTGTCCTCGGGACGGTATGCTCCGTCTTCAGCCATATTTCTGCGGCGAGGACGCACTTTCTGCATGTCACTGATGGTTCTGGGACGACTCAGCAGAAATCACGTTCCCCTACTTATCCTTCCTGCAAAGCAACTCTACAGACATATACTGTTGCACATTGGCATACTAGGAGGTTAATAGATACATAAACACTCAGAGTAAATATGGGATAAATTATGTACAATAATTCCAACATATAGATTCATTTGTTACACATAAGGAGAAGATGGAAACGCCAAGAGCAGAAGAGCCAGGTCTTCGTAGTCTTCTGAACCTCCCCTTCCTCTCACACCCTCAGAGAGCAAACCTCCCCCCTTTAACTTCTGGACAGCGTGCACATGCTCATACATAGAGCAAACTTCAACATTTTAATGTGAACGACATACAAAACCAACAACATTGGAAATATGTCTTTGCTGATAATACTTTTAATTAAGTGTTTTCGTGATGAATCTTTCCTTGTAATGATGTATTTTTACTTTTCTTGGTATGTTTACTACAAAAAGGAACTTCCACCACTAGTTTATTTGTAAGGTTAAACCAATCAAAGACTTTTTCTGTTGCATAGCTGAGGACAAGTGAGGCTAGTACACTTTTGTAGAAAGCAGAAAGTTAAGTCACATCCAGGGTGTAAGATTAGACGGATCACAAAGTATTTTAACACGAGCATAAAGGATAAAACAATTGTCTGTAAATGTGGAAAAAACATCTGGCTGTTCAGTTTCTAAATTAAAATTCATACTTTTAAATAACTGGGTTTAATTAAATATTTCAACTGAAATGACTGTTTCTCATTGAGATGAATAAAGTATCTATCTATCTATCTATCTATCTATCTATCTATCTATCTATCTATCTATCTATCTATCTATCTATCATGTTCTTTAACATTTGCAGTGAATCTGTGGGTCCAATTTTAAATAGATTCTAAAATATTAATCGACTAATCTGCCACAATTCTGTATGTTTTTTTTTTTTATAACAATAGCAAACATCTGTTAAATGTGTCACTTTTTTTTCACAAGAGCACAATTCAAATTGGATTGAGTTTTCCCTGTGCTTTCAACTGTGTAGACCACCTCACATGGAAGAGATTTCTTTGGCTCTGTTCTCTTTCTGACTTTAAAAATCTCATAAGGAGGAATCAGGATTTCTCTCTCTGACTCAAACGCAGAATACGATGAGATTTCGGCTCCAAAGCAGGTGTATATCTCAAAGCACGTTTTAGTTCCAAATGTATCATTAGCGTATGTAGTATGTGAGCTGGAGGTGAAGGACCCAAAGCGAAACATTGGGTTTTTGGGGTTGTAGGTGAAGCTGAGGTTGGTTCTGCGGTATCCAGTGAGACACTTTTTATTTTTAAGTTTGAGAGTTTGAAGGGCGCGTGTGAGGAAGAAGTGCAGTGAATGATACTTGAATGCCTCAGTCTTGTAACCGGACCTCTGGGTTCGAACCTTTTCATTGAAGACGGAATAGATATTTGTATTTTTATCTGTATAAACATAAACAGCCCTTCTCTGATACTCTGACAGCTCAGTATTGTGTTTTTTACTTGCATTCTTCCAAGCCTTTTCAAAAACTTTGTCATTCTTTAATTCATTCACCAAGTACGTGCTATTCACTAGAGCTTCCATCTTGCTTTCACATCCAGCGTACATGTCATCAACAGAGTTTGGAGCCATATCTAGCTTGATTGGAGCTTTGGCATCATTCTGGAAAAGCAATAAATACAGAAGAAATAAAATTAAATCTTCCAGTGATCTCATTTTTTTTTTTTTTGAACACAGTTCAAAGCAGGAAGCAGATTACTCTACCTTTCCCATTGGCGCTGCTGCCAAAAGTGCAGCCATGGCCATTTTCCAAAAGCATGCAATCCTGTGCACAAAACATATTTTGTGAGGGTTTTTGCACTTTTTCATAGAAATCTACTGATTCTGATGTCTCTCTCAAACACAGTTCATCACACGTCAAAGCCTGAGAACAGCAACAAAAGAAATAACTCTACTTACCACAGTTTGTTGTCCATTTGGTAGAGTCGCTTGTTCAAAGAGTGATGAGTAGAGTGTCTGTTCAAAGAATGAGGAGTTTCTCATCCAGATGGTGATATAGTTCTCAAACTTGCAAATGGTTTTTGCTGGGTCGAATGCTGATTGGTTAAAAGGTTGGTATGAAAAACAGACGACCACAACATGGTTCACCACATAGAGGAAGTAATATAAGGTAATAAAAAAAAAAAAAAGCAAAGAATAAAGTGTTCAGCAGGCCAGTCAGCAAGAACGTGTTGTGCTGGTAAAGATTGCCAACGCCTCCAAGGCCCCAAAACAACTTTAAGATTGAATATAGAATATTTTAGCGCCACTGCTAATCAACATTTGCCATTGTTACTTTTAAACCTGCCAAAGTTCATCCTCTGCTAAAGACACTTTCTCTTTTCTCCGTCTGCTGAAAAGTGGTGGAAAGTAACTTTTGCATGTAGTATTGGAGTTATGTACAGTTTTGACAAATGTGTACTTTGTTTTGTTTATCACATTTTTGCTCAAATTCTCATTTCACTTTGGAACAGCCACTTCAATTAGATTTTCAGCTGTAAGGTCATTTTTATGAGCACAAACACATTTACACTCAGAGCTACTTAACAGTCGGAGTCGTATTCAGCAGGCTCGGGGTACAGGTCAGGCAGGGAAAAGGTTGGCTCCTTTTCGTCATCACTGTCCCCCTCATCGCTCTGAGGATCGCTGCCGAGCAGGGGATACATTTGCGCCATTTTGTTTTCCATGGGTGAGATAGCTGTGGTAATGAGACGGTCAAACAAGGCATGCACACAGGGCAGACAACATCCACACAAGGTTAGAATTGCAGCAAATGCTGCTATGGAAACCAGAACAGAGGACACAAGTGCTCTATACTTCCCAAAGGCATCCATCCAGGAGTCCCACATCCAGAGTGTTCTTTCATCTTTCCATCGAGTGTTCAGAGCCCCTCTATGGCCTTGGTATTATTAGGGATAAATGTGCAACACTGTTCACCAAACACAGCACAAACACCTCCCTTTTCGGCCAATAGCATGTCCAGGGCTGTTTGATTCTGGAAAGCCATGAGGGAAGTTGCAGCCAGTTGATCGTGGACTGCCTCGAAACCACTCAGTGTCCAATTTCCCAGTTTTTGTATGTTGTAATGGACGTAATTGATCCCGTCTACGGTCTTGTTAGTTGTACACCACCAACAAATTGAGGACTCAAATCCTGCTGCTATCTGATCAGCCAATTTTGTATTCGTCTGGAACACCACGTGGAATCCCGACGGCGTCAATGAATGTCGGATCATCTGCACCCTGCCGGGCTAGAGACCTTTTCTTACGTTGCCATTGTTGTGGCATAATGCTGGATAAGCTAGTGGAGGGGTTCTCATCAGTTTGTTTCTGTTTCTGTTTTTCCAACATTGTTCTCATATAGTCAGCTAGATTTGTCTCATCATCTGTTTCCCATTGACTTTTAAATTGAGGTAATCTGCACCGTCTTCCAAACAGCGTTTCATATGGCGTCAGACCTGAGGTGCATGTAATATTGATTTATAATTTCACTAAGTCCAAACATTGTGTCCATGGTCTCCCCGTCTCTTTAATACATTTTTTCAATCTATTTTTAATTGTTCCATTCATCCTTTCTACTAAACCAGCGCTTTGACGATGCTAAGCACAGTGGTTTTTCAGATCAATGTGGAACATTACATCAATCTTCTTCACAATTTGATTTACAAAATGAGTTCCATTGTCACTGTATATTTTCTCAGGTATTCCATAGCTGGGGATTATATCTTTACAGAGTGCTTTTGCCACGTCAGATTGTCTGGATGTTTATTTGGGAAGAGCTCAATACACTTTGAGAATGCATCTATTATGACTAGACAGTACCTTTTCCCTTCACTCTGGTTCAGTTCTATAAGATCCATATGGATAATTTGGAATGGATATTGAGGTGAAGGGAACCGTCCTCTACGAGGTCTCAGGTTTCCTTGTGAGTTGTGTCTAGCACACGTTAAACATGCTCTACAAAAATGTTTTGAATAAGAGTTAAGTGGTATAACATTGATGTACCTGTCCTACCATCCCTCCTGTTGAGACATGCGTAGAACCATGGCTTAATATAGCCGCCCATTTATGTTCTTCCAGTACTGCACAAAGGTATGAACCGTAGCGTACGCGTACTGGCTATCAGTGTAGATTGTTACTTCTTTGTGTTGCATTAATTTACACCTTTCAGTTAATGCTACTAGCTCTGCTGCTTGCGCTGAGTAGTGTGAAGGCAGCTGTTCTGCTTTTAACACGTTTTTTTGGGTCACGACCACATAGCCTGATAGGGTTTTTCCTAGTTCATTCTTTTTAGCAGAACCATCTACAAACAGCACCTCTCCTTTTTCTAATGGTTGACCTGTCAGATCGGTTCTGCTTTTGGCCGTTTGTTCCGCTAGCTCTTGACTATCGTGTTGTGTACCGTTTCCTGGGTAGAGGCAATAATGTGGCGAGATTCAGCGTGGTGCATCTCTCTATAGTGAGGTGAGGTTGTGATAGTAGCGTAGACATGCATGATGAATGTCTTGCTGGTGACAAGAATGTCATGTTCGTTTGTAAACGAAAGTGCACATGCCACACTGTCTAACTTAGATGAGAAGTACGCTATAGGTTTCATTTTGTCTCCATGTTGTTGAGCCAATACTGAGGTCATGAAATGACCTTTGCAGTCTACCATTTGAACAAAGGTTTTGCTATAATTTGGCAACGCTAATGCTGTGCTGGACACTAAGACTTGTTTTATGTTGCAGAATGCTTCTTCAGCTTCTGCGGTCCAGCTCAGAGGGGATGTCATTTTGAGGTTTTCTTCATACATTAATTGGCTCAGTGGTGCTGTTATTTCTGCATAATAAGGCACCCAAGTTCTGCAGTAATTAGTCAGGCCCAGAAAGGACATCATCTGTTTCTTCGTTCTTGGTTTTGGAGCTTGGAGAATTGCAGTTTTCCTGTCTTCTAATATTGTTCGTCTTCCTGCACTAAGACTATGTCCTAGATATTTTATCTGGTCTTTGCACATTTGTAGCTTATTTTTACTTGCTTTGTGACCTTCCTCGGCTAGATGTCTTAGGAGTGCGAGTGTATCTTTTTTACACGTTTCCATATCAGGGGAGGCCAGTAAGATATCGTCTACGTACAACAATACTTGGCTCCCTCCTGGAGGTTGGAATTTGGCCACACTCGCACTCATTACTTGGGAGTAAATAGTTGCAGTAACCTTGGGGCAGCCTGGTGTATGAGTATCTTTGGCCCTCGAAGGTAAATGCAAACCAGAACTGACTATTTTTGTCCACTGGCACTAAGAAGAATGCATTGCTGATGTCTACTACTGTAAATACCTTTGCATCTGGTCATAAGGAATTTAGTAGTGTGTCAGGGTCAGGGACACACGGGACTCTTTGGATTACAGCATTATTTACAGCTTGCAGGTCTTGGACCATGCGCCATCCTACGGATGGAACTTGCTTCTTAACGGGAAAAATAGGAGTGTTACAGGGGGAGTCTTCACATTGGATTATTACCCCTGCTGCAATCAAGTCTTCAATTACCGGTTTTATTCCTTCTTGTGCATCTTGCTTTAAAGGATATTGTCTCACACACGGCCTATATTCTGTATTGGGTCTGATTTGAATGGGCAGTGCACCTTTCACCAATCCCACATCAGTAGGCCCTTTAGACCATAATTTGTCTGGAACATCTTTTAACAGCTGCTCCTCAGTCTCAGTTAACATTACGTATCATTGAGTTCTTTTGTTTTGATCAAGGTGTAAACCAGCCGATACTTGGACTGGCCAGAATAAGGCTTTCTTTGTTAGACCTGTGCTACAGCTATACCATGTGTTTACTGATGTCTCTCCCCAATCAGTCGCACTTTCTCCCATCTGCACTATTTTGCCCAAATCCTTCCACTGTTGGTTTTTTGCTTTGTATAGAGATATGTGGGGAGGGGTCCACATCCTATACAGCTTGGTGATTTCGTCAGGCAATGTCATTCCAGCTACTACTGCACTCTCCACATCTCCATACAGATAATTTAAAGTAACCTTGGTAGGAGTGACTTTCTTTACCTTATCTTCGTAATCTTCATCTGGGCCAGGTGTTGATTTGTACCAGAGAGTGACATGTAGGTCGCTCTCCGTCATCTCATCCTGTGGTTTTGGGATTGCATTTCTCCCTTCAGCCATTAAGGCGGATGCTGTATTACAGGGAGGTTTGTGAGGCACGTCGAGGGTGTAGTAGTAATGTGGCTGTCCTGTCCCTTGGAGTACAAAGAAATCTCCTTTCTTCAATTCAGTTTTTCTTTTTACCACAATCTGTCCCTCAAGTGTAGGTATTAGTGCTAAGCCCAATAACAGCAAACCGTCTCAGCCTAGGAGGTTGACGGGACACTCTGGAAACATTAAGATTGACAATTGGCACGATTGTCCAGCTGGACCTGTCTCATCGTCTTCTTTTCTATGGAACAACAGTTCTTCAGCTTTTTGTTTCTTTGCACGTTCTTGTTCTTCTGTTTTTCTTTTTCCTATCTCCCTCTTCTCTTTTTACGGCAACCTTCATCCAGTGTTCTGTTACCTCGTATCCTTCCTGTTTCATCTTTTTTTTAATTCATTTTAGTTTTTTCTTTTATTGCATCTTGTAATGCGGTTATTCTTTGAGTATTTAAACAATCCATTTATCTAGATGTTTTTTTTTTTTTTTATCAGGGCGCCGTTTTTCTATAAACTTCCAATCTTCAGACTGCAGTTGTTCTTTAGGATGGATGTTGCTTCCCCCTTTTCCCATTTTTGAGAATTTGGTCCAGTTTATTAACACCTAGGGTGTTCTAAAAACTGGGTTGTGTCCAGTAGGGCAGCGATCAAACTACCTTTTGTGGTAACCCTCGCTTCAACTCTTTCGAGTGGAGAGTTCTTGCCTTTGCATCCACAAGAGGTTCGCTACTCACAATCCTACTGTTTTGGTATGAGATAAAACACCTAGTGGTATTTTAATCTTCAATCACACACACAATCACTCACCTTTTTAACATGGAATTTAAGCGTACGTACTGCAGCACTCCGACATCCTATCACTTATACTACGGAATTTAACTGCGGTAGAGGACTCCGCCGTCCTTTACTTTTTCACGGAATTTCTCGGACTCCGCCGTCCTTCAGTAACTGCTAGTGCCTAGGATTTCCAGGGTTTTTTTTCTACGTGCAATGACCCTCAGTCATTCGCCACTTTTTAAGTGAAATTCCACTCACCACTGTTGTCGGATCCCAGCCGGCAGGCTGATCTCCAGGCCCGGAAAGGGTCTGAGAAACTTTCTCTAACGGAGTTCTGCCGTGGCCACGGTCTTTCCTGGATTCCACCGCACCTGCTGGAATCCTCAGGCGTGTTGGCATCCGGCTCGAAGGACCAAGTAAATGTCAGGTTCAACAACCTAAAACATTCATAAACATTGCACAAAGAAGAGAAGGACAAGAGTTCCTTTTTACTCGCGAGGAGAACGGCAGAGATACGTTCAGTTACAATCTCCTACCGCTCTGAAGCGTACCTCGCCGTACCCTCTTTCTTTATTTCCTTAGGGAGGTCCCTGGTTACAACAGAAGTTGCAGCGCTAATGGGGAGGGGGAGCACATAGCTGCAACTTCTCAAACGATACAAGCACTATCTTCTTGGTACATGTTTACTCGCTTTGACTTTGTCCTCGGGACGGTATGCTCCGTCTTCAGCCGTATTTCTGCGGCGAGGACGCACTTTCTGCATGTCACTGATGGTTCTGGGACGACTCAGCAGAAATCACGTTCCCCTACTTCTCCTTCCTGCAAAGCAACTCTACAGACATATACTGTTGCACATTGGCCTACCTGGAGATTAATAGATACATAAACACTCAGAGTAAATATGGGATAAATTATGTACAATAATTCCAACATATAGATTCATTTGTTACACATAAGGAGAAGATGGAAACGCCAAGTGCAGAAGAGCCAGGTCTTCGCAGTCTTCTGAACCTCCCCTTCCTCTCACACCCTCAGAGAGCAAACCTCCCCCCTTTAACTTCTGGACAGCGTGCACATGCTCACACATAGAGCAAACTTCAACATTTCAATGTGAACGACATACAAAACCAACAACATTGGAAATATGTCTTTGCTGATAATACTTTTAATTAAGTGTTTTCGTGACGAATCTTTCCTTGTGATGATGTATTTTTACTTTTCTTGGTATGTTTACTACAAAAAGGAACTTCTGCCACTAGTTTATTTGTAAGGTTGAACCAATCAAAGAGTTTTTCTGTTGCATAGCTGAGGACAAGTGAGGCTAGTACACTTTTGTAGAAAGCAGAAAGTTAAGTCACACCCAGGGTGTAAGATTAGACGGATCACAAAGTATTTTAACACGAGCATAAAGGATAAAACAATTGTCTGTAAATGTGGAAAAAAACATCTATCATGTTCTTTAACATTTGCAGTGAATCTGTGGGTCCAATTTTAAATAGATTCTAAAATATTAATTGACTAATCTGCCACAATTCTGTATGTTTTTTTTTTAATATATATATATATAACAATAGCAAACATCTGTTAAATGTGTCACTTTTTTTTCACAAGAGCACAATTCAAATTGGATTGAGTTGCCTTTGTGCTGTTAACTGTGTAGACCACCTCACATGGAAGAGGTTTCTTTTTTGTTGTTCTCTCTGTCTTTGTGACTTTAAAAACCTCATAAGGAGGAATCAGGATTTCTCTCTCTGACGGATACATAGAATACGATGAGATTTCGGCTCCAAAGCAGGTGTATATCTCAAAGCACGTTTTAGTTCCAAATGTATCATTAGCGTATGTAGTATGTGAGCTGGAGGTGAAGGACCCAAAGCGAAACTTTGGGTTTTTGGAGTTGTAGGTGAAGCTGAGGTTGGTTCTGCGGTATCCAGTGAGACACTTTTTATTTTTAAGTTTGAGAGTTTGAAGGGCGCGTGTGAGGAAGAAGTGCAGTGAATGATACTTGAAACTGTCGTAACTGGACGTGTGGTTTCGAACCTTTTCATTGAAGACGGAATAGATATTTGTATTTTTATCTGTATAAACATAAACAGCCCTTCTCTGATACTCTGACAGCTCAGGATTTTTATTTATCTTTGCATTCTTCCAAGCCTTTTCAAAAACTTTGTCATTCTTTAATTCATTCACCAAGTACGTGCTATTCACTAGAGCTTCCATCTTCTTTTCACATCCAGCGTACATGTCATCAACAGAGTTTGGAGCCATATTTAGCTGGATTTCATCTTTGGCATCATTCTGGAAAAGCAATAAATACAGAATAAATAAAATTAAATCTTCCAGTGATCTCATTTTTTTTTTTTTTATGAACACAGTTCAAAGCAGGAAGCAGATCACTCTACCTTTCCCATTGGCGCTGCTGCCAAAAGTGCAGCCATGGCCATTTTCCAAAAGCATGCAATCCTGTGCACAAAACATATTTTGTGAGGGTTTTTGCACTTTTTCATAGAAATCTACTGGTTCTGATGTCTCTCTCAAACACAGTTCATCACACGTCAAAGCCTGAGAACAGCAACGAAAGAATTAACTCTACTTACCACAGTTTGTTGTCCATTTGGTGGAGTCGCTTGTTCAAAGAGTGATGAGTAGAGTGTCTGTTCAAAGAGTGAGGAGTTTCTCATCCAGATGGTGATATAGTTCTCAAACTTGCAAATGGTTTTTGCTGGGTCGAATGCTGATTGGTTAAAGATTGGTATGAAAAACAGACGACCACAACATGGTTCACCACATAGAGGAAGTAATATAAGGTAAAAAAAAAAAAAAAGAAGCAAAGAATAAAGTGGTCAACAGGCCAGTCAGCAAGAACGTGTTGTGCTGGTAAAGATGGCCAACGCCGCCGAAAAACGGACGACCACAACATGGTTCACCAGATAGAGGAAGTAATGTAAGGTAAAAAAGATTAAAGTGGTCAGCAGGACAGTCAGCAAGAACGTTTCGTGCTGGTAAAGATGGCCTAGAGACACAAAAATATACGGGTTATAACATGACCTTTCTCATCCTGTGACCCTTCAACATGAGGAACAGAGGCTCCAGAATGTGGTGCAGAGGTCCCTGCTACATGGTCCACACTCATAGGTGCCTCTGTCAGCCTTCTGACAGGTCAACATATATAACATAAGGATATTTGAAATATGTAAAACAAATCTCTAACATTATTCACACCAATAAACAATATATACATATTTCTACCTACATCCTACCTTCCTTATTTTATCTTATCTAATCAGTCTTATTCATTTTATGTAACCTAATAATCTTATCTAACCTATTTTATCTATTCTGTGAAAGGGGTTGAGCCTGTTAAACCATTGAAAGACGACAGTTTTAAAAAGCATATTTCTTTTACTGCCACTCTGTAATGTCAGAGGTGAGTTTGATGATGTGGTGAAGGCTTATTTTAAGATTTTAAGGAACATGGACACAACCAACGACAACAACAACAACAACAACAACAACTAGCCATAATTAGCTAGCCACGATTTCACAGATTATTACAGGACAGTAACTAGTGAATCAATAACCAGTAGAGATGTTCAGTCTTACTTGTGAACAGTAATTCCTCGTGTCCTGTTGTGGGAGAAGCTGCACAGTATTTTGTGTAAACACCTTAGCAGCTGCAGCTGGAGGCTGAGTTTAGACCGGTCCAAGATGGCGGCGACGTTTCTGCACTGGAGCCGTCAATGCTGAGTCTACTCTTCATTGTCCATGAATGCGCCGGCATCTACTCTTTATTACCGCCATGTTTATATTAGCAATCAAGCTACCGGGCTAGCTGTGAAAAGGCATGTGCAGTCGATCCGTGCACTCATGGATCGATCAACCAATCGGTGAACGTTCAGCCAGTGTGGACAGCCCCCTCGTTTGAATAACATTTCATTGAGCATGTGAAGTGGTGCGTCAATAAATAAATAAATAAATAAATAGCATTTATGGCACATATTTAGGTATTTATTTATTTAATTCATTATTCCTGTCATATATTTATTTATTTATTTATTATGACAGAATTGGTCCTCCATATCAGTGGCAGTGCTTCCACAGCTGAAATTCACCCCCATTTGGTGGGTTGGCAGGTGTTAATGTCATTCCATTAGACAACAATGACTGTTCCTATTGTTTGTTTGTTTGCTTTTTTACTGCTCACGTAACGGTACGCTGAAAATAATGAAACGATTTTAAAACAAAGTCTAAGTCATGTTTTCAGATGGCCCTTAAAGGTGTCAAGGCTGGAGCTGATGAGTAGAGCGTCTGTTCAAAGAGTGAGGAGTTTCTCATCCAGATGGTGATGCAGTTTGTCAAACTTGCAAATGGTTTTTGCTGGGTCGAATGCTGATTGGTTAAAGATTGGTATGAAAAACGGACGACCATAACATGGTTCACCACATAGAGGAAGTAATATAAGGTAAAAAAAAAAAGAAGCAAAGTGGTCAGCAGGCCAGTCAGCAAAAACGTGTTGTGCTGGTGAAGATGGCCAACGCGTGCAGATAAGCGCTCTTATCAGGTGACAAAGAAGACACTCAAACATGACCATAAATACAACAGTCAAACTGTTTCAGATAAACTCAGGCTTCAGTAATCCCATATATGAGCAAAGAACACATCCACTCCACCACATGACAACAGAGCAAACTTTTCAAAGTGTTTGAAAACCCCCATCACTCTAACTGAACCGATCCAAACTGGTTATTGTCGTAGAATACATCAATGTATTTTCATTCTGTGTGGAATGTTTTACATCCATGAATTCAAATTCTTTTTTTCTTTTCTTTTTCTCAAATCTTAATGTTACATGAGTTTAGATCAGTCACTGATAATAATCTTTTATTTTTTTATTTTAATTTTATATAACATCTCCCTACTCCTGGATGAGAACAAGGAGAGTAATGATAATTTGTCATATTATTATTATTAGTAGTAGTATTTATATTATTATTATTATTAATAATATTTTGGTTATGGGTTCGTTTCCAGTGTTCTGCATGTTTAACTATCAAATATATATCCAATGTGTCAGACTGCTCCTTTAGGAAGAGAAAGATTTCACATGGAAGACTCTTTTGCTCAGACCTTGTCTCTATCTTTGTGACTTTAAAGACGTCAAAGCTTCTCTCTTTTCTCTCTTTCCCCACTGACTGTTAATAAAAATGGGCACCACTCACAGCACTCCTGAAGGAACTTTGTGAACATCAGTGTGGGCAGCACCAGTTGTTGCAGGTCGGCCAGTTCCTCACGTCACCAGACTCAGACATAGTTTAAGAGGATGGGGAGCAGAGGAACGTTGGGTGAATGGGTGATGCCTAGAGACACAAATATACGGGTTATAACATGACCTTTCACATCCTGTGACCCTTCAACATGAGGAACAGAGGCTCCAGAATGTGGTGCAGAGGTCCCTGCTACATGGTCCACACTCATAAGTGCCTCTGTCAGGCTTCTGACAGGCCAACATGAGCTCAGGGTTAAACTGATGCCTATCGGTTTGCCACACTCTTGACAACGCCTCCCCTGTGTTTTTGCATTTGCATGTGGACAGCGTCGCTGGCAGAGTCCATGACCTGTGTGTCCTTTATAACTTAAAACTAAGAAAAAATAAATACATTTACATTTGTTATTTGCTCACGTGTGATGTCACCATGGTTATGCACCGTGGCATCGTGAGAGAAGCGAGGCTGCTAGAAGATGTAGCATGTGCCTTTACTTTTCTTGTTCTTTTGGGAGGATTTCTGACTTTGGTTGTCGTATACCTGTCAGTCAGCTGGCAGGGTATGATATATAATTAATTATGTATTTGACATAAAGTTGATGCTGAAGTTTTAAAAAACTCCTGTCTGTTGTTGGCATTAGTGGAGCTCTCTCGTCTCTGATGGCTGTGCAGATGTCATGGCTTCCTGCAGTTTATTTTGTGTTTGTCGCCTCCTAGTGGACGTGTTATTAAGCCAAACAGCCAAACACCGACACACAGTCTTGGTGATGTCAGTGTGTTCGTAAATTCCTCTGGAAAAACCACTATAAGGACTTCTTGCTGTCAGTTTAAGCTATTTATTCAAATATGTTTTGGAATATAGAAATTCATGCGCACGGACCTTGTCTGTTCAGTCGATCTTGGCCAACATCCCAGAAAGGGATGATTTTCAGTAGTTTCACAACATTATAACAGTTTCACCAAAATGACTATGACTGGTTGGCCACAGGTGGGAGAAGTCGTGGTTTAGACTTAACCCAAACAGGAACAAAGAGATGTAGAGTCATGTGTGGGAAAACAGGAAAATAAGATTAACATCTGCATACTTGAAATACACACACACACAACATTAAAATATATTATCCCTAATCATGTTGCCATTTTGTGAAAGCTGACCATAACCCGCTTGCATAATCTAGTACTCGCGAGTACTAAACTTTTTTATTTTTTCAGCCCTGGGAACTAGTTTGTTGATCTTTATTGAGTGTAGTGACGTTGTGTGGCAGGGAAGCACCTCGGTCAATACAGGGGGACAACAAAGGACAGAGAAGGTGATAAATCTAAGAAGTGAGCCAACAGTTTCACCGCACTGAGACCTGCAAAGATCCGGAGACGAGTGAATGAAGAGCCGGCGTATTTAAGCCGTCAGTTGATGGAGAACAGGTGTGTGTCCTGCAGCAGATGACTACACCTGGAACCGCCCCCAGGAGGAGAAAGGAAAAAACTAGGAAACAAGGGAACACAGCAGGAGAGTCTGGATGTGGCACAACAAGCTTTATTTCCACAATACTCATGGGGTTCGGTTCACAAAAAAAAGCAGGTGCGTAACCATGGCTGCAGTTGTTCAAGTGTCTGTCGAAACACTCAGTCTTTGGTTGTGCACATACGACTGTCTTCATTCACGAAGTTCTCAGGAGGCATCAATGGACACGATGTTCTGGTTTAACTGTTTTTCTCCTGGATGACGCCACCTGCTGAGTCCATCCTCCACAGTCACGGTCTAAAACGACACCACAGTCCATGCAGCCCAGATCACTCCACTATGAGAGTGCTCAGTTTTGTTGTTGGTGTGACCTTGTTTATCATGATGGAGCCCTGAAGAATTCCTCTGAAAATAAAACACCAACACAGTAAAGTTTATAAGAGTATATGAAGTATGATGAGCCAGGCAACTTTCCTCTCACTGCTCACCTGCATGTAGCTCTAAAGGTTCTGTTAATCCTGCATGACTGGTCTGTTGTGTTTACTTTTGACACCTTTATGTGGAGGGAACACAGGAGGACTGGAACAATGCAGAATAACAATAAGACATGTCAGGAATAATAAAAATAATAATAATAAACTCTTGTTTTACATCCTACATTATTTTTGCATCTATATATTATGATATATTAGAATATAATAAAATAATTCCAATTTCCTAATGAGCTTGCTCTTACATTTACTTGCTTTTGGCAAAATATTTTATTCACAAAAAATAAAAACTAATAACAGTTTTGTTGCTTATTAGATGGAAGTCGCTCCAAATAATAAATAATAGTTAACAAACTATCGCCTGTCTCATATTTAGCTCGAGGTATTTGAACTTTACACAACCACCAAACGCAAGCTAAAGCTAAATGCTACATAGTTTTAAGCCTAAAATATTTAGCATAAAATCACTTATAGCTTTTAAGTGAATGATTAGATACAAATAAATGTTGGTATTAAATGTTACTTCACAGTTCACAGGCCCAAAACAGCGCTGCTAAGTTAGACTTCGGTATTAGCCAAAGCTAACTGTCTGCTAACTTCAGCTAAAGTGAAATCTAACTTTCCTCCAATTTCTTGTTGTTAAACTAGATCAAATTCATGACGTGACATATCATCAAACTGTATTATTGATTGCCAAAATTAAGGTAAATGCAAGTTAAAATAATATATTAACAATTCAAGTAATTGAATGTTATGGTAGTAAAAATAGAGAATTTAAAGTAGGTATCTGTGTTTTTCAACAACCTCTGAAATGTCACACAAGAAAGAGACAGACCAACATAAGAGCAGTAAAAAAACTTTTTTTTATATACATATATACATACACATATATAAAACCGTGATAAAATACACTGCCAGGCCAAAATAAAAAGTCGCCCCATGCATTTAATTAAGCAAATAGGTACGAGCCTCCAGCTGGATAATTATTACATGGGCTCATTTCTTAAACATCCATGTGGAAAGACACATCTCATGGTGGTGGAAAAGATGTCGATCTGTTTGAGATGGGTGAACACAATGCCCGAAGAATGTAATCAAAGTAATCCAACAAAATATTAGAAGCGTGCAGCCTTTTTCTCTGGTCGGGCATTTAAAGGTATTTAAACAGGAGCAGAAAAGCCGAAGCTCAGGAGGAGGTCGTAACGTATCAGAAATGAAGCTGTACATCAGCTTTATGAGGAAAAAGTTCACATTACATTCATGTTTTGTTTTGTTTTGTTGTTGTAGGCAAAGTTTACCAGAGATTTTTCAACAGAAACCTGAAGTTCTGCTCCATAAATAAAATAATACATGTTAAAAATCTAAAAAACAACATTTAGTTTCAGACCATCATAGAGTCTGATGATAATCTGAAAAGGAATAAAACATAAACCAAACGTCCATAAAACAGCAGCATCAGCCTCCAGCATTTTCTTCTCATCACCACTTGAATCTTTTGTATGTTTTTGGTTTTTCTGGAAGGAGAGAAAGAAATTGCACCATGGATGTTAATGAATGGATAAACAAATAATAAAGAGTGTAAAAGAGAGCGGTGCCGTTTACCTTCCTGGTCAGAGTCCAGCGTGACCAGACGATGGATGTGAGTGCTCGTTGTTGCTTCTTTCTGCAGGTCGCCTGAGGAAGACGCAGCCACGTGTGAAGAAGCAAAACTCATCATTACCTGACTCAGGTCAAACTTTCCTCTGCTGATATTTTATCTGTGCTGCTTGGTCGTGAAGGCAGCAGGAGGCTGGAGGTTTTACCTGAGATATAGACGCTCTCATTGGTTCTGGATTTGAGCGACGGTCTGATTATTCTGGAGAGACGTGGCTCGTTGTTGGGTCCGGCCTCGTTACTGGTAAAATCCACCTCCACCTGCCGATGACGCCTCGACTTCGAGATCTGACAAACAAACACGCACACAAATATATCAATGTGTTGTTTTTAGCATTAAATAGGAAACGGACTCAAATACAAAATAATGAAGAATTAAAAAAAAGTTAAGCATTTCTCATCTTCTTCCAGGAAAAACAAAGATGGTGACAAGGTGACTTAAAAAGAAGTAAATTAAATATTTAATTAGTTAAAATTAAATTAAATACTATATATTTAGTAAAATGTTGATTAAAAAATTATTATTTAATTATTTATTAACTAATGTTTAGGACTGTACGTAGGGTGGATCTATATAAATATATAAAAGCACACAAACCTCCGCTGCTTGTCCGTACGCCTTAGACTTGATGGAGGCGAGGAGGCCGGCTCTTTGGGAGCTCTGAGGACACAAAACAGCGGATCAACAGCGCCGCTCTCTGGACAAAGTCAGCACTACAACCTAAATAAAAAGCTCAGAGAAAAAGCTCCTTCACTCTGACTGAGAGGACACTGATGAAGTAACGGACTCACCTCCTGCCGAGAGGACGTCCCCTCGCCGCTGTCTTCAGCTTCATCGATGGGTTCCTGATGAAACAGAACGAGACGCAGAAGAGGCCATGGGTTCATTTGTGTCCATTAATTAGCTGTAATTATTGCAGTTCATGTAGAAATGTTGTTTGAGTTCATTAAAGACTTCACCTTTCTCTTCTGCCACGTGTAGAAGTTCATCACGGTGCTGCGGAGCTGAGGGACGAGGTTCTTGCGGATCAGGTTGACGGAGCGATCGGCCGCCGGCGACGTCTCACACACGGTGGTTTTCATCTTCTCGTAGAGCTCGTGAACGTTGGACAACTCCTGCAAGAAGACAAACGCAGTATTTGTTGTAGTGAGATGTAACATCAGTTTATCAGCAGAAGAATGGAGTTCAGAATAGCTGAATATACATTACTGCATTCTTCAGGTTGATTTGTTTGTAAAGCTGACTCCTGTATTAATACATCCAGACATTGTGTGGTGTTAATCTTTTTCTTGTTCTGCCAATTGAGTAGCATTGTTTTGTTGGCGATGTGTATTTGTTTTGAGTCTATGTTGAATGTGTCCAGTCTTCCAAGTGTGCATACGGACAGGGAAAATGTTGCAGCCAGTAAATCGGGATAATGTGGTGGTTACTTCTTTCAGAAATGGTACATTGGTCTGTAAATCCAGAATGCCTGGAGGTAGTTTATCTGCTGTATGAAGTGTACAGTGAGTGCACACGTCTGTAGATGATCTAGTATTTTGGGAGTCGAGGAGCAGGAGAACAGGGTCTGTGCAAACCTCCAGCAGCTCCACGTTGATCAGCTCCTGAGGACGAGACGCTCGCTCCATGAACTCCTCGCGCATCGCTGCCACCTCCACTTTCCTCTTCTTCTTGTAGGCGAGCTGGAGGGAGAGGAGAAGGAGTGGAACTATTTGTTTGGTGGATTTATCACCAGAAACACATCAACCCCACTTAGAAGCACGGCGGTGGTAGCATTGTGCTTGTAGGCAAAATAGGCAAAAGGCCTTGGACCTCGGAAGTGAATGCATAAAAATATAGAGAAACCCTGCAAGACAATTTGAGTGAGTCTACGAGACAACTACAACTTTAATTTCCTTGGATTTATTTCAAAACATGAATTTTTTCTGAAGCAAACATCAAGATCTGCAAAGCTAAATACTTTACATTTATATTTTACACTTTCCATTTTCAGTTAATTGAAGTCACGTGTGGAAGTAAAGTTTGATCTTGATTTTGTGGAGCTCAAAGTTCAAAATAAGAAGTTCCCTTTCAGGCGCTCACCAGAGAAGGCATGGCAGTGAACTGGAAAGCTTTGCAGCACATCAGTTTTCGTAGGATGTAGACGACGTCGAAGTGCTGAGCGTCCACAGCGTCTCTCTCAAACTTCTCCACGTCCTCCCAGTCCTTCAGCGCCAGGCGGATCTGCACCCGGGAAAGAATACGAAGGTTATTTAAAGTGTGACCGAGCCTCCAAACACCAGGAGTTGTACGTGTGTTGCAGTCCGGACCTGCTCTGAGGGCGAGGTGGTCTGGCAGTGGTACAGACTGTACAGCAGGTAAAGTCCCCCCACTCGGATCTGGAAGCTGAACGGAGGCAGGAAGAAGCTGGAGGCCACGTCCAGAACCAGACGGCTGAACGGCCGCTCCTCCGGCTTCGTTGTGCCGCTGCGACAAGGAAAAACTGACTTTAACATTACTGAGTAAAACAGACAGAAGATTATGTAACGTCTGTGATTTTATTTTAAGTCAGTTTTTCTATAAATGAGAGTGTTGACATTTCATTTTGAAAATCTACCACAACAACGTCTTTGTAACAGCTCAGAATTCAGTTTAATCCATTTTATTGCATTCAGGTAAGAACCAATAACTATTTCTCTGTTTTACATCATAATATTTATATGGAAATAGTTTTAACCTCTGATTTTAATGTTTTAAATGATCAGTGGTACAAACAAACAGCTGATTTCTTATAGAATAAACACATTAATCCATAATAATAATAATATTAAACAATTAAACATAAACACAACACACAGACCATTAGTTTCAGTCTAAATCAATGTTCCTTATTGACAATTTAATGCCACACATTTCAAAAACTCTCCTGTAATATTCATTAAATTATGATATTATTGTTTTTCTTCCATTTCATTTAATGAATTTATTTCCTTCTTCTCTTGCTGCAGCTGCTTCCAAATGTTTCCCTGAATATTTCTTGCGTGTTTGTGTGGATTTATTTACATAATTCTTATGTATTTTTGTCTATAAGTTGTTCTGTAAAATGTGATCTGCTTAAGAAAAATTGGGTAACAAAGTTTCTTTTAATCTTTCATTTTGTCTTTTTACTCTGGAATAAACAAATGCTTAATTTACTTATTATTATTATTATTATTATTATTATTATTATTATTATTATTTTGTCTAATTTCGTCAATAAAAAAACACAACTTTACTCATGGTTTCCATCACGCCAAGTCAAGAAAACGAGTTAAAAAAGATTTAGTCTAAAGAGCGACACTTAAACATTATTGCAGAAAGTTTGGATTAGTTTAAACTTACTAGAAAATCTCTGAGAACTTCATCTCTCTCCATATTTTGGAGAAAACCTCGAAGCGGACCGAGTCTGTTTTCTGGAAGCGGCTCAGCAGCTCCTCGCAGTCCGTTTTCACTTGTTTCCTGCAGAAATCCATCTGACTGCGAGGTTAAAATATATTTAATAAAAGCTCCGAGATTCCATATTTATTTGTTCAACCTTTACACGTCTGTCTTTTAACAGCTACAACCAGAAAACGGTTCATTTTTTTTGGCTCCTTCAACGTAAACAAACGAATTGACAACGACCGTCGAGGATTTGTTACGTCATCAGTAGCCGACATCGCTATGTGAAGTGATGCCTTCATTACCGTCGTAAAACCGTCGTAAAAGAGAATATGAACAAATATCGTATTAAAAACTTAAATTTAAGTGTAAAGCGTTAATTTTTTTTAGAAAATATTTTAACAAACTAAATATTATATGTGGAACAATAATAATGTATAATATTCATAGCAACAACCTCAAAAATAATAACACATTTTCTATCTTAAGAAAGTGTTTTTTTTATCTGATGAATTTTTATTGAATGTTAAATTATTCTGTCCAGAAAAACATTTTGAGAACAAATCAGCGTAATTATGATATTAGCTAGTAAAAAAAATATTTACTTAATTTTTCATGATATATTTCAAAACAAACATCTTTAAAATCATGTAGTTTCCAGATATTTAAAACTTTATTTCAGTTGCAAGTAAATGATTCCTGTTTTTAAATCCAGTATTTTACTATTGTTTTTGAAGATTTCTGTTATATCATTAATGATAATATCCTTAAATTAGTTAGTGTCAAAACCCTGAAGTGCGCAGTGTCTAAATTATGACTGAAATACACGTGGTCTCATTGAGTCTAAGGCACAATATTCATTTGTAAATAAAATATTTCTAATAACAGAATTTCACCTGCTGGAACAGCTTGGTGGTTTAGTTTTGCTGTTGCATGCAAATGGAATAAACCTGGAGGAACAGAATGATTGAAAAACTGATGCAGTGAAGAACATGAAAACCTGCTAACTCATAAATGTATGGATGAAAGTCAAGAAATCCCTCAAAGCATCTTCAGACTGTGGCGAATCTGCAGTAGTTAGTGATCAGCAATGAGGGGAATCATCTAGATTAGTAGTCACTGATGTGTTGTGCACTACCCTGAATGCAACACCAGAGAGCAGCATGTCCTCACATATCTCGGGTAAATCTCTCCGCTCTGGGAGGCCTCGGGATGCCTTCACGACACCTGCTGATGCTCCTGATAATCTCTCTGTGTGCAACAACAAATGTTCACTGCATTCAGTGTGTGGTTGTTGGTGGCTGCAGCTTTTGTTCTGGGGTTTAAATCCAATGCAAACGCTTTCTAAACAACTAAAGATGAATGAAACTGTTGAAATAAGATGAACATCTGAATTCCTATGATCTTCTGTGACACAAAAAGAAAAAAGATCATTATCAGACTCTAAATGTGGAGATGAACAAAATAAATTTAAATTTCAGTGCAATAAAAGTTCCTGTAGAAAATCAACATAACTGCTCTTAACGCCACGATTCTGTCTTTTTTCTTTTACTCTACTCTTGCTTGAATAAAATAAATCATAAAAGGTTTTAGAAACAGGTATTTTGAGGTGGAGAACCTGTGTCCTCCTCCACAGGGAATCCAGGTCTTTGTGTAATAATCCAGATTATAGTCTCAGATTTTCTCAGAAAATAAATAAATAAATCAGCATGTGTCATTTTAAATATGTGATACTGTCACATCTTTCATCATTAGGGAGGAATCTGACTGATCTCAGACTCATTTATTAGGAGGGCTGCAGACAGAACGACATGATGAGATGCTGTAAAATGTCAACAAACATGGGTTTGATTTATTTTTGTGTGTCTGTGAAGGTTCTCAGTCCCCCAGGTTCAGGGTGTTTTCAGAAAAACAGAACAAACTGAAACAACAACAACTGGACGTGTAAAGTTTATTGGAGACGTTTCATCCAAGTCTTCAGCTCTAAGGGAGGAGGAGGTGGAGGAGCTTAAACAGGAACATCTGTGGGTTTCCTCCATGTCCTCAAATACCCACACATTAGCGCTAACACAACCAACGTGTGATAAAAACTGCACAAAGCATCGGAGGAGAGGCCACGGCGTCACGTCCTGGTCGGTATCGGGGCCGATCCAGGCGAAAATGATGGGATCAGATCGGTTTCAGGCTTCAGCCAAAGCGTTTATTTTAGCTCTGCCATGAACCAAAACCACGTCCCCGAAGGCTCCACACACACAGCTCAGTCCCAAAGTCAGGTTTTACGATTTAAATTTAACTGATATATCCTGCATCTTTCTTTTATTCATGTTCTTTTAATACGGGAGACTTTTATTTCCCCGTCTGAGCTGCTGTTTCTACTCTGATTATAAACTCTTTTGTCCTAAAGTACGTGGAGATACGTCCCTGATACGTCCTTTTAGGACTGAAGACTTGGATGAAATACCTTCAATAAACCATTTGTGAGCAAATCTGCTGTCGCCTGCTTCAAATAACTACATGAAAACACTACAAATAGAGCCGTCGTTCTTCTTGACACCGGTTTTACTGGACGTACAGTAGGAGAAGCAGTGGTGTTACAAAGGCTTTTGAGGGTCTGAGGTTTGGCTTGAGCTTCGTTTATCTCCAACACAAGCTCCAAACATCCACCCACAAGAAATAAAACAACCATAACAGTAACAGGACGGAGCACAACATGAGCCGGCTGCAGTTTTATTGGTTTTTAGAGCATGTTCTTATTTTAGTTTTATCCCCTTACGATCATCTACAGTTCGTTGAATCTGGAGATGTGGAAGCATTTTATTTATCACTCAAAGCTAAAATGAGGCCAGAGATCGAAAAGGCTCCTAATAAACCACAGTCGACCTCCCACTCGCGCTGAATTCACCACATTCTGAGTCCAGCTGGAGTTTGTGTTGGAGGTTTACAGTGAAACCGCGTCACTTCTTCTCATCTCATCTTCATCTGCATTATAGATTTTATTTTATTGCCTCTAATGTAGCTTTTGCAGCTTCTTTGATTAAGAAATGTATTTGTTCATTTATTGGAGGGGGAGGACGTTAATTAAAGCAAACCCACAATCATCCCGTTGGTGCATTAGTAGAATATATCTGTGACCTGACCGGCTTCATCTGCATCCGTAATGTATAAAAATACCTAATTAAGACTGTGACACGAGGTTTTATAGATGCTACGATTCTGGGTCAATGGATGCAGCAGCTTTTTTTTTTTTTTTTTTTTTTTCTGAATAACACAAACACAGTTCATTATGTGGAGTGGTGACACCAGTGATGTGCAGCCGGCTGAGAGCTCCATTAGGCTAATTGCTTTTGCAGCTGGGAGGTGTAGTGGCACTCCACCGGCACCGAAACACCAGAACCGACGCCAGATCCTGCACCGCCGACGTCAAGCAGGGTCCCTGAAGTGGCCCCCGTCCGTCCGTCCGTCCGTCCGCCCGCCACGCAGGAGCAGCGTTAGCAGCCCTCTCGCATCCAGTAAGTGGCCCCTCCCTCCATCCCTCCCTCCCCCCGGTGGAAACGGCTAATTGTGCGGCTCATTGTGGCGGTGGGCCCGGCCCGAAACCGCTCGCATTGTTTTCACATTTCCATGTTTTGTTGCCATGGCAGGAGAGGCATGGAAACCAGGGGGTCAGGCCTCGTATTTTCAATAGGAGCTCGAAACGAAACCTTCTTCTTATTCTCTATTCAAGCACTTCAGTTACAGCGGTAGGATTACAACACCAGGAAAACAAAAAGCAAAAAAGAAAAAACAAACGTCCCGTGCTATGTTATTTGTTGGTGTCATGGTCTCTTCCAGCGCCCGTTATGACATTACACAACTACCACGCTGAGAGCCAGAGGACAAACCCAGCGTGGGGAAACTGTGACCAACGTTTGTCCTGGCTCAACAAATACATCATTTCAAGTGGTGCAATAAAGGTTTGTTACACCAGCCTCTGCTGCAGAGCTGTTTTTAGGAGACGTAGTAGAAGTAATATTAGAAGCGACGGCGGCCGCTGGAGTTTGGGGGTCTGAGGGTCTGAGGTTTGGTCGGGGCTTTTTGATTTGTGCCAGCATCTCCAAACATCCACCCGCAGCAAATAAAACAACGGCGCGGACGACGACTGGTGTCGGCTGCAGTTTTACGGGCGTTTTGAGAATGTTCTTTTTTTGTTTTTTAGATTCCTTCCTCTTTTATCATCTGCAGTAGTACGTAGTAATCACAGCTCGACAATATAAAACCCTCTGGAGGGAAGAGATGTGGATGCATGTTGTTGATCATTCCAGGCTAAAATAGTTTTTTATGTGGAGGCAGGAAGCAAGAAAGAGAAAACTTTATTAACCTCCTCGAGGAGACCCTGCGTCCTCATATGGGGAATCGTTAAGTTTCAGGTTTTATTGCAGCTTATTCTGCTTCATTTAAGCCTGTCGTCCTCATTAGTGGACACTTTAGTCTGCCCTCTAGTGGCAGGAAAGAGTCAATACACTAGTCGGTAAAAACATAACAGCGGATTCATTCTACAGTGGATGAACAAAATCTCATCAAATTCTATGGTTAAAACTTATTTATTTACGCTTATTAACGTTTCTAGTTTGATATGATCCACAAATTGCAAAAATCTTATCAACAGCAACGAGCTCCAACGTCGCTAATTAGCAAGTACTCGTTTGAGGACGTTCATTGTATTAATGAACAGGCTACTACTACTGATGCAAATTAGCTGCTCTGCAACAATTACAACAATATTCTTCTATATTAGTGTTCACCAATGTGCACTGTCCCAACCCAAGTAAAAAAATAAAATAAATTTTTAAAATAAGACAGAAAGCAGAATAAAATAAGATAAAAACAACAGATCAGAATAATAATCAAATCAGTCATTTGGATTCCAATAATTTTGGTTATTAGCTGGAGGCTACATCTTTTTTATTTATTATAATTGTATTTTTATTTATTTATGGCATTTTGCATATATAAGAGGGCTCCGTGTTGGATCTGGGGCGAGCTGCTGTTAGCTAGGAGGCTAGGAAGCTAGGAAGCGATCAGCCTGTTATCCGGTCCGGTGCTGCAGAGCCGAGCAGAGCGTGACTCTCCGTGGGCGTCTTTATGCAAACGCCAGAGAGGTCAGAAATAATCTGCGGAGGTCAGAGACAGCTTCAGTGCTGGAGTCACACTGAACTCTGCAGGATTTCCTCTGCAGTCGTAGTTTATCAGCATCGGTGACAATCGTCGGCCATTTTGGCTCCACGGATCTGCTGGAAACCCGGAATGAGAACCTGAGATTTCTACGGTTTCACTGGACCACAAAATAAAATAAAACAGCAGATCAAGATTTTTGACTTTCACTCCGTCTTTATTCTCTGTTAAAAAAAGAAAAGATATAGAGACGTGTCCTGACTCTGGGCCCTGGTGAAGGTCTCATCATGGGTCACATCCTGAAGAACTGATGAACGCTGCCTAACGTGAGCTGAGCTTCATTCTTTCCCGATTTGCCTCTATCTTTGACTCAGCTCCTCCACTGGGACTCCTTCACGTACCTGGACTCCCATCTCTCCAGAGATCTACACAGACTCCTTTAATCATGAGTGAGGTGACTTAGAAAGCACAGGATTCTCCTCTCCATCAGTTCCTTCCTCTGTCCATCCTTCCACGTCTTCTTTGTCCTTTATTCCCTCTCTGCTCTATTCGCTGAGGTGCAGCAGTGCCACACCAGGTCACTCCACTCAGCAAAGATCAACCGGGAGAACAGCCTGTGATTTTAAACTACGAGGACAAAAAAAGAGTGTGTGTTCTTTCCAAAACCAAACATGAGCGACTGTGGCGCGTTCAGTCACATGATCTTCATCTGCAGCAGGTAAAGCAAAAGCTTCAGAGCGGTTTCTAAATGAATCCTGCGACTGCGAACAGTTTCAGTCTGAGCCGAAGTTCATACAATCTGTGGAAACCTGTCCGATAAATCAGCCGCAGATTCTATCTAATCGATCGTGGGCGGTGGCTTCATCTCCTGCGGCCTGACAGCGAAGGATAAATTTCCTTCAGCCGCCTACACAAATATTCTGGACACACCTTCATCCCGGGACGGGATGAAGGATCTTAAAGAATGAGACGGCTCCTCGTTCTTTAAGATCACGCTGCGACCTGCTTAAACTTCTAAGGATTAAATGTTCTGCAGCATTAAAGGGGCGTGGCCGCTTTGAGTGACGGCCGGGTGTCCTCACAGGCGCCGCTTTGACCACTGCTGGTGAATGAGCCGGGAGTTAGATGGAGTCAGGAAGGATGGAGACGATGAAACCCCCCCCCCCCTAACATGGGCTATGCCTCCGCCATCTTGTATGAGCCTGCAGGTGTGAGCCCCAGTTCTACATCCCACTGTGTGCACATGCAAAGGACACTCTGGGGCCCATGTGGTCTGTGCACATGCCCACAGTGTGGACATTTTTGGACATGCTATGTGCCCCGGACACCATGTTCCCTGAATATTTCAGGTGAATTAACAAATAAAGTTTGCAGATGCAGAACATGCACTGGTCGAATGCAACAGAGAATCGTGTTTTGTTTTTACTCTTACATCTTTTTGCTTGTACAGCCAACAGGTCCCGTTAATCCTTGTGTCAGATTCTAGGAAAAGTCCCCAAGGTCTTACTGAAATATCGAGTTCACAAGAATAACATGAAGCATAAGCATGTGTAGAACCTGCATTAGCATGTTGCTGTGTCTTGTTCATACATTTTCTCTGAAAATCATCTCGGAGGAGTCACGGGAAAAAGCTGCAAAGAAAAGAAAGCCATCAATCACGGCTGCACCTTAACGTTTGTCTCGAAAACGATTTAGTTTGACAGAAAGTTTTTCTGCCCATTAACAGCGAAAAGCTCAACATTAGCATGCTAATGCTAATATGCTATGGTCTGGCTCTTAAATAGACGGTAGAAAGAAAGAACGTCTTTAAAAGTTTAAATAACCAGAGTCTGCGGATGAAACTGTTGAGAATCGTAAACTAAAAGATAAAAGCTGAACGTTCTGTCATGACCTGCTCCGTCTCCGAGAGGAGAAAAGAAACGATGTCAAATGATGTCAGGGCGATGAATTCCTGAGTCATCTATCACAGCTGGAAAGTAATAAATAAAAATGTGAGGCTGCCTTTTCATTGCATCCATATAAAACAGTAATTATGTCAGTGAAGCCGATGAGTTGATGGGAGCTGCTGGACGGACGCCACCTCCACCAACGTTTACAAGACTCTTTTTATTTGACGGCTCCGACTCTGAAGCTTTTTCTATTTTCAGAAACAAAAGCTGTGCTCTCTGATGCAGGAGAGGTCTGATTTACACCAAAGACAATAAAAAAAAAAATCCTCCACATTTGACTTTTATTAAGAGCGGCGCAGGATGGAGAAAGCAGATCTGACGGGTCTGGTGCCGCCGAGCGTCTCCACGCCGTCTTCTGTCTCTCGTCTCCGCCTCACTGACTACATCATATCTTGGCATGAAGATAAAAAATAAAAATAATAAAAACCCTCGGGACGCTTTTTTTTTTTTTTTTTTGGACAATGAATTATAACCACATGAGTGTAATTACTGCGCTGGAGGAAAAACTAAGAAGTAAAAGTCGTCTATGGGTAAATCAGGCTGGAATGAGCGAGCGCTCCTAAAGACACTAGATGTGGTCGCGTTATTTGTGAAAATGTGTTTAAAAGGCAATAAAAGAGAGGAGGCGCTGTGGAGAGGGTGGAGTGACACATTCATTCATTCATCCTGTCTGCATCACATTTAAGTGTGGAGAGAAAGAAAAGATAGAAAAGAAATGAAGCTCATAGCTAGCATTGGTATCAAACATGAGGGTCATGGTCCAAAACTGGACCAACAGAGGGTCCAATCTGGCTCCAAAGGAAAAGAAGGAGGAGGAGGAAACAAGATGAGTAGAAAAAGGAGGAGATGGAGAATGGAAAGAGGAAAAGAGGAAGAAGATAGAAGATATTAACTGTAAAGTTTTAAATAAAAGCTCCAATCTGTATTTTAAACGTCAGGTTCGTCATAAAATGATTTGTGAAGATAAAGTTAATTAAATAATTATATAGAACACATAATTATATCCTCCTGTTATTGTTCAGATCAGACTGGACGCCTGAACTAAACGAGCTTCACGTCAGCGACTTAAATAAAATAAGATTTAATCACCACAGCGGGGAATTAACGCTCTAATCAAACCGCTTCTTCCAACCAGTCGTGTCACAACAGAAACAGAAACCTTTGTTTTTACATTCGATTAAAGCTCAGCCTTTGTGTCTATAGAGGACAAGATGCAACACATCGGAGACGTCTGCGCTGCTGATGACCAGATGTCGGACGTGACTGGGCACGGGATTAAGATCACAGACGTGTTCCGTGATTATTACAAATCACAAAAGGTCCCTGGAAAAACTAAACGTCGGGGAAAATTAGTTGGGACAAACTCCACCGTTTCCCCAGTGAAGAAAAACAGAGAAAGTTATGGAGCAGAAGATTAAAAGGAAGAACTGGATGTCAGCTGGTTTCTCTCTATCATGTGATGAGGTAAATGTTAATGTCTCTCTTTGACGTTTGTTAAGATTTTATATAGAAAAATAAAGTCACACCATCATTAATGTGAACCTTGATCTCTGCTTTACAAATGAATGAAGTTTGAAGTTAGCCTAGCCTTATGCTAACCTTATGCTAGCTAGTTATCTAGACTAGAGGCTCAGAAAAATAGCAGCTAGCGTCATATATACTATGACTAACTTAACTAACTTTACCTCAGTTACTACTAAGTTATTATAGCTAGCATGCTAATGCAATAATGATAATACTAAATAACAGTGAGACTAGTTTAATAGTTTTTCTAATTTTTCTGAGTAATTTGAACCTTTTAACGGTGATGAATGAACACGGAGACTGAGGAGAAGGTAAACACAGCTCCATGACTGATGAGGTGATTGGGCTACAAAGTATTTTACAGCTCATATAAGATATTTAAAGGAAGTAGACGCTGGGATATTTAAGTGTAAAAGCCTTTTACATATTGACAGATGTTGTAATAACATTTATAGGCCCGTAAATGGAGAAATAAGACATTCAAATGTAGAGTTACACTGTAGAATTTAACCTCTGATGTAGCAAACATGGCGCCATGATTTGAGTTGTACAGACTCTCTCTAATATACGTCTCCGCCTCGGGGCCCCCCCCCCCAGTCTGGCCCCCCCACTGGCCCGGGGCCCTTCGTTCACTAGCTGCGCCTCTGCTCAGTCGGTCTTTGTTGTGGCTGCAGGAAATGGAGACTGTCAGTGTGAGAAATCTGTTTACACAAACCCCAACACATGATTACACATTATGCCCGAACACAAACACACACATGTTCCTCTCCGTCACCTCCAACTCGGTAGAAGTCATTTCCTCCCATAAAAGCTCGTCTCTCTGAGGCGATAATTACACGTCCCGTCAGAGGAGGCGAGCGAGGGATCAAGATAAATATAAAACACTCTCTCTTTTCTTCCCACCGTCAATCAGGGCTCAGCCACCGGCCACGAGGAGGAGGAGGAGGAGGAGGAGAAGGAGGAGGAGGAGGAGGAGAAGGAGGAGGAGAGATAATGGTGGAAATGAGGAGGTGACATGTGAGTAAAGAGGTGAAAGAGAGGGAGATGGAGGCGATAAGAATGAGGGCAAGTAGAAGTAAGTAAGTCTGAAATCTGACTTTCACAGAGAAGAATAGAAAAGAGGAGGAATGCAAAAAAAATGTGAGAAAAAGAAACAGAAGTGATGAGTGTGGAGGAGGAGTGGATGGTGGTGATATAAAAGAAGAATGGAGGAGGTGAGAGGAGTGTGATGGAGAAGTGAAGGATGACAGCCATCGTCACCCCTCCTGCTGGTGACGGAGGGATTTCCGGTGCTTGTTGGTGTCGTTTTCTCTCCTTCATGTTCAGGTTTTCCAGGAAACATCGGATCATGTTCACACAGAAAAGCTGCTCCGACGATTCACGAAACAAAGCGACGCTTCACATCAGCAGCTTTAAATCACTGATTATTTCTGTCAGCTCAGACTGAAACCACCTCATCAATCACTCTGATCTGATTCAAGCGTTAATGTTTCCATGGAGACTTAATAAATCAGTCGCACTGATGTCACTTCCTGCCAAGGCCACGCCCCCTGAGTCGCAGACACATGGTGAAATGAATCAGTAAATACAGAGAGACCTGGAAAAATGTGCATTATCAGATCAAATTAAGGACAGTTGGGCTCATCAATGATCCATATAAACTACCAAATAACAAACGATCCACAAACAATGACATGTGGCCAGAAATAAGTTCTTTATGTGGACCTGGGAAATACTACACTGATACTAAAGTATGAGTTTTTGGTACTTTAAAAAGACGAACCAAACTGGAATCCATGTAGAGACTCTGGACAGTAGGAAGATGGAGGAGGAAAACCTTCTCCTTCTTCTGGTACGACGTTCAAGAGCAGAACTGATTTGTTAATAAAGTTTAGTCGTGTTTGATGCTTATATATTTCTTTGCATTGGCCAACGTGTATTGTGTTTTATTTTGGCCAAAGTCCCACCCACTAACATGGAGGGGGTGGAGCTAATGACCTATACTGCAGCCAGTCACCAGGGGGAGCTCTACTTGCTTTGTTCTTCCTCCATCTTTATACAGACTGTGGTTTCAGCTGATGCAGAGAAAAGACACATGTGCATCAACAGGGGAATTCTCCAACCAATCAGAGACGGATCATGTGCATGTCTACTGTCCATCAACACATGAAGCCCCGCCCCCTACCTGCAGAATCAGACTCCAGAACATCTTCCAGGTTAGATGTTTAGCACGTAAATCTGATTAGATCGTTTTATTGAAAACAGTAAAGTCAGACTCTGATCAGAATAACTGAGTGTATACGACCTGCAGCTCTTCTCTGCGTCGTTAGGTTTTATGGTGAGGTTCAGATGTCCAGTCTGCAGATTTACAGTTTTGTTTCTCTTTTGCCGCTTTCACTGTTTGCGTCACTGCTAAGGAGGAGCGTTGTGGTACTGCTCAAGACCTCCTGCAACCCAGAGGAATTAGCAATAGAGCAACAAAAAAAAAAAGGTTGGTTCTTTTCCAAAACTAAACACTTGACCCTCTCACAATGCTTCCTTCATAGCTCCACTACCGGGACATTTTTGTGGACTCAACACAACCCTCAACGATTCTGGGTGATGTATTTTGAAACAGGTTTATGCTTTTTAGGTTAGGGTTTGGAACGCCCCAGCAAGGAGTGGGTCCAACAACAACCCCAGGGTCCGGCCCACACGTTTCGTTTCTCCCCAGACCTCCAAGAGCTCGATGAAGCAAAGGTCGCGCAACTCACATCGTGCTGCAGGTCCCAAGACTTCGGGGCAGTGTCCCAGTTTTCCAAGAGAAGCTGTTCTAATCTAATGTACCTTATTGAGAAATTTACATGAAGCGCAGTTTGTTACAGCAACATTTACTCCGTTACAGCCCTCCAGAGTTTTTCGAAACCCTTACCAAAGTCTAATTAGATTAGGTTTCTGGTTTGCCAACAGTACGAGCAACAGCGGAGAAGAATGCGAGGGTGAAAAACGCTGAACACTCCTTATTCTCGTGACAACACCCACGTCTGCTGCCAGGAAACCAGGCTCTTCTGGCCTCTTCGGGCTCCGGCTTCATTCAACCTGCGGAGGCTTCCCTGGGCCACCTCTGTCTCAGCCGACAGATGCGTTTGTCGGCCTGAATAACGACACTTGTTGGCCGCACAAAGGCGGCTCTGGTGGCTTTTGTTGCCAGTGACGGCGAGCAGAATCGCCTTACCGCCGCCGGACAATGGAGGGCTGCGTCGATATGCGCGTATTGTGTGTCAGCATTATCCTCCCCGCCTCGAACAAGATTTGATATCTGGAGAATCACCCCCCCCCCACACCCACACCCACCCCTGAACAACAAAGAGGCTGAACCTGCGGCTGAAACGCTTCCCTTTTTTCTTCTGGAAGTCGTGAAGGATGAAGGCAAAACAAAGCGCCCCGGGATCACAGAGTTACAGCTGTTTGAGGCTTAGAGGGAAAATCCGACTTAAAACACGAGTCGCATGCGTTTACCCCTGTGATCTACACACTTAATGATGATCTTCCTGTGTGACTTACAAACAACTCCTTCAAAAAGCTGCAAAAAAAAAAACACAACTGGGACAGTCGGCAACACTGGGACAGGCGACGGCAGTAAAATAATCCTGCAAACAGTCGACCTACTCACGGTGATGTCCATAGTTAGAGTTATTCAACTCCACATGTAGACTGTATAAAAAGTGGACTTCATGACAGCTTCTCTAAAGTGGGGCCAATCAGAGCCGTATATTAGAGGGAATCCGTCCATATCGAATCATGGGCGCCATGTTTGCTACCTCGGACCAGGGTTTGGTCATCATGCGTCATGCAGCATGTGGCCACTTGGGGGCAGCGTAGGGGATCATGAAGGGGGGCAACTTTTAAACTCTCCAGGAGAAAATCAATAAGTAAGACCTACAAACTGACCCCCCCTCCCCCAAATAACAGGTGATCAGCTGCAAATGGGTGAGGGAGGGATGGGGGGAGGGATGGGGGGTCATTCATCAGCCCCAGGGCTGTCACTGTTCTCCCCTCCCTCTCTGAAGACACACACATTGTAGCAGACATCTCCATTTAAGAGCACTTGATCAGCAGCTAAACAAACCCGACTCCTCCGGAGGCCGAGGAGGAGGAAGGGGGAGGAGGGAGGAGGAGGAGGGAGGAGGAGGAGGCGAAGTTCAAAGAGCACGCACACATTTTCAATCACAGGGGTGAGGTCGGGTAAGGCCGGGTGAGGTCAGTTGAGGTCGGGCCGATGGATCAAACAGAGTCACCGGGGGATGATGATGAAATAAGTTTAAAATGACACATTCGTAATAAACCGCTGTGGAGAAACGTTTCCTGTATTTTATTATAATATGTGGCCATTGAAGCAATAAAATCTCAGTTAAGTTTTTTGTTTTATTGCAGCTTATTCTACTTCATTTGAACCCGTTGTCCTCGTAAGTGGACGCTTTAGTTCGCCATCTAGTGGCAGCAAAGAGTCGATACAGCAGTTGGTAAAAACATGAGCGTTTCATCGGATTCATTCTACGGTGGACGAGGAACAAAAACTCATCAAATTCTACGGTTAGAACTTATTGTTTATCCTTATTAACATTTGTAGTTTGATATGAGCCACAGATTTAACTAATGTTATCAATAGCAACAAGCTACAACGTGGCTAATTAGCTAGTACTCGTTCATTGTTCGCAATTCTGGTTTTGCTCATGTTCAGTTATTAAAATAACCTGTTTTATATTTTGTCACACATTGGTGACTTTATTATAATAGAAATATTGTTTTTTTTTTTTCAAAAATACTACTGCATGTTGAAAGATGTTGAAAGATGAGAACCTTATGGTTCAAATGTTGTTCCAGGTATCAACAGAAACGTCGTCTTAACGAGGAGAAAACAAGTGTTGGTTAGAGGTTAGAGGTGATAACGACGTTCTCCTGGTTCGGTTCAGTTCTCATGTCACAGCTGTTCTAACCATGTTTACATGTTCTAACACATGTTCTAACCATGTTTACATGTTCTAACACATGTTCTAACACATGTTCTAACCATGTTTACATGTTCTAACACATGTTCTAACCATGTTTACATGTTCTAACACATGTTCTAACCATGTTTAAAATTTTCTAACACTCTCATGCAGGAACAACAGCCAACAGCTGATAATTACACCGAGTACGTGATCGTCCCACATGATTATCAGCCTGAATGTAAAGTAAAAAAAAAAGACACAACATGACACGAAGCAAGGAGCTGTTTCCTTGTTTCCTTCCATGTTTCCTTTCTTATTTCCTTGTTTGTTGACTTCCTTCCTTCCTTATTTCCTTCATTGTTTCCTTCTATGTTTCCTTGTTTCCTTCCCTATTTCTGTTTCCTTCCTTGTTCCCTTGTTTGTTTCCTTCCATATGTTATTGTTTCCTTTTTTCTTTCCTCCTTATTTCCCCATTTCCTTGTTTGTTTGTTTCCTTCCTTATTTGCTTCCTTGTGCCCTTGTTTGTTTCCTTCCTTATTTCCTTGTTTCCTTCCTTGTTTCATTGTTTGTTTCTTTCCTTATGCCCTTATTTCCTTCTTTCCTTGTTTGTTTGTTTACTTCTTTGTTTCCTCATTTCCTTGTTTCCTTCTATGTTTGTTCCCTTCCTTGTTTCCTTACATGTTTTTTTGTTTTCTTGTTTCCTTCCTTATTTCTGTTTCCTTCCTTGTTCCCTTGTTTGTTTCCTTCCATATGTCCTTGTTTCCTACCCCGTTTCCTTATTTCCTTGTTTCCTTCCTTGTATCCTTGTTTGTTTCTTTCCATATATCCTTATTTCCTCATTTCCTTCATGTTTGTTTACTTCCTTGTTTCCTTCCATGTTTACTTGTTTCTTTCCATATGTCCTTATTTCCTTCCTTCCTTTCTTGTGTGTTTAATTCCTTGTTTCCTTCCTTGTTTCCTTCTGTTTCCTTGCTTCCTTCCCCATTTTCTTGTTTGTTTGTTTCCTTCCTTATTTGCTTCCTTCCTTCCTTCCTTCCTTCCTTCCTTCCTTTCCATCTGGTTCCTAAATCCAAGTCTCCATCCATGTGTCCCTGGTTCTGGTCCAGTGGTAGGTAGAGATCCATCAGAGGCAGCAGCTGATACATTATCTTACTGACCACATGGTGGCGCTGCAGCTGATTTACACACAGACTAAGATCAGATCTCCAGTTCTGGCTGAGGACACGTGTGGAGACACATTTTAATTAATGCCTGAGCCTGTGTCTCCCTCTGAGCTTCATGCTTCAGTGTTTCCTTCCAGGTTCACACCTTATAAATCAGCAGATGAGGTGAGACCCCCTCCCCCTCCCCCCCATGACCTCTGACCTCCACCTGAGACCTCAACATCTTCCACACAAAAACGTTTGGTGGAATCGCACTCAGAGATGAGAATAAAAACATGTCCACCCGGGGGCGCTACAGACCTCAGCCTGGCGACACTGTGATGAGCTGATCTCCTGAAATTACTGTACAATCAACACGGGGGCAAATCTACGTCCAGGCTCGATCTCTTAAGTGCAGCCTGGAGCAGCAGCAGCTTAGAGGCTGTTTACACTCGTTCGCCAGAGGTTGTGATTAGCGGAGAGCGGTGGCGTCACGGAGGGAAGCTCAGTCAGCAGGTGCAGACGGGACGAGCTGCTGACCAGGAGCCCAGGTCTGAACCGAGCCATCGACCCAAGTATCAGCACCAGTATCGGTACTGGATCGATACTAGTGCGATACTTGTGTCACAGTTTCTCTTCTACACGTAACATAAATTTAAATCCTCACAGAGTTCATGTGAACGCAGCTTCTCCTGTAGTGATGTTCGATACCAATGAGTTTCACCGGGGAAAATTCGATACAGATACTTTGTGTAAATACGCCCTAAAAAAAAAAAGGAGTGTATTTAAAATCATAGCTTCATAAAGAGTAAAAGAGATTTAATTTATTTATTTATCTTAAACTCTGAAGTATAATGAGGCAGTGGCCTCATTTACTATGTAGCCAAACTAATACAACAACACAAACACCAAACAGAGACACAATCATGTTTAACCTGAGCTGTTTCCTAAGGTTTAAGGTTTAATTTAGTTACTTTCCACTGTGTCTCCTACATCACCTCCAACGACTGAAGAACAGAAAGTATCGATAGTTTGATTTGAGAATCGATTCTAGGGATGAGGGATATAAATATGTTGTTGAAATGTGCAGGTATTTGAAAGAGAAGACAGTTACACAGGATGCAGACTCACGTATTTGGTGAATGAACCAACATGTTCCTCTCTGAGCAGTTTCTATATTTATTATTACACTGTTGCTCGACTGAGTTTGTTACTGACTTTATTTTTCATTGTTGTTGTGTTGTTGACGTTGTTATATTTATATTTTTGTTACATTGTCCCTTTTTCTAATTTTGCACTTATGACCTTTTTCCCAGAAACAATTATGTGTAATAAAAGGAGGATTATTTAATTTGTATACAGTTAAAACTTTATTTACATGGTAATTGGTTCATAAAAACTGGTTATTTATCTGAAATATTTATCATGTGTTTCATTACACTCACAATTAATGAACTAAAGGCAAAAAGAGTTATTCAATGATCATGACATTTCAAGTAAAAAGTATCGGTATCGGCGATACCAGCCCTGTATTTACCTGTAATCAGACTAATTGCTCAGCACAGACATAGTTCAGGTATTTAATCACAGCAGAGACACTCAGAAATGAATGGATACGTCTCTAAATCTGTTGAATCCAGTCCCGTGTTTGTTTTATTTGCTCCTTAAAGGCGATGGCTTCTTTATTCTGATCATGTACAGCAGACGGAGTGAGATCAGGCCACAGGAGGCTGGAATATCGCTGTCAGACGTACAATAATTATGGTATTTGTACGATAATATCACCCTCTGTACGATCAATAATTCCACAAATCTCATAATTTGAACCCTTCAGTACATGGTTATTATTCATTTAAAGGTAAAGCTGCAGTATGAGCTCTACTATAAGGTCTGTGGTGATGTTTTACTGTAGCAGATGGTCCTGTGCGACGTCAAACCGAGTATGTACGATAATTTTCCTCAAAATCTGATCATTTTCAGCTTACGCTACGGTAATTTGTCATTTCCCGTCTGTCAGCACTGAGCTGCTGTGGATGTGTTCATCCGAGAGGACGAGTGAAGCTTTCGTGTAAACACAGAACGTGATTTAAGACGCTGTAACTTAACCCCCGTGTCTGAGTCGTCCCCCTCTGCGAAGACACGTGACAACACGCGGACGGTTACCTGAACCTCTGCAGCGTCTTGCCCCCCCCCCCCCCCCCCCCCCCCCCCCCCCCAAAACACACACACACACACACACACACACTCACACACACACACACACACACACACACTCATCAAACATTCCTCCGGTCCCTCAGATCTGCAGAGTGGTCACTCCACATGTCTGGACATGTCCTCTGGCTACTCACTGAGCTGGGACCTGCCGTTGCCATGACGCTGTCCTCACCTGAACCGTTTTAATGGTGCATCCTCGACTGGTTTCTAGGTTCTGACCTTTTAATTTAATCTTTAATTCATGTGTTGTTGTTGTTTTTATGCAGCCAACACTGACTTTTGACTTGTTAGTCTTGTGACGCTTGCAGCCAGTGGAAACATCTCAACATCTACAACTTGGACTGAAACCAAACGCATTCATGGTCCAGTCTGATCAACACTCATAACCTTCATAATGGTGCATGTTTCAACCAATACAGAGATAAAAAAAAACAAAAAAACCTCTGAATGTAAATGGTTAGTTCTAAAATGGAGCAGCCATAACATTATGACCGCCAACGGGAGAAGTAAATAGCATTAAAACCATCAGGACACGCTCAGAAGTCTGATAAATCACCACTATTTTTGGAGGAACAAGCGAGACGTTCCACCCTCCTCTCCACCTCATAATAGAAACACAACAGTTCATCTTCTCTAAAAAGCTCAAAGACAACGTCATTGTCTCAAAGAACGCGACAGGACGTCCTTCCTGCTACAAGACATCATCCTGTAAAACGCCCGGACTTATTGTTGCTGGCACATTTCACAGTAATTCATTTCATTTCACTGAAATTTAGTTGTAATACACAATAATTGTATTATTCTTGTAAGCAGTGTGTTGCATCTTTGTCGGAGCAGAATCAGATTCCTGATCAACTGTCTAAAACAAAAACAAATGCATGCAAAATAAAATGAAGAACAACAGAAAGTATTTGCAGGGATCAAAGTTTCTGATCTGCTGGATGCACAGTTTTAGAAAAAACAAACCTCACATTAATCGCACGACTTTTTAACGGAGCAGCAGTCAGAGAGGCCTGCGCGTGGGATGGAAATAGGTTTTTCTCCTCCAATAATTAGCCTATCAGACCATTTACACGGCTAAGAATCATTAGCGGCCGTTTAATGAGGTGGCTAAAAATAGGAGGAAGCTCATAAAGGATCAGAGGAACCTGCCAGGAGCCAGGACTTCGCGCCGCTCAGCGTGAGCGAGCATAAATTCACAACTTCACTCCTCGTGTGCGGCTTCTGGCATCTGTGCATCGACGTGCGCCGCTAAAAGTCAGTGTTTGTGTTGATCCGAACAAAATGCGATAAATCTTTTCCCTCGTGTGAATGTGCACTCTCCATCCTGTGGTTTTCAGAGATAAATCCTTAAAAATAGTTAAAAGCAAATAGTTTTGTTGGACTCGGTCGTTCCATGAAACAGCTGGAGAGTTTGAAAGAAAAGCTCCTTAAATGGGAGGAAATGGTTGGTTTTACAGTAATATATGAATCCACATTTAGAGTATGTGCAGGACGTGTGCAGCTCGCTAATGTGTTTTTAATAGTTTGTGGACAAAAATAAAGCAGGAAGGAATAATGAGAAGTTTGGAATAATATTGGTGCATATATATATATATATATGTATGTATATTCTAATGTTTTATGACAGAACTTCTTTCTATAATCACGTCTTTGGTAAAAGTTTTCTATGTTTAGTTCCAGTCAGTCTGTCACTGCTCGTCTATTTTTTGCGCTGCACTTCCTGAAGTGAAATATATACATGTAAACACTCAATAATAAACAGGATGCGCCTAAAAATAGTCGGGGGCTTTTCCTCGGGAAGAAGCTTCTTTACAATAAGTTATTTAAAAACAGCAACGCAGGAGTTCAGGGGAATTTAGTGGAGAGAAAAGTCTGGGCAGCGAGTGCAACCACAGGAAAACAGTCACCTGTAACCTGTCAGCTTTAAGTAGAAAGGAAGGTAGAAAGGATGTATTTATAATAATAAAATAAAAAAAAAACAACAACAACCACATGGACATTATTGCAATTTTTAAATTAATTTATGTCAAATTTACGACCAGATGTAAAGTCAGTAAAGTAGTTGACATTTATCATATTGCTTATATCTTTAATCCAAGCTCTACCAGAACTACCTCAGGATAAAAACAAGATTGTTGATGCTTGAAAACATGGAGTGGACCATGGCCCAGACTCTAGACTTTAACCCCATGGAGCCGGTTCGTGATGACACACATTTCTAGGAAGAAATATTTCACGCGTGTTCACGTGTTAAATCAGCCACTTTGATGAGTCCAAAGTTTAGAATATATTTTGGGTTATTTATTGATTCCATGGTTTTCATTTGTTAATTTGGTCCATGCTTTCATTTCAGAGTAAAATGAGACATTAAACTTCATATATTAATAAATAACAAAATAATAATAAATATTGAAGTGTTCTAAAGCCTTTGACCAGTAATGTATCTGCAATGCACAGTGTTGATAAGCTCATGTGATTCTGTTCATTTATGTTCTATTCGTTGACATTATTGCTGTTTTTTTTTCCCTTGATGTCAGTGAATGCACCACGGAGAGACTGAAGTTATGGTCGAGCTGAGAGTCGCGTATTAGAAGTGTCAGACTGACGGTGATTATAGTGTTGATTATGGTGTAGCCTCGTGTTCAAGCTTCAGAAAAGTGACAGAAAATCTTCTGTAGCTTCGTTTTTGCATTTAGGTCAACAATATAGTTTCATTACTACTATTCAACGAGAACTCGACTTTCACCAAATATTAGTCGACTTTAAAAAATCAACCCGTACTATGTACTGGGATTTAATTAAGAAACACATTACAATAATGCACCACTAGTAATAATTATGATTAAATATTTAATTTTAATAATAAGCTGAATGAAACCAGGATCCACGTGGGCGGCAGCACCGAAACACTGAATCCTGTATCAGGACCTCACAAACGGTAAAAGGAGCCACGGAGACACTGGGTGGCAGATTTAGACGTGAACCGTTTGATCAGAGTCTGGCTCCTCTCGCCTCCAGAGAAGTGACGTGAGCAACTGTTTGGCCTGAGAGGTCGAGGAGTGGGATGTGTCTGAGCACATGAGGAGGGTAGAGGAGTAGGTTACAGTCTGGGGCAGCTGGAGAAACAACAACGGGAAAAAAAAAAAAACGTCAACTCACAGCGAGGAATGTTATGTCATGTGTGTCTAAAGCTCTTTCATCTGCTGGTAATTTTCTAATTGATCATGTGCGATTAACTGCATGAAACAATTTCTGTTTCAGTTTGCTTAATCAAATCACTGAGACAAAAACAACATGGACGACACGCGAGGACGTTGCAGCAAACTAGCAGTAGCTCATCAAGTGTATAAGATACCACTTATACACTGCACAAACAATACATGTCACTCATTTTCAGGACTAGTGATGTTCGATGCCACTGATTTCTTTTCCGATTCAACACCAAGTAAAATTCAGACTGGTATACTTTGTGTAAATACACCCTAATGTGTCTATTAACCTAAAAAAAACATGTGTATTTCAAATCATAGCTTCATAAAGAATAAAAGAGATCAGAGTCATTTATTTATTGATCTCAGACTCTGAAGTATATTGAGGTAGTGGCCTCATTTACTATGTAGCCAAGTTAAATCAATCACTTACTAATAAAAAATGAATGGAAATCACTAAAAGTAAGAACATCCCAACTCTCAAGGAAGTTGTTAAATCCAAATCACATGACCTGTTCCAAGGTTGTTATTTAATATACAGTAGAGTGTGAGTCAAGTGTGGATTTATCGCATGTCAACAGTGTTTCTACCACAAATCTATAAAGAACTTTCAATTTCAGTTTCCTCAACTGTAAATATAATATTTAGAAGAATCTAAAAGTGCCATGTGGTGATTGATTATAGGCGGCCATGTTGACTTTAGGCCTGAAAACAGACAAAATGTTAAACTGATTATTATATATCGACCCAAATGCTACTGATGGAGCTGAGGTGCTGCATGTTTTTATACAGGCTCTGTCTGTCTGTGCTCAGCATATTTATCCAGGTCAAGAATATAGATTTTATCACTTTCTTTCTACCGGGTTTTTATTAGAGACGTCATCAGAGACTTTATCTGAACTCGTGCAGCCGTGATTTAAGCCGCTATGACTCATGTTGGTTTAAACTTGAGTTACTGTACTGCTCCCCTTTCCCCGACTGGTTTTGTCATCAGCGACCTTCCATTAACACTCACGCTGTGGAAAGAGACACATGCAACAACAACACACACTGGAAGCAGAGTGTGTTGTAGCGTCTGCGGGGGGTAGGTAGGGAGGGTGGGATTATTTCTTCCCCTCCAGTTTGTAGCTGTTACTAAACCTCCAGCCGAATGTAGCAACTGCAGCCATTACTCAGACTGACAGCAGACCCCCCCCTTCTCCTCCTCATCCTCCCTCCTCCTCCCTCCTCCTCCCTCCGTCCCTCCCGCCTGCTGCTGCTGCTCCTCCTCTGAGCCTCGGCCTTCATTTCAACACGACAAAACACAACTTGAGCTCAGAGCCAACAAAACAGTCAATGAAAACTCCTCCTTCAAAAAACGAGACGTTTAAATCAATAAAACCTAGAAATCAGAGGCTTTTTAGAAGTGATTGGCACCAACGGTTAAAGGTGGACGAGCTTTCACATGATTTGATAAGAGTTGCACGGTGAAGTCGTCCTGGTTCAAGAGGGCAAAGAGGAGGCTTCAGGTGCATGAGAACAGGTTGGTGGTTGGATGAGTGGGAAAACATGTTCAATGAACTTCCACAAAAACCTGCAAGAAGGTTTGGTCCAGAGTCGTATATTACAGAGAGTCTGTCCAACCAGGGAACTGAGCGTCTGATCTGTCCCTCTATGCTGATTGGTTCTGAGCTGGTCACGTGTTTCATGGGCGCCATGTTGGATCCATCTAACCAATATTCATCCATAGAGAAGTGGCAACAACAGAGAATAAAGTTGGATTAAAAGTTAAAATGTGCCACAGTGCTCAGCCTACGGCTCCAGCACAGGATCAGGAAAACACGGAGGAAACTCCACCGTTTCCCCAGTGAACGAAAACAGAGAAAGTTATGGAGCAGAAGATTAAAAGTTAGAACTGGACGTCAGCTGGTTTCTCTCTATTATGTGATGAGGTAAATGTCAATGTCTCAGAAGATTTCATATAGAAAAATAAAGTCACACCATCATTAATGTGAACCTTGATCTCTGCTTTACAAATGAATGAAGTTTGAAGTTAGCCTAGCCTCATGCTAACCTTATGCTAGCTAGTTATCTAGGCTAAAGGCTTAGAAAAATAGCAGCTAGCCTCATATATACTGTGAAACCCATGTGTTCATGTAATTTATGTCCATGTAGACAAACACATTTAACTGACACCTAACTTTACCTCAGTTACCACTAAGTTATTATGGCTAGCATGCTAATGCTATAATAATAATACTAAATAACAGTGAGACTAGTTTAATAGTAATTTCAACCTTTTAACGGTGATGGATGAACACGGAAACTGAGGAGAAGGTAAACACAGCTCCATGACTGATGAGGTGATTGGGCTACAAAGCATTTTACAGACTAATTTAAGATATTTAAAGGAAGTAGACGCTGGGATATTTAAGTGTAAAAGCCTTTTACATATTGACAGATGTTGGTAATAACATTTATAGGAACGTTAATGGTGGAAATAAGACATTTATTTCAACATAGGGTTACACTGTAGAATCTAACCTCTGATGCAGCAAACATGGCGCCATGATTTGAATTGGTCGGACTTGCTAAAATTACAGCTCTGGACCAGGCCCCATAGTAACCAAAGTCTATGTATATGAACACATGAGTTTCACAGTATATTTGACGCTAGATGTATTTTTCTAAGCCTTTAGTCTAGATAACTAGCTAGCATAAGGCTAGATTAACGTGATCAGCTCAGAACCAATCAGCATAGAGGGATTGCTCAGCTCTGGTCTGGTCTGGTCTGGTCTGGTCTAGGTGGGGGCTACATGTCTAAGTAACATCCACATGAATGAACACCAGGTCTAAAAAAGTCCCACTAGAACCTTGAATTCTCACAACGTTATTCACTCCTCCTGTCAGTGGTCATAATGTTGTGGCTGATCCTTCCACCGTCTCATTAAAGGCTGAAAAAAACCATTTCAAATATGAGCATTGTTCATTAATTTTAAAACCGCCTCACTTCCTCCTGTGTATTTAAACCTCCAGCCTTCTGTAATTGCGCGGCCACAAACTAGACGTGTTAATTGTCGTCCGCGTGGAAACAAGTGTGCGTTTCCTGGAGGAAGAGAAGGTGCTGATACTGTGCGACGGCTTGAGCTGAGTGAGTGCTGGTGTGGGTGAGAGCCGTTAGCTGGGAGAGGCCGCCATGGGAAGTCTGGGAAAGACTTAATGACAGACTGGTGGTGAGACGAGACACAGAGCCATAACCATGAATCACATGGTAATTAATGACCAGGTTCCCATGGCCGGGGCTTGTTTGATGCTAAAACAAAAGCTATCTGGACCACGCAAGCGTTATTTACACACACATTAGACAGATTAAGAGAGGAGGAGGAGGGGGGAGGAGGAGGAGGAGGGGGCAAGGTTAAAGAGAGCTGGTTATGTGGTGTTTGCCAGGTTTGTCAGGTGACCGGCAGGTAGAGCGGTGCCGAGCTGGACCGAGCTAAAGACGGAGCAGCTGGCTGCAGAGGGAAGGGGAGGGGCCAAAGGTCCTGCTAATGATAGCCTCTGCACTCTCCAAACTGCACCGGGGGGGGGGGGGGTCACACAGAAGGGCAATAAGGCAGACAGAGCTGGCAGCATGAAGACGTTAGCATGTCTCATCGTCTTCTTGCGACAGACCTGCAGAACGGTGAGTCACAGAGGAGAGTTCTCACAGGAAAGAAAGGAGAGGAGGAGGAAGAGTGAATGAAAGGATGAAGAGACGCCAGATATTATTATTGTTAAGAGACTCCAGCGTCACCACTTCTCCAGTGAAGTCACCGCAGATTATTCATGGGCTAGTAATTCAACATATTTACACACAACAGCTTGGACAGAAACAAACTAAATCAGAAACTGTTTTAAAATTTGATCTAATATGAACATTTTATTATAAGAACCTGTAAATAAAGTCAACTCCAGATGTTTCCATTTGTTCAAGAACCAAGAAGAACAAGAACACGGTGACCATCTTTAAATTTAATTCATTTTGAAGTTCTGGGTCTCGGGACGTTTGTATCATGTCCTGGACACGATCAGCCGAAACATTATGACCACTCACAGGAGGAGTGAAGAACTTTTAAACCGTTTTGTGACAGTTCAGTGTTCTGCTGTGAAACTTTCTGGACCTGGAATTCATTCATTCATGTGGATGTTACTCAGACATGTAGCCCCCACCTAGACCAGACCAGACCCCCCCGCCCTTCACCCTCCACCCTACAGCAATGACGCTCCATGATGGCAGCAGACACAAAAACGCTTTAGGAACAACTAAACTAAAACATGAAACGAGGTGTTGACCTGGCCTCTAAATTCACTAGATCCCAAACTCAAAGACCCCCCCACTAAGAGCAGGGCCCCCTCTACACACGGTTCAGTAGGTGGTCATAATGTAATGCCTTTTATATAATGTTCTGTTACATCACTCACGCTGTTTGGGTTTTATGTGTTTAGCGCCGACTCCAATCACATGCTTCATGATTTAAAGCTTAAACTTTTAAACCAACTCAAAAATCTGTGAGTTGATTTTTGTTTTTTATCCTGTAATTAAACGATTAAACATTTGAAGATGTTTTTATTGTGATACGCTCAGAAAAAAAAACGTCAGTTTAAACCATGCAATGAAATTCTTGCTTTCCAAGTCTCCCTGACAAACAGCGTCATATAAAAGAACTAAGTATGAAAAACAGGTTAAAAGCTTAAAAGCTTCAAACCTTCAAATAAAATAAATATAAAAAACACAGGTGTGGTTCTTTGAAGCTTCTTTACGTGTTGTCTTTTTTGCTAATCTCTACACAAGCCGTCATCATGACTACTTACTGCAAATAAATCTAAATAAATCCAGCGTTTGACCCATCCCTGCATAAGAGCCATCCAGTCTGTTTATTTGCAGCCGGGACCAGAGCTTGTGTAACGGAGCAGAGAGCGTCGCAGAGACATTCACTGAGCTATAAATCTCCGTCTGCTCTTACAAACGTCTTTGGAGTTAATTATACCTGCGGAGGAGCATCTCGGTTTCCCGCAGATGTCAAACTCCTTTGTTTTACTCGCCGCACACAAACACATGCACCTCCTCTCACAACCACACACACAGTCCACCAGCAACACGCTTCAGAGTGCATAATGACACGTCCAATTAAAGGGGGCACGGTGCAATCAAAGGGAAGGAAGTGCACGGCTGCAGTGACAGCTATGGGCGGGGCCGGGGGGGCGGGGCCTGAGCAGGAAGTCCTGACGGCCGTGAGAACAGGAAGATGAAAGGCCTGGTTGGAGAATGGATTTTTTGGAGGAGTCCTCGCACACAAACACGCAGAAAACACTGGAGGGACGTTCTCACGCTGTAGCATCAGCGCTAATCACAACGCGGCTGGAGAAGAGAGCGGCGGCGCTGGGACAGGGTGGAGGTCTGTGTTTGCGGAAAGATGCTCCACACCCCCACACTGTTCCAGAATAGATGCATTGTGCAAAAAGAAATATACGACAACTAGAGCATGTAGAAGGACTTAAATGTCTGTGGCCCCCTTCAAAAGACCCAGACAATCTCCCTGCAAAGAAGCAAAATATTCTTATATTCAATCATCAAATCATCTTGTATTACGAAAGAAAAGAAAATCTTTCTTTTGACTGACAAGAATTCTTGAAATAAGCACAAAGTTTTTGTCTCTAAACAAATTTTCTTTCTTGAAATTCCTAATTTTTGCAGTGATGCAACCACGTCTGTGCAGATGAAATACAAAACAGAGCAATGACAGAACGGACTCTGTCAATGTTACATTTTCCTTGTGTCAAATCTACTCGTTTTCAGTCTTTAAACACATTTGCACATTTGTTCTTGTTTTATATCAATATGTATTTTTGCAGCGTACAGTTATCTGCAAACATGCCTCAGACGTATATAGCACAAACTACAAACTATAAACAGTGGATGACATGACAGCGACTCAGAAGTGGAATTCCCCCCCTGATCTCTGGTGCAAATCCATTTTTTTCAAATGTTTTTCTTTTTCATGAGACCAGATGTGTTTTTTGCACGTACAGTGATGCTCAACCATAACGGACGCAATGACAGCCCCTTGAAAAAGCCTAAGCGCGTGGACGTGTGGAGCCCCGCCCCCTCCGTGTTGTTAGTGCACGGGGGGTTGAACTTGGCTCAGCTCGGCTTGGACACGTTGATCTCATTGATCTGAACGCTCCGCGCCCTCAGACAGTTCTGCTCAGAGTCTGGCTCCAAACTCACAAGATGGCCCCGCCCACATCCCGGGGACACTAGTGTCAGTTTGACCAGTGGGAGGAACTGGAGACCTGGAACCCATATCATTTAGTCTGTGATGAAGACCGGTCACATCAGACCATGCTTCTCTGAGACTGGAGGTGTTTTTGCAAAGCTTGGCCAACCAGGGGGGAAAAAGCTTGCAACCCATCATCCCAACCTACACACTGCAAAAAAGAAATGTCATCAAAGCAAAAAAATAGTTTCTATTAATGCTGTTTTTGCAGTGCAGCTCAGACACAAGAACGGAGAGGGGAGGAAACAGCAGCACTGAATAAAGCTGCAGGTCTGCAGACGTTTTATGACTGGACACCTTTGGTGATAGTTCCTTGAAAATCTGAGAACCACCCTCAGTAAAGCTGCTGTTTTGCCTCATTATTCCACAAATATTGTTCTTTCTCCACAGATTATTGAAGCCACAAAAGTACTGCTTTAAGCATCTGAGGAGTAAAGTGTCTACAGCAGCTTAACTTTACCCACGCACGGCCCACAGCTGAGAGCCGAGCTCCAGGAGAGCGTGCTCCAACACTCGGATGATATCTAAGAGGATCAGTGGGTGGAATTTCCCTTTAAGAGAAGTTTCCACCCACGGCGGCGCTCTTGTCACATCCCACAGCCGAGCACTGTTCCTCCGCGGGGCCACACAATCAGCTGCGAGAGCCCCGGACACTTCACACACCGACAGCACGGAGCTATTTTCAGCCGGCGTCAGAGGGGAGCGCTGTGGAAAATGTGCACCGAGTGTTAGGTGTGTGTGTGTGTGTGTGTGTGTGTGTAGGAGAGCAGTCTGCAGCCAGTGCGTGTGCATATGTTTGCATGCATGGAAGTGCATGCATGTGTGACTGCTTTATGTTTTATGCGTTTTATGTGCAGGTCTACATGTTGACGCCGATGTGATTATGTGTGCAGGCTTAAACACCACGGACAAACAAAAGGGGATTTTTCTAATTTGAAAAGCTTTTTGTTGTTGTTCAATCTGTAATCAAGAATCTGTACGGAACCAACGTGATTTATTGCTTTTATTATTGGCCGGCCGTTGAAACATGGCCGTTGCATTTGGGTTACAATCACCGGTAATACAGTTACAAACAGGCACATTAGTCCAATCAAAAACCTGAAGTAGATGATGTACCAGCCCGGTCATGTAGAGGAGTCTGAGGTGAACGTTTACTAACGAAGTAGAGTCTAGATGTTGCTGGTTTCTCTCTGGAATAAATCCATTGTCTCGGAACAAAACATCAGGTTGAGGAGTTTCAAGGAGGAACAGAAACATGGAGACATCTTGGTCATCTTCTAAGACTCTAGATATTCAGGATAAAGATGGAGGAGGAACCTCTTCTTCTTCTTCTTTTTCTTCTTCTTGTTCTTCTTCTTCTTCTTCTTCTTCTTGTTTGGCTGCAGCCTTTAACCTGAGTGGACTAATGGATTCTGTTTAGTGGTTTTATTGAAAGAGGATCAACTACTACCACCTCACCAAACATCCACATTCAACAAAATTTTGCATGACTTCTTCTTCTTCTTCTTCTTCTTCTTCTTCTGTTCAATCAATATATGTTGATTGGGGTCCTCACAAAACTCCCTTGAAAACTGACTTAAAACCTGTTAAATAAATAAAACCTCTGGTGCAGTTTGACCTGTTCTTGCTCCATTGTTGTATTCATGTCTGTACAGTCACAAAACAACACAGTAGCTGCAGTTATTCATACATTAAGAGCTCAATTTGACAACCTAGTCCTTATAAAATGCACCTAAAACAAACAATCAAACGTATAACCATTTATAAAACTTTAAATTTAAGCAGTTTCTATTTGGACGAATAGCTGAATGAATAATGTGTGAAGTCAGGTCAACAAGCGCTAACATGTTAGCAGCTAACCAGCGGTAAAGGCCCTCCGAGTGCTGCGAGTCGCTCATCGTCATCATCATAAAAGGGCAGCAGGAGCAGCAATGCTGAGACCAGAGGTAACAGCGATGGTTACTATGACTCTGGCAAACGTCCTGTGTTCGCGTGATAACCTGCTCAGCGTGGGCGTGTTTTAATCTGCGTACGTGGCTGTTCTCAGGCGTTTAAAGGCTTCGTCTTTGTGCTGGAGCCTCGTACATGCATGTGTGTGTGTGTACGTGCACGAGCCTTTGTGTCTTACTTCGTGTGTTCAGCTCTGCACCGTCTGCAGCCAAACAAGCACTGAATCGCTCCCTTCATGCATTCACTGAGGCGAAGGTACAAACATACACAAACAGCTGGTCCCACATGTCCTAATAAGAGAGTGGCTGACTGGCAGAACATCCTCTCCACCCGCCGCAGATTAGATTACAGTCCTTCAAGGCTCATGACTTCGCTTGGCATGGCAGCTTCGTCTGATTACTGCTGTAACTGCAAGCTTCCTGTATGGTTAAAGGTAGGGATGTCCTGAGCAACCTTATCAAAGACCTCAAATAAATAATTGCAAAAGATCAGGCTTGGCTGAAACCCAGTACTGACCAGGACATCCCGAGTTGAAGGAAAACTACTGCAAACTCTCTGCAGGTTTGAAAGAAGGCTGCTAATGGAAACCAACGAGAAACAGAGGCTGTTTATCAAGCTGATCATGAACTTTGGACTTGGCTAATGTGAAATAAAAAGTTTGACCCTGAAGTAGGAGCTACCCTGGAGGATGGGAGGATGCAGGACGGTCGGCCTGCGATCTGGAACAATTTGATGACGCATTCTGGGACACGGGGGTGTTCCAAGTCCGCACAAAGTTAACCCCCGATGTGTCCTGAACAAAACAGGCGGTGCAAGAACACGTCCAGGTATTTGGACTGTGCTTTGAATGGAAACACCACTTGGGCAGCAACTGGTGACGTTTCACAAGATCACAAGTACAGACAGGAACGCACACAGATGAACGCCCAAAGACAAGAGTCCCAACCACCCGACAAATCTGCTGATCCATACTCCTGGTCCTGCAGGTGGCAATACTGCACCTACAGGCTGGTTCGACAGCCACAAATCAAACACCCGGATATTTGGACCGTATAAGATGGAGCAGAACTAGAGCAGGGACTTCCATAAAGAACAAAAGGACAAACAAGGACTTGCATTGATAAAGTCCCAACATCAACATCAACGTCAACTCCTAAACCGATAAATCCACTTACAACAGATCGCTAAGATGATTTTTAATCAGTATAAATGTGCTCATGAACCGCAAAGCCTCTCCTAAGCTCGGGCTCCATTTCATTTTACCCCAACCTCATAGTAAACAAAGGCGTTATGGAGATGATTTGGAGATATTTTAAAATAGGAGATAAGACATTTTATGATGCAAAGTTGTTTTGATGCAAAGCAGCTTTCTGGATCCTGGAACCTTTGAACATGATGCATTTCTTTTGGCAGTGGCTCTAATACCTGCATCCCTTCTTTTAAAGTCGGCCCGCTCTCATTACGACTCGTTTGTGGAAGTGCAACCAGCTATCACCACTCTGCAAATGGGGTAAACTTATTTCTAAACTATATTTTGAAGATGGCGCCGTAGTCTGGGAATGTAAACGGTTTTTGTCCTTCGACTATGAAGTGTCTTTTTGAAGGCTTTCACTCCAAACCCGTGGCCTTTCAGAGTGACTGGTGCTGTGAGAGCATGACGATGATCTGATCAGATAGAACTGGCTTTCTTGGAATAACACAAAGAGATAAAAGACTCCTGCATATCATGATTTTGACTCAGAAACACGCCCTCAGCTGAAAGCAGGGAGTATTACTGTTATTACCGCCGTCAAGGAGACAGGGAATCCCCAGAGGTTAAATGTTCAATACTCTTAGATTTCATGTTGTGGTCTCAACCGGGTTCCAGGAGGCACTGAAATTAGTCGGAGGAATTAAACGTAATTAGCTGGAGACATAAATGCAGCAGCGTTTCTAGTATTTTGTCTGCATGTTCTTCAGTTATTCACTTCACAGGAGACGGAAAGAGGCTGAGTGAACAATGCAGAGGACACCTGTTTGTTCATATGTCGCCCGCCGGGTCGTATGGATCTGACGTTATTTATGTCGCGTACTGTAAATCTGTCACTGCCTGCTTTTAAAGCTATTTTTAACTCTCCGTGCCAGAGAGCGCCATATGTCGTCCACGTAATGGACAATAAAGTTGTCAGATTTACAGAATGGATGAAGGTTTCCAAAGTTCATGATGATCTCTTCATGTTTGTTTTATGTGGACTGGATGAAGCATCATGTTAATGTTATTTTTTAAGAGATTTAGCATGTAGCTGTGCAGCATAGTTTGGGAAATCAGGAAGTGAAAGCAAGCAGAATATAAAGTGCAGCTAAAGTAGAAAAGGAAAGCAAGCGGAAAATAACAACACAGGTCTTAGGGTTAGAGTTAGTCGAGGTTAGTCCAGCTTTTTTTTTATAAATTGTAAAATACACGTTCCAGATACATTTAAAACAGATGTTGACAAAGAGTTATTTGCGTTAATGTGCGACTGATGATATTACCGGCTCTACTGTTCTTAATGAGCAGAAATACTAGAGGGACTGACCTCGTTCTACTGTGTCTCAGCTAACATCTGAAGTATTTTGCGAGGTCTGGGTTCCAGGGAATAAAGGATGCATCCTTTCCACAACTAATTAAAGCCACTGAGAGCTTAGCAAATCTCTTAAGTGTGTTTACTAACTGCGGGGGAAAATTAGAGTGCCCAATCTAAGTCAGTCCTAAGTAGAAGGAAATCACACCCTGTCCTCTGCACCCACGCAAAATGGCGAAGTTTTTAAATCTTGATTTGGCAAAGGAAGCCCTTTAACGTCCTGCCAAAGCCGAAGCAAACTTCCTGCCTCCTTTAATCCGAACTGAAAGGAGTGTAAAGACAGTCAAGAGGTTCAACTGAATGACATAAACATCTTTCAACCGCCGCGAGTTTAAATTACATCTAATTAGAATCATTGAGTAAAGTGTCTTTGTGACGGACTCATGAAGGATTAAAACCTGCATGAAGTAATGGCAAAGCTGAGCTGGAGAGAAACATGTCGGTCCTGTTGCTCTGCCGCTAACCACCACCACCACCACCACCACCACCCAGGTGTAAGGGGAGGACGGTGGGCTTGTGTCAGGTCTCTGGAGGGTGATTGTGTTCGGGGGTTTGCTGATGTGCTGTTGACAGTGTGTTCAGGACAGAAGCAGCTGGGAATGCGGAGTCAGTCCTGTTGTTAGCCGCGACCAGACACAACCACCGAGCGACCCTGACACTGCTGCAGAACGGGAAGGAATTCTAAGCCACAGAATAAAATCTGAACAATGCTCTACTTGCTGTTGTTTTCTTTTAACTCCCATATTTGCAACATTAACCAATCACTGCTGGTGTTGGGTAGTTGCAGACTCCTAACAAGCTCCTTCATCAGGTCATCTTTCTTTTAGGCTTCTCTTCCTACCTATGTCCATACCCAGGTCGTTCTCTGTAGATCTGGTTTAGGTTTTTTGCCTCAGACGTCCTTCACTTATCTCTGAGCCCATGAGTAAAGGTTTCAACTGTAGGACGACTCCCATTTGGTCCAGACCTTGCATTAGCATCTGTCCTGGGCGAGCTGATCATTAGTGACCAGTAAATTACAGGTGTGGACGCACCCAGGACACTGGGTTGAGGACGCATTTGATCCAATGTCAAACAGCAAAATACAGAAACATGTTAATCAGTAGGGACGTTCCAATCCAGGCGTTTTTTAAACCAACGTTTTTCAGGCCAAGGTTCTCAAAGTGATGGAGAGACGAAGTAGGGACCCCTACCTACCATAAACTCAGCCTAGTGCTATTTACAAATACGCATTATTATTATAGTTTTGCATTCAGTATTAAGCTATTCAGATAATACACAGGTTCAAATATTCTTTTTTATTATTATTTCAAACGTGTGCAAATGCTGTAAAAATATAGCATACATTGTTAGCTTCTCTTCTGCGAATGTTGCTTCTAGATTTAATCTGGGACTGAAGAGGCTGCGGGGAACCTGATAAAGTCAGAGTGTAATATGCAGCCTCGTGATTGGCTCAGCAGTGATAGGGGCGGGGCTTACTGTGCACAGGAGGCTTTGTTTGACAGGTCGCAGTTAGAGCAGCGCTCTGTGTGAAACATTATCGCTCCATTTATCCCTTTACTAAAATATTTTGGATCCATTTTAATGTTTATTTAAAGAAATTTGAGATTTGTGTGAGAAAATTAAAAAAAAAAAAAATGACATGACTAAACATGTCTGGTTTGTGGAAGAAGTTTACTCTGGAAAATCAAGTCAGTCAGACAGCAGTTAGTGAACCGTGTAATGTAGATGTTTCACATGGTGGTAGCGAGGGATCGTCATTCAATACAAGCAGAGAATAAATAAAATACGCCACATTCACTCATATGACAAACACTGAAAGTTCCTCTGGTTAGAGGGAGTTTATGGCAGCGTTGGAGGACAGAACATTTCTTGTCATTCATTCATTCACGATTTACAGTCAAAAACAATCCCCACGATGAGAATCTGCCATCTCCCGAAACCAGATCTTTATGCTGTAAAATCAATTCTCAAATCAAAATAACGATACTTTTGATACTTAATCGGTGGAAGTGGAAAGTAACTAAACTAGTGAGTTGTGGCGACACAACAAACCTTGCGAAACACAAACTCAGGTTAAACCACAACAAAAATATGAGTCATTTATGAGGAGGAGGACAGAGCCACAACTAAGATGCAAAGTTTCATTTTATACTAGTTCTTAATAGTTAAACAATCTATTTTATTTATTTTAATGTTCTTATTATTTTATTCTTTTTGTTTAACATTTGAAACACTATTCACATATTTTGTATGATTGTAGTTTGTCTGTTGTTGTATTAGCTCGACTTTATAGTAAATGACTACCTCAATATACTTCAGAGTTTACGATAAATAAATAAATTACTCTGATGCCTTGTGTCTCTTTATGAAGCAATGGTTTGAAATGCACCACTTTTTTCAGGTTTAGCAGAAACATTATGGCTCATTTACACAGAGTATCGGATCAGTATCACTGATACCAGCCTGTATCTTACTGAATATCAGATTAGAAAGGAAACATCACAACTAAACGAGGCTGTAGTTATCACAAGAAAGGCAAATTTTATCAGGACAATACATTTTTTAGCCCATATTTCTGGAGTAGAGAACACAAAGTCTCCCCTCTCCACACTTCACTTTCTGTCTACGTTAATGGACTGAATCCAGGCGACTCGTGGAGAAGACAAGGAAAGACTTTAGGACGCTACAGGGGACATTTAACAACAAAATCACTGGCATGTTTGCAAAGTTGGCGTTATTATAAATAATCCCCTTTTCCACATTAACATGGACAAACAATTCAACAACTACAGCCCAGTAACTCGGACCAATGAAAAGTGTAAATAGCATCACTTTAAAAGACCGGGTTTGTTGTTTAGGAACCGTAAATGTTTCCACTACAGGTTCACGTGCTCCAGTAAAAGCCTTTTCCTTTCCTGGTCACAATTCTGGCAGCCAGAAGACACACTATAGTGCAGGTGAACAAACAGGGCTCAACCTCTTCAAGGCACCTTAAGCGTAAAAAAGAGGAACTTTTTGTTTCGTTCTAAGCTGATGTCAAACAAGATCCTGGTGCTTGGAGACCAAAGGAAACAGATTGAGAGAGGACGGAGCTCGGAGCTAACGCACACACGGATCCATTTGTCTTCATTAATGCATCATACGGTTTAAGGGATTATTTAACTTGGCAGATTGAAAAAGAACATATTTCCACTTACTGAAAGGGCCTGGAGGAGTGGCTGTAGAGGAGGCAGGAGATTAAACTTTATTGGTCCCTGTGGAAGAAAATGGGTCGATGGAGCAACCACAAGAAAGAAGGTAGAAGGAAATATTTAAGGGAAAGGAGACACTTAGTCATAAAATAAGATGATTAAAGTTTCACTTACAAGCTGAATAAGCTTTTTGTCTGAAATGATGATCGTCGTCTCGTGGAGTCATACACATAATGTTCCAGGTTTTAATTCAGATTAAATATACTGGTTCAAAGAAGCTGCACTACGGCTTGGAGTAAAAACAAATCAACCACACCTGGAGCTGACCAACCCTGCAGACAAAAACCAGCAAGCGCCACCTAGTGGTCGGAGGAGCAAAGGTAAAGAAATACAATACATTTCACAACAATATATATATATATATTGAAGATTCATTCATTTTCTGTCTGTCCACCCTGGATATGTCACATCTAAACTTCAATTCAACTCATGATTTTCTATCTTTTTGTGTTAATTTATGGAAAGAAAGGGAAAGAAACATCAACCTGGCTTTAGTAAAAGATCATTCAATATCATTAATAACGATACAAACTGTGTGAAGAAGCTTTTCCCAGAGACGACGCCCCTCCAGAACAAGACGACGGTGGCAAGAAAAGACTTTTAACACGAAGAAACCTTGACCCCTTCATGGCCTACGTCACTTCACTGTGACGTCACAACGTTAAATGGAGGCAAAAGAGAGAGAGACGCTTGAGGCAAACACTGTCATGTTCAACCATGATATTGTCGTTTTGTTGTATTTTTGGGGCCAAAACTGAAAAAGCAAAAAAACTTTACAGCCGCTGTCACACAACTTTGGTTGAATGTGATTAATATGAAGGTCAGGTTAATATGTAATGCATCATCAGCTTCAGTCTGGATAACGTTATGGGTTCGACTAAATTGTAACTGAAATGATGGTAAGTTAATCATTATTTGAACACTTCTTGTTAATGCTAATGCTAACGCAACATTAGTTGTATATTTCAAGGGTTTCCAAGCAGAAGTTGCATTTACTACGTTCCCCTCCACAGTGGTTCCACTTACTTCTTGTAATATCTTTGTTGGAGAGGCTTCGCTTGGTAAAGACAGACCAGACTTCGTTCCCTCTGTGTTCCATCAGTCAGAGTCAACTTTTTAAAGTAACATTCACGGTCTCAGAGAGTGAGTGTACAAGTGTATTCTCTGAAATATGGGTTTTCCTCATCTATTTTTGCCAAAACATAGGGTTGAAATATGCTTACTGTTTGAGGTGTTTTGCCTCCAGTTAAGGCCCGCCCCTCAAACTACGTCACACTGCTAATAGACTGTGAAGGGGTCTATGTGGAGGGACTCAGAGGAGGAACTAGATGATGCATGTGGCTGATGTAAGCATCAACATGATGAAGCAGGTTGGAGAATCACGCATTCAAGCAGGAGTGGAGACAATGAGAGCAGGACCACGGATGAACAGTTTGCAGCTCTGCATAGCAGAAATATTCAGATCTGGAGAGGGAGACACTGCTTATAACTCACTACATCTGTCTATAAGGTCGTATCCTGCATTGAAACCATGACAGGCTTCATACAACATATCTCAGAGCAGAGCTAACACTCTGAGGAGTCCTGGATAGGGAAGCAGCTTTGAGACTAAAGGGTCACAGGTATTCATTTTAGTTTCCTCTGGAACAAACAGCAGACCTCTGGCCAAGGAACTCAAGGTATGCGCTTGGTGTTCAGATGTTTAAATGTGGACGGAAGTGATGGATTGAACATCATTCAAGCAGAAAACTTGTCCCAGTTTTAAAAACAACTCATCTGGGTTTGAGTGATTTCAGGTCTGATGTGCACATTTCTAAATTGGTCTCAGTCGTTGGCAAAGAAAAACTTTGAGGTCTCCGAGCCACGCATGTGGGAAACAGAGTCATCTGAAGGCATAAAACAAACGGTGCTCAGAACAATAGCACATGCATCAAACCCACAACTGGAGCAACCAGAACACTTTGCCCACGTGTCGACACGAAACCATAATTGAACAGAAAATAGACCGAGTGGCACTGGGAGGAACCTCCTTCAGATGTGTGTTTCCTGGTTTATATAAGGGTCCTCCATGTCTCATAAATCTATTAATACCCCACCACCAGTGTGAATGCAGCAGGGCCTTCGAATGCGCCCATTCTCCGCCGCAGTGCAACACAACACAGACGGCGGTGCACGTACACATATCGGGGCTTTGTGCGGTTGTTTGTTATCAGCAGGAACTCAGGTCTACATGAGGGAGGAAATGTTACTGGTTCCCACCATAACTCAGCACAGGCCTAATCAGTGCTGGTAGCTTGATGAATGGAGGGCTATGCTGCACACAGGACTTTGTCGTGAGCCCTAAACAATGAGTCAGACTGGTATATCTGACAATTATAACCACCCTTCAAGGACTCCTTAACATATCCAAATGCGGTCTCAACCCCCCACCCCCTCTGCACACACATCCCCCCCCCTCCTCCCCCTCCTTTGAGCGGCCGTCATGTGGTTTTGTGAAATGACAGGCTCCACGTTCTCACACACAGTAAATCAGATACACTCACGACAGTATATCACCGCTGGCGTTTACACTGTTTGACCTCCACCGGCCTATTCACCAATGTCACAACAGCAGAGGCAGAAACTACAAAGCAGCAGTTGTGTAAAACGATAACCTCCGCGTTCTCACGCTTTGAAAGTCACACAGAACATTAAACATCTGACGGGACCGTCTGACCTCCACGGCGGAGTTGTCGTCGAGTATCACTGAGATACAGTCTGGAGTCAGAGCAGGTCGGAGACTGAAACCGCTCAACAGTTTATTTCGAGGATAAAGTTAAACAAGCTCCAGGCGATGTCTTCCTCTTCCTCTGTTTTATTGGTTCGTGCAGAAATAGCCTGACAACAATAAATATTCACCTTTCGCTCAATGGTAATAAAATCTGGTACCATCCTTTATTCTCCTCATCAGAGGCCAGTGGCCTGATCAAAGATGCAGCTCATGTCCAGAAAAGGGGGAAACAGTAGCAGGTTTGAAACACTGGACAGATCTAGATCCAGGACCAACTTTCACCTGGGGCTGAGGCTGGAATTATCATGAACAGTTACACCAATTAAAAAGTCTGAAACTTAGCAAATCCTGTGCGAATCGACATCTCTGTGAGTTAGGGATGAGCTTTTAATTTTTCAAGACTTAAGTTTGATGTATCTGCTTTTTCTGCCTCTTGTCACTAAAGAATTATGAAGGACCTGCTATAATTCAAAGTTTGGACAGATGTTAGGGAGCAAAGTCGAAAAGTAATGTAATGAAATTTTCGCCCATTTAGACAGATGAAACCATTAAATCAACCATTAATGTGTTCATTAGCAAAGGTGGAGCTGATTTAAATACTGACAGGTCATTTCTTCCATAAATGGTATCAAAAATATATTTCTATTATCCATTTTCATTTGCAAAATGATTAAAACTGTCTCACACACAGTGGAGTTAGATGGAAAGTAGCAGAGCCGTAACAACGAAACGTAAATTAGAGTAAAACAACGAGTTTGTTTATCCCATGTGAATGAAACACATGGTAAAACTAGTCCTTTAAGAACAGGGCTAAAGTTGTATTTAATAAATGTGGGTCAACTTTTCCTTAAATCACTGCAGCACAGAACATGGAGAAAACATTTGAGTAGATTTTTCTTTTGTGAGAGGATGAACAAGGGAGAACTTCCTGTGTTTATCCGCCCGTTGAGACACATGAAGAAGAAAATGCATTTTAAATCAATCACAGCCGTTGTAGTCTGCATCGCCACAACACATGGCTACATTTGTGCATAAGGTGCACATCGGACTACAGCTTCATTCTGGTCTGGTGGTCGTAAACAAATTTTGTGGCCAATGAAACCTTTCTCAATCATCTATGTCCCTCCCTCTATCCGGAATCTCTCCATCTGGGGCTGAAGCTGGTGTTATCATGACCAGTTGCACCAACCAGTTACTCCATAGTGATAGATTTGGTTGTAGAACCAGGACCAACTTCCATCAGGGGTTGATGTAGGTTGACTAGCTCCAAGCATGGAATTAATAAAACAATGGGCCCTTGAGATGTGTCGTGGGCCCCCACTTTGCCCCAGGAAGAAAGGGACAACAACAACAATAATAACAATACAAATGATCTCAAGACGCTTTACAAAAACCCAGTTCATATGGAGGAAACATCCGCCAAAATTAGCCAGACGCAGAATTGCATAGGAAGTAGTAGAGAAGCAGCCTAGGCCAACAGCAGCATAACTAAGGGATGGTTCAGCCCAGCTTGATCAAAATAAAAGCCTTAAAAGTGCAGAAGGTGTTTCAGTCTCTTGAACCCAAACTGGGAGCTGGTTCCACAGGAGAGAAGCCTGATAGCATCAGAATTTACAAAATAGACACTGGGTTATTAGAAAAAATAATTAATTAAACAATTAATCATTGGGAAGTCAAAGGTAAGTTTTAGAGCAACTATAATATTGGATAATTAGTTATTAGCAGTTTGTTGTTTGTTAACAACACATGTCTGAAGCACAATAAACCATTCAACATTTTAACACGACTAACATTAGCAGATGTTGTGGCATCGAAGCCGCACATTTAATCTGAAAGTGACGAGCGGCAACAGCTTTCTGTTAGGTTTTACTGGAAGTTAACAAATAAAATTAATTTAATTAGTCCTGTTAAACAGTTTTATATGATAAGCTGCATATTCTGGGTCAGTATCTGGGTGAACAGCAGCCAGAGAAGTGTTTTTGTGGCTGTTCTTGTAACAGTTGGTGCTAATAAATGTTGCTCAACAGCAACGTTTTTTCTAAAATCACTGCAGTCGTCTGAGTAGATGGTTTGTAGGAGGATAAAGAAGATTCAAGGTTATTTTTTATTGTCATTTTTCACTGTGTGTAACTGTTAGAGGGGATGTTGAGTGAGGATGTTAATTTAGGGAATGCGTTTTAAATCAGTCACAGTTGTTATATTCTGCATCAGGCTGCAGCTTCATCCTGCACTCGTGGGCGTGAACCAGGTTTGTAGCCAGTGAAACACTTTCTCAAGTTTCCACGTCTCGTCCTCTTCCCCGAATCCTTCCTCCTTCACCGGCTGCTGTGTTGTTCACTCTCAACATTTATAGACATTCATGGACATTTCCCAGTCCACTGGATCGGACTCTCTTTTCCTCTAGCTGTTTCAAAAAAGGTTTTACTCTAATGAATCCATCCATACACAGGTCGTATTCCTGGTGAAACTAAAACCACTCTAACCGAGCTGAAATCCCTCTTTTAAACCTCTGATCCATCAAGTTCCTGAACCGTGATTAAATCCCGTCTTTACTGTGAGAAACCAAGAAAACAATAATTATTTCATTAACATTAAACAACAACAATAGCTAATAGTTGGAATATTTCTTTATTTAATCCGTTTATTCTCATCATTAAACTGTTAATCTGTTCAGGAAAAGCTCTGTTTAGGTTTAGGGGGAGCCGGAGCCTTCCCAGCATGCACCGGGCATGTTTTTATGTGATTCCTGGTTTAACGGCAGCTAAGTGGTAGTATTAGCTCCTCTGATGCCTCCACGTTATTTCCCTCCACGTGCAGGGTGATGATGGAAAGTTACCACCAAGGTACTGAATTTCAAAAGCGTGGGTGTAATTTTCACTTACTCGTAAAGAAAATGGGAAATGGGTTATTGGTCCAAGCACTTACTTAAAGTGCACCAGACAAATCTAAATAATTCTCCTGGCAGGGCGAAGAACAATTACACGGTCTGACTGCTTTGTGGATTTGTGGAGACTGTTGCCTTCGTTTCTTCACCTCATCCTAATTTCATTTAATCGTTTTAAAGGAACTGGTTTTGTATGATGAGAACATTGGACGCGTGTCAAAGTGAATTACAGTGTAAAATATGGTGAGAACAAAGTATTATAACTGCAACCTGCAGAGATTGACTGTGCTGAGGTCAGGACAGAGACAAAGGGGACGTACTGTACGTGGTAGTTATTGTATTAGCCTCAGATAGTAATGAGGGAGCTTTGCTTTGGTGTTCTGGTAGCTGGGGTTTGGTGCCAGGGAGCATTGATAATGAGAGGGAGGAAAAGGGTGTGTGTGAGTGGGCGCTGTAATGACAGTGAGGTGTTTGTGTCTGCATGTGAGCCAGCGATGGCGTGAACCCGTGAGGTCGATGCACATGTACACCTGTGTCTACACGGACGGAGAGAGTGTCTATGAGTGTGCGTCTGGCATTCAGAGCCAGTCATCGGCCGCCACTCCCACAGGCGCCCGGGACCTGTTCAGACCCGGACTCCTGCTTCTGATTAGCGTTAGAATAAATAGTCGAAACAGAGCGTAAACAAATAAAAGCTTTTCTGAAGCTGAATGATTTTCGCCGAGTTTATCTGCAGGGCATTGCAGGGAGATGTTGTTCAAATACTAATTACTTTGTTTTGGAATGAAATCTAATTACCTACTGGAATTTCGAAACCACGCCAGAGCTACCTACCACCTACTGTAATGCTATCAGGGATGAACACGCATCACAAGACATTTTAATTCAGGAGCCGCACACGGCTCAATTTGATCTCAAGTGGGCCAGAACAGTAGCATAATAGAATAGTAACCCTCTGCATAAAACTACAAACAAATTCCTCTGTTTGTTTTAGCGCAAAGAAGAACAGGAACATTATAAACAACCTGAAACTGCTTAAGAAGGAAAAGTGCAATTTCAGCACATTGCTGCCATTTACTGTAACTTTCACCAGAGCCGTTTATTACACAGAGTCTGTCCAACTTAAATCATGGCGCCATGTTTGCTACATCAGAGGGAAGATTCTACAGTGTAACTCTATTGAAATAAATGTCTTATTTTCTCCATTAACAGGCCCCTAAATGTTATAAATATCCCTGCGTCCACTTTCCTTTAAAAATCTTAAATGAGCCTGTAAAATGCTTTGTTGCCCAATCACCTCATCAGTCATGGAGCTGTGTTTACCTTCTCCTCACCCCGAAAATCCACCGGGTCCGTCCGCAACGCGTATTTGGTCCGTCCTCCACTCGCGAGCCCGCCATATTCACGCGATATCACGAGATCACGCGATAATCCTGGACGTACGCAAGACCACAAGATTACATTCCAGGCTTTGTCCTTTTTTATATTGTCCTTATAAAAATAATGTGTTTTTAAATGATTTGACGTAATGTTGAAGTGAAGTTGTGAGGCTACGTGAACGGTGTATTGTGTTTTATTTTGAAAGGGGCGGAAGTGTTTTACGTTGATTCTGTGTCGGATTTCCGGTCCCGGTGCAATCTGCAACGCTTACGTGATGCGGACGGACCTGGTGGATTTTAGGGGTTATCTGCACCATAAGAAATGAAATGCTGGTCTGCTCCATGAACAACTATGTGATTTAATAGGCCAACTTAAAAAAAAGGGGGCTGTATTAACCCACTGAAAAGACACATATCGCCACCTATTGTGGAGGAGACATGTCCCCGTCAGTTATTCAGTTTCCTCCGTTGCATGTAAACTAGGACAAGGACATTCAGAAAGAATTTTGAGCACAGCTTGATTAAGCTATGAAGCTGGAGGCACAAGTCAGCTAGAGGAATTTCTTCCTCCTTAATGACTCCTTGATTGTCTCGTGTGGAGGTAGTGTTTTTATATAGCAAAACGTTAGCAATTCATGGTCATCATGGTCATTCAGTCCAGAACATTTCCAGAGAGTTTCCGTCTCTCTGCTGCAGAGGAGATGCTCATTTGGGAGCTTTCACACTTGGGTTGTTGTTCCGAAACAGGGAGCGTTTATCCCTCAGGTCGGTTCGTTTGTTCTGGTGCAAACACAACAATCGCAGCAATCACACTAAGTCCTGGAACAAATTAACCGAGCAGAGCGCTGGTTAGAGGCTGGATGGTCTCAGCCTGGTTCCAGTCACCCCTCAGGATCAGCATGAACTCTAGGAACTGAACCACAGAACGGTAATAACTACCAGTAACCACACTCGCTGCTGGTGCTCCACTCTTTATTTGATTATTTCCTGATTTCTCAAGATACCTTAATAAGGAAAGACCACAAAAATTTGTGCTTGAACGCCGAGTTGAGGACATGTCAGAACTTCGTCTTGATTGCCCTGTAGACACGAAAACTAAAACCAAGGTTAAATGCGGCTTTGGAACAACATTACTCTTTGAATCTGAACAAACTATATGTGTTATCATCCATAGAAATCAATAAGGTTGGAGCCCAGAGCTCATCAACTGTATGACTCAAACTTCTGCGAAGAAATCACGACTAGACCAAGAAGAAGAAAACGAACTGCTCACACCAAGAAACACATCGCCTCTACATTAGATCAGAGGAATTATGGACACTGGACTGTGGTGTGATAAATCCAGATGTAAGAGTTTTGTGTTTTTAAAATGCAGAAAAGGTGAGTGCATGGTATCCTACCGAGATACATCTGCATCTGATGACCTGGCCTCCACACTCAGCCATCTAAACCCAGCGGAGATGATTTGGGTTGAGCTGGAGTGAAGAGTGAAGCAAAAAAAAAAAAAAAAACGTCCGACAAGTGCTCGGCATATGTGGGAACCCTAGCTCTGCTGGAAACTCTCCAGGTGACGGCCTCGTGAAGCTGTTTGGAGAATGAAGAGAGAGCAAAGCTGTCATCAAGGCAAACAGTGGCTTACTTTGAGGAATCTTAAGTATGATGCATATTTTGGTTAGTTTACACTTGGGTTCCCACACTACATCACAACATGCATCCCTTTCAGAGAGTCTTCATATCTTCTGTGCAGCTTGTTTATGACATTTATTGGCCTTAATATGTAAGAGCTGGGACTAACCTTTAGCTAGTAATGAGTTGCAGCAGCTTTAGTGGCTGCAGTAAAACAGGCTTTAACTTGAAGTTCAATGACTATTCTCAGCCCGCTGAACACACACCGTTATCACAAATGTGTTTATAAGAATTTCTCCAGCTCACCTTGAGATTAGTGCGTTTACACACTGTTCAGTTATCTTGTACTACATTCCCTGGCCCCTTACTCACACCGCACACTGAACAGAATCCCTAAAAACAAGTTGAAACAGCCTTTTCTTTAGCTCTCAGCATGACAGAAGAACAGACATTTAGGGCCTTTCTGAGTGGATTTACAGTCTAATAATCTCTATGACGTAAGAACAACCTCTTCACTTTTGCTGACATGTACAGACTCAGAAACAGACTCAGTCCAAATCTTTACGACCTCCCTGTTCTGCCAACGCTGCTTCGACCTGCTGAGGCCTCAACTCTGTGGCACCTATGAGGTATCTGCTCGGACCAGCGTCAGTAGTAGTAACTCAGTTGCTTGTAATCATTACTCCCTTCCCAACATGTTCAACATATCCAGGATCTGTTGTTTGAGATAATTAGCGTTAGTCAGTTCATGTTTTTGGCTCATTGGTGTACAAACATACGATATGGACGCATCAAAGAAAAGAAGCTACCGTGACTTAAAACTAGGAAGCAAGGAAAAACTACCATTAGATGGAAGGCTTGGAAGCACTGCTTTTAGCTGGAGGCTAAGAAGAGCTACTGTTAGCTGGGAGGCTAGGAAGCGCTACAATTAGATGGGACGATAGGAAGAGCTACTGTTAACTGGGGACTAGGAAGAGCTACAAATTAGCTGGGGACTAGGAAGAGCTACCATGAGATGGGGGCTAGGAAGAGCTACAATTAGATGGGACGCTAGGAAGAGCTACTATTAACTGGCTAGGAAGAGCTACCATTAGCTGGGGGCTTGGACGCGCTACTGTTAGCTGGGGGGCAAGAAGCTAGGAAGAGCTACCATGAGATGAGGGCTTGGAAGAGGTACCATTAGATGGGAAGCTTGGAAGTGCTACTGTTAGCTGGGAGCAAAGAAGCTAGGAAGAGCTACCATTGGATGGTAGGCTAGGGAAGCAGAGAAGAGTTATTATTAGCTGGGGGCTATGAAGCTATGATCAGTTGGTTCACACTTGATTAATTCTAGATCATCTGTAAATACTTGTGGATTTTAATTTTCACATAACCAAAAAGGGAACTCCGTGTGTGTCTTAACTTCATCATTGCCTTTTGTTCTTCTTCTCCTGCACCGGTTTCGCTAAACTGAGCTGAACTGATTTATCTTTCTCAACAAGTCCAGATTTAACCCGAGTCAGGTACGGTGACTGATCACCCCCCAGCAGCACACGACCCACTGTGGGCTTGGTGTGTGTCGCGGCCCATAGGTACACAGTGACTGGAGTTTCTGAAATACATTATTCATATGGACAACAGAGAGTGTAGACTTTGTGAAATGTTATGACAGACCCACAAACACACACTTCCAAGGGCTTCCACTCCCTGCTGGCTTAGAGCCCGCTTCATCTTTACTAGATTTAAAACTGACAGAAAGTTTGAACAAATGATGCAGTAAGTGGTTTTAAAGCACGCCGCTTAGCAAATCATCCGAAACCAAGGGGTGATGATTACGGACCAAACCACGGGGAAAAGCAGACGGACTGCTCTCCATTTTATGTTGGAGGAAGTGCCCATTCATTTTCTTCTGAGCCAAACCAGAGAGAACATGTGAGAACAAGAGTGGATGAGACTATTACAGAGCAGCCGAGGCAGACTGAGGCCTGCGAGTCCCAAAAGCACAAAGGTGGGAACTTTTCCTCTCAACCACATGTCGGACTGACTTTACCCTCTGAAACAATCCTCTTCCTCTGGGAACTTCTGCTCTGGACCGAATGACAAGGAGAGCGAGACAATGGTGGAACCGAAAGTGTGACATTTAGAGTTTCAAATGCAGTATATCACCACCAAATCGGATTATAATTAAAGTAAAGAGTTATAAAGACTAACAAAACCCTTTCTAGCTTCCATACCACAGTTTAAACTCTATGGCCCGGGGTCAGTGTCGCTGACTGCTCCACAGCAAGGAAGGGGGCGCTGTTTCACCAGATTACCAGAAGTGAATGTGTATATATAATCGGATTAGTTTACATCTTCTTCTACGTCTCAGTCAAACCAGGTCAGTGAAATTACGAAAAGAAGCAAATATTAAATTAAAATAAAAGTTCTTCACTTAGATTCACTTAGGGCTCATCACAGTGGCACAGCAGCATACAGACACATAAAACAAAAAGTAAAGCATAATTTAAGCAATGGAATAAAAACATTAGAATAAAACGTTCTCTTATTTCATCTTGTCCCATGGTTCAGTTAGTTTCAATTCAATTTTATTTATACAGCATCAATATCAATACAAATTGTCTCAAGACGCTTTATAAAAAGAGAAAGAGTCAGACACAGTGGTTAGTAATAGAAAAGAAATCATAAGGTTAGAGGACAGAAGCTTGGTGCCAGAGAAGAGGAAGTAGAAGACATGTCCTCAGTGCATCGTCCCCCTGCAGCCTAAGGCCATAGCAGCATAGCTACGAGATGGTTAAGTCCAGCTCTAACTATGAGCTTTGTCGGTGTCCGCCTCGGTGTCTGGGAGCTGGTTCCACAGAGAGGAGCCTGATAGCTGAAGGCTCTACCTCCCATTCTACTTTTTGAAACTCTAGAACCCACAAATACTCCTGCACATTGAGATCATAGTGATCTGTTGGGACAATATGGTTCTATGAGGTCTTTCAGGTATGATGGAGCTGGGCCTTTGAGAGCCAATGAAGAGAAACTAAAACTGAGTAACATGATCTTGTCAGTGCTCTTGCTGTGACATTTTGAATCAATTGGAGGCTTTTTAAAGAGTATTTGGAGCCAGGCAGTAACGAGTTACAATAGTCAGAGTCTGAGAAAAGATGTTCCTAATTTTGACAATATTACGCAGGTGAAAGAAAGCAGTCCTGGTCACCTGCTTTATGTGAGAACATATCTTGGTCAAATATAACACCAAGGTTTTCCACAGTAGTACTGGAGGCCAAGGTAATGCCATCCAACGAAACCTGGATGTGAGGAGTCTTTTAAAATGTTTTTGGCTCTGGATAGGTATCGAGCATCTGCAACTTCTTCCAGGGAGGGAACAGGGCAGCCAATGATCCAGAGTGGGAGTCCAGATTTCTAACGATTACCGCTCTGCTGAGAAGATACGGAGAAAGTGAAGTGATGCCTCCTGGATAGCAGCAGCTGTGTGTACTGTTGCAGGAAAGTGTGTATGATGTATAGATCCCTCCACCATTCGTAAACAGAGTGAGGTTTTTTGAGGGGCGGGGCTTAACTGGAGGCAAAACATCTCAAACACTAAAGCCTGTAAATGGTGGTTAGCATATTTCAATGGACTGTTTTGGCAAGAATGGACAAGGAAAACACATATTTTAGAGAATATATTAATACAATCACTCCCCGAGACCGTGAGTGTTATTTTACGTTGACTCTGTCTGATTGGACTATATTCACCGACCGATACACTCTCACTCACTGGGTGGATGATTTGACCGACAGAGGGGACGAAGTCTGGTCTGTCTTTATCAAGTAAAGCCTCTCCAACAAAGATATTACAAGAAGTAAGAGGAACCACTGTGGAGGGGAACGTAGGAAATACTACTTGAAACACACAACTAACGTTGCGCTAGCTTGCGATTTGCATTAGCATGTATCAAAAAGCCTCTAAATAATGTTTAACTTGAATCAGGCCAATAACGTTGTACAGGCTGAAAATGATGATGTATTACATATTAATCTGACCTGATATCAAGTGTGCGCTGCAAACACAGAGTTGTTAATGATTGTCTCACACCAATCTTTTCATTTAATCATGCTCAACTAAAGTCATCTATGACTGGCAGTGGCTGATATGCGATAAAACATAATTTTTTTTTTTTTTTTTTTTTTGTTTGTTTTTCGGTTTTGGCACCAAAAAATACAGCAAGACGACATTTTCATAAAAGTTGACCGTGGTCCGCTTAAGCTTCCCTCTGTTTTGCCTCCAGCTAACGTCATGATGTCACTGTGACGAAGGTCATGAAGGGGTCTATCATGGCTTAGAGTGATAGCACATATTTTTATGCGATTAAGCTTACCAGTTGAGTACAATGCTTTATAGGTGTACATGTGTACGTGTACACCTTTGGAGTGTCTCTGAAAAATGTGCTCATCTCGGAAAGACGTCTTTTCTGTTATTAAACGAAACAACCTCCAAAATGTTCATTTAAATACCAGCTAAAGTCATTGTGTGTTGGCTGGATTACGGCACACTGATGACACGCGTCTACAACACAACACAACACAACACATCAGCCACTTCAGGGAGTTCTGGAACAAGGAGTGGCTATGATGAGCTCTTAGATGAGGAGGTGAAGGTGATAAATGTGTCAGATTTTGAGATGAAAATGACTTAAATTATGTGTAAAACCAAAGACACAAAAAGTAATATCCACCCTGTGCTGATTTGCAGCTCAATAAACTACTTTTCCTTTCAGTGCCCCTTGCCTGCCGTCAGCGAGGTGAAGTCACATCTGTTTACAGTGTTTTTTAGTTTCATACAATGAGGAATTTCTGGCAGTGAATACGAGGATTAGCCGGTGGTTCGTCTCCATTTTGTTTCCTATGTGTCCAAACGAATGGTGCCTGCAGAATGTTTTGACCAGTTTGGTGAATACGATGCGAACGGGACAAAAGAGGAACAAGTGTTCTAGGTTTCCCTCCACGCTGTTGCACACAGATGGAGCGTGATATTCCTTTGTGACTTTTACCATCAGATAATCCTGCAGCTTTCAGCAAATAAAAACTTTTCAGAGCGGGAATAGAAGAAAATACCATTGACTTCACACGAACGTCGCGGGATCCTCATAGAACATTCATCACTTTGAATGCTTTTAGGCATGAAGCACGGGATTACGTGACCTCAGCCACCTTTTATACAGCCTCTGGTTATGTCAAGGCAAGCGAAAGGTCAAGGCATTCAAAGCTCCGCTCTTTTGTTCTTACAGGAAGTTGCCCATGAAGCTTCAGATATGGGCGTGCCTCCAGTAGCATCTCGTTTCCATCAAAGGCAAGGAGACGGAGCCAAATCGCCCACTTATGCAGGTTCTCTTGTTGAGTCACTCGAACGGCACATGGGCCCCGGAGCTACGTGTAAAAGATGTTTATTCTGTGCCAAAGTACTCCGCCCAACACTCTCTCGGCTTCAACGCCTGCTGGTTGCCCAGACAAGCACAGGTAGGCACGGCGAGGGCGGCATGTTTAGGCAGGGAAGAGAGGGCTGAGCTCGCTGACAGTAATGTTCGAATGAGGAACAAAGGAGCACAGCTCACAGTATTAATCACTCGTAAGTCTCTGTCACACTAAGTTGTCCTTCTCTTTCACTGAGGATCAGGGACCAGGAGAAAAAGTGGTTTGTGCCGGAGTTGGTTAGATGCAGGGGTTTGTGTTGGCAGGTTTTCGCTTAAGTAATCACGAGATTAATAGAGCCTCCATGGAAATATCAAAATATGCAGCATCTCCTACGCATTCGTCTTTTGTTGATATTCTGCTCTATGGACACTGACAGAAAATATGTGCCTGGTAGATTTCCAGACTTCTTCATGGCGCTGTGACAAGCTTTTTTTTCTTCTCTTCTTGACAAACAGGCACTGTACATTCTTTTGGTTTGTGCTAATAATGAAAAAATGTTCAGGGGTTGGTTTATTTAGTTTGAGTCAACCTAGAAAACCACAAAGACAATTTGTCCCTAGTACCTGACAGAGGAACACAATCAGATCTTAGTCATGGTTGAAAGGAATGGGTTTGAAATGGGAAATGAACTCTGTGCAAATTTTGTATAAAACCATCATAATTCCTCTTTCCATCAATCTGTCACTGTGTGTTGATCATGGCTAAAGGAAAAGTTAACTTTTGATTTGAAGCAGGAAGCTACCGCTACCAATTCGTTGCCAATCGTTGTCTGTTTTTACAGTTAGTGTGACGACCAGAGAGCACTGTAGTGGCTGCAGTTCACTCAAACAGAACTTAAAGGCAAGGTGTTTAATTTATTTTTGGCTTTATTTTGTCCAAATCCAACAGTAGCGTGTTAGCATATGGTAATGTGCCTCCTAATGGTTGTATTTACAGGCTCTATAAAAATCACCCCGTGATGGTATTTTTCCACCAATGACAGAGTGTTGCTGCTCTACATAAGTCGATGCACATTCACGTTTCAAACGAAGGCTCATTGGTGGACTCCTCCATGCTGATGCATTGTACAGCGACTGGAGATGTCAGTGCCGCAGTCAGGAACACTCTGCACCGGTCTGATCAATTGATTTGACCTGTTTTCAGAGCCTGAGTTTAAACATGTTCACGGGGAGGAGGAGTGGAACTGTGGCTGTAAACAAGAGGGGGGAGGCTTGGAGTTGGATTTTACATGCCCTGCCTTTAAGCCAGGCTTCAAAAATGAGTCAACCCCACAAACCTCTACATTAAAATGTCCAACTTATAGATTAATTGCTTATGAACTAGGGTTGGCCTGATTGCTAACAACGACTAAAGTGCCACCAGGACGGAGATGGATCATCTGAACGGTGAAAGGACAATGTCCACAGAAACAAAGGAGATGATAACGGACTTCCAAAGAGCCAAGAACAGAGAGCATCGCCACCTCCTCCACATTCATGGAGAAGAAGTTTAGAGGAGAATGTGAAATACCTTGAAAGTCACCCTGGACTATGAACGCCTCGCTGCTGGTGTATAAGATCCAGCAAAGACCCCAAAAACTGCTGGAAAACAGTGTCATTCATTTGTCTTTGGTTTGGTTTGTTTTCTTCTTCTACGTCTTCTGGGATCTTTGACAGTTGAGAGTTTTCGGGTCATACTACTGCCCTCTGTTGGGCATTTAATTGCTCTCTGTTTGATGTAAATGAGACATTTACACTTCCAGTCCAAGTTTTAGTCATCTAACTGAAGACCACTACACAGCACTGTGTTCACTGACAAACTGAAAGAAGTTTCATTTTCTTACCACGTGTTTCCCTTGTGGCCCACTGGTGAATTACATCAAACTGTGAGGTTTGCGTTGGCAGCCCACCAGTCAGAGAGATGTAATCATTAGATCAAGAGAGAGAATCCACAGTAAAATGCTGAAATGCATCCCCAACACACACCCCGCGGATCATCTCTGCATATTTGAGTTGTTGATGTTCCGGTCTGAGGCCACTTGTGAATAACCGGTGGATACGAGGAGATGATTTAGAGACGCCGAGCTCTTGTCTTCTTGTTTGAAGATCAAAGGAAGACAAATGACGTTCTGTCTCCCAAACACTGGATAAAGGTGATTATGTGGTTTTGGATTTGAATATCTTGAGAAAGTTTGTAGTGGCCTCACCAGATTCACCACAGCAAACACCAAATTACTGTTGTGTGGATGCTGAGTAACGGGGAAAAGCTGGTTCCCACATCACAGGTAGTTACACTCACCTGATCCTACAATGACGATTTGCTAAGATAACTATTAGGTAACAATGCTAAACACACATGTTGTGATCTTTTAAAAATTGGTTTCCAGGTTTTTCACCTCTTACTTGACACCATGTGTTTTTGCGTTGGATTATAAGAAAACACAACTAATAATAATAATAAAGAGTATATTCAAGATTAAATTTATTGTCACTGATAGTTAGGGAATCAGGAGACACATAACAGCAATAAGATTAATCATGGCACCATAAACAAATATTACCCTGCTGCAATTATAATAAAAGTATTTCTGAAGTTCTTCTTTGGTGCACCTGAAATCTTGTCGCTGTTCTTCTGCATATTGTGCACATTTTTATGTTTTAATGTATTTAAATTAATTTTTCTTTTCTTGAGTGTCACTGCTCCTCATTCTCTGCCTTGATGACCGACAGATCTGCAGAGTCAGTGAAAATCAGCTCCGTCACGTTTCCAGGTTACAGCTCCAAACAGAACCAACTAATCTGTGGAAAGTGTGATGTGAGACGGGATTAGAGGTGATGCAGTGTCTTGGCCCGAAGTCTCAGTTTTCTGTTTGGTGACTAAAGGTCACAACACTAAGGCAACATCACAACCTGAAGAACAAACTTCTCCACTCATGGTTTTTTGTTGGGCTTTAATTGGAGTCTGCTTTGGTGATGATATCAGTAGGAAAGTTATTTTTATACCAATTGGGTTTGAGTCACTTCCACTGCTTACAAATGACTAAAGTCCCACCAGTATGGAGATGGATCATCTGGCCGAATGGTGCAAGGACAGTGTCCACAGAAACAAAGGAGATGATAACGGACTTCCAAAGAGCCAAGAACAGAGAGCATCTCAGCACCTCCTCCACATTCACGGAGAAGAAGTTTGGTGGAGAATGTAAAATTCCTTGAAAGTCACCCTGGACTATGAACGCCTCACTGCTGGTGAATAAGGTCCAGCAAAGACCCCATAAGCTGCTGCGTAACTTCTACAAAAAGACAGCAAAGAACATTCTGAACTTATCCCAACCACCACTGGAGCTGGACCGCTCACTTTCACCACACGGTGCATCCTCGGGACAGAGCTATCCAGTCCATCTCCGGTCTATGGTCTTTGGTGATGCAGTGTCTTGGCTCATAGTCTCAGTCGTTTGGTTTGGTGAGCAAAGCACTGCCGACAATTCAATTTGAGCACCAGAAAATAGTTCTGGAGTCTCTCCGTTGGGAACTGATTCTGCTCCTGCAAAGATGGGCCAATCAGATCGTTGTGGGCGGGGCTTAACGGAGTGGAATGGAGTTGATTTAGTTTACAACAAAAAGACACTGATTGGTTGAAGGACCATCCAGTTGCATGCAAAGACATTTGCAGGCTAATTCTCTTAGACATCTGAATCTTACTTTTCTAATTCTGGACAGTTTCTTAAATGCACCATGCAAGTATGCAAATATACGTCTTTTCATGCATCTGCGGTGATTACCAGACGACTTGTGTCTAGTCAGTGTGTGTGAGTCAGTTTGGACGTTCAGTACGCTACGTTTGAGCATCACAGCTAAATCACTTTTGTCTAGGACACACACACAAAACACACACATACTCAAAACACAATGAACAGCTGCTGCAGACCTCAAGCCTCACCACTGTCTTAACAGCATGAATAATCAGGCATGGCATGTCTTCAGCTCACACACACACACAGTCTGTTCTTTGTGTCAGACTGGTATTCATGACAGTGAGTGATCTCAGTTATGCATTGTTGAAATTCTAACACACAACAACGGCCAAATAAAAGAGTCCAAATAAAGGCTGTGGTGGAAAGTCAACACATTTATTTCTATTTAACAGCCCACTTATATATTATAAACTCGTTCCACCGTGTCACCCATCAACAGAAGCTACAGCTGGACTTAATAATCAGTCATTCACCTACTGCTGGATGTCGTAAAACGCCTTTGAAGAGCGGCTGCATTTAGATGGACAGTATGTCTTCAACCTGTTTATTTATGGAGCATTGTTGCAGCATCGCATCTACTGGAAAGAGAACAGAAGAAGAAGAAGGAGGAGGAGGAGGAGGAAGAAGTGGAGGGGTTAAAAGGAGTAGAAGGAGGTCAAAGGAGACAAGGAAGAAGATTAGGAGGTAGGAGGTGAAGAAGAAACAAAACAAGGAGAAGAAGAAGGATAAGAAGGACAAGAACTTTGGGGGAGGAGAAAGAGAAGACAGGGAGGAAGAGGATGATGATGATGAAGAAGGGGAGGCAGGTGGTAAAGAAGGATGATGATGAGAAGGAGGAGATAGGACACAGAAGAAGAAAAAAGAGAAAGAAGGTGGAAATAAAAGGGAAGACAAGAAGGAGGAGGAAGTGGAGCAGGGCAACGGGAGTAGGAGGAAGAGGATGAAGCTATGGAAAGAAGAAGAAAGAAGAAGTGAAAGAAGGAGGAGAGAAGAACTGGGAGGTGAAGAGGGACAAGAAGGAACAAGGACATGGAAGGAGGAAGAATAAGAAGAGAATAAAAATAAGGAAAAGATGAAGGAGGAAGAGGAGGATGACAATGAAGATGAGGATGAAGAGGAAGAAGGAGGAGGTTTCTCCACCTTGAAGGTGAAAATCAAAAGGAGGGGGAGAAGGAGAAGAGAAGACAACTGAGATGTCTCCACGTCTCCATCGTCTCATGGATTCCAGCTTCGGTTTTTCTACCTCGATGTTTTATTCTGAGTTTTAACCTGTAGAGTCCATCTAAATATGTCTGATATTAAACCTTTAATCGATGCTCTTCAGTCCCTTGGATCCTGAATCCACTTATGAAACATGTGGAGATCAGGAACAAACTGTGTCTTACAGGTGTTCAGGTGAATCCTTCACCCTTAATAGTGTTTGTTTAGTTCAGTTTAACCAACAGGAGCTTCTCCACAAAGAATAAAGCATCAGCTGGTGTCTGAGTAAACCGGCAAGAAAAACAGCTTTCATCCATGAGCTGCTCTGCTGCAGAAACATTACAACAACTCCAACAATCTGTCATCGATAGACAAGAAACACAAGCGTTGTTTTCTATCTGCTTCATGTCCCAACGAGGAGACTCCTGCTCCTGGGAAATCAGCTGCTGCAGAGCCAGCTCCCAGGGTCAAAGGTCGACATATTAAACGGCGTAAAAAGGAAAAGACAGATGATGACACATGATGGTAACACTCGTGCCCCCAGCTGTTGTGGCAGTCGGTACGCGAGGAGGAGGAGGAGGAGGAGGAGGAGGAGGAGAAGGAGGAGGAGGAGGAGGAGGAGACACGTGGCTTGTAATGTTTTCACTCTTCACCACATGGACCTGCTTCCTGTTTGACAGATCTGTCAGACTGAACAGATCAAGTTAGTAAAATCTTAAAAATAATTATCAAAAGATAAAATATCCTGAAAGAAGAGTCTTCCATAAATCTGGTAGGGAGACTTATAGACAATAATAGGGAGGTGGTCATAATGTTATGCCTATTCGGTGTATAATATAATATAACGTAATGTACTTTTGGCATGGACGGTCTAACCAAACAAAAGTTATCATCAACATTATGTTTAATTTCCACGTTTCCACTCCAGACGTCTGTATGAACATTTTAAAGCATTGGGCCTGCAGACCTTCCATCAGTCCAACACTAACCCTCCAGGACACCGTTTATGATTTATGATTACAGATACGTCTCCTCTGACTCTGACTGCGCTGGTTTACAGTGTGAACACACACAGCAGGAGAACCCTGAACACAGCGCCATTTAAAATGCTCTGCTTGTTTCACTCAGAAACATTTGAGGTGGTAAATGTAAATGAGTCCCTACCTGTTGGCTACAGAGAGATGGACGACTGGAGAACTGATTCAAATGTGGACTGAGCTCGGTAGCGGGGTTCTCAACTCTCAGGTTCCATTCGCATACAAGTTAAATTCCTGGTGACACATCTGCACCTTAAACAGCGTGTAGTAATGAACAACACAGGAGTCAAACCTGTTTCAAAGACACTGTTCATTTATCCCACGTGTAGGAAATGTACTTGTAGCAGAGATTTAGACAAGAATATATCCATAATAATAATAATAACAATAAAAAACAATGTGAAATTTGAAAGAATGTACAAAATATACAAAAAATAACAGCACTCTGGAAAATATATAGAGGAGATTTATGTGGAATGGGAATTAAAAATGCTAAAAATTGGTGCTAAGATTATAAAATGTAGACAGTGAGGTAGTTTAAAGTTAGCCCCTTGCTAGCCAAACACCAAGACTTCTGGAGAATTCACTCGTCTACATCTACTTTGAAGTCCTGACTGATGAATTCCTGCAAACTGGTCACGCTTTGAAATGAAATCCTTAATTTTTTCCACTGTAAGTGGATCCAGACTTCCTCTTCCTCTGCTCTGCACATTTCTCTTTCTCTGGGAGGATGAGCAAAGCGACCTGCTGTCGACCATCACTGGTGTAGCATGTGTGTGAATCAGAAGCAGGTGTATGTATGTATGTATGTACACATGTATCCTGGTCTATGTATGTATTCTGCACAGTCTGGAAACCTGAGCTGCTCGGATCACGTGTCGCTCAGAAACTTCTGGTTTAAACAAATCTCACAGAAATGAGGGTAGGTGGGATTATAAAGATGCTAATCATTCAAAATATTTATGACCATCAACCAAGCGGCAACTTCCAGGTCTGATCGATTAAGTGCAAAAAACTGTAGTTCATCTAGTGGCCACTTGAGGTTCCAAAACGGAGCAAATAAACCCCATGGACGTTAGAGTCGATGTTAAAAAGTCCAACTTCACAGCCTGATTAAATGTTAAAATGTTTACAGCCTGGTACTCAGCAGTTTATTTCACTATTCATGACAACTGTTTTTTCTAACTAATTTGTTTACTTTTTATTATGGTTTAAAATTCTGCATAATTAAGGACGTTCCCACTTTGAGTGACAGGTGTTAGCCTGAGCTAACAGGTAGCGGAGAGAGTCAAATCCGACACCATGCCCAAGTCCATATTTGGAGTATCTGAGTGTGAGCGGAGTAAAGCTCATCCAACATGGCAACCGCAGGCTCCGCCCACTTTGGGCTTCATTTTCGAGGTTCAGAATCCAGTGGGTGACGTCATGATGGGTTTGTCCATAGTATAAACAGTCAATGCCAACACATTAAGCCCCGCCCCCAAACGATATGAGGGTGTAGATATTAGGGTTCTTAAGAATCCACTACATTCAGGAGGTTGTTTGTTTCAGCATGAGTGGGAACAGGTGGAGGTGAGATGAGGAGATACAGTTAAAAAAGGTAAAGCTGTACAGAAACCAAGAAGACTAAACCCAGTAGTTAGATTTTAAAGCTTCTGGAAATGACAAGGTGAGAGAAGAAAATACAGTCAAAAAAAAGAGAGTAAGATCAGAACAGACTGATCAGATGTGGAGATTTGGAGAAAACATCTGAACATCAGGTGTAGAGTTTCCAACCATGAATCTGCGAGGACAGAAATGTTGGAGACATCTTGGTCGTTTTCTACTCTAGACATCCAGGACTGAAGACACGATCTCCTCCGTGGTTCGCTCATCCTTCTTCATCTCCCATGTTTCCTCTTGCATTAAGATTGAGGAAACTTCTTCTATCTTCTCTTCATCCATGTCCTCATCCTTTTTATCCTTCTTCACATCCATTCCTCTTCCTCCGCCTTCTCCTCCTCCTTCCTCATCTTCATTGTCCTCCTCATTTTTCTTCCTCCTCTTATTCCCCCTCTACTTCTTCTTCTTCTTTTCTATTTCCAGTAGATTTTATGCTCCGCAGAAGCAGAACCACGATAAAGTTCTGTATTCATCTCATGTGTATTGTTGTAAACACATGTATCAGATCAGATTATTTTATTTGGTCTCCATGGAAACAATTCAGTGAACAACAACGCGATGTTGAAGTGAATGTTTATCTTTGTAAACCATGCTCACGCTCCTGCAGTGTTTCCTTTTCCCTTTTCCAGACTCTACAGGAGACACCGTAGAGGTCTGTGGACTGTCTATTTATCTGTCCTCCAGCATGTCAGCTATCTCCATCCATCTCCTGACGCTCTGCTGGACGTCCATGAAGAAGCATCTGGGACTCTCTTTGTTTCAGACTCTGGTTAAAAGCAAAGCTTTGCCTTTGAAGCACGGGCCAGCGCGCCAACCTGCCCACACTGGCCAGGCTGAGGTAGAGGACGGCTGGGGTGGTGGTGGTGTTGGTGGTGGTGGTGGTGGTTCGGAGAAATATGCCCTGATTTACATACACTGACTTCTGAGAGCTTTTCCCTCTTTCTGTAACACAGACTCGGGGGACGTTTCGTGTTCCACATGTTTCCATGTGAGAGCAGGTATGATGATTTATGTCACATGGATCCGTTTACGGGGGCATTAAAATTCCACTGCAGTTAGAAGATGCTTCGCAGTGATTTATGTGGTGGAGCGGTGGCGGATCGTATTGAAAGACAGATGTAAGTTCACCTTCCTCACAGCGCAGAGAGACACTTTCTGGAGAGGAGTCTCCTACAGCAGGAGAGCTGAGTGCATGTAAGACACTTTGGAGAAAATACACAACTCCGCACGGACGCTTCAAAGACAGACGGACAACGTAAAACACAGAATTAAAAGGATATTATGAAGAAATCACATTCCTTACATCTAACGCTAGTATAAAAATGCTCCATGTAAAACCTCTGGTGGTGAAACGTAACAGAAGCTACAAACATGGTGTCTCCTGTCCAAGGAAGACGTTTTAGTTCCTTCTGGTGCATCAGGATTCTTGCTGTGGATCATGACATGTTGTGTTTGGTGCGTCTTGAGATCTTTTTTTATTATTATTTATTTTTCATTAAGGTTTAGTTTTCAGCCACAACATTAAAACCACTGACAGGTGTTACCAGAAACATCAGGACACCATCAGAAGGCTCATGTCCATTCTCTGATGGGAGACCTACACAATATTCGGAAGGTGGTCATAATGTTACGACTGATCAGTGTACAGGGGTTGGAAGGGTCTTGAGTGTTTTCCACCGTCCCATTGGTTCAGATTTGTGGTTTGGGTCGTTTGAATGCAACTTCTGTTTGTGTATGTGCCTGTAACAGAAACATCTTCTTCTTCTTCTGTTGTATTTCTAGTAGATTTGATGGTTCACAGCACCAGAACGCTGCCAGTGGTTTAATTTGGACTCTTTTGTTGAGTTGTGTGGATATAAAGATACACTTTCATTTGTCACCATGAACAACACTAATGTTTCTCCAGTAAATCTCTTAAAGAACCTGGTTTCGCGTCGTAGCGGGTTGTAAAAGGTGACTGCAGCCTCTTTGTTCACAGAGCTGAAGTCTATCTTGAGACGTGACCTGGAAACTCAGAGGTGAAGTAGCCCATTAACCTCTGTCTGGACCTCTGCAGGCCTCTTCACAAGAGCCACTTAGCATTGCTGCTGTCGTCTCGGCTCAGCTGCCTCTGAAGAGCCGTGATCCTCTCTTTTCAAGAGAAGTCATCCGTCTCACCCTCCATCCATCCATCCATCTGTCCGGGGCAACAAACCCGTAAAAAGGTGTTTGCTTCAAAACCTTTTTTCTAAATCAAGACGTCAGCAGAAAAGAGTCCTCGACCAGCCACCTACAACCCACTCAAGTCTTGGGTTTCACTCCCTGGGTGGAAAAACACAGGTCTGCTCTGGTCGTGGGACATCAAAGCCGAGGCCCCGACTGAGAGGAGACGATTTATTAGCCGGTCGTGCTCCCCTGTCAGGTTGATCCGTGTTTATACACGGCTTCTTCTCTCCTCTGACAGCTGCTGCGGTCACAGTTATAGATTGTACAATGGTTTGGCGAGCCAGCTGTAGACGTGAGGAGTCCAGAGACTCGCAGCTCGTACATGATTCCAGATGAAACAACCGTTTCCCACCTGGAGACTAAATACAGGCTTCAGAAAACCCAAACACTGTGATAACACGTTCGTGCCACTACTTTGGGTTTTCCAGATTGATTCAAGTTGTGTCACTGATTGAGCGTTTGTGACGCACCAACAGTGATTCAAAGCCTTAAACACAGTTAATAATCTCTATGATTCCAGCCTCACTTTAAGATTAGATTCTGTAGATTCACAAAACCTGCTCAGATCAAAGTCTGGCATCAGTTACTTTTGTCAATCTGATGATAAAAATGTTTAGAAGATAAAAATGATGATCCTTTAAACATGTCTTTGTGTGGGAACGCCAGATAAGATGTCCACATAAATATTAGACTGATAATTTATTTAGTATTTTGACCTCCTACGCTGCTTACGCTGGAGTAATGTGTATGAAAAGCAATGCAGCCAACTACAACAACTACTCTCACACTCAGACGAACAGTAAAAGTTCCTTCAAATCAGTATTAGAAACTTGCAAATGAAACCAGCACAAACTTTTTGAGGTGCAAAGTAAAATCCAAAGTTGGGCGTGAAGCTGCTCAGTCTGGTTTCAGGCTGAATCACAGCTCCGACCTCAATCTGTGGAAGAGTCAGTCTCAGATCATCTGTTCACATCAACCTCCCAAACATGTTCGACATTTAGGATTTAAAATCTGTTTTCCCCACATGCATGTTGGGTCAATTAGCGATTCAAAAATTGTGTGCAGTCGTCTGTGGTCGGTTGGATCTGGGACGGATTTGTGACCAAGAAAAACACAGGCAGAATGAAAAGCAGCGACCCGGCTTCAGTCCTAAACAACGGGTCATCTCTGGACGTTTAACCAACACCAGCCTTAAGTTGCTCCCAATGGTGGACGAACAGCTTCTGCCATGGATAAGAAATAAAAGCGTGTGCAGGACATCAGTCAAAACTTTGATTTATTTCATTTTCTAATATAGAAAAATGTAAGAAGCTTGCTAATAAAATAAAATATAGTACCAGTCAAAAGTTTTAGCACACGCCAATATTTCTTTCTTTTTCATTGAAATGTATGAAGTTTAATGACTTATTTTACTCTGAAATGAAAGTATAGAAACAACTAAAGTAAAATAAATAAATAAATAATGGAATCAGTATATAACCCACAATCTATTCTAAGCTTTGGACCCATCACAGTAACATCTCTGTCTGATTTAACACGTGAACACACTTGTTTTTATACTGAGGTAGTTCTGGTTTAGCTTGGACTAACGTTGTGGGTCATTATCTTTCTGTAGGATGAAGCTCTGACCAACTACACCAGAGGAGACTGATGCTGGTCTAAAACTTTTAGCTTTTACATCCTTCTATGTTCATGAAACAGAGGAACAGACTTTATGTGGAAACCTTGTAAAAGTTAGAATATTTCCTGTGAGTTTGTGTTCTGTCCCAGATGGACAACAGCCGGATTCAGACGGGATCATCAGAAACCTCATGGCTTCCAGAAGTTTTCCTCGCTTGAGGAAGGATTTGGCTCCAGTTATGACACTTGAAACCGTATCTAAACTGATAGAAACATGTAGTGAAGAGCTCCTTTATTAATCACGGTCAAATCTCTTCTATTTAGTAACTGAACATAGGATCAGTCGTGTGTTGTGTGTTCTCCCTCTGGGTGAAAGAATGAGTTTTCCAGTTTTTTTGTGGTGGGGGGGACTGACACTAATAAAGGTATGAAATTCACCGCAAGATGTTCAAAGGACTTCGTCAGCCCAAGGCTTGTAAAACGTCCTCGACCTTAAGATGAACAAGTAATCCTTCAACTCAAGCAGAAGCACGCGCGAAATAATCCAAAGTGCAGCTACAGTGTTATGAGCTGACAGCAGCTATAAGGTAACACGGCTCTCGTCTGAATCAGGCAGATCTCAACACGTCTGATACAAAATGCCAATTCAGCTCCTCTGAAAATCCTGAGGGGAGAGGAGGAGGAGGAGGAGGAGGAGGAGGAGGTTTCTAATGATAAAAAAATAGCTTGCTTCACTCTTCCATCGGCTTTGATCACATTGTACTTTGGCAGCGGCAGTCTGTGGTGCAGCCCTGACTGACAGGTAGTATAAAGAGGAATGAGCTCAACGGCCCAGGGAGGCGACGGGTCCAACACCACATCAACGAGTTGCTTCACCCAAATCTATGGAGGTAGAAATAAGTTTATTTAGGGAAGCACAGAAACGACCTAAGACCTCAGTGACCTCCAGCCTCATGCAAATCTAATTTTATTACGATCATTAAGACGCCACTGAAATAACAAACTATAAAACCATGACGCTGCATCGCTGACAGGTACCTAAATCTGAATCAGAAACACTTTATTTACGCCAGAGGGGCAACTAGGAGGCCAAAGACAATATTACAAGAGAAGGAGAAGAGATACACAGAGTATGAGTGGTTGTTGTTGAGCAAACAAGGCAGAAGTGTGGAGAAGTGTGGGTGTTGAGGTGGAAAATAAAAAAAAATCAAGACATGGAGACAAAAATCATGGAAACAAGGAGCGTGGTGTGGAGATTAACAATGCAACAAGGACCAAAAGGAAGGCAGGGCTATAAATACACAAGGTGAAACAGATCAGGGCAACGACACCAGGAGAAACCAATTAACAATCAACAAACACACAGGGAAACATAGACAGGAAATCCAGAACTTAACAAAATAAAACAGGAAACACAACACATGACCTGGACACGCACGACAAAAACACAAGGAGGCACGACAGACAGGAAACTAAGAACATAGGCAAAATAAAATATGAAGCTCAACACAAATACAGGACAAGGACACAAAACCATCACAAGAAGTATCTATAAAGAGTCGCAACAAATAGCGAATATGAAATAAATGGAAAAAAATGTAAAAAAGTAAAATAGCAGATTCAGTCTGAGAAACCTTTGAACCTGACATTCATTCATGTGTATGTTACTTAGACATGTAGCCCCCACCTAGACCAGACCAGACCAGACCAGACCAGCTGGTTGCAGTTGCAGTAACGTGTTTACATGCACTTAAATTGTCCAGTTAAAGTCGGATTAAGGCAATCATTATTGTTTTTTTCCGCGTGCATGTAAATGAACTGATTGATAGGAACAGCAGGATCCCCAGCTGGATGCAGCCTAACACACACACACACACACACACACACACACACACCATTATCTGATGAGTCACAACTGTTTTGGAAGGAGAAGGGAGACCTGCACAATATTAGGAAGGTGGTCATAATGTTTTGGAAATGTTCCTCCACATGACAACGCCGGAGCATCAACATTATAATCTGTCTTCACGATATCTGGTGTTTATTTTGAGTCGGGACATTTACAACCTGATTTGCCACAACAGGAACACACGTCCAGATGTTACAGTGGAAACATGATCAGAAAACATCCTGGAGTCAGTCTTTAAAGATTGTTTTGATCCGTTTGAGTCACGTCAAGACATCTGTTCAAGGGCTGTTCCTCGAATGGGCCCAATAATATACCGACTGCACAATTTACGGGACGTAACCGTCGGTATATTTAGCTGGAATTAGAGTTGGATTCGTTGTTGGTGTTTACCTGGAGGTCAGAAGTCACTAAGAAGATGGTTGAACAAAAACAGCAGAAAATCTGCGAATCTATCCACAGGGTAAATTATCTAGATGTCAGGACTCCTGGTATGTTCAGTATCTACGAAGGATTTCGGACCTCGGGCTAAAAGTATCAGACAGTTCATCAAGCTGAATGACACCACTGATGCAAGAAGAATGAGGAGGAGGAGGAGGAGGAGGAGGCGGAGAAGGAGGAGGAGGAGGAGGACGAGGAGGAGGACGAGAAGGAGGAGGCGGAGGAGGAGGAGGAGGAGAGGAGGCAGTATAACTGATTTGTGCTGAGTCAAGCAGAAAATTGTGCAGCTTTAAAATAAAGTATCCGAAGACAGACGCCGGCTAATGATTAATGATGACAGCTAAAGGTGCAGAGAGACTGAAACAGCAGAGACTTGTTGAGCCGCTGTGTGTGTGTGTGTGTGTGTGTGTGTGTCTGTGTGTGTGTGTGAGTGTGTGTGTGTCCACGCTGCGTTTGCCGTTTGACGTGTTCACCCGTAATTAAAGCTGATCTGGGACTTAATCTCGCATTAGGCGTTATTGTTGCACCTCCGGGCCGAATGATGACACAGTGGTCCGAGCATCGTCCCGTCCCAGCCGGGGGGGACGTGGGGGGGAGGGGACGCGTCCTCGCGGCGTGCAGATGCCATGACGTAAGGTCCCACTCGGACGTCGCGTCATGTTTGTGTGTGTGTGTGTGTTAGGGTAACGAAAGGTCAGAAAGTCAACGCGTCCGGACAATAGAGACAAAGACGACAAAGAAACACAGACACGTTTTATAAAATAATATCAGTTAAATAGATTTTATCGTTTGATAATGAAGGAGTTCCGCTCTTTGATGTTTCCTTTTTATTAATGGAACCAAGAAAAGTGTCACATGAACTAAGAGAATGGATTTAATACGTGAGGAGGACGGGACTAGGAGGACACCAAGACACCTAGGACTGGTTTGAAGGACACTAGGGAGAAAGGACGTGAAGACACCTAGGACTAATATGAAGGTGGACACCAAGACACCTGGTCTAGTCTGAAAGAGACAAATCTGAAGGAATATGCCAAGACACCTAAGACTAGTCTGAAGGACACTAGAGAAGGAAGACATCAAGACACTCAGGACTGGTTTGAAGGTGGACACCAAGACACTTTAAACTTGTCTTAAGGACACTAAGGAGGGAGGACATCAAGACGTCAAGAACTACTCTAAAGGTGGACACCAAGAGACCTAGGACTAGTCTTAAGGTGGACACCAAGACACTTGGAACTAGCCTGAAGGACACTAGGGAGGGAGGACACCAAGACATTGATGACTACTATGAAGGTGGACGCCAAGAGACCTAGGACTGGTCTGACAGAGACAAGTCTGAAGGAGGACGTGAAGACAGAAAAGACACAAACATATGTTAATAAATATCATCAGGTCAAAGCAGCTCATTTAAAAAGCGTCTTTTCTTTTTATTCTGTTTGTTTCTATAAATAACGTGAGATTTATTTTCCTGTTGTATTTTCCCAGCGAGAGTTAAACTCTCTGCTTTCATTTTCGTTTTTTTACGTTCCAGGTTTAATCCTCTTCTATAAATTACCTCTTTAAATTGAGTCGTGTTCACGTGCGAGAGCAGAAACCACACACTCACTTTTATGGCCGTCAACCGAGGCTGAACCTTTCCTTTCACCTCCGGGCTGTTTTTTTTTTTCTGGCATTATAAAACTCACCGACCCACGTCATTTGACGGATTAACGCCGGGCGGCACGCACGTCCGTGTAAGCGTCAGGAGGTAATGTGTTTTACAGTCACACAATCGGATCCACTTTCCTCTTCCTGTGAAGGAGACTCGTCTCTTTGCACCGTGCGCTGACACTCAGCAGATCCAGGCCATTTGTTGTGATGAATGGGTGGATGATATTGGGAGTGATGGCGTTCCTGTCTCAGTCGAGGCTTGTCTATAAAATGTGCAGCCTTGGGTGGTGTGTGCGTGGAAGCCAGGCGTGCCCCATCCAACTCACATTTCAAAAGGCAACAAAACGACTCAAACTACTGCAGCGCTGTGACTGAACTCAGCTTTCATTTAGACGTTTGGAGGAGTTTCAATAAAATGCAGGCGATAACATCAACGTATGTGTTGTTGGTATAACTAGAATCAGTCAGGGAGCTGTTGGTCAATTTACTGCAGGAAATGTATTAATTCCTTACTCGGTTTTCACCATTAAAACTAGCACAACATAGACCTACGTAGTGGATGCAAGGCCACGCCCCCTTAGTGACAAAAACATGGTGAAATGTGTCAGTAAATACAGAGAAACCAGGAAAAATGTGGATTATCAAATCAAATTAAGGACAAATGGACTCAACTATGATCCCTATAAACTACCAAATAACAAATGGTCCACGATCATCGACATGTGACCAGAAACCAGTTCTCCTGATATTTATATGAACCTGATTTCAACACCAGGAAATATTAAACTAAAGTACGACATTTGGTTCTTTATACAACACAGCTCCAACAGCTTTGTACTAGACCCTTATTTGGAAAAGTGGTTTAGCCTCAGTTTCAGTTAGTTTAGGTTAAATAAAAGATGCTAACGCTAACAGCTTTACTGAGGGGTGCTGTAAAAAAACAAATATTTGAGAGTGCACAGTGGTTAGGACGCTCCTATTTCACCTGGTAAACACTGTTTTCTGATTGGCTGACTGAAGCAGAGCGTCTGTCCTTCGCCTTATCTACTCGTAGAATATTAATCGCTTTTAAAGTCTACGCGTGGTGAGTTTTATCGTTTTCCGTGAGAGCATGTGAACTCGCTGAAATGCATGAGTGAGACTTAAGAGCCCTGCACTACGTAACTTAGTATGACTTCATCAAAACATACAGCATAAATTAACATTAGCTGACACTAAATGTGCACCACAACACCACGGTTTCTGTGGCTGCTCTTCAAATGCAACGATCCATTCACTTCTCTTTTCTTATTTGTAAAAATATATCTCTGGCTGCTTTTCATATCTGTTGGTTCAGTCGCACAACAGCTCTTCGCCATCTTTATTTGTTTAGTTTTACAGTTCAGACGCTATTAAAGCCTGTGATTCAGCCTAATGCTGCTAATCTCCCCGCTCATCTGTTACTCCTGCGTAACCATGGAGACTTCCGCTCACGGCGACGTCATGCGCCTACTCTCTGCACTTCTAGGTGGACGAACAAAACAAGCAGAAAACACAAATATTGCAACTTGTAAATGACGTAAATTTCCTCCATCTGGGTTCAGCTGAAGCTCCACGCCCTCCACCAGCGTCGTTAACTTGGTATGAACCAAAGCCAGGACGTTTTAGAACGAGGTAAACCAAGGAAACCTTCTCCCGCCCCAAATGTTTCATAATCAACGTGTCGACTGCGTCCATGAAACCTTAAAGCCCCTGTCAGTCAGGTAGGAACCAAAGTGATTATATGTGAGCATCATACAATGAACCAAATGGCACCAGGTTCTTAAAATGGATGTTGAACAGTTGAATGTGAGCTGCATCCAGACATCAAACGTCACAACCTCAGGAAAATACCAGCGTCTACGAATGTGCACAAAGGCACTGATCAAAACACGACAACCAATCACATCATTAAAGACAAAGAGGACGCGGACAAGAGAGAAAAGGACGACCAGGAAGTTAGTGGGACGATCCAGTCCCCATAAACAGACGAGTTTAATAATACTCTCACATTAAAAAATGTTTTTCATTTTAAACAAACTCACTTTTCTACATAACACTTCAGCTAAACTGTCGGTATATAAATGTTTGTATATGTCATGTAAAATTGACTGTACATTTTTTGTGTGTTTTTTTACTACCTCATTCTTATTCTAGATTATTTTATTTCATATATTTTTATTTTATTCTTATGTCTGTGTCTGGTTCATATAAATTCTTTCTTACTTTTCTCTTGGACACAGTGATCTTGAATCTTGACTTGAACAGGAAGTGACAATAAATAAATATCTGTCACTGACACTATGAGAGTCCTGGCTGTCTGCAGTATTTATCTACAAACCTATAAAAGAAATACCGCGTTACCTTCCTGCTAACGTCGTCTCAGATGATCCTTCAGCTACTAATGTTAACTCAACATCTCCCACTGCTGCAGCGTCTCATTAGAAACCTAACAGCAAAAAACTGAAAAAAAAATAAGTCTGGCATTCAAAAAAAGTAAATGAGCCACAGTGATCTGTTAGATGAAGAGCTGCACTGGTAAAAATGAACAGTTACCGTCTGAAATCTTTAATTAAACAACAATGAACTGGAAGGTACCAGTCTGGGTGTGAGTTCTCTCTCCGTCCTGTTACTGTGAAGCAGATGCTGCCATGAACAGGAGCTCTGCATGTTCGTACAGAGCAGGACGAGCGCTATGGACGGACCCGTCGGCTGAAGGATGCGGGTGTGGGCTCCATTCTCAGGACGCAGACTTTAGCGTCAGCGGCCCAACCTCCTCCTTACCCTCCTAAATCATCTGCTCGCTCTCCGGCTCGCTCCTCTCTGGAAGTGCTCATTGTTTTGAGTCCTCCTTCACACTTTGAAGTGAAGGGGTCAAGCGGAGGCTCCCTCCTCGGAGCACAGAGGAGCAGAATATTCAGTGTCGGCAACATCTGGAGCAGCGCGTTAAGCAGGGCTTACTTGGCAGGCGGTTGGTATTGGCACCAGCAGACCTTCCTACCGGGGGCCTTTCATCTCCGTTTGAACATGTGGACTCGGCCCCAACCCTGGGAGGAGTCGGAGGGCTCGCTGCCAGCAGAGAGGCCGAGGTGTGGCCCCTCTGAAGAGGAATCCGGCTCTCCTGCTGTCCTCGGGAGCTCTGTCAAGCATTCCTCCCTCCCTCCCTCCCTCCCTCCCTCCCGTCCTCCTCCCATCGCGCCGTCAAACCCAGTTCATCTGATAAGATTTTCAGATTCACAAATCATCTCCCACCTTGAGCTGCAGCTACAGACTGAATCTCTGTCATGTGACCTGCAGGACGTCCAGCGGCCATGAGGTCCAGGTCCAGGTCCAACCCAGTCAGTCCCCCGCTAAATAAAACTCAGACCTACATGACGGAGGAAGGAGCAGAAGGTCTGAGACATAGTTGAAGGAGCAGGAGAGTGAACCAGCAACAAGGCAACCAGGGACGTCACAATTACAGTTTTCCTTAGTGCGAATATTGTCAGAGAATTAATCACGATGTTACGATTGGTTTGATTTCACAAATCTCTCGTTGAACGCTCCTGGAAGGTCTTAAAGTTTCCTTTATTTCTATCTTTTGATGCCAAAATATAATTATATTACTAATTGTATGACCCAGTATTTGTATTTGTATATTTAAGTATGTACAGGACCTGCAGGAGAATTGATTAAATTATTCATCAGTTGTCATCTATACCAGATGTTTAAGTTTATTTTTAATCGTTATAATCGTTTGTCTAATTTTAAGTGGCCACATATAAATCTTATTATTTTGGTTAATTTAAATTTATTTATGTTTAAATTACAATGACACAAACACATGAGTAAAACATGAACCGGACTAGAAGCACAAGAGTAAAAGCGCTGGATGGAGCTGAACGTTTATGCACAGATGAAAAAGGAGGTGATGCTAAATGTTCACATGGAGTTTTCTTCTACACGTCGCTGCACAGACACAGACACTGAGACGACAAAAGAAAGAAAGAAAGAAAGAAAGAAAGAAAGAAAGAAAGAAAGAAAGAAAGAAAGAAAGAAAGAAAGCGATCGACCCCGCGTCGTACGCGAACACAATTAATCGCAAATGACACGATAACATTTAATTCCCAACTAATTCAATGCAACGTTAGAAAAACATTGACGTATTTTAATGTAATCGTGTATTTACCTTTATTTCGGCGAACAAACACACGCGGGCGCGGCGACACGTGGGTGTTGCGTAACTTTGTTTTCGTTCCGTGTGAGTTGCCTTTAACTATGGTTCCGGCGTAATATATTCTGACGGTATTCAGGAAACGTTACGATCAATTAATCGTGGCGCTTAGTACCGCAATTAATTGTGACATCGAGTAATCGTGACATCCCCACAGGCAACAAATAAATACCAGCTAACGTTGGCTTCCTTCAGAACAACTGAACTAATCTCACCTGATTCAGAGAGAGTTAATCAGAACCTTCGCATCATTGAGTCCGTGACACCAGATCCACTGAGATGATTTCAGGATCAGGTGAACCCAGACGAGTTGTTGGAAGAAGCTCTGTACATGCACTAGTCATATTTTAATTTGAAGACCTTGGCTACCAGAGCCACTGGAGACCAGCATATCATTATGACCAGAGAATGGACTTCTGAGGTCTGTCCTTCTGGGTCCATCCCACAGATACTTGATCAGTTTGGGATCTAGTGAATTTGGAGGCCAAGTCAACACCTTGTGCTGTTCTTCATGTTTTTTTTGAGTTGTTTTCTAAACCACCATCAAGTCATTGCTTTGGGGTGGAGGAGCCTGGTCTTTACTTAACAGCAGATTAAATATGAGCATCAGGAACTTGCAGAAGATGAAGCATTAAAACGCAGTGAAATGTAAAAACACTGTTGCTGTTGAGAGGTTACCTCGGTTTCATGGGTTTCTCATGGGCAGGGACCAGGAGGTGCCCGGTAACTCCTGCCTCTGTGTTTATTATCGGTTGCTGAGCAGCTCTGAGACGTGAGCTGGATCCTGGAGCTGAGACCTGGTCCAGGAGAGTTTCAGCGCTGCCCCTGGTCTGATGAAAACAGGTGTGTGTGGGCGGGAAGCAGGAGGAGTCTCCCAGCTTCTTTATATCTGAGTCACAGCTGAGCGGCAGGTCAGGGAATATCTGGGATTTTACTGACACACATTCATATAAGAACTGACACTCTGTCAGAGAAACACATTATTGACAGATAATCACTGTTAAATGTTTGTTTTTGAAAGTTTTTCACTGTAAGTAACTTTTACAACAGCGAACACATCTGTGACAGCAACTCATTCAACTCCACATCGTCTCATAAAGCTGTGTTTCCATTGCATTTTATTTCAAAATAAAAGTCCAATTGCTCTTCCACTGAAAGGTGTTTTGTGCATAATTCTCTTGAATTCTCGTCACTTGCAAAGAGAAAAGTGTTTCTATTTCACTTTTGCGATAAACTTTTACATCGATACGTCTAAAAAAACAGATATTTGAGAGGTTTTTAGAAGTGTAGGCGTTTCCATCACCAGTTTTTAAGGTTTTGTACATTTCTAGATGGAGTGGAAACACAGCAGCTGACTCCTGTTACTCTTCTGTCCATCACAGCATTAAGCCCCGCCCCCAAACGATCTGATTGGCCCAGTGGATCTTTGCTGGAGGAGAATCAGTTCCTACCAGACCATCCAAACCAACCAGATCACCTACAAAAATAACCTTTATTTTGAAAAAGGACAGAAGAACCATTTAAAGGACGTTCTTTGGTGAAGTTTTCATGACTTCCTTGAAAATGGTTCCATAAAGAACCTTTTTTTTTTATAGGTTTGAAGTGTTTGGAGAACCATTTATGGTGCATAAAAGAACAGTTTTCTGGTGGTTCTTTGAGGCACATGTACGGATTCTTTGAACCAATGAGGATTCTTCTGTGGTGTCACTCTAAAGACGTGTACCTCAGTTCAAAGGGCAACAAATAATGTTTTATTTAAGATGTTTAAGAATGTGAATAATTTAAAAGTGTAAATACTACAGTTGTTACCATCCAGCCCTGGTGTTTGTTCTTGCTTTTCCTCTGAGACGTGGTTTAGAGACGCTCCTCGTGCCATGAGAGTCGTCTAGAAATCCTTCTTTTGTGAACAGAACTCATTAATCTTGTGATTGATGCAGTTTTCACAAAGTGTTTTAACCTCGTGTAACCCTGCGTCCTCGTATGGAGACGTTAGGTTTTATTGTGCAGATTATTCTGCTCCATTTAAACTTTTATCCTCATAACTAGACACAAGCTGGTGTAAAAACATGACGGCATCGTTTCAGTGTTTTCATTCTGCAGCCGATCACGTTAATTTTACCGTTGAAACTGGTTTATTTATGTTTATTAACTTTTCCAGTTTAATATGACAAACATAACGAATCCCATCAACGGTAACGAGATAAAACTCCACTAATTAGCAAATACTCATTTAAGGACACTGGGAATTCATTATTTGTAATTCTGTCTTTGCACCACCATGTTCAGTTTTATATTTTGTTACATATTGGTGACTTTATTATAAATAAATAATCCCCATGTCCACATATAAGGCTAAAGCTCAGGTCTCTTAGACTTAGACACCTTCAGTTTCCATGATTCGATGCTGGGAAACTTCTTCTGACCCTGTTTCCCACTATCGCAATGCAACGAAATATAATAAAACAGTTTTTGTTATATAATTTTCTATCCGTTTGAAGAGAGATATCCAGATAAACAGACCTCACCTGAGTTGTTGCAGTTAAACATCGAGCGAGGCCTTTCATTACGTCACCATGGAGACGGCTCTGTGTCCCGGCTTCACATGGTCCAGGAGAACGAGCATCTAATGGAGCGCGAATCCAACAAGACCAGACAAAACCTGGAGAGGATGGTCCATGTGGACGCAACGCTGGAGATGTGGAGACGTCTTGGTCGTCTTCTGAGACTCTAAGACAAACTCTTTCATAGTGCACATGTTCCTCCAGTTCCTTACTGCAATTTTCTAGACAAAAATGTTCTTTTCTTGTCTTTTTCTTCTTCTACTACCTGTCCTCCTCACTCTTGTCCTGCATCCTCCTCCCCCTTTCCTCCTTCTTCTTCTTCATCTTCTTTTCATTCTCATTCTTCTTCTCCTGTACCATTTCCTGCAGATTTAGATCCTGCTCCACAGCAGCAGATAAAGTTCTGATCAGATCATTGTATTCGGTCTCCATGGTAACGGCTCATCTCTGATCAGAATAAGTGACAAACTGTATCTGTTGGTTTTTCATGATGCTCTCGTATCAATGAGGTGACATGAAGGTGGAAAACACTTCACTTCCAGAGCAGGAGGTTCGTGGTGGGATTATTATTCGATCGACAAGTCATTCTTGTCTCGTTGTGACGCTTTTAATCTGAAGTTGAGCCTGTAGAGTAGATGAAGAGGCTTCTCCTGCATCATCATCATCATCCCTCCTCCGCTGGCGGGTCAGCAGGGTTTCACCGTACAAACACCCGCGACCAATTCCCGCCCCGGGATTCCAGACACGCTTCCCATTCTCCCCCAAACAACAGTCGAGTTAATGAACGCACGGAAACAGCTGCTGGGAGGCTAAAGGTTAATGATTTAACGCGAGATACGCTGAGGACGCACATCACTGGCTCAGCACTAACCAGAGCGGGAGGTGAGATGATTGGACAAACAGAGTCAGAGTCCTCAATGTCTTTCAGGTAAAGTGATGAGAGGTTACGTAGGGACGCACACCTGCTATATGTGTGTAATATACATTATTATCATTTTACATTCAATATTAAGCTACTCAATTAATACAGGGTCAAATTTCAAACATGTGCAACACTAGGGCTGCGCCGATACTGTTATTATTATTATTTTTAGTTTAATGAATTGGGACAACGCACATTAACCAACATTAATCAACACTGATGCGTTAGTCATCAGCGTAAATGCGCTGGACTTAGCACAAATGCTAATTTTTTTCAGCCGTAGTCCCAAAACAGGTACACGACACAGACAGAGAAGACTTTAAAACAACAATCACACAATAGACAATTACAGAACCAGACACAGAAACACAAAAGGGACACAGACAGACGGTATTATGACAAAACGAACATACCTTTACCTTTAAACATAGCTAAAGGCACCGAGCGCTGAAAGATAACCTCCGTTTATCCCGACACTAACATATGTTGGAGTCATGTTAATATGTTAAAATATGTTACTGTGCATTTAAACTAATTAAAAATTTGGAGGGAAAATTTTTAAAATATATGAAAAATGTTCAATCAACCAAACACGTTGCCCCCTGTTAAAGACAGAATCAGAGGGTTTTAAACTAACAATGAAGACAACACAAAGTCGAGTTTGGTATAAAATACTTTAATAAATAATAGGATTGTTCTAAGAACAAACAAATAAAATTCCACTAACAAACCAAAGACTTTTACCAAATTTGTACAAAATAATTACATTAATGTTCTGCACATTCTTTAACCTCTTACTGAGGCCACGGTAACACAAAGTCAAATTTACTGACAGAAAATGAAGCTGTTATTTTTCCCCACAATTAGCATTTAAAAAAAAAAAAAAAAAAAGGACAAAGAAAATCATCCACAAATAATGACGTGTTATTTTATTTTATCGTGAATTTATTTTCCCGGTGTGGAGGCGATGCTCAACGTCTCTCTCTTCCTGTGTGTTCTTAGTGCAGAAACAGACGGTCGACAACATCAACAACAACACAACTTGTTCCCTTCATTAGACCAGGACACAAACACAGGGAGAGGCGGGGCTTAGACCAGGTGACGGGATTGCAGGACACACACCTGTCTGTGATGAGGGTTCAGCGTCTTGCTAAAGGCCACTTCAGCCGTTCTGCTGCTGCGCGTCGTCTCTGCTGTTAACGAGTGGCGGCAGCTTCTTATTTTTTACTTTTTTTAAATGATTTTGTGTTTTACAGTTACTTGGACCCTGTGACCCGTTAAGTGTGTAGTGAAACTAGTGATGGGCTGCATCAGTGCTCGTAGGAGACGTCCCGCCAGAGAACAAATGAAAATAAAAAGGAGAAGTGTGCTTTCTGGCATTTTACAAAAAAACAAAAAAAAAGAACTAGGATGTTGTGCAGCTGTAGTTACACACATGTGGGTAACTAGAGGCCTGAAATAAAACGAAGAGCGGAGCATGTGCAGTATTCCACTTTCCACAATGCTTCACCTTGGCTGTTGACAGCGCGGCCGCTTCACGCCGCCGTCTGATGTGAAGCCAAAGCAAAGACTCTCAGCGAAGCAGCGGCGCTGACAGGTTCAGCTTCGTTTTCATCGAGCAGAAAGACGCTGGACGTCAGGACGTCTGCAGACGACCTGAGCCGAGACGCTTCAAAACCTGAAGGACTCATTTGGTTTAGATTTGTAGCTGCTCAAACCTCAAACATCAGTCAAGATTCTGTTAAAGGGGGAGATTTGTGGCTTTAATTTTCTGTTCACAGAAAAAAAAAGAAATGAATCAGATTTCTCTGGTGAAGTTTTTCCAAACTCTGCGCGTGTGTGTGTGTCTGCTGGACAGCTGCAACAAATAATCATCAGAAAATAGTTTTCTCTTTTTCTCAACCCAAACGTTTCAGCAGGACACAGTCTGGACACGTTAGAAAAACCTGCGTCAAACAGACACGAATCAACGGAATGACATCTTTAAAAAAAATAAAATAAAAACACGCAAAACTGTCTTATTCTTTAGAATAACTATCATACAAAGCGTCACTTAAGTTACTAAACTCAAATATACACAGCCATTTGATCCTATTTACATTTATGTACATTGCAAAAAGAAACGAGCCTTTACTGTGACACGAACAGCTGAGATCTTCTTCTTCTTCTTTCCCTTTAAACGCGTTTAGACTCGACAGGAGGAGAGAAAAGGATCGAAACCAGGACTGAAGGCACTTTTCTACCAAAGCAAATACTGAAAATCATCACATAGACTCGCAGGAAAAGGAGGCGGCGACAATTATTAAAAAAAAAAAAAAAAAAAAGACAACAAATGTAAACAAGAAAAGTTGTCATGCCAGGCGTCATACAGCAGATTCTCTTTCAAACACGTGTAAATATAAAACTGGTTTTATTTTATGTTTTTTTTTTTAAAGTTTTTTTTCTTTTTTTTTTTTTTTTCTATTTTAAATAAAAACGTGGTTCGTAGACGGTGTAGAAAAGGCCCCGGGGTCTGGGCTAAGGCAGTAGAGAGGAGCGATGAACAGCTGCCAGCTTAAAACCTCCCAAGGTTGAAGAGAAGGAAAAAAAAAAAGACGGAGCGTTAAGTTTTCATGAAGCAAACTGTAAACAGGAAGAAATAAAAATAATTAGAAAGTTTGAAACATTCTTGGAGGCGATTCAGCCGAAATCCACAAACCAGAATGAGAGGAGTTTATCTTCCAGTCTTGTTGTCTTTCTGTTTTGTGGTGGGGGGGTGGGGGGGGGGGAAGGCTCCGTGCAGCCGGACGACGACCAAGTTAAATAATTTGTGACAAAACGAAAAAAAAAAAATACAAAAATTAAAGCATCTGTAATCTTCACTTTTGGTGCTTTTTTAAGAGTTGAAAAGTCAGTGACGTTGAAGACATCGCAGTTTCCTCCTCCTCCTCCTCCTCCTCGTCCTCGTCCTCGTCCTCCTCACACATACTGGTCTTTAACGTCCTCGCTGAGCTTGGCGGCGTTCAGGTTTTTACAGCGGTTGTCTTTGGGGCTGTACGCCGTCCGGTGCGGCGCCTTCACGGGGCCGCTACGCGCCGTGCAGATGACCCGTCCTTTTCCCACCATCCTCCTGTCCTGCTCCCCCACCGCGGAGGAGCACTTGGGAGCTGGACGCTTGTCCCCGAGCGCCCTCTCCTCGTCCTCGTCGCGCTCCCCGTCCTCCTCGCCCTCGGCCCCGTCGCACGTCCTGTCGGAGGGGCCCATCAGCTTCTTGCATTCGTACTGAATGTCCTTGTCCCGGTTGTCTTTGAGGGCGTTGCTCCGCAGCGGCTCCAGCTGGTTGTTGACCGTCGTGTCCTCGGACCGGGACGCTCTCTCGCGCTCTTTCTTCCTCTTGCGCGTCCACCAGACGCAGACGATGATGCAGAAGATCCAGAGGACGCTGAAGACCACGCACAGCACGGGGACCAGGTAGCCTGGAGGACGGAGGACGGAGAGGACGTTTACATGAATGTCAAAAAACGATTTATTACATTAACCACCCGAGACCCTGCGTCCTCATATGGGGACGTTAAGTTTTATTGCAGCTTATTCTTCTTCATTTAAACCCGTTGTCCTCGTTAGTGGACACTTTATTCTTTATTCTACTAGTCGGTAAAAACGGGATTCATTCTACAGTGGACGAGGAAAAATAAGTTTACAGTTAAAACTTATTTATTTATTAACGCTTCTAGTTTGATATGACTCAAAAACTTAACACATTTTATCAATAGCAACAAGCTACAACGTCGCTAATTAGCAAGTGCTCGTTTGAGGACGTTGGGACTTTATTGCTCAGCCATGTTCAGGTATTAAAATAAAGAGTTTTATGTTTTCCTCACACATTGGGTGACTTTATTAAAATATAAATAATGAAATAATCCCAGTGTCCACATATGAGGACATTGTTTTTTTCATAAACTACTACTTCCTGTTGAAAGAGGAGGTTAATCAGACTTTAACTGCGTGACTTCAGAGGATGTAAACACGTTGAGTGTTTTTGTGTCTGTGTGTCAGGCTGTTTCCTGCTGGGGATGGATGCTGCCTTCAAGGACACGTACACGCACATGATACATGATACTGAATTACTGCCTTAATCAGACTTTAACCGCACGTAAACACATTACTCCGACTAATATCAGTTCTCCTTATGCGACTAAGACACCCAGATAATATCATTAGAAATTGGCATGTATACGCCTTAACAGGAGTTTAACTAGCTAACTAACTGTTGCAGAAGAAGAAGAACCACCTGAGGGATAGCGCCATCTATCTGCACCATAATAACTCGCACAGTAAAAAGCTGAACTATTATCCATCTTGAATGACTCCAGCTGTTTATTATATGACGTAACAGGTCAACCAGAAAGACACATATCGCCCCCTAGTGTGGAGGAGGAGGAGGACATGTTCCTGTCAGTTATTCCACGTAAACTGGGATCTCATCCATTAAACTGTCGCATGTAGACACACTGACTGAGACACTCAGGTTTCAAGAGGACAACGTCTTTTTCTACAATAAAATGTGAGACTCACCCATGGGGGGACACTCCACCAGCACCTCCACCTTGACCTCCACCACAGCGAGGAGCGCGGTGCTGTTGTGGCGCTTGGACAGGGCCCCGGTGATGGCGCTCGCCGCCTTCTGGATCTGTCCACACTCGCCCTCCTTGGACCGGCCGTCCTCCTCAAAGGACTGAGGAGACACAGGAGGAGACAGAGGACAGGAGTCAGTCTCAAGAACGTCAACCATTAATGCTTATCAAGGAGGAGGAAGAGGAGAAGGTGATAATTTATAAGGAAAAAGGAAGAGGATGAAGGACAGAGAGGATGAGGAGGAAGGAGAGGAAGATGAGGTGGGTGGGTCACCATGAATAAAGGAGAGGAGAAGAAGAAGGTGAATAAAAGAGCAGGATGATGAAGGAGATGAATGTGAAGAGGGGGAAGGAAGGGGAAAAGTGGGAGGTGAAGAAGGAGGAGGAGGTGTTTGAAGAGGGGAGAAGTGGGAGGGGTTAAATGTGGAGGTGACGGGTGAGGAGCGTCTCTGGTACAGTAGAGAAAGACAATACATGGTCTCACATGGTCAAAGTCTGGCTCCAGGCAAGAGAACACACATTCATCCAACATCTGGAGCCTCGGACCCCCCACCTCCCCCTGACCTCCCCCCTACCTCCCTCCCTCCTCCCCTGCTGAGACCACGGAGGGTGGAGTTAATTGCCTAATAAGGTGCTGAGGGGTGAGAGCAGGGAGGTTGGGGAGGGAGGGAGCCAACAATAGAGGAGAGGCCAGCTGTGCTCCCCCCCAGGGACAAACACTCCTCTTTCTTCTCCTCCTGAGGAAATCATTCACACACCTCCACACGTCTCCTTCTCATATAGTTCTTCTATGTTTTAGTTTATACTTTGATATATTTCATATGTTCGGTGCAGATGTGAAGTAAGAACTCTGGTTTGTTTCCATCATGAATGAACAGAGGAGAAATCTGAATCAGATCAGTATCTGGTGTGATCCCCCTTTACCTTCCAAACACCATCAGTTCTTCTAGATCCACTTACACTCAGACTCAGTCCATGATGCTGAGACCAGGGCTCTGGGGGGGTCATGCTGTTCTTGTCTCCTCTGAAGATAGTTCTTAATGACCTTGTCTGGATGTTTGGGCTCTTTGTCCTTCTGCAGAGTAAATGTGGGGCCAGTCCTCCTCCTCCCTGATGGTGTTGATGGTGGATCAGTATCTGCCTGTATCTCTCAGCATTGAGGACCATTGATCCTGACCAGACTCTCCAGGAGCCTCCTCCATGCTTCACTGTTGCCTGCAGACACTCATTATTGTAGCTCTCTCCAGTCCTTCAGTCAACAAACTGACAAATATTCCACATGTTGCCTCATCGGTCCAGATGTTCCTGAGCCCAGTTCCTATGTTCTGGTTCATAGTTGAGTCTCTTGGTCTTGTTTCCATGTCAGAGGGATGGATTTGTAGCTGCAGCTCTTCCATGAAGACCACTTGTGTCCAGACTTGTCCAGACAGTAGATGATGGACCTGGGTCCCACTGGTTTCTGACAGTTCATCCTATTAAACCCCCGACTTTGTCCAAGTATAAGGACGATGCTGGTTTGGAGGTGAAGGGCAGTAACACCAGATACTGATGTGACTTAGATGCTGCTTCTTTTATGCATATTTTTGGATATGTGGATTTTTTTAAAGGCCTTTTTCATTTGGCTTTTAACTGAATCTTGACCATTTATTTACTCATTTACTAGTTATTTATTTTTATCTCTTTTACTGTCTCTGTAGTTTTTATTGTGTTTTTTTATGACCTTAAGTGTGATTTTATTTATTATTTGTTTATTTATCTCATTTTATGTTCTTAGGTCTATAAATTATTTTTAGGGTTTTTAGGGAAGTTTCCACAGTTCCTGCTCCTGTTCTGATGAATATTGTCGTCTCATTGACTGATTATATATTTTCATATATTCTGGATTTTTTTTCTATATACATACTTCCTATATATACATTCTATCTATCCGTCTCTTTCTCTCAGGAAGTGTTTGAGAGCCGTCGTCCTGTCTCAAGGGTTCTGAGGGTCCACTCCGCTCGGTCTTTTCCTTCCATACGTGCGTCACATCCAAATATTTTGCTGCAGCTACTTGAACGTCTCCTGACTTTCCTTCCATCTTCACTCAGAGCAGCGTCAACACGTCAAGTCGGAGAAGAGCCGCTCGACTCTTCCATAAACACAGCGTCCGTCCCTGACGGAGTCCGAGCCTCGACGCTGAGGCCGGAACTATCCGGTCCAGCGCCGTGAGCCGGGAGGGGGGGAGGTTTCTTTTCTTTTATTATTATGTTTTTGTGTGTGTTCTGCTGTTGTGGGGTTTGGGCTGATGTCAGGCTCACCACTCCTTTTCCTGTATCTGTCGCTCAAAACCCCGTCTGCAAACATCAGAGGAGCGAGAGCTAATCCCCTCCATTAAGAGCTTACAGCCCCAAAGCCACTGATTCCCCTCAAGTCTGGGTGGCCCGGGCAGAAAGAGTCAGAGAAACGAAAGGAGAGGAGAGCAAAGAGAAGCAGTGAGGTTGTAAAAAAGACAGAAGAAGAAGAAGAAGAAGAAGAAGAAGAAGAAGAAGAAGGGATCAGAAAGGTGCTCCAGCAGAAAAACTAAATCTCCTCCAGATGTTGAAAGCTTCTAACGCCTCTCCCTCTTCTTTCTTTCATTCTTCTTTTCATGAAACAAAACCTTTTCTGCACCATAACTCGGGTTAACGCTATAAAGAGTGTGTGGTAATCACCATGGCGACCTCCACAGCATCGCTGGTGGAGAAGGACAGGTCGCAGAGGAAGAGCAGCGCCCGGTCCTCGGCCAGCGTCCGGGTCACGGGGAGGTACCTCAGCTCCGAGCAGATGTTCTCCACCGTCGTCCCCTGAGACACAAAGACGAGAGGACAAGAGAAGACGAGTCAGAGTGTCCACCTGAAGACGGGGAAGAGACCGAGTCCGACGCAGCCAATCAGGTCGCATCATCCGGCATCAGTCACATTCTGATTCATTCTCCAGGCAGAGAAGACGTCATGTGACCAGAATTAGTCTTAATCACATATTGTTGGTTTCCTGAACTAAATTTGAGTTTAAATGAAGAAGTTTGAGATCAGGACGAAATAAACCTGGAGCTCCGTCATCAAGTCAACGCGGCTGAAATAAAACCTCTAGTGCGTGTCTGTGGTTTCGTATTCAGGAAAAAAAAAAACAAGAAGAATTTGTGATTTTTCCGCCGCCCTGAGTTGTTAGTGTTGGGTAATTTATCAAATCTTAACAATCCAGGGTGACGCTGATCTCACATGTTTCCTCCTGACATCTGTTGACTGGATTCAACGCTCACTTTTCTGCTGCAGGGACGTCAGAGCCGATCAAACGTCTGGGTCTTAATTAACAACAGCGAGACGCCCTCAGCTGTAAAAGTCTGGCTTCGATATGGATTAATAAAACCACAACTCTTCATGTCATCCATGCTATATTTGAAATATTCTCTCATTAAACTGACAAACCAGTCGTCACTGTTTTATTGCCGGAGCCGTTTTAGTTTTTTTTTTATCTTGGAGTGAAGATTTAAAGCCGCGTCTTTAACTGGTTGATGAAATGTTTTGTGCGTAAAATGTAAAAATAAACACTTGACTTCCTGCCTGTTTCATTTTTTCTATTTACCTGCGGCACTTTGTCCTTTTTGAAGATGAGCGTGATGTGGGCGCAGCTGTTGTCGAGGTAACCGCTGTTGGGCTCACACTGGGTGTGCAGGGGCGTGGGGGGGTCGGGCGTGGAGCACACGCCCCAGTGATGACACGGCGGCGAGAAGCAGGTGAGGAACTGATGCTGCACACACTCATGGCCCCCGGGGCAGGACGGAGGGCTGGAGTCTGGAGGAGAGAGGGCCTTCGGGAGGATGCAGGGCCGACGACCACACCTCACCTACAGGACGGGAGGAGGAGGAGGAGGAGTCAGGGACAACGCTTTAAAACGCTTTGAAAACTGGTTGGCTAGAGGTTGAACGGGTTCTTGGAGAACTGACCTTGGAACAGCGAACGTTGCCGTTGACACACTGGCAGGAGTTACACTCCTCGTCCCAGCGGCTGCCGTGAGGGAACTGGAGGCCGGCGTGACGGCACGACTTCCCCAGACCGATGACTGAGGAGCAGAAGAAATGATTAACCTCTTATGATTCCAGCTAAAGCAACTGAATCCTGTTCATGAACATGTTGGAGCTCATTCATGGTCTTTGTCTCTTTTTAAAGACAAGACTCTGAAGTTTCTGTCACAAAAGTCAGAATGTCTCTAAGTGGTTTAGTTCTGGAGGAATTAAAGATGGAACACAGTTTGGTTCATCTGAATGTTTTTGTGTTGGTTGAATCTTGGTGTTGTGGTTCATTTAGTGTCAGGTAATTATATATTTTGATGAAGTTAAACCTTAAGCTACGTTCTGGAGGGATGTCAGATACCGTTCCAACAATAAATAACAATAAAACAATTAATGGAATATTTGTTTCATCCTCAGATGAAACGTCCAGTTACTTTTTCAACCTGAGACCCTGCGTCCTCATACGGAGACATTAAGTTTGTTCTGCTTCATTTAAACTTTCATCCTCATAACTAGAGACTAGTCGGTGTAAAAACATGACGGCATCATTTCACTGGATTCATTCTGCAGCCGATCACGTAACAAAAGAGCAAAAATGTACAAAACCTCATCAAATTCAACAGTTGAAAATGGTTCATTTATGTTCATTAACGTTTCTAGTTTAACATGACAAACGTAACGCGCTACAACTTCACTAATTAGTAAGTTTATGTTTGTTTTGTGACTTTATTATAATATACAGTGAATTGATCCCTGTGTCCACATATAGGACATCATTTTTCCTCCCAAAGCTACTTTCTTTCTAAGAAAACTAAAGCTCAGGCCTCAGGAGTTTAAATGCTTTTTGGATATAAACCATGACCTGGATGACTGAGAACTTAACACAAACCCAAACCATTCTGCATTTATATCGTACTCACACTCTTGACAGCGAGGTCCGGCGTGTCCCGGAGGACAAGCGCAGCGGTAGCCGTTGATCTCGTCGATGCAGGTCGAACCCTCGGCGCATGGAGACGACTGACACTCGTCTATGTCTGGAGAAGAAAAAACACAGAGCTGCTGATCAGATTCAGGATGGAAAGCCGGGTTTAGGTAAAAACTGTCGGGATTTCTTCTCGATTTTGGTGCATTAATGGAAAAACAAACCCCTGTTCCAAAGAGATCAGATCCTGAAGCTTAACCTCAGCTGAGATTAGGCCTACGATACGATACGTATCACGATACTCGAGCCATGATACGATACGTTACTGAGATATTATGATCTTGCATCAGATGCAATCAGACAAACTGATTAAAAAAACAATATTAATCCAAATGATTCATTTCCAATTTACTGCACTTGTGAAAAAAAGTGGTGATGGAGGTGCAGAAGAATAAGTATCGCGATATCTTGCCATATTGATATTTTTTCCCACCTCTACCCGAGAGACTGAATCCAGAGAATCGCTTCCTGCACAATGGGCCGATACCAGTTGAGCTGCATAACACTCTGGTTGTGAAAAAGGGCTTTTTATTTTCTCTCTCTTGCTTTCTCCCAGAATGCCGCGGGAGAGCGCACCGACCCGTCGGCCGAACCTCCGCTCTGACCTCGGCTCAGAGGTTAAGACCGTCTTCCTTAAAGGATCCTAATCTGTCGCCCCGAAACAATCGGCTCACGCTCAATCCCTCCACCCCCGTGGCCTTTCACCCCTGACCCCCCCTCCAACTCCACCAACCTCCCGGTTCCCAGGACTCACTGATGCGACAGTCCGGTCCAGCGAATCCTGGGGCGCACTCACAACGGAACCAGTTCACGCCGTCGACGCAGAGGCCCCCGTTGTAGCTGAACGGAGACAAAAACACACGGTTTCACATGGTCAATGCATGAGACACTAATGACATAAATAAACAGATAAAAATAATACATTTCCTTCAATGCATGTTATTTAATTACAGAACTATCACTCTACTAACAGATTTTTGGAAACTTGTGGCTGTTTCCTGAGGACTGATTCTGCTAGTTTTTGTGGAGTGAAACGAGTTCTCATGACAAAATTGCAGTGAATCATTTGATGGTCAGGATTCCTGGAGGAGAGCTGCATGTTGGACCAAACTCCTGTAACACGCCTCAATCTTTTCCCCAAATTTTGCAGATTGCTAATTGCTGTGTGATAGATTGGAAACTCCCAGAGCTTCTGATTCTCTACCTGCACGTTCAACAACATAAAGCAGTGAAGCCATGAAACAAGCTGGAAAATAACGTCCAGGAAGCTGCTAGTTTCAGTTTTTAGCCTTTTTCCGCCTTTTACATTTTCATGATGCATGCATCGTTCTGCAGAAAACACAGGAATTCAACTTTGTTTCCTGCAAAATCTTTGCAGGAAATTAGTGAGAAAATAAAAACGTTGTTCTTTAAACGTGTCTGCGTCTCAACTAGAGACTCGGGTCGTATTTTGGAGCTTGCAGAGACTTTCCCGACTTACATATGTAAATCCATGCAGACCCCCTACTGAGCCCCCCCGCCCCCCTCCTTCAAACCCCTTAACACCTCCACTCCTCACAACTAGCCCCAGGTCGAGGTCGGTGAATGGAGGAGAGGAGCGAGGCGTCTCTTCACACTCTCCTGCCCTCTCCCCCCTTCACCTCCTCTCCCCTAAAAAAAAAAAAAAACTAATCCCTGAGAAGAAGCCTGATCTGTTCCAGCTCTCGTTCACATTTTCTTGAGTATAAACGTTGTGTTGAAGTTTGTCCAGAGTGACTCATGAAGAGGCTTCAGATCAGGTTTAACTAATCGGACGAAACGTGATCGAGCAGCAAATAAACTGAGAGGAGCAGTTAGAGACTGAACAACAAAACATTAATGACTTTAACAGCCACTATAAGGAACCTTTCTGCTACAGATAACTCCATGTTACTGATCCTCTCTTTATATTATTATATATATATTATTCTCTTATTATTATTCTTATTTTTATGAGCTGAGCTTCTGTGACCAAACTTATCCCTTTGTTGATCAATAGAGTTGATAAAAAATGTCTAAGAGCCTCTGAGATCATGTTAATTTGGAGGTGGTCTGAATCCTTGTAGTGATGAACTAACTGGTTAGTTACTGATGTTGATGTATGAGGAGCTGCATGTGGTTAAGTTAGTTCCTCAGTCTTGGAGGAGCTAAGGGTTGGAGTTATAATTTGGTGAAGGTCTAGGTCTAGGTCTTAACGCGAGGTCTGAAAAATCAAAGAACATGATTGAACATGAGAATGAAAGGCGTCTTACCAGGGATGTGGATTACAGTCATCAACATCTGCAAGACAGAAATAAAAGACACGATAAACACCTGGAAAATCTTCTGACCATCAGTGACTTTAAGTTTGAGTTAATATCTTTGGGTACGTAAACGCTCTTCTAGATAAACCCTGGACGGGGCGACGGTTAAAGTTATGACATGAGAAGTGAAGTATTAGCGACGTACTCCGTGCACACGTGGGCCCCTCCCATCCGTCCTTGCAGATGCAGGTGAAGGCGTCTCCTCCTCCTCCGACGCACGTCCCTCCGTTCTCACACGGGCCTGAGTCGCAGGTGCTGTTCTTGGCTAAAAAAACCCAAAACATTTCTGTTTATGAGAATGCTCATGTGTTCGTTACGTAACACCAGCATCACTTCCATCCGCGGCTCTGACCTGTGTTGCAGGTGCGTCCCCCCCAGCCCGAGGGGCAGCTGCAGAGGAAGGAGTCCCCGTGGTCGAAACACGTCCCTCCGTTGCGGCAGGTGGTGGCGTCGCACTGACTCTCACCTGATCGGAGGCAGCGCGGGAAAGAGAGTTTAACAAGTTGTGCCAGTTTGGTTCAGAACCAGACGAAAAAACGTGTCTGCACAGCAGCCAGAGGAGGCTTCACTCCTCAGAAACGGAGATTAAGAAAGTGGAGTAGTTATAAATATGAGACCTGACACGTTGGAGAACTCCACTACACTCGTAATATACAGAACAACTTTATTATTAGAGCGACGGGCTCGTGACGGAGAAGAGAAAGGATCCAGATCAAAATGAGACGGGTGCCTCAGGTCAGTGACGTTTCATAAACACTAAACATCTCTTTATTGGCTCTTTACTCACGTGAGTGGCAGGTTTTTCCCTTCCAGCTGTCGACACAGTTGCAGTAGAAGTCGTTGAGCAGGTCGACGCAGTGGCCTCCGTTCTGACACGGGTTCCTGCTGCACTCGTTCACATCTGCAGCAAAGTCACAGAGCGGCTTCTTTAATACAGACTCAGTTACATGATCCTGCACATTATGATTTGATCTCAGTTTCATATATTATTCGTTTGGTAAAGTTTTAACCTATTTATTCAGTGATTTTCTTGTCTTCTGGAGGGTCTCTATCTCGGGGAACCTTTCACTCTCACACCTACAGCCAGTTTAGAATCACCAATTAACCTGCACGTCTTTGGACGATGGGAGGAACATGCAAACTCCACACGGAAAGGCCCAGAGTCGGCGTGGATTAGAACCCAGAACCTTCTCGCTGTGAGGCATCAGTGTTGCTCAACCTCACAAACTTAGCCTATTCAATTGCATGCACTGTTCTCTCAGTCTGCAGCTCATGATGAAATTATTTTAATTAAAATGTGGAATTCTCATTTGTAGTCGCTTTTGGTTCAGTTGAAGTGATGGTGTCATCTGCAAATGTGCACACTGACCATAGGTATATACAGAACCAGTCAAACCTAACGCATGCCAACACTGTTTATCTTAACCAGTCAGATATCGTTCCTCTGCATCTCTCTGGATATGTGACTCACAGGCAGCAGGACGTATCACAGCTCGTACAGACGTGCCTCCCCCAAAAGAACCCTGCTTCTCACACTCATTCCCTCACCTGCATCGCACAGGTTTCCCTCCCACCCGTCAGGGCAGAAACACTGGAAGGAGTTGATCCCGTCGATGCAAGTGCCTCCGTTTTTGCAGGGGGACGATGCACAGTCGTTGATGTCTGCAGAGAGAGGTTTAGTTTTTTTTTATTTCCTTCCTCCTGTTGTGAGTTATTTTAGTGAAGCAGGAGTCTGGTTTACCGTAGTAACTGTGCGGTTCCCAGTGACGGTAACCGGTGATAAATATAGTCTGAGTCTGAGCCTGCGTCTGAGTGAGTGTGAAGCTAATAATGACTCACTCTCATGACAGTAGGTGCCAGTGAATCCTGGTTCACAGGAGCAGCTGAAGTTCCCGGCGGGGAGGCTGATGCAGCGGCCGTGAGGTCCGCACACGTTGGACGAGATGTGCCACACCCGCTTCTGGGTGTCGTTGGACGCCACGGCGACGGTGCAGCTGTCAATCACTGAGGGGTGACAGGAGTTAAAAATGAATAAATAGATGAAAATAAATAAAAGAGACGACGGTGCATTCGGAGCCGGTGCAGCAGGCGGTGTTACCTTGACACTGGTTGGTTTTGCAGTGGTCCTTGAGCTCCGAACAGGTTTTGCCCTCGTATTCGTCGGGGCAGCTGCAGTAGAAGTCACCCGTCAGGCTGTGGCACTGGGCCTTGTTGTGACATGGGTTCGGGTTGCATGGGTTGCTCTGCACCTTTGGAAACAAAAAACCAGACAGTGTAAGGGCTCGTGGGAGGAACGAACGGAGGAATGAAGCCAGATTCTTAAATCCGTGTAAATGTCAGCGTTCAGCCCTCACCTCACATGTTGTACCCGTGAAGCCCCGCAGGCATTCACACATGAAGCCGTCCAGCAGGGCGTGGCAGCGGCCGCCGTTCTTGCACGGGCTGCTGGCACAGCGGTTCCTCTGAACCTCGCAGTGTCGACCCACGAAACCCGGCTGGCAGACGCACTGGTAGCCTCGGGCCACCTCCTGGGAAGAACGCACGGGAGACGTTATCAAAGCCTTCAGAGCCGATAATCAAACTGTCAGACGTTCGGATTCCCTCCAAAATTATAAAATATATTGGCAGTCAAGCGATGATTTAAATGATCAACAGGCAAAACATTCACTGGTTCCATCTTCTCAGATATGATGGTTGCTGTTGTATCTCTGGATTTTAAACATTTTTTAAGATCTTTTAAACCAGGAATATTATGAAAAGGTAAATGTTTCATTTATCTTTGATTTATCTTGGTATAAAAGGATAATTCAGGAAACAAAATGCTAGCATTAACTTATTTGCATTAAAAGGTGAAAGGTACTATAAGGTGGTAACCAGTGTTTCAGGACCATAACACCCCTGAGCGTATCCTTTTATGTTTTGACAGTTACTTTGATGATCACTTTCCCACTCAATTATCACATCATTCGTGTTAAAACCATTCATCAAAAGCAACAAAGACCTCCGTGTCGGCGAAAGCCTCACCTTGCATGTCCCTCCGTTCTGACACTGTCCGTGGCAGCTGTTCACATCTGCAGAGACAACGTCGGACGTTAAACCGAGTTCTACGAGAGGAGAGGGGAAGGTGCGACATGCATCGGGGCTTTGACATCATGCAGCTGCTACAGGAGGAGGAAAAGTGGTCGGCACGACCGAAGCAAAGTGATCCATGTCTGGAAGAGGTGCACGTTCAGAGCTGCAGAGGGAAATGCTGCCGCTACAGAATTCAGACGTGAAACAGAAGTTTGGAAAGAAGTCGTCGTTTTAGTCTCAAAGCCCTGAAGAGTTAACCGGCGAGCAGGAGGTGTGAACAGCCATCAGAGAGGAATGAAAGAGACTGAACGGAAAGCTAAAGCCCAGCACCTCCGACTGACGAGCTTCTCTGCCTTTCCACCAACAGACGGTTCTTTTATTGCTCCTTCTTTCATGTTTTATGTCTATACTGTTAAATAAATATCTGCACCGGACGGTAAAAGCTGAACCATGTGAAGAGGCACGTATTGTTGTTAGCATTAGATCCATCTGTTAGCATGCTGTCAAAAGTCTCATGGGGCTCCAATAAAACATGCTACAAGATGTAATATTTGAATCATTAGAAGCTAGCGTGGCTAAATGGATGGAAATGGAACCATTAGCGGGCCAAAAACAAACCCATGGGAGAAATAATTGGGGATTTCAATTATTCTGGAAAAACAAATCACTCTGATGGTAATGGAAGCCACTCGCATGCTATCAAAGCCCCATGGGACTGTTGGGACATTTATGTTCTCAGATAAATAAGAGCTGAGTCTGTGTGTCGAGCTATGAAAGGATAACATTAGCGTGCTGTCAAAGCTGCATGACAGCTGAAGTCGTCTAATGCTAACAAGTGTTTCTCATCAGTCTGTTGCGATTATGTTGTGGAGAGGACGCCTGGCTTGGTGTTGATCTCACTGGGAGCAGAGGCTGGCCAGCGGAGGTGTCTGGGTTTCATCTCTACAAATGCTACAAGAGGCTGGAAAGACGCCGGAGACCAGTGATTTTCTGAAGTCATACTAACTGGTGTCACAGTTTGGGCCCACCCATCCACGAAAGCAGGGACAGTAATATCCACCAATCAAGTTTTTGCAAGAGTAAGCATTGACGCACGGCCTCGCCGCGCACTCATTAACGTCTGCAAAGAGAGAACGAATGAAAGCCCCGTCACCAAGAGTAGGATGGAGATGACCAGGGCTCTGACTTCACGCCGGTCACATCTCATTTTATTTCAACGTCGATGCCTTTACTGAAACTAGGGACGTCCCGATCAAGTTTTCTTCTCCCCGATCTGATCCTAAATGTCCTTTACTTTTCTTCTAGTTCATGTAGTGTGGTCCTCCAACGCTGCCATAAATTCCCTAACCCTCTCTCTGGAAGATCAGTCCCTCGGTTTTGCCTGATTGTTGTCGTTCTTCTTCGTTTTTTTGTTTGTTTTGGCAGCGTTGACGCTAGCCAACCACCATTAAAACCTAAGAAGAAGATGTTCTGACGCTACGTTCTGATGTGGTTTCGGTTAAAATAACTGATCGGGACATCCCTAATTCACATTAAACCTCTAGCTAAATTAGCAAAATGTTTTTAAGACTTTTAAAACCATCATCAGCTCAACAAACTGTAAATGGGTCATCACATGTATTAGCATGCAGACATACAGACATATACAGATATGTACTGAACGTTTGGAACATTTAGTCGCACCTTTAAATGTGTTAAGTCTTCTAGTTCCAGTGACTGGATTGAATGACATTACACGGTACATCTAGTCTCCCTCCCGCCAGGCTCCAGCGACCCTAGCGACTCGGGCTCCTTTTGTAAAATTGCCAGAACATTTGCAGCTTGAAGTTCACGTCTGAAGAGGTTTTATTTTCTCCCCGACTCAACCCCCTCCCCGAGGGTTAACGTCTCTCTATTGCATTCCCTGAAGGCCAACCTGCGGCATTCCAAGTGGTCAGTTTCAGAGGCAGCGCTCACCGCGCCCGCCACGCCGCCTCGCCCGCTATAAACCAACACAGTGCATTAATACTACTCCCAGGAGGTAAGCGGCACCTGTTGGCCCGGCTGAAACCAAACACCCCGAGCCCTTTCCCAAAAACCCAACCTCCCCCTCCACTCTGCCACCACCCCGTTCTCCCACAGGTACCACCCTGCTCCCTGAAAGGAGAAGCTCCACGGGAATAAGAGGAGCCGTAACACAAGCCGCTTCGTTTCAGTTGCTCCCTGCACATGTTTACAGGTTATAAAGTGTTTCCTGGCTGCGCTGGAAACGGGACGAGGGCTCCGCTATGCCAGGGCGTCGCCTCACCGTAGTGTGCATACTCCTCTGTCACGCCCAGTCTGGAGCCAAAGATAACCCCCCGGTGGAGTATATTTGGTCCCAAGGCTAGCAGTTGGCAGGCCGGGGGTTATTTTTAGCTTTACTCAAGTCACCTGGCTCAAGTTGCAGATGATACCCAGTCAGTGGTATACACACAAACACACATTTAAAATGAGTGGCCCTCCCTGAATAATGCTAGCGGTTAAACTGCACGGCGGGAGTAAACAAACACACATTCACGAGCGTCGCTCCGCTACTCTACGACCTCCTCCGTTCGGCTGAATCTGGTCGGGCTCAGCCTCACCTATCTTGCAGGTCTTTCCTGTCCACTCTGGGGGGCAGATGCATTCGAAGCCGTTCTCCATGTCGATGCAGGTCCCGCCCCGAGCGCAGGGGCTGGACGCACATTCGTCCGTGTCTGAAACGAAGCCCAGTCACATAACAAGGAAATAAATATGTGGATCTAGTCCCATCTGGAAAACTGATCCGTCTTCTAGGCTGTCGGCTACTTTAAGAGGTAATAACTTACCTGAAATTAAAATGAGAAAACAACAAAAACTCAAAGTTTAGCTCAGTGTCCTACAGCGGAAGGTTTTAAGCTTTAATGCGACAGCTTTTTAGCTTTTATTGATATGAATCCCACATTAATGTTACGAGAACATTGCTGAATAAATGTCGGAAAAAGAAAAGAAGCAGGGCTTTTAGTTTTAGGTTCGAGAAGATTTGCAAGATTTGCACAGTTTGTATTATTCACTTTAACTCTCTGGGTACAAATATCCCTCGTTTATGCCATGATACTGTTAAAGCAAAGTCTAAGCAAGAAAAACTCAAACACCGGACAAATATAGGATCATAAAAACATCTTCTGATAAGTTACCATTTATATAAGAATCATGTTTGTTTTGTTGCAAAGTATATATTAGAACATATATTACAGTCTAGTCTAGTCTGGTCTGGTCTAGGTGGTGGAGGCTACATGTCTAAGTAACATCCACATGAATGAACCCCAGGTCCAAACGTCTCCCAGCAGAAACACTGAGCTGGTTTAAATGTTATTCACTGATGGAGGAAGAGTAAGATAACACAACCAGTGACTAGCTCCTCACCTTTAGCGCAGGTCGGTCCAGACCATCCAGCAGGACAGTGACACTCGAAGCCCGACAGGACCTCATGGCACGTCCCCCCGTTGGCGCAGGGGTTGGACACACAGGCGTGCTCCGCTAGGTCATAAATCTCACATTTAATCATCTATTCCGTTCCTCAGGGGGAACACAAACAAACAAACAAACATACAAACAAACAAAAAAAACATGCTAGCTGCGTTTGAGTTTTCACACTCACCGATCTCACAGTTCTTCCCGGAGTAGCCGTCTGGACAGGCGCAGTCGTATTCGTCCGGCTGCGTGTTCATGCACGTCCCTCCGTTCTTGCAGGGCCGGTTGGTGCCGCAGTAGTTCAGATCTGTGCAGGTCGAACCAGGGTTATTCGGGATGTTTCTCTCTTTCATATTTCACATATATCTTATATATATTTATGTAGGTATTCATATATACCTTTGTCACACAGCAGGCCGCCCCAGTTCTTCTCACACTTGCACTGCCAGGGCTCGTTGCAGGTGCCGTGAACGCAGCCGGGGTACGGGACGCACTTGTCACAGAGCAGACCCTGCCAGCCGAAGTTACAGCTGCAACACAACAGCAAGAACACTGTTAGACCGAGCCGGGGGGGGTTTCCTCCTCCTCTTCTCTTCTTTCCGTCTTTTGTTCAAACTTTCTTTGTCCTCTCTGTCTGTTTGACTTCTCCTTTTACTCTCTTTTATCTTCTTTGTTTCCTTTTCTTTTAGGTCTTAAGCTCATCTACAACATAATTCCATAAACTAAAACAGGATTCCGGTTTCTCGAGTGAAGCTGAATCTGCTCTGAATGTGCAATCGTTTCCACGCTTCCATATGCATATGGACAACACTGATCAGAGGGTCAGAGGAGCTCATCCTCCAGCAGAATGATTCAGATCAGAACTGCAGAACTGCTTTTATTCCATATTCTATCCAGCTCATCTCTTTCTGACAATTAAAGCTTCTATGGTCAATTAATTTCCCTTGTGGATCATTAAAGTCTGTCTTAGTCTATTAAACCTTTAATGTTGTGAGTCTGTTCCATCGTCTTTCTGGGTGGTTTATGTGACAGCAGCAGCTTCTTGAACCAGTCAGAGCTCTGGACACGAGATGTGTTTGACTAAATGCTGCATGATGCAATATGTCATTTTCTTATTTTTTTTACTGGGTGCCAACTTATATTACTCAACAACAGCACTAAGAGCAGGAGTCTTCAGCCTTTTTCAGGCCAATGACCCTAAAGTGATGGAAGCATGGACCCGTACCTGCTACCATGCTATCATTTTGCATTCACTATTAAACTACTCAAATATTGCTAATATTATTAATTTTTAAATTTCAAACATGTGCAACAGTAGGGTGGCCGTTAAACACACAGACCAAGACCATGAATGAGCTCCGACATGTTCAGTTACTTTGAGTTTTTCTGCAAAAACACTTGAATTTTCTTGCTGTTTTTTGCAGAATTCACTCAGTATCTAATCTAAAAATGCATTAATATGAAACAGGTCCTCAAATGCCGCACTGAACGTTTGTTTTGTCGGGTTTTTATATAAAAAAATAATAATTTTCTGCTTTAAGTTGACATAAGGAAACTATTGCCCACATTTTAAAAGCAGGAAGTGATTCTGAAGGAAACTAATCAGCTGCTTCCCAACGCCCTAAACTGACTTTCTAAGAGGAGTTTTCCCTCCCGCCTTCACACATGTCGTGTGTCGTCTCTCAGCCCTCGTCTCTTCCTGTGTCGTGCGCTGGGCTTGAGGTCAAACTTGGAATGAGCGTTGGGTTTTGTGGAACGAGGGCCGGTCGTCTGGGAGGGGGGAGGCCGGCGCAGGGTTAGCTAATCTGTTGGTTTATGGCAGCACTCTGTTATTCCAAGGCCAGCGGTAACCTTGCCCCACCTGTCCTGTCATTTCTCCGCCGGAGCTATTTTAGGGGAGCATCCCATCTCCCCCTCTAACCCCCCCGCCCCCCCTCACCTCCCACCCCTCCACCCCCATTCTTTCTCCAGTCTCAGACCAAAACAGCGGTGGTGCACTGATGTGTAGTGAGCGGTAACGTGCTGTAGTACACTGGCTGGGAGCATAACATTACGAACATCTTGTCTCCTGTTGTTAGTGGGGGGGTCTTTGAGGGGAGGGGCCTCTGTGGATCATCCCACAGATACTTGATAAGTTTGGGATCTAGTGAATTTGGAGGCCAGGTCAACAACTTGTGCTGCTCTTAATGTTTTTGTTTTTGTAGTTGTTTCTGTGTCAGGCTGCATCCTGTTGGTGGTCATAATGTTGTGGCTGATGGGTGTATTTCAGGACACTTTTAGGTTGAACTTAGGTTAACATCTGAGAACTTCTCCAGCTAAATTTAAAACACGGGAGCACAACCGAGCTTTTGTTTCTGCAGATTCCAAACGTTTTAAATGTTTAAATGTGAACGAGTTCATGCAAAATAAAACATTTTCAATTATCTCTGATCTGTTCTGGTGGAGTCGATGAATGCGATCTTTCTTTATGAGCTCCCTTTAAGCGAGTGTGATTATCACAGATTCACGTCGTAAAAATGCAGCGGGGGGGGGAGTTCTGGTTTTGTTGAAACCTGCACAGAAAGCTTCTCTTTCACCAGCGTGAACGGCCGCGGCCGCTTCCCTCCGCCCGGGTTCTGTGCATTGTTTACCAGCGTATGTGGCGGCGTCCGGGGCCTTGCGGTCGCCAGCGGTCGCCAGCGGTCGCCAGCGGTGCCCTGCACACTGTCAGCAGCCCTGCAGCGGCGTGGACAGTCAGTCAGTCTGTCTGGGCGGGGGAACGGTTTCAGGCGGCCACAGGCGAAGGGTGGCATTACCCGTAAGCGCCGGTCGCCAGTCCCGTCAATGGAAGGAGGAGGAGGGGGGGGACCCGGAGCCCAAAAATACCACGGTCTGCCCGCGAGCCCCCGCCCACCCGCCCACCCGCCCCTCACTTAAACCACAGCGACGGGCCGGGACTGGGCAGCAGAGGTGGAGGTGGCAGGGAGGGAGGGAGGGAGGGGGAGTGTGTGTGGAATTATTTACAGGGAAGAGTCTCGCGCCCAAATCCAGCGGACGGACTTATCCTGCTGTTGCCTGGATACGTGTTTAGTAGTGTCACATGAGGGAGCGTAGGTTGTGAATCTGCTGTGTGTAAGAAACAAGAGACCGAACACACATTTTTACTTCCCCTCTCCCTCTTTCTTCTCCTCTCCGACTTTAACTCTTCGCTCTCTGCTCCCACGTGCTCTGAATCTGGCCCCTGACTCCTGTTTGACATTTAAACTTGTCTCGCGTCTCGTTTAGTGTTTGAAAGCGTCCTCGTCTGTTCGACAGATTCGTTTGAAGATTCTCTCGTCGCGTGCTTTTTCTTTTTTCCTGCCGCTTGCAATCAGTTCTCGTCTGACACCAGCGGCGACTCGGAGCTGCTGGAGCCTCGTAAATGAAGTTTGATACTCGCGTGTTGACCCGTGGCGCCGTCACCATGGCGACAAACCGATTTGAACTTTTAATGTTTGTTGAAAGACGCACGAAAAAACGATTTAATGGAAAATTAAGAGACTCGTCTCTTATTCAAACCACTTCCCTCGGAGGCAATCAACTATTTATACATCCGGTCAAAGCTGCAGCGCGAGGCTACGACACCGAGGTTTGAGATTCGCCTTTAAAACGAACACGTTTCCACTAACAACCGACTGCGACCATCATCAGTTTCCAGTAACGCGCACCGCAGGCTGCTCTCCTTTCTTTCCCTTTCTCTTTCTGAGCAGAGTTGGATGAGTTTCGGGCTGAGATGCGGCTCTGAAGCACATGTCGGGACACATTCCGGGGTGTTCCTCGCTCTTCCAATCCTCTGGCCACTTTCAACCAGAAATGCCAGCTTCATTTTTTTATTTTTTATTTTTTTTGAAGGGGAGTAAATCAAACCTGCCCTCCCCTCCTCTGCCAACGCTGGCATTTCCAAACGCCTGGCACAGTGTGTGTGTGTGTGTGTGTGTGTGTGTGTGTGTGCAGTTTGGCTTTTTAAAGCTCGTCGTCCACTGTTCCTAAATGCACGGTTCAGTTCCACATGTAATCAAATCTAAATTGCCTCCTCTCCTGTTCACATAGCTGCTATGACGCCTGGTCTGCCTTAAATTAGCCTTTAAATGCTCAAAAACCCGCTCTTGCAGCTCTGTGTGTAACTACCGTGCATAAACACAATTTAAAAGCTTGTCTAACCCCTGTGAGAGGAGTCGGGAGATGACGCACAAGGAGTTAGACGTACCCTGACTTTAGCATCGTAGCGTATCTCTTTAAACACCAGCCTGGAAGTTCTGTTAAAGACAAACTCCCTGTTTCTCTCGCCTCTCTTCTGCTACCACTTTCTAAGTTTTCTCTTCAGGAATCGAGTAAGACGTAGCTGCCACAATATTTACAGCAACGTAGCGAGAGGTTAAACGGGATGTGCGCTGTGGCCTGACGTCCATCGGCCCCAGAAATGTAACACAACCGCACAGCGACGCAGACAACAACTGGGCTGAGATGGATTTTCCTCGTCCACGTCTCTCTGGAGAAACCTGCCTCCTTCTTCCTCTGGCAAACAGCTGACTAGCTTCTGATGAGAGTTTTGGTGAACGAGGCATTGGTGCAGAAATATAACACAAAGGCTGCACAGATGTTTTCTGGGAGCGTAAACCAAGCTTATAAAGTCTCTTTAGCATTAATTATGATGCAGTCTGGGTTTGTAGAAGCAGCACCAGATGTTTTATTTAATGTAGCAGATAAAACCTGAGCAATATATTCAGACACGGGTTCAATTTGGTGGGTTCCGAACTGTGTTGCACTCGCGTTCGACTTCCTGTAAAACGTAGCTGCTACGTACCACATGTCTGTCGCTGATTATGGTCGTAGCGTTCAGCAGCAAGAAAAACTTGTCCAAAAAACAAGTTGAATGAAGGGAAACTAGACTGAAAGGGTTTCTTGAAGATGTTTCACCACTCATGCATGTGAAGAACTCAAACACTTCCTGGAAGAATCTCCTAAAACGCCTTTTTGATTTTCAGACCTGAAGACCTTCAAGAAATCTTTATGCCCCTAGTTTCAACTTGGTTTTCAGAAACAACCAGATCCTTTTTTTGGCATTGATGGACATTGATCCTACGGTACCATTCACTGCAGAAACGACTGGAGCTACATTCGAGTATCTGTTTGTTCCAGACCAAAGTCGCGTGGGTTTCAGGAGGAAAGAAACTGGGACACTCGTAGCATCGATGTAGAAAGTCCAGCGTATTTTAAGGAGAAACTTTGCAGGTGCGGCAGACGTTTGAACCCGGAGGTCCGAACGTCTGCCGCACCTGCAAAGTTTTACCATTTTGTTGTCCTCACCAACTCTGTTGTGCGCCCTCCTTCTGCTTTTTTCGGCAACAACAACAACAACAAAAAAACCTCGAGTCCACCATCAGTCTTTTAGACTTGGTCCAGTTGCTGTTGTTTCAGCTTCGTGACCTGGATGACATTTGTGTTTGTGTATTAAATGAGGTGTTTAACTATTGTCGGCTGTATAGGGGTATCAGTTTAAGTGGATTCACCCCTCCGTGCCCCCTCAATCTCATCCTCCCTGCATGTTGTCTGCAGCTCGTCAGGAGGAATCCACACTTCCCCACAGGCTAGTGCCAGCCATAACAAGGCCCAGGATAGGAAGAGGTGATGTGGGCTGCAGACACTGGAAGGGGGGAGGCGGCGGGGGGAGGGAGGGAGGGAGGGAGGGAGGCAGGAGGGGGGAAAGGAGGGGGGCATGGAGGAGGATGAGGGAGGAAACATCACTCTCTCTCTGTGGTTCTCTGTGTGCGGGCAAGCTTTAGAACAGGAAGCAGAACAATGGCTTCTGGATCAGAGTGGAGCTGAGGGATTGAGGTGGAGGGATGGGGGAGGTAGTGAGGCAGCTTGGTATGTTATCAACAACCCCTCCGCCCCCTCCCCTTTTGCTCCCTCATCACTCCGTTGTGTCACCACTGCTATCCTCATTAAGCCTTTACGGGGGGGCTGGAGGGGGGGTTTCCATCCAAACAAGATCATATTTTACATCAGTTGACAGCGACACTGGTGCAAACAAAAACTAAACAAGCGTCAACTCACTTGCATTCCCCCGGCGTGCTGCACGTCCCGTGGTACGGGCTGCATCCCTGTTTGCAGATGGCTGTCAGAAAAAAGACAAACAAACAACAACAAAAAAAAGACAAGTTTGTGTTATTGAAGTCATCATCATTAAAACACACAACACCACCCCGTGTGTGTTTTTCAGTCGTTAAAGTCTAATTTCCTGTAATTTCCTTGTCTGTGAATTGTTGCCGTGGCAACGGCTGAGGGCAAAAAGTGTCCGTCAGAGAGAGTCGAAGGTGCCCTCAGCAGTGACAGGAGTTTCCAAACATTCCTCGGATTCTTGCAAAGTGACACTTGACATGAACTTGAGTGAACTTCCGAGCTTCTTCCGAAAGGCGCAGTAAGGAAGTGGGAACTGAGGACACTGAGAGTTTTGATGTGTGTGTGGTTATTATTGGGTGACTACGCTCGGCTTTGTATGTTTGGGAAAGTTTTTTCAGAGTCTTAAACAAGGAAAAAAATAAATCTGTAATATGCCACAAGTTGACCGATGTCCGACGTCTCACCTGCTTTGCAGTCCGGCCCCGTCCAGCCCTCCATGCACTCCTGGTTTCCGAACTGGTCGCACACATAATGCCCGAAGTAGTCGTCACGGGGTCGGCAGACTTTGTTGCATTTGGTGCCGTAGTAATTTTCGTCGCAGCGCACACGGACGGTGTACTCGATGCTGGCGATCAAGCTTTTATACTCGACCGGGTGCTTCTCCTCCCCGGGGTTACTCATCCCTTTGTAGATGCTGCGCTCGATCAGCAGTTCATCACCTGAACAAAAGGAAAATACGCAACAGGAGAAACGTTAGAGCTTCCCACTTCAGATTGTGTTTGATGATTGGTCAGTGGATAATGATTGCAGTGCATGGAAACCGGGATCATGATTGAATTCTGTCTGGTTCAACAGATAAATATAATTGTGCATCATCTGCGTAGAAATGGAATTTGCCTTAAGGAAGTGATAAAATGTAGCCCTAGCTTAGAGCCCTGTGGAGCTCCAGCTTTTGTTTGCAGTTATTTCTTTACGGTCTCTGATAACTTAATTATTCCAAAATGTACCGTTGACTATTGCATTTGATTCCAAATCACATTTTGATTTCATTTAGATATTTTGGTTTCAAAATAAAAAGATTTTCACTAAACTAATGTTGTAATTTAGTTCCAGAGATTAGCGGCGTCTCTACAGCTTCACACCTTTAATTTCATGTGTCTTTGCTTTTGTGCAGTTCTTCTCTGTTATTTTTAACATCTAGCTTTCAGTTGTGATGGTGCTCTCAGAGATGGAGCTTCTGTCGTGTTCTGGGTCTTTAATCACAAGTCGATTTCTCGTTAGACGTCTTGGAAGATTTTGCAAGATTTCTAATGAGAGGTAACAAGTCTACATTTGAGGAAGATCAAAAACAAGACAGAATGAGATTTCCTACGAGAAGATGCAAGTAATGGCATATCCTGGGATTTTAGGAATCAATCCAGCCCCAGCATTAATATCTTTAAATTGAGCTGTTCTGTACTCCCAATCCTGCTGGAACAATACCATTATTCTGCAGATATACAGTAGGATCCTTGGAACAGCCGCATGTACTCCATGCAGGTTAGTGCATGCCATGCAGTTCTAGCTATGGCTACCAAGGTATAATTGGAGAAACGCTGAAGGGGCAATGAGTCAACTGAATATCAACTACATGTTCAACTCTGCAGGAATAACCCAAAAGGAAACAGTGCTTAAAAGGTATTTGGGGTCAATTAGATCAGAGAGGCTGAACAACAAAAGTTCTGAATGGAATTCCAGGGAACAGGGGAGATTCCGACTTTAGGATCTGACCCTCCAACGTGGTGTTTGGTAAGAACAGTCGAGGAATGCCTGTTGTTACTGCAGATCAGAGGGAAAGGTTCAACCTCTGCTCAAACATCACATCAAGAATTTGGAAGAAAAAAAAAAACGGAGAGGAAAGGGGAGAAAGAAAAGGAAAATTAAGCAAGCACAAACAGAGGCAGCAGGAGCCAGGTCTGCGAGGGCTTGATAACCGAAAAAGCTTTTTCAGTTTTCCTGCTCGGTGAAATGCTTTTCTGCCCCCCCTCCTCCCCCGCCACCCCCTTCTCTCAGGATATCCAGCCTCGACTTCATCGGAGCCAGGCCGGAAATAATAAGAGACGGGGAACAGGCGAGGAAGGGCGACATAGGAAAGACCCTTTAGCTTGTTCTCAAGGAACAGAAGCACCGTGACCCAGCAGGATTTAGCTGCTGCTGCTTTCAAAGCTGAAGGGTGACAAGACAGAGCTGGATGGAAGGACTCATCTCCACTGATTCAGCTGATGTCAATGGGTTAATCTCACAGAAGAAACCACTACCACAGCTCAACCGGCATCTGACTCTACGCATTTTCCTTCAAGATCTATACTGCATTTGTTTTATCAAGCTCCAAAATGATCATAAAATCATAAATAAAATGAGTGCAATACTCAGATAATCCAAAGGGCTTTAAATGATTTGTATAACTGACGCCATAAATCATTCTGATTATTTTAGAAAACTCAAAATCACCAAATTTGGAAATGCACAACAACAGTTGATTAAATTTGTCACGACTACGCCCTTTGATGTCGTTGTCTCTGCATCTTAAATAAGATTCATAAAGGTCCGTTTGCACAACTCTTGCAAAAAGATCTCACCAGAAAAAACTGCATCGACCAGTATCTCTACTAACTTTGTGTGCATCAACTACACCAATAAAAGCAGGACAGCAGAGGACGTTTGTTTAAATACTGAACTGAGTCTGGAATTTGAGTTAGCATTAGCTGCTGTGAGCTAATAGTCTCAAGGTTTGGTGGCAAAAACCAATAATGAAGTGAGCAAAAGTGCATTTTATTGCTATTTTTTGGTGCAAAAAAATAACTGCATCCAGATAACAAACTGAAAACTAAACTAAAAATGAAACACATGGACTGGGGCCCGATGGCTTGAAGCTATTAACTGCAATAATAATAAACTGAGTAAAATAAAATACCTGCTTCTGTCTCATTGTCTTGTTTTTACCTCAATTTACATTCACTGGAATAAACTTTGTGTTGTGTTTTTATTGTGTCCAGTGCATCTACACACACATTTTAATACTGTTAAAAGCACAGAAAACCTAAAAATCCATTTTCACACTGTCCTGGTTTGCAGAGCCTCGCTGAGAGTTAACACACTGCCACAGATTTCAGTCCCACACCCACCACCTGAAACACCCCGACACACACACACACACACTCACTGCTGTTCATCTCCAGCAATTAGATATAAAAATATAAACCAATCATGAGCTCCCTCCCCTCTGTAGAAGAGGAGACTCGCTAAGAGAGGCTGTTGTTACCAGGGAGAGCATGAGAGAGAGGTCCATTTAAAACCAGCTTATATAAACAGCGAGGGGCTTCAGATCCGAGCAGCTGATCACGCCAAGACCAAAGAGGGAAGATTGTCAAGGAACACGCAACAAGCTGCAGGGAAACTTCAGTGCTTTGTTGGGGAGAGTCTATCAGTGTATTTCCCCTATGCCTGTCATCTCATAGGCTGGCGTAGCAAGACTCAATTCAACCGATACTGGAAAAAGAAAAAAAAAAAAAAAGTTTGCAGGAAACTGGATGCAAATGAAACTCCAAGGTGCTCAAAAACACGCCACAAACATTGTGATTGGCTCAGAAGATCTTTGCACAGGAGGATAATCAATTCCCAACAAGGAGAATCAAGTTCATGCCACAGGAAAAAATGTGGGCGTAGAAGTTGGCCTGGCTTCCAGGATCTCATACTTCCATAGCAAACGAGTGTTACGAAAGAGATCTTTAGGTTACTTGTGTAACCCCAGTTCTCTGACTGACACTTACTCGTGCTACTCAGAGAACCGGGGTTACACGAGTACCCTGAAGTTTTTTAACCATGTGGATCATAACCCTTGAGTCTGTAGTAGTTTTATTTTAAAGCAACGCACAGTTAAAATAATTTGCACGTGTGCAGCTCAAACTTAAACAGTGTTTTTTTTTTTTTTTTCCACAGGCACGTGGAGGTGAAAGTAAGATTCACGCATGTTGAACACACCTACCCATTAACTTCCAACTTTTATAATCTCATGTAACCTTCCATATTATCACACCCGTTGACAACCAGGTGCCACTGTTAAGTGAAACAACTGTAAGTGAACACCTGGAATGAGAAACGGTGCCAGGACTTCACTGTCATCACTGTCGTGTTCTGCAGTGATTCAGAATCAGACGACCTGGTTGTCAAGGAGTTGCTTTGTTTTGGGAGAAGCAGCTTCTATTTTGTGGTTCTTCACTGGAAAACCTCAAAAAAAAAAAAAAAAAAAAAAAGCACTGCTCTTTCTTTTCTGGAGGTCGACTGGAAGCAACCAATCATTTCAGAAATATTTATAAGAAGCTCAAATGACCAACGGGTCCTCTCATCTCCCCGGGGATGTGTCTCGGCCCGCTCGCAGCTCGGGTTGCGTGGAGTTGGAAACGATAGCGTAATGAAAATTATAAGGCAAGAAATAGAAAATGCACTTAATCAAGTTTGAAATGTCCTGTGATTGCCAAACGTTTATCATAAATCTTTTTTTCACTGCAGCTCAGGCAAAGACACCGTTCCCACCAGTAAAGATGCAAATGATCTCATTCTCACTGACGGCGTCAACCTGGATCGCTGCTCGCCGCGTGAGCTTAGAACCCATTTTGTTTTCAGGGTGTAAATCAGTCTCCGACACAAGACGTTTCCGTGCAGACATGCCAAGGTGTGCGTTTTCATCCTCTGTATTCCTTCTTTAAGTTGTTGTTACTGTCGACAAATTCCACAAAAAGACCAAAACCAACAACGTGTTAGTCCATCTCTGGATGCTTTCTTAGATACAGTAGAAGTAAAGCTCATAAATACATTTGATTCCTCCACAAACAGCTGACTACTGCAGTTTTTAAGCAAACATATAAGGTTTTGGTTTTCCCAATCCCTTAATTGGCCCATTATAGGGAAACATAAATCTTTCCAAAGCCGTTACTACAACGCACGACAAGGATTCTGATTCTGCCTAAGATAAGAAATTAAGGGAAAAAAAAAACAAATATCAAACCTGTCAGCTTATCAACACAATATTTAAGAGGTTAACAAGCAACTCTTTGTTCTCCCCCCAAAGAACATAACCACCCCGCCCCCCCCAGCGGCCCAATGGTGCTCCACCCTGAGTCAAGCCTTCAACCTCCCGGCTCCGTGGTACCGTCACAGAGCAGAAGAGTTCCCCGGTGCATCGGCAATTTATGATTTTGCACAATATTTAGAGCTAAAACACCAACGTATGAGAGGAAAATCATTATTGGGGATTAATTCCCCGGAGGATTCATCAGAATTTGGTGAATCTGGTGTTTTACTTTCAATCAACAAGACGGTGCATCTCTTTGATCAACGACGGAGCTCCGTGACACGGAAGAACAATTCACACACAAAAGTGTGAGTTATTATTACTATTAGTGGAGGGATGTGATGAGTGAGGACGGTCCCCTGATATCAGTGCATCTCTGCCCCTCAGCAGCCGACAATCCACCCGCTCCCAGAGTCAACATCAGCTCCGTCCTCTCCTTTCTCTCGTGCCATTTCTGTTTTGTTTTTGAACAGGCGGCGGCTTCCTGAAGCATAAACAACCTTTGCAGAGACTTTTTTTTTTTTTTTTTTTTTTCCTGAGGCCTCTCCAACCTGCTGCCCAGACCTGTTCACACACACTGACAGGAAACTCACTTCACGTCCTCTTAGAAAACGCATCGACTGTTTTCCAAATCCACACCTTGAACCGTTTCTGGGTTTTTTTTTTGACTTTCCGGGAAATTTATCCTTCCTTTCAGCCTTTTATACTAAGCTAAGCTAATCACCACCAGGTTCTTAATGCGTAGACATGACAGTGGTCATGACATCTGCACAGAACATTGCATTAATTATGCATCATATATTCATTATGTGTTTCCATTGTAAACGATATTAACTCCATTGCTTGGGGAGAATCAGTTGGTAGAATCTGGTCTGAGTTGCAGGATCGTTTTGGGAAAATATTCATTTTTTTCTCCCAAAACCAACCAACACATATCATGATACAAGCTCCAGTAGCTGGTTGGTGTTTCATCTCCACATCTTTGCAGGATCATAACCAGTTCCCAACGGAGAGACTCTCGACAAACTTCCCACCGCAAAAAAAAAAAAAAAAAAGAAAGAAATGTGTGAGCGGGGGAAGTTAGATTAGCTTCCAGGCTACTGACTCTCAGCAGGAGGACACATTAGCATTCAAATGCATGCAGAGGAATTTCTTTAAGGGATCCCAGTCAGATTAAAGCATCTTTTGTGACTGACTCAAGCTGCTTCAGAGCGAGGACTTTATCCTGCAACACTTCTGTTCCTGCAGAGAAAATTATCTTTGCTTGAATCTTCAATCAGAATCTTCCAGAGCCAAGAACGATGGTTTCAGTTTGTCGACTCTACACTTCCAGAGAATTCCAGCAGATAATGATACTAACCCGAAAAAAACAAATACTCAGTTATGTGATTCTGCAAAATGTCTCAGATTTCCATCTTATAAGACACTGGCCTGTCAAACTCCGTCCCCGCAGACGCCTCAGGTAAACACCGTTTAAAAACAGCTAAACTGCGTCGCATACGAATCTACATGAGCGATGATCAGGACCTGCGCTGGCAGATAATCAGAGGATTGAGACCGAGCTCTGGGGCATCCCCCGATTCTTCTGCACACCTGGACAGATGACAACTCTCTCTTTCTCTTTAATTATGTTGCAGTATCACTAATGCTTACTCCACCCGTGTATAACGAACACAGCTGGATGCTGCAGGTTCATGCCTGCTCTCTGACGTCAGTAATACCCAGAAATGTAGGAATTCCCAAACTGTGGGAGAAAAACAAGTAAAAATGAATAAATCAATGATGATCCCCAAAACCTGTGGGAATCAGAAATAAAAGGAATATATTCAGCTTGTCCAGTGTGTGTCCAGCAGACAGGTATGGTTTCTCTTTGACAGGACACTTGGCTGCTGACAGACTCAATGACAGATTCAGGGCTCAAGCTCCAGATCACGCAACGAGACTCCATCCAAGTCTACAAGACGGGACACGGTGGTCGGGACGTCAGCATTTCCCGCCTGCCTGCTTGTCAGTGCCTCCGAGCCACCCACCCTCCTCAGGATAAATAAGGCATCCCTCCATCCATCACACCCTCCGATCTACAGGTGGTCCAGCGAGTGGAGACCAAAGTGTCCCACCGCCGGGGCTGCCGTCCAGGCCCCCCCATCGTCAGGACGGAGCTTCTAGATAATGAAGTGGCGTGCGGTAGCCGGACAGCTGCTGGGATGGTAATTAGGAGGCAGACATTAGAGGACGGGGCTGCGGTTGGTAATTAATGTCTCGATGGTTTAATATAGAGGCTGGAGCGACCCTGAAGACGAGCGGACGTGAGGAGGACGAGTCCGATCAAACAGCCGCTCTGATCTGACCTTTTACTTTATGTCTTCATGAAAAAAGACGTGCTCAGACAGATCAGCTGTCTCAGGCGATGGCACACGTCTCCCATTCCTTTCATTTTTAGTCAACCATCTCATATCAGTGGATGTGCTTAGTGGTCTGGCTTCATTTCCAAGCTAACGCCCGCTCACCAACTCCGGCGTGGGCGTGAAGGTGTCAGTGTGCCTGAGACAAACTAGTCCGGACAATATGAGAGCACCAGTGTTTACAGTAGGAGGGTGGAAGGACCTCCCGGAAATATAGAAACATCCAAAATGTGATTAATGGCTGGAAAAATCGTTCCTCGATGGGTTCATGGTTTCATGCAGGGAAAGTGAGGCAGTAAACCTCTTGCTGGAGCCTCCTGATACTCTTTCGTGATTGAGACGCACTGATCCTGAACAAATTTGCAGGCTTTTACCTGAAGGGAAAAGCTGGAGACGAAGGAAACGTTGGCATGTGGCCCACGTACTGAGCAATGTACCGCTAACCCTCTGGTTCATGAAGTACTGCGTGGGCCACGGCCGCCCAAAAGGTGCAAAGCTTGATTTCATCGTTGGTGGTAAAAACAACAAATTCGAAAGCTGAAATCTAGTTCTTATCAAGCAGATTTGAATCCATCTTCCTCCCAGTGATGTTGGAAAAGCAAACAGATGTGAGATCAGGTGAGCGTGTATAAACAGACACCAGGTCTGATAGGACTAAAACCTGGTGGCCTGTCAAGAAGATGCATCACTCTGGTTCACACGGTCCCTGCTGATGACTGGCGTCGGTTCTCATGAAGAGGCATTAACACAAATTCTTAAACAGCGTATCACGCCAAGCTCATTTCAGATGCTACCTATGCTGCAACATGTTCCTCACCGATCTAACACGGCGCTAATACAACATGACGACATGCCTCCAAGCAAGGCAGACGGTTTCATGTGGCGGAACAAATAGATAAATGTCATCAATAATGCCAAACACATGTTTACCACTTCCATCAATTACACATGTTGTTGGATTCCGTTACCACGACTACAGGATAACACGACCCAACAAAAACAAAACTTAGATGTAGATGAAACCATTAGGTAATTGGAAGGTGGAACTGTTCAATTTGCTTGTGTAATCTCTCAAAGGAACAAAGCGAGCTGATGGTTTCTTGACTCGTCTGTCAACTGGTCCGACTCCTTGCTATCAAGCAGCAGAGGAGAGATTTTACTGACAGAGTCTGGGAACGATCTGAATATGGGCCGTGTTCCAGCTGATAAAGAGAATAAAATAAAATAAAATACCTCTGTAACATCCAAACTCACAAGATGTCCACATCACAGAAATGCTCGCGTCAATTTGACTAATGGGAGAAAGTGGAAACCATTTCATGTCTACAATCCGTGCAGGGTTCTTTAAGACCGTTCTTCATTCCAAGAAATCAAAAAGGTTCTCAATATTACTCCCCTTTTTCATCTTTTGCTTTAAATGAAGACATACAGGCAGCACATCGTTGCCTTATGGTGTCACCGAGGCCACACATGTTTGAACCAGCCATGTCCAGGACTTATTCCCTGTGACCTCACAGACCAAACGCTGATATTTTTTCATATTGTGTGACGGGGTACACCCTGCACAGGTTAGATAAACAACCACTCACTCTCACATGCATGTTGCTTTGTGGAAATTTAGAATAATGCCTGAAAGCACCCAGAGATAAACCTGTGTGGGCACAGAGAGAACACGCATGAACGTCGGAGGGAAAGGCCTGCAGCACCAGCAGCCTTTAATGTCTTTAATGCCAGTTTCCCACCTTGATATTGTGCAACATATCTGAAGTTTCACAGGGCGTCAATGATTTATTTTTCAGCGGAGCAAAGTGTGTTTGGAGCAAATGTCAGAGAAATGGGATCGGCAGGTTGTGAGATCCGTTTTGTGGAAAAGGAAAGATTAGAAGAGTTGAATCCAGAACAACTACACATGGTGGAAAGTTGTTCTGGTGTCTCTCCGTTGGAGACTGATAGTTTTGATTGCAACTGATGCTTTAATCGAATCAGATCAGCAGTGATGGACTGAAGAGTAACAGTGGTCTATGGCATCACATGGTATCGACTGCAGAACTGAACTCCAGAGATTAGAAGCAGCTGATGTGGATTGTGTCAAAGGTCAAAGTCATATTAACCTGCAGCGCCTCATTCTTGCATCACTGTGAGTTAATGAGGAGTGTTTCTTACCGTTGCTGTGTGTGCCGTTGTCCCAGTCCCACGCCTCCACTATCACAGTGTACGCTCGCTGAAACACAGACAGGAGGGGTCAGAGGTTATCATGCTGCACACTTTTAACACAGAAACACACAAACAAACACTCCAGCTCAAAGTCAGCCGTGCCCACTTCACGGCCTGATGTGGAGTTTACACAGAAACTCAAGATACGAAGCCGCCGTCACTCATAAACACGCACGAGTACTTTCATTCACACACACACACACATTCTGCAGAAAAAGGTGAGTAATCGGTGGGAAAATAAGTCTGGTTCCCACGCTGCTGTCACTGATTAGCTTCCATGTGCCCAGAGCTAGTTAACAAGTGCAGCCACTGTTCTGTCACCGACGAAAAATATTCACCTGGAAAACCCACCGACACATTTATTCATATTCCACCTGGTGAATGTATTCACAGACCCGACAGAGCCAAAAACATAAATCCAGACTTTTGTTGCCAGAACATTATCAGTTCCCAACAGTGAGGCTCCGGATCAACTTTCCACCAGAAGAACTTTCCACTGGAAGCTTCCAGGTCAAAGTCAGGTTGTAGAGGATGATGAAATTAGTGAATAAATAATGAAGAAGCTCCTTTAAGAAGAGCTGACTTCATGTTTTTGACACTAGAAACTGAGCGTCACCTCATTTTGACCCTTTTCCTCTTGAACATGCTCGTTGCTACGGGATATCAAAGAACTATATGTTTAAGATATGATGGTATAAACTGGTCCACCATGCAGAGCTCAATGATAAACACAAGAATCAACTGGTTGGTGTCTAGAACAAACAGAAGTGACACAAAAACTGCAGTGACTCCAAAAATGATTCAATCCTCGTTGGGTTTTTGTGTTAAAGTATATTTAAAAACAGTTAGCGTGCCAAGATGGAGATGGTTGGAGACATAAAACAACAGAAAAAAGTGTTTGAGCACTAAAGTATAGCGTAGAAACCGTTTTCCTTTTATAAAACATGGAAATATTTAAGTTAAAGAGCTGATGGAGAAGGGGTGGGACTAGATAAGGACGGATGATGTTCATCTATCTTCACAAATTCCACTCACAGGTTGACTTCTGGCATCTATTAAGAGCTTTAACCTCTTGAAACCCCCGCGTCCTCATATGGGGACGTTAAGTTTTAGGCTTTATTGCAGCTTATTCTGCTTTATTTAAACCCGTTGTCCTCATTAGTGGACACTTTAGTCTGCCATCTAGTGGTGGCAAAGGGTCAAAAACATGATAGCGGGCGTTTCATCGGATTCTACAGCGGACGAGGAACAAAACTCCATCAAATTCTACGGTTAAAACTCATTATTTACGGTTATTAATGTTTCTAGTTTGATAATAATCTGCAAATTTACCAAATTTTATCAACAGGAACGAGCTAGAACCTCACTAATTAGCAAGTATTCGTTCTGCTCAGTCATGATCAGGTATTAAAATAAACAGTTTTATATTTTTTCACACATTGGTGACTTACTTATAATATAAATAATGAAATAGTCCTTGTTTTATACTTCTTACTTCTCCTACTGTACCTTGGAGAAATTAAAAATGCTCAACCAAAGCTCAGGTCTCAGGAGGAATAATGAGAAGAACTGGGTAGCTAACGTCAGCAAACCTCCCTGATGTCACCCGTGGGTTTCCTGACGTGTTGAAGCTCAGCGTGGCGTCTCGGGCCGTCAGAAGACCTTAAGACCTCCTACGTCAGAAAACCTTAAAAGATGGAGACGGCCCCGGACGCCACGCCGAGCTTCAAACCGTCAGGAAACCCACGGGTGACATCAGGGAGGTTTCATCCGTCGCTAACAGGCAGGGATTACAACAGATGCTGTGTTAAGTTTTGGAAGGACAGCAAAACTAGAAAACTATCAGCCGTGCAATCTTTTAGACACTTGGCGTTTTACTCTTAATCCCGTTAATTATCACACACGATTAAGTGCTAAGACGCAGCGTTTTACATCGCGCCTGTGAAAGCCCAGCATGTCTGCACACTATGTCCTACTTTGCAGAGGAGACGGACTCCGTCATTCCTTCGGCAACAAACTGAAAACTCTGGATTGTTTCAGGTGCTATTTTTTTCCCCCCTCTTTTTTTTTTTCCCGGGCATCGGCAAACAAACCAAGACGGAGCTCGCTGTCTGTCAGCCGCATGGGGCCGGACGAACAGCTGTGAGTTCCCATGACCCAAGTGTGACTCAGAGTGACTGAAGGCTGCAGGGAAGATTACAGGGGAGGTTACAAAGTGGCGCTGGGAGAGATTATAGGCACAGGGAAGACAGAAACATGAAACAAAAGGGTACAGAGCTTAAGTGCTTTATGGTGCCTCAAAGGTAATTTTATGGTACTTTTTTCTTCTTCTTTTCGGCTGAGAAAGGATGCAGCAGAGACAACATCACAAGTCAGATATGAGACCAGGTTGTTGGTACTTGCAGTCGCTTCAGGCTGAGCAGGTTGCGTTCCCAGCAAAGAAAACACAATTAACAACCTCCGAATGAAGTGGCTCCAGAACTGAATGTTTTGTGGTCATCATGGGTGGAGATGAAGGTTCTCAGTTCGTTATGCAACCAAGAAAATGTCAAAAACTGAAATTGAATGAAACACGGCCAAGCCTTTTTCTGGCAGACTGACTGTACGACTGCTCACATTTAGCTGCATCTTTTGTTTCTCTGGTATTACCCACATTACCCACAAATGATCTTAAAACTATACTATGACAATTGTTCAGCTTTGATCTCTAAAGTTCCAAGAAAAATATTGTTTATTCAGTTAAGAGAGGTTATTATGCATCACACTACAATTATTACAAATACTGTAACACCGACTAAACCTTAACCTCCCTTTGTCTCATTAGAAATGGGTGCACTTGTTTATTTATGCTTATTAACTTTTCTAGTTTGAAGTACACGTTTGAGGACGTTGGGATTTCATTGTTTCCAATTCTGCTTTTGCTGACGTTGGTGACTTAAATTGTAATATACAGTGAAATAATCTTCTTAGGTCCTAATAAACCCAAATACCCAAAGATCTTAGTTTTATCTTAAAGAAATTAAGATGTATTCGAACAAATGCTTGGGACTCCGGACCCTTGGCGGACCTGTGGCCACGCCCCTCTCCTCTCATCTCTTCCCAACCCAATGGTTTTACACGGTTTTGAACTCAAATTACAGAAGTGACGTTAACAATGAGATCAAATGTAGTAAAAAAGGAATCAAGTAGTGTTTATTGACGTATGTCGGCAAGCAGCGAAGTCAGTCCCGTTTCTACCCTCCATCGTATGAACGAGTTGTCCCAAGTGAGTCTCCCAAGCTCAATGAAACACCTGAAGCTCAAGGTGATGCCCTCAATCAAACTCTAGAAACTCTGTGGAGCTTTGCTGATTTTAGGGCAATGATGCCCACTTTTTGCATCCAAAGCTTCTGACATGCACTAACCTGAAAACTACAGGCAAAGGGAGAAAGGATGAGACAGTTAAGCTGCAACGCTACAACACTGTCTCCATTGTCAAGATCTCCAGCAGATTCATATTTTGCTCCAATTGCTGATAATCCCAAATGCATGACTGGCACCTGAGGAGTAAGTCTCCCAGTCGACCATCACCTGAGGATGACACGGCGGTGATTCATGATTTATGAGCCCAGCGAGCTGCCAGGCTTCTGCAGCGAGAGAAAATGAGCTGAAATTATCCGAATCAATCTTCTTCTTGTTTTAAATGTCACCACCACCAGCTTCCAGACTGATGAGGTCTGAGGATACGTCTCTAAGGATAACGACAAATAAAGAGTCCTATGTTATCTCATCTTATCTTATCTGTCCACATCGGTATCTGGGCCGACCCAGTCATCCTGGAAACGGTTTAAATCTGTTTCAGTTATTTATTTAAGAGCTGCCAAAAACCAAAATCATGTCCGTGTAGCGTCAAAATGTCTTATTCCTCTTTGTTGGCTGAACCAAAACTAAACACGTCCGCTGTGTGAAAGAAGTTTACTCTGGAAAATGAAGTCAGTCAGAAAGAAATGTTGTAAATTGTGCAATGTGGGTGTTTGGGGAGGTGGTAGTAGTGGATCATTCAGCACTAACAGAGCGGTTCTGAACGTTTCTGGAGGACAGAACACGAGGTGCGAGCTACAGAAAGATTTACTGGACTGAATCCAGTCGACTCCAGGAGGAGACGAGGAAAGACTTTAGGACGGGAGCTGAGTCGACTCTCTGGCTTTCGCGGTGGGAGGCGGGGGGGAAGGGAGGGAGGCGGGTGAGGGCGTGTTGGGAGACACTTGACACCCCCTAACCAATTTACAGGAGTAAGAGGGATTTGAGTTTTCATTAGGCGAGGAGGAACCAGCCCACTCCTCAGCGCCTTCACCTGTTCAATGAATAAATTACCAGGAACAGCCGCGAGCGACGCGCAACTCTGCCGAGGATACGCCGCACATCCTGTCATGTTACACACACACACATTCTTCATAATGATGTTTGTGGTAGTAAACCATCTCGTTCATTTATTCATTAACAGACCCTCTGATCAATCTGTGTAATGTTGTTAGACTGAATTAAACAGCAATTAAAACCAAGACAGACAATTACGTGAAGGAAGCATCACCCCAAACGTCCTGTGGAGTCTGAAAACCGTGAACAGGTGACGTTAAAATCCTCTGAGCTTTGATTTACGTCAAGTCAATAAATCATTTCGAACATTTATCTTCTTGCTGAAGCCAAAAACTGCAGATCCTCTATTTAGAGGAAGTGTTTTCTTTTGGAAAAGTGAACAAGTTGCACGATGGATGTTCCAAATGCTGCAGTTCCTCAAATGTCCACTTGAGGCTCCAAAAGGAAAGTCGATCCGCTTAAACGTCGAAGATTTAAAGTTGAAGCGTCCAGAAATGTAGACCTAAATGTTAAAATGCCCAACTTTACAGCAGCGAGCTTCAGTTTGCTTTGCATTTTTAATTTCTCCGAGGTATTTGGGATCAGTAGGACCTAAGAAGTATAAAAACTAAGCGTCATCTTTGAACAGGAAGTTGTTTTTGGAAAAAAAACTATGTGGACACTGGGAATATTTCACTGTATATTATAATAAAGTCACCAATATTTAACAAATATAAAAGTGAACCTGGCTGTGCAAAGATGTCCTCAAACGAGTATTTGATAATTAGCGACATTATAGCTTTTTACTATTGATAGAACTTATGTTTGCATGTCGTACTAAACTAGAAAATTTAAAAAGTATAAATAAACAAGTTTCAAATGCAAAATCTGATGAGGTTTTGCACATTTTTGCACTTTTGTCACATGGAATAAATTCACTGAAATCATCACTATCATGTTTTTACACCCACTAGTATCTCGTTATGAGGATAAAAGTTTAAATGGATCAGAATAAGCTGCAACAAACCTAAAACTTAACGTCCACACATGAGGACGTATGGTCTCAGGAGGCTCTAGGTAACTTTTCCTTTCATGGTGACTGTACGAGGGAGAATTTATGTTTATGAACATATGTTGTGCAACTATTTGTCTTTTGGTCAAACTTTCATTAGCCTGAAACTCACAGAGACAGGTCAGATTCAGGTTCTGCCAAGATGGCGGCCGCCACAGACGCCACACTGAGCTTCAAAGACGCTCTTCAGGTGAAAATACAGAGTTTTCATCCATCTTCACCTGCAGTCAAGTCATAAAACTCATCAAAATAAGAAACTTTCCTCTTACAGGTTGACTTTTTTTGTGTTCTCTAAATTATCAGAGGAAGACTGCAGCTAACGTTAGCAACAAAATCGTTTTACATCAGAACCTGATGAAAAGAATGGTGAATAAAAGGAAATATGTGCCGTTATTCTAAATCTATTACCCAAAGAGGGAATAAAATCAAGGGGAATGTGCCTTTAATTGAAAACTCATAGCAGCAGGGAATAGTTAATGAAAAAGAATTGAAAAAAAGAAAAATGCTGAGACCCAATTAACAACTTTTCTGTAGTTGTGGTGAGAGGAAGAAAAAAAAAATCAAAAGCTGCACCAACACCTGTCACGTCACACCTGTTAGTCTATTGACATGAATAAAACATGTCGCTCCCGGCAGAGAGCAGCTCGGATGGTTAATTTAGCACGTTATTAACAGAACAAGCCCATCACCCCTCCGCCCGCCACCTCCTCCTCCTCCTCCTCCTCTCTAAGGAGGCCTCGCTGTGCCAGCCCTCTCCCCCGAGGAGGCTTCGTTCAGACAGCAAATCTAGTCTGAGCTAATCTAATCAGGTCTTTATTACTGAGCTGCAGAATGGTGAAATGACCCAGTTCACTTTTCCCACACCAAAACGCGTGAAAAGCTATTTCTGTCGCTGCAGGTCACGGCGCCTCCTCCTCCTCCTCCTCCAGCGACAGAGAGGAATTCTGTGAATTAGTCTCTCATAGTAAATCCGTGCAGTGAAAGTACGAGGGAGAAAATACCGCCTTAAATCCATTAGCGCTCTGATTCGGTGATATAACAGAAAAGAAAGAGGGCTTGTTTGTTTCTCCGCTTTTCATCTCCTGCAGGGAATGTTGGACCTTCTACAATTTATTTGTTTGACTCTAAACAAAGTGGTCGGAAAGTCACAGCGTGTACGGAGATAAAATCTGATTCAGGTTTTATTGCCTCTTCGTAGAATAATCAGACGCTGGAATCTGCTGCACGTTGAGCACATATACCAACCGCAAGTCGGGAACATTTCCTCTGCTTTGCGGCGCTATCTTGTCGAACAACCACAGTCAGTCATCTCTGGAACTCAGGATCAGTTCAAGGTGTGCACAGGTATGGTGCATTTGGCTCTGAGAGAACGGGCTAATATGTGATTAATGGCAGGAATAAAATCTGAACTGAAAGAGTTTAGTATTTTTATTGGTGCACATCTGCATCTGTAAAAACGTCTTCTTGGTATTTAATACTTTAACATGTGCACAAATATCTTTGCATGCACGCTACTAAGAGCTGTGATCGGGTCCAAATGTTCTGCAGAATCTTCTGGTTGGATAACGGGCGGCAAACAAGAAACCCAGAGTCAAAGTCAGGGCGGCTACTCGCTGAGGAAAACCCGCCAGGTTTTCCCTTAAACTGACCAAATCTAATATTGAGCCAGAGTCACATGTCTTAAAGGAGTTGAAAGGCAGATGTGTAAGTTTCTGGAGCTGCATGCAACTCAACAAGATCAGGAGCTTTAGAGGAGTTGGTTCAAATGCATCACTGTCGAATGTTTAAGTTGTGTTAATTAACTTTTAGTTCGACTTGGAAACCTGCCTGTTTAGCTTCGCCAAAGCTTTCTCCTTCTATCCTACAGCTGAGTTTCATTCCCTGTTTGCAAGACGACTCAACAATCTTCCTGCAAACAACCTGTAAAAACAACTGTATCTCTTGTGCAACCTCACCTGCTACCAAAGCGCACGGAGGAGGAGAAGAAATGTGCAACAACTTTATTGGGCCGATGCATTTTGGCTTTTCCTCAGAGTCACCGGTCGAACAGCCCCTGAAATGTCGTTATGTTCTCTTTCAATTATCCTCTTGGCAGCGTGTGCTTTTAGGTGAGCCTCGACGGGAGGCGGCTATAAATTCCTAGCTCGGCGCTGAGTGAGAAGACAACACCTGAAGCAGGCGTGAATACCAGATTCAGCGCGTCGCTCCCCAGAGAGGCCTTATGTAAACGCTCTCAAATCCGCCGCTGACACTCACCCAACGCAGCTGCCCTCCTCTATCTGCGCTTCTTTCTGTTTCCATTTCTCTGTAAGCTCTCGTTTCTCTTCCGTCCCCTCGGCCTGTCTCAATAACTCAACATCTGGGCACAAAAGCTCAGGTGTGAAAGTCATTGTTCCTCCTGAAAGGCGCAGCCACAAAGAGGTTAAGTCAGCCCTCGTTTCCAGAGCAGAGCCAGGAAAGTGATATTCACGCCACGGGAAAAAAAAACCCTGAACGACTCGTTCAACACTGACTCCACTCCACAACGAACACAGGTGATTGTTTCAAACGTGAAGCAGAGCAACATAATCCTAGATCCCCGTTTAACAGAGAGAGTCTATGGCGTCGGAACACTTTGGCCGCAGAGACGTACAGTTGTCGTGCAAAAAGAGGAAACGACGATGACTTCCTCACTTGCTCTGCAGGTTTCAACTCTCGCTATCAGGGTCGATCCAGGCACTTTTACAGTGATAGGATCTGAATCGAGCTTCAGTCAAGTCTGATCTTTTGTAGTTATTTATTTTAGGTCTAACATAATCTAAAACCACATCCCTGTAGCTTCAAAACTTCTTCTGTTTTAGTGGCAACAACAACAAACACTGAACGTTTAAAAGAAAAGTCGGGGAGGGTTAAGGGAGTTCATGGCAGCGTTGGAGGACCAGAGGAGGTACAAGCTCCTCTCTCCACACGGCATCAGCTTAGACGGAAAGAATCACTGGACTGAATCCAGGAGAAGACAACGAAAGACAGTTTGAGGATCTTAAAGTTCCCCGACAACTCTAGCAAAGCTTATGGGCTCACATCAACACATGACAGGTTCCAGGTAGACTAAACCAGGCCGGTTCATCCATCACTCCATGACTAGTCCCTGCCTTCATCTGAAAAATGAGATCTATGAAGAAATCGGATGTCAGGTCGGGAAAAATGTGACTGGATTTACAGTCATCGTACGGGATTAGAGAGTGTCCCAACACGTATGACCTAGGTTTTTATAATGAGTCACATTTCCCCAGATATCCTGATTTATGTCCTTATATTCTTTCACGTTTTGATGTTACGAAATGTTCATTCATGCAGATGGATGACTGCGGTTGGCAGAAGATTTGCAGCGTAATCGATTTGTCAGACCACATAATCATCCATCATCTGCCCAGTTGCTGAAGCAGAGAGTGAACTTTACAGACGACTTCCGTCCTATCTGCTCATGTCTCGGACTTCCTTGTACCAGCGTTTGCTCAGATCCCCGTCCAGAAGACTCATCTGACTTCTCTGTCCTCAGCTACACACAGAGAGGGCAGAGATTTTAGAGGCATTATTGGTTCAGAAGTGAGTGTTGCAGGGGTTTCTCCACGAAGGGGAGGTTGGGTAACAGAGATTACCGACAGAGCATTTGGTCCCATAGTCAAGTTGAGAAACCCTCCTGAACCTTCACCCCATCCCCCTGGAGAGGACGGTTACCAAACACAGCAGGACGTCCATGATGAAGCAGCGTGCAGAAGAAGAACAAGAAGAAAGTTGTAGTCATTCTTGCTAGTTTGATTTCTTCAGCATACTTCGGGAGAGCCAAACGATGAGTCAGTGTGCGTCAATGCCAAGCGTGTTTGGAGTGGTTTCCTTGAACTCCAGAGCTTTAACTCCTTTGGTTTGGGTTTATTTATCCACAAGACGAAGGACAGTCACGTTCGAGGGTTTGGGCTCCTACTTTATGAGCACTTAACTGACGATAAACACCAAAGAAGAAGAAATATTACAAGTTAATGTTTCTGCCTCCACACACGTGATGTATAAAGTCACACCAGAAGTCTGAGGATCCAACAGTTCTCTGACAACCAGAGCAAAGTGTATCAGCTGATTAAGATCATGTGTTGTTGACAGAAGCTCCAGGACGAGAGGATTAGTCATCAGTATAGATGGGACATGGACCAAAGAAGAAGAAATATTATGAAACCTTTCATGCTAAGCATTACAACTTCATGTTTCTTGGGACCCAAAACATTGTTGGCATGCAACATAAACTCAGAAAGATCTTTCACCTGGTCCGTCTCGGTAGGTGTGAACACACCTTCAAAGCTAGCAAAACAAGCTAAGCTAAGGCAATACTCAAAATATGCAGCTGCAGGGAGTTGTCCTGGTATGGACAAGATCAACATGAGATATTAGGAGGTAAATAAATACGGGAACAATGGAGGATGTGGTCTCATATAACCTCTTTTTCTCTAAAACGGCTGAGAAATGAAGCTCACCTCACCTTTGCTCACAATGCATTTAATTTCCTCTGCTTCATCATGTTCTACGTTTCAGAGGAAAACAGTATCCTGCATAAACCTGCACACACATGCACTTTATGCTCAGACCCTTGACCAGATACTTGACCAGTTTGGGATCTAGTGAATTTAGAGGCCAGGTCAACACCTTGTGCATGTTTTTTTGAGTTGTTTCTAAAGTGTTTTTGCGAGTGTGTGTCAGGCTGCATCCTGCTGGGGATGGATGCTGCTATCATAATAGGACTTTAACTGGACAACTTAAGCTCATGCAAACGCGCTACTCCGACTAATATCGGAGTTCTCCTTTTTCGACTAAGACACCCAGATAATGAGATTGGTAATTGATTTTCTCTGGCATGAACTCAGAAGAAAAACATCCAAGAAAGCTGGTCGCAGAAGAAGAAGGTAAACAGATCCGGCAGAAGAACCACCTGAGGCCTAGCGCCATCTTATCTGCACCAGAAGTAGCGATATACATATTACGTAATAGATTTAAAGCTGAACTATTATCCATCTGGTTGTTGTTTGAAATGTCGCTCTATCTAAACTCCAGTTGTTTATTGTATGACGCAACAGGGTCGTATGGTACTCGTATCCATAGCAACCACAGTAATGCTTAGCATCACCCAACCAGTTAAGTGGAGGCAGTATCAGTGTGATAATGGGACGCAGAGGCAGATTAATGTTAAAAATAAATGGACTCTGTGGAAGGGAACGGTTCTGTGTCATTTGTGATTGTTGTGAAACAGTAATTCCACTTCGAGCTCAAACATTTCTCTGACAAGTCGAGTCAGCAAACTTCCTTTCACATGCTGTGTTCTGCTTCACCTTCACCTCAGCCTAGATTAACTCCTTTCACCTCACTGGGAGGACGCACGTAAAACCCAACCCATTAAGAATCGATCAGCCGGCCGGGCGGAGCAGCTAATCCCACGTTTACGCACCTTCCGACCGGAACCGGGTCATCTGACATGGAGCCGGCGTGGGAAAGGTGAGCAGATCCACCCTGACGGCAGTAAACCGCCGGGAAACTGAGCCGCCCTGCAGGCTTTTAGGGTTATTACTGACACACGGAGGAGGAGGAGGCTGGAGCGGACTTTGAAGTCATGCAACGTATGAAGAAAAGGGAAAACTGTGCAGCTCTGATGAGGTCAATTAAAAAATAAAACTCACAATGAGCGAGTCGGTAGCCTCGGGCCTCGGGGTTAATGATGCTCAGTCTGCTGCACAATAAATACGATTATTACTGAAGCTCAAACTCTGAACAAATATGTCTGGAGTGAAATATCTGTTTAATTAATACAGGACGTTTAAAATAAAAAATCGTCCAGAAAGGGTTTATGGTGCGAGCTCCCCTCTTCACACTACATTAACTTTGTAATAACAGTAAAATTCATAGTGTCTGTGATGTGATGGCTTTGTTTTCTTAGCAAAACAAATAAAAAAAGAAGATCAGGATCGGATCCGGAGGTGAAATATTGAGATATTTTAAAAAAGAACAGATGCTCTGGGAGTCAAATCAAACCGGTTTAAAGGAATCCTCTTATTTCAGACGACATTGTGAACGTTGTGTTTTTATTGTGTGCAAAATTAGGTGATTTCTATTCGAAAGCAGAAGCTAAAGTTATTTTCTTGAGTCTCGACACTCGTCATAACTCAACTCTTTGCCTCCAAATCTGGATTCCGCTCATTCCTCTCACTCGTCTTCGGTTCTCTTCTCCTGAAGTAATCAACCACGAAAGCTTCACCACACCGAGACGCAACTGCGCCAAGAAGGCACTCGGCAAATGAGCCAAATGAGCCAAACGAGCCGAACCAGCGGTGACGGCATCGAGGCGCAGGGAGAGGAAACCGCTCCTCATCCAACACTGCACTTTGCGATTGCTCAGTGATACTCCTCCGAGAGAGGTGATCTTCTGCTGGGTGTGCTGTAATCGTGGCCTGTTTTCCTAATGCTGTTTCACTAAAACATTTATTCTAGGAAGAGGAGGAGGAGGAGGAGGAGGAGGAGGAGGAGGAGGAGGCCTCTGAACAGCTGGTCTACCTCTGTCCTCGCTGCTCTGCCAGGCTCAGGGGGAAACTTGTGGCGAGAGGGGAGCAGGCTATGAAACTGAAGGAGTACGCACCCTTGATCCTTGATTTACTCACAGAGGGGTGATGGGAGGACAGCAGCTCTAAAAATACCCCATAAGGAGAGAGGGAGAAGAAGAAGGAGGAGGAGGAGGAGGAGGAGGAGGAGGAGGAGGAGGAGGAGGAGGAGAAGGAGGGCTGGGGTCTGGCCGAGCAGAAGAGAAGAAGGAATAAGTAAATCCTTGTTTTTGCTTCAGTCACTACTCAGTCCTAAAAATACTTCCCCCCCTCGTGACAGAAACCTCACAAGGAAACAGGATGGAGGTTTTCATTTATTTTGAACATCCCCCCCCCCCCCCCCCCTCCCTCTCTCGTCTTTCATAGATATAATGATAAAAAAAAAACACCCAAACAGCCGGAGGGGTTAACGTGAAGGGGAAACGATCGGCGGAGGGCAGAACAATGCTGCTTCGCGGCGGCTAATTCGTGTCAGGGCCAGTGGCCCAGATAGCGGGGGCCGGCCGACCGACCGAGGGAGGGAGTCCACTATAGCAGCACCAGAGGCTACAGGCCACGGCCCCCGCACAGAGACGCACTCCGGGAGCATCCATGCACAGGACAAACCAGGGGACGTATTAACTGATGGAGACATGTGCGTAAAAGACGTTCATATGTAACCAACTAGCAGGACTGGGCGGTTCAGACCAAAAACACATATGATTGTTTCAAACCGGACCGTTTTCAAAGCAGCGCTTCTAAACACACATGATGCGACTGTGTCACTGTGACGTGGTGAAGATGGAAATGTCTGAAAATGAAGCGGCAGAATGAAAAAACTGTCGGTTGTTTGGAGTTTTTTATGGGGACTCATTTCTGGGGACAGTCCCCGTTTTGCCCAAATTTCCGCTTTTTATGAATGAGAAAAAGAAATAAATGTTGCGTGCACACTACATTTATTACGGTAGCCGTTACAGACGTAGCAGATTAAACATGTTTAAATATGAATACATATGTGAAAATAAATGAAACCGTAACGGGTTTCTTCACTTCATCTTGATAACATTCATTTTATTTTATTTATTTTTGTTCTCTGAGCCGTTAATGTCCCCAGCAAACCTGTTTTACCACCAGTGTGGGATTATTCTACGATGCATGAATAAAATAAATTAATACCGTGATATATATTTGTGGTCACACCGCCCAGTCGTACCAACTAGTGGGAAAAGCTGCAACAACAGCTTCTCTTTTAATTACAGTCGGCAGAAAACTTGCAGAAACTTGTACATTAGTCATCTGGTCACAATCGCTGAACCGAGTGACGTGAATTCTTCTCTAAAAGCAAAATTTACTTTCGCCAGCTCACGCAAATGATGAAATCATTTCTCAACCAAAGATGACAAACAGCTTCTGGCTCCAGATTCTCTAATGCAGAGATGTGCAAATCAGACTTTCCAATGACGTACTGTAAATTAGAGTTAGGACTTTAATGACGACTGAAAAAGGAAAAGAGGCTTTGAGGTTCTTCTCGTGTGGAACCAGATCTCAGTTTGTTTGGAAGTGAGGACCAAAACATTCCTTCGTGATGAAGTTTATAGTTAAAGCTGTAACAATAACAACATGGACGCCTCCTAGAAGACAGGTGAGGAGTCGCTGCAGCAAACCAGCAGCGGTTCATCGAGTGAAAAGATGAAGCTCATGCTAATGTAAATAAAGTCCTACTGCAATGCAAAGGCTAACGCTAGCAGAGCAACAGTCAGTAACAGACATCAACTATTTGATAAAGTTATTAGAGTTTTAGCTTTAGAGAAACACCTGCTCCACTGTCCCATCTAACAACATACTGTGGAGAGCTATTAAATGCTACTGATGGTGCTGAGGTGCTGCATGTTTTATACAGACTATACATATCTGCAGCTCACAGTATGGAGCACATGAGCTGCCTGTTCTCAGCAAAATTCAGGTTTCAGGTCGAGATTTCATTACTTTAAACTGTGTTTTTATAACAGACGTCATCATTGATCAGTCAGATACATTCATCTATCACTGCAGAGCAAACGTGTCTCCGTTTGCTTCTGTAAATGTGGCTTTTTTTTCTGCAGGTTCCAGCAAACAGTCAGTTTATGTACTTATCTGTTCATATCAAACAAAATCTAATCAGCTGCTCTGAAAATATTTGTGCCAAAATTCATGTTGGCTATAAAGCAGAAGAAGAGAATTTCAAAAATAATTAACAAAGCAAAAAAAAAAAAAAGCCTCAGGTGCAAACTGAGGTGAGAAACTACGACTTTAACTGCTTTGACCTTCACAGCTTCATCAGAAGAAGCTGCTGAGCGCTGATACCCTCCTTCCTCTATCCTCCTCCTCCCCCCCCCGCCTCCCAGGCAGATAGTGGAAAATACTGACCCCCACACACGCCGAGCGAGACAATGACCCAATAACGGTCGGAGCGTGAACCTGAGAGGCGGCGAGGTAAAGGCATCCCCGGCCCAGATTGACCAGGGATCTTCACTTGTTTGAGTAGTTGGTGACACTGATATGCGCCGCCTGTGTCACACACAACTTAGTGGTAACCGTATCTGACCGCAGGGCCCCAACTTACTACTTCCATCTTCCCTTCTGCTGACAGCTGACCATGGGGAGTGATGAATGGAGAGGTCACGTAGCCAGGCGGCCACACAAAGCACCCCATATATAAATATATATATATTTATTTATATATATACATGTATATATGTATGTCCTGACATGAGCACACGGGCCTTTCTCTGCTTTTTGGCTGAATGTGGATAAACAACAGAATGATCTAACTGCACCTTTCAATGATTTCCAAATGATATTTAATGTTTTACTGTTGCAAAACATTTTTTATAGACCTTTTAGAATTCAAAAGATTTCAACATCTGACATATAAATCACAAAAAAAAAAAAAAGCTACAGATCCTCGGTTCTTGGAGCTAAATCCTCCACAGTGACACATTTATTTTTTTTTCTTTCTAACTGTTCAGCCCGAAAATTCTAGTTTGCTTAAAGCCATAGAATAATGTCCAACTCAGAAATCAACATGCTTTGAGAAATTAGCACAAATGTGTAGAACCGAGCCCAAAAGATGGAGAAACATCCAAAATAAATGGATGAAATCGGCTCCGTTGACGCATTGAGTGACACCTCAGCACAAGCTAATACTCTCACATTACAGACTTCATTCATGGCCCCACTGTCAACCCTCCTCCTCCCTGGTAGTCTGCTCCACTTTGACTCTAATGACAGAGGGCTCTTATTTTGACAGCTCACTCAGCTGTTGTGCGACTCAAACCTGTGGTTTCCTCCACAGAATGTCACTCTGACCGTCAAACCTCCCTGATACAGATCTGTGGGTGTAGCAGCAGTTTTCGTGGAGCTCTGATTGCCAGCACCGATCCACTTTCCCACGCTGCTTCTCCAAATAAGGAAGGAGAGCAGGCTTTGATTGGCCCTCGGCTTTGTTTGGATTAGATAATAAGTTACCTGCCACTTCTTAATCAGCATCCTTATCCCCCCCACCCCCCCACCCCACCCTCACCCAGCCCTCCAAACACTGGGCCCCCACCTCTTCCTTCAATCACTGAGTCCACACAAACAGCGGCTTGTTTGGTAACTCATCAAACAGAGACACAACTGCTCTGCTGCCGTGCGTAAAGGGCGTGCGTCATGCGCGCTCAGGGCTTTGGCTGGATCAGATACACGCAGACATTCACTCAACATTCACTCAAAAGCTCCACAGACGATCGCAGCGTCTCTCAGCAGATGATTCCTGATGTATAGATGTCAGAAGTTGCCAAACTGGGATGCGGGAGAATCAACGATCGGTGCGCAAAGTTACAGAAAACTGAGCTCATGCACCAGCAAAACATCCAGACTCTCACTTACAACTCTACATGTACGCATTTTTTAATAAAGTGTTAACATCCACGCAACCTTTCACGCAAATCCAACTTTCACAAGCAACCAACTAAACCAAGACAGTTTTCCACTTACCGGCCACGCAAACTGGAAGGGGATGATGATTTTCCCGGCGTCATGGTTCCGGTTCTGTCCGCTTTTCTGTCCGCTCTTGAACTGAAAAGTATTCCCACCTAAAACCTTGGTAGTTTCCGAGCCGTAGGTGCACGGTCCGCCGGTCGTGACCTCTGCTTGGTATTCCTTTAAACACACTCTGAAGTAGGTGTCGCACTCGTCCGCGCCGCAGTGGCCCTCCGCCGCGCTCTTGTCCGAGTCGCAGCAGTCGCCGCTCAGGAGCTGACCTTTGGGGTTCTTCAACGAAACCAACTGCAGCTCGAAGTAACCGGTGGACTCAGACACCTGAGCAGAACATGGGGCGGGAGAACGTGTTAGGCAGAACATAATCTACTTAAATTACTTTAAACGGTCATTTTATGCCAAATAGTGAGTTCGTTCTCATCTACTAGTGACTAATGCACGTATTTGAAGTAATTCTAAACCAGAGAGTGACCGATTTTACTAGATAGGTCACCGGTTGAACCCAACACTGGAATTGGAAACAAGTGGAATCGAGTCGTTTCTTCGCAGCGCGCAGTCGCTCTGCCCACTCTACTGTACATTCTGGCACCGCTGAAGTTCAGGGCTTGATAACAAGACTCTAATTTAGCTCACTCTGCGGATCAGGCTGCAGCCGCGCGGATACAGATATCCACCTCAACAAGACCCTCCGGTCCGAGGCATTTAAATCCTCAGGAGGCGAAACAACTCGACCACAGAGATAAAACATGACAGATTTGTCTCTGAACGCGGACTGGAAACAACTATTAAGCGCAACTAGAACTTTTGAGAGTAATTCACCATTGATTCTTTGATTAGTGGAAGTTTATTTCTTATGATCCTAAAAAGCTGACAGCTACGCACGTTCTGCTGCACAGCTCAGACATTTGTAAAACTGCAAACCGCAGTTCGTCTCCTGAAGGAAGCGCACATTTCGAAGTTCCACATCACATGAGTAACATGAGGCTGGAATTAAAACGCCTAAAAGAACATTTTTAAAAATGAATAAAAACCATCCAGGTGACTGATACGTTGAACCTCCTCCTCCTCCTCCTCTGAGATGATAAATAAAGTTCTCACCTCGACCCACAGCGTCAGGAGGAGACACACTAGCGAGACGCGGTGCAGTTTCCCCAGATTAGTCCACATGTCTCCGGCCGCTCAGTGTTGGTTACCATCAGGGAAAAGCGAAATATGTCTGTCTCAGTCAGTCAGAATAAGAGTGAAGAACGAGGGGATTCAAAATGAATGAATAAAGAAGCCTCCTGCTGTTGCGCACGGTCGCGCCGCTCCCCGGGATGCCCGCGGCTCTGGATGAGGAAAAGCGCACCGCTCACTGCTGCTGCTGCTGCTGCTTGGTCCACGGACGCACAACAAGACGCGCAGACTCCACTTCCAGCTCCGCCGCTCGACGCACTAAACAGCAGAGACGAGGAGCAGCGGCGCATCTCTGCTGCCCAAAGCCGGAGCCGGGCGCTCTGCGTGATGGACGGCTCAGCTCGGCCAATCAGAGGACAGCTGGGAGGAACGTTTGTGCCAACCTCAGCCAATCAGAGAGCGGGGCGGGACGCAGAAGGAGTGGAGAGAGGACGGCTGATGGATTTATTATCGAGGTTTGTTCTCCCAGGAGCGTGTATTTGTATTTTGTAACGACCCCAACAGTGTCAGCTTTCTTTTTCTTATTTTAAATACGCGGAGTTTTCTTTTTAAATAAATCCATATAAAAACACAACACTTTACTTTGGGAGCTTCTGTCAAAACTTCTAATAAAAATCAGTGTTTCTTTCTTTTTTGTTTTTTAAAAACCGTCCAGATCAAAGGGCTATAAATGAGAGCCATAAATAATACTTAAGTACATGCAGAGTGACCCTCACGCTGCCTCCAGTGAGGGACACCTGAGCTGCCGGACGCATTCAGGGATGTTAGCGCCCTCTACTGGAGCATCCACCACCACCAATGAATGAGGATGACAGGAGATTGAACGTGTCCGGGAGGCAGACTTGTCCTTCACAGAATAAAATACTGACACTACGTTCTGTCTCTCTTCATATAATTTAAAGAAAATTGAATTAGTATTCCATAAATATTCCAAATATTATCTTATTTCCCTAAATACACATTTATATTGATATTGTCCACATTATTTGCTTGATTCAGTTTTAGTTATTGTCTTATACTGCTTTATAAATGAAATTAAACAGACTAATTGGCAAACAGCTTAACATAAACACGCTATATTTTTAGAGCTGGTTGTGAAACTCCAATTAATGTCAGCTTTTCTGGAACGGATAGAAAATGTTGAAATGAACATCTGCGAGCTGCTCAGCACAATGGAGCCTTTCTTTTATTTACACACTTCGGGGTAATGTGGCAACACACGCCCACGTTTTAACACAGTATCACGATCCCAAACAAGCCCGAGAGTCCTCCAGGACTGCAGCAGCATGTTGAAGCAGGGTTCACACAAATGGGACAAAGTGCGGGATCAAAAACCCAGCGAGGTTTTTGTTGTTTTGTATGATCAGGATAATCAGTGAAGAATCTTTATTTGACGCACAACAAACTCAGTCTTGCGTCATCTTGAACCAACAACAACAAAAAGATTTAAAGGAACATTTACTTGATATTTGCTATAGAATCCAGCATTGGTACCTCGTCCTCGGTGGAGGACATCAGCTGTCCCTGCATCACATGTTCCAGCATCATTATCTGTGTTTCCATTTCATTTGGTAATTAAGGTAATTTGAAGTAAACTTGGATGTGCTTTCATTTACTTTTTCCTGGGAAACGATTTAATCTGGCTGCGTTTTTAGAAGGTGCTATAACATGTCTGTAATCACCAGAGGAAGAAGAGGAAGCAGCAGAAGAAGAAGCACTGGTCGTTCATTGGTCATGTCTCAGAGTGAAAGTAAGACAGAGATGCAGTTTTTTTTTTTCAATTGGTCAAGTTGTACTTATTCTTTCATGTCAGTTCATATCTAAAAGAAATGCAATGAGTAGAGCTCCCCCTGATGGCTGGATGCAGTGTAGGTCATAAGCCCCACCTCCTTCTTGCTAGTGGGCGGGGCTTGAGCCAAACTAAAACGCTAAAATACACCTGAAATTATTTTATTCAAGGACGGTTTCTGTCAGTTTACGTCGTTAATATAACACTGATGAATCAGAGAAGTTTAACCGCTCGATAAAGCGATCACGCGTCACCATGAGAGTAGGAAAAAATAAATATGGTGTAAACTCCTTGCAGGTAGAGTTTTAGAGCACGTAGTATTAACTAAATGAAGACATGAATCTGGAGGAAGTGTGGGCAGGGCATCCATAGCATGGCTCCGCCTTCAGACCATACTGATCAGAGTCTGGCTAAAAAGTAGCAAGATGGCACCGCCCACATCCCCGGGAAAACAGCTTCAGTTCGGCCAGTGCGAGGAAGTTGAGACGTGGTGTCCATATTTATATACAGTCTATGGTTCGACTTCATCAGAGTCCATCCATAAAAGACAATTCTTTTTTTGATAAAAACTATTTTGCACAATTGAGGAGCTCTATTAAATTTTGCTGTTTCCACAGATGCATAAGAATAAACTATGTGTCGTGCACTTGTTATTTCTGGACTATCTAATAAAATAAAATACAACATGAAGCTCTGCTCAAAGATCTTTGCGGGAGCTGAGCGTCCTCCCAGGCGACCAAGTACATGGGAATGTTTTTAGCTTTGTTTGTAGATATTCTAGTAAAAGTATGTCCTGTAAACGGACCTAGAGTAAAGACAATTAGGAGTGTGTGTACAAAACTGGCAGATGTAGAGATATTTCAGTCTGGACTAGCGCGGTTAACTTGCTTCCATCCTTGATGTTAGTACCTAGCGCGGCTGCGACCTCAGACAAACACATTTACTTATCGTCCGGAGTCTCAAATCGTTTTCTAGGACATTTATGGCATTTAACGGTTAAAGATTTCTCAGCATGTGTGAAAACCTTGGTAATTTGTTGCTTCCACCGTGCAGAGAAGATTTCCTGTCGCCCTCTGTAGCTGTAGGCTGAGGTCCATTTGGGTAAATGGGGTGAATCCAAGTCGCCTCAGATCAGACAGCCGGGGCCATGGGAGAGTTTAATAAGACAGCTGTTCCTCTGCGAGCGGATCTTAATGCTGCAGCTCGAGCTGCTGCAGACAGTGGATCAGTCCTGCAGGCCGCCCGGCCGTTCGGCCGCCCGGCCGGTCAGCTGCAGGATGGAGGCCGACAGGTGGCCTCTGACACCCTGCAGCAGATGTTTCCTCCCGGGGAGGCAGGTGCAAACACACACACACACACACACTCCAACACACTCCAACACATTTGCGTATATGTGAGTCACTCACATGCCTTCACACAAACACAAAAGTCTTGTGTTCACCTCTTTGCGACATCTCTTATCAGCGGCGATAAGGAAAACTGTGACAGGCTGCTCAGGGGGAACACGCTGAGGAAGTTATGAGTTTAATTAGCTGCAAAAAAACACAAGTAGAGTTCATGTGTTGCAGATCAGACAGAACCACATCTGGATCCTGTGCTTGATATGAATATTACCACATTTCCACTGTTGCACTACTTGCACAACATAGTGTCTTTATTTATTTATTCATGTGCTTACTGCATTCATACTTATTTGATCAATAAATCAATAATCACATATATCTGTCTATTATTAAGAGCCTACAGATGGAGTTAATTGAAATACTTTGTTAATAATCAGTGAAATTCCTCTGAGGATGGAAGCTTTTATCTCTAAAATATAGAAGAAGCTTGTTTCAAAATCTGGATCATCACCAGTGGCAGGTAGAGATCCATTAGAAACTGACCACCTGGTGGCGCTGCTGCTGATTTACACACAAACTGAGATCAGATCTCAGGTGCTGGCTGGGGACACGTGTGGAGACACATTTTAATTAATACCTGGCGTCAGCACACGAACTCTAAATACTCAGAACTCTGAGGTGCTTCACCATCGTGATTATGTGAACAGCATCAACTTGCTCGCTCACGCCCTCCTTTTGTATTTATTAGCTCGACGAGAGGTCAAAAAGGCAGCGTAGCTTGGTTACAGAAAACATTTGGATTCATCATGGCATAAAAAAACGCTGATTGGCTCAACGCACAAAAGGCTCCTTTTTCATCTTCATCTGAACGTTTTAATCTGTTAAAATATTTCCACAGCAACATCTGGACATGTGATCACCGTGACTCAGGAGAGGTTAGCTCTGTTAGCTCTTTCATAGCTAACATTAAATCTTCCTAGTGTCCTAGTCCCCGCGCAAAGCTAGCTAGCTAGCCTCTCAGCTTATAGCAGCTCTTCCTAGCCTCCCAGCTAGCAGCAGCTCTTCCTAGCTAGCTAGCCTCTCAGCTAATAGCAGCTCTTCCTAGCCTCCCAGATAGCAGTAACCCTTCCCAACTTCCTAGCCTTCTAACTAAAAGTAGCTCCTCCTTGCTTCCTAGCCTCTTAGCTCACAGTAGCTCTCGCTAATATATAGCCTCTCATAGCCTCTCAGCTAACATTAAATCTCCCTAGCTTTTCTAGCCTCTCAGTTAGCAGTAACTGTTCCCAGCTTCATAGCCTCCCAGCTGATAGTAGCTATTCCTAGCCTCCCAGCTAGCAGTAGCTCTTCCTAGTTCCCTAGCTTCCCAGTTAATAGTACCTCTTCTTATCTTCCTAGCCTCTCAGCTAATAGTAGCTCTTCCTAGCTAGCTAGCCTCTCAGCTAATAGCAGCTCTTCCTAGCCTCCCAGATAGCAGTAACTCTTCCCAACTTCCCAGTCTTCTAACTAAAATTATCTCCTCCTTGCTTCCTAGCCTTTTAGCTCACAGTAGCTCTCGCTAATATATAGCCTCTCATAGCCTCTCAGCTAACATTAAATCTCCCTAGCTTTCTAGCCTCTCAGCTAGCAGTAGTTCTTCCTAGTTCCTTAGCTTCCCAGCTAATAGTAGCTCTTCCTAGCCTCCTAGCATCTCAGCTCATTGTAGCTCTTCAAAAGCTCGTGTTTACAAAAGTGGCGATCAGTTTGAGTTTTAATCATCCTGGTTTCAAATAAAGATGAACTTCCTAAAAAGGTATTTAAAGCGAAAATCCAAAAAGGATTATTTTGCACAGCGCATGCAAGACCTACTGCACATGTTGACTGATGATTCTTTTAGATGGAAGAACACAACAACCCCCCAAGAAAGTCTGTTTTCATATTCGGGATACGAATGCTTGAAGGATTAAGAAATTCAGCAGGAGATAAAGAACCATCTCGCATTGCTGGGGCCTCTAATGCGGAACAAAGACTAAACAAGAGGCCGGCTGAAGTCTACACACACCTATCTGATGTGAGCCGCAGCTTAGATGAGATGCTGATGTTTACGAGCAACACACCACATCCAACACCACTCCTCGGAAATAAAACTTTACCAAAGTTTATGGATTATGACGAAAAGGGAGGATCCTGCTTGTTTCTTCTTTGAATGTCTGTCCCACAATCCTTCACATTAATCAGACCCGGTGATTAAAGTGATTGCACCGCTGACTATTATACATTACGATGAAATATTATTATCTCATTATCATTAGCTGTGAGTCAGCTCTGCAGCGCAGCATGTAGCTACGTGCACAGAAAGAGAGTTTATTTTACCTTCTTATTACTTCACACAGACTCACTTAGTCAGACTCGTCCTTCAGAAACGTCATTTATGTGATAATTAATGTAATGCTGGATTTACGCTAACACACTGAGGAAATGTTTCAAATGAGCCGATTTAATGCTGTAATGATGTAACGTTGCAGCCGATTCATATCAGAATATGAGTCTGGTAACACTTTGATTTTTTCATTATGGGGCTTCATTCAACCAATACATGGACAAAAACATACTCCTGCATCAACTGGAGACGTTTGGTTGTAAACAAATCCGTCCGATGCCGGAGCATCATTAGCTCCAAACGGAGGGACAACTCTGGGCTGGTTTCCAGGCAACGTGATTTGGGCAATGGACAGAAATATGAGACTGAAAATAGATCCTTAGAGACCTGGAGACGTATTCAAAGGGAATAGAACCTTTGCTCCTTTGTGATGATTGTAAAGTTTTTGATAAAGAAGCTTCACAGACGTCTCCATTAAAAGCAACATGCAACAATCATTACTGTGCACTTCAATACCCTTTGTGTATATGGCAATACTTGTATTTTTTTTTATTCTATTCTATTTTATCTTATTATTTATCTTTTGTACAGTCGTTTATTTTTCTGTCTCTATTTAAGCTATTGCAAACTGCAGTTTCCCCACTGAGAAACAAATACAGGTTTTCTAATTCTGGCTGTAGCAGAATCCTCCCTAAACCTCCTCCCTCTCCTTCCAGGCTCATATATATATATATATTTATATATGACATAAAATTATTGGCCAACTTTTAACAAAAGAAGTTCTGGAGTCTCTCTGGACCAATCAGATCGGGTGGGCGGGGCTTTGTGCAGTGATGGACAGATGAGTTTAATTGGAATGGCTCTGATTGGTTTTCTTTGAACTGATTGAAACACACTGGATAATTGGATCCAGATGGTGCGTTCAATTAACCTTGTTCGTCTGAAAACTCAACGGCCGCGTCCAGAAAAGCTCCTGCTTTATCTGGATATAACTTGGTGCAAACTTGGTGTGTTCAATATTCACATTTGTTGAGTGCAGAATGAAATTAAAGGTTTTTTTAAAAAAATTCTTAATATTAACTGATATTATTGCTATAAACTAAATCTAGGCTATTTAACCTGAACAAATTGTAAACGGAACAGATAACTTTTTACTGTTATTATTAACAGTGATGAAATCTAAAGACCACACGAGGCACAAATTTATACAAATATTCAAAAGGCACAGTTTGCCACGATGGTGTTTGGTTCTGTTTTGGTTTTACCAGGCTACTGTTTTTAGCGGTTGTTAGCGGCATGAAAAACGTATGAGCATGAGGAGAAATACTGTCTGTACGACCGAATGAATGCAACAACAGTGACAGTGAGAAAATTGAAATAACTGATCAGACTCTGGTGGCACCGCCTGCATCCCCAGGAATGCGGTGCCAGTTTGGTCTACAGTCATACCACATTGCATATTATCATTCCTGCTTTTCATATTAAAGAATGGTCCAACAGCGCAGTGGGGGTTGTTTTCATTTGCCTTTTCTTTGCTTCTCCTCAAATCCTGTTGCATGCAAAGGAAGAATCATGACAACAATATCTGTCCATCAATGAAGTGAAAAGCGGACGTGTAATTAACACAAAAGACATAAAGGAAGGAAGAATTTGTCTGCACGGTTCCATCTACAGATCCTGCACCAGATCTGAGGTTTCACAGGTCTGAATTCTGCAGATGTGACGCTACTACAAATGAACACATGTCCTGTAGCTTCTCTATTTCCAAGCATTAGTTTTAGTAAGAGATGTTTGTGGTCTGAGAAAGGTTTCGGTGGCCACCACCTGCAGCAGAAAATGTCCCGGGAATCTTTTCATTTGAAGAATGTTTTCGTTTCTATTCGAAGCCGAGCCAACGGATTCTGTCACGAGAGCGCGGCCGAAAGAATCAATGGAAAAATAAAAGATCTATTGAACTTGTGAGCACAAGAAAAGAGCGGCTCTCTCATGCCAAGCGATAAATCAGTTTCACTTCCTCAAATGTATCTGCCATTATTACAAAAGGCCTGCGCAAGCATCAGCGACTCCCTCGTGACAGTAGCATTAAATCACTTCTGCACATATCTTCATTTTCCTCTGAACCAGGAGCTACTGCTTTATTTATTTTTTTTTTTTTTGTTTTGTTTTCAGGAACGACTACGACCACAAACAATGGCTTTCACCTTCACCCAAAGCTTCTGCACACAATGTGGAACACGGCAGCGCACAAACAGGCCGAGGGCTGAGGGAGCTGCCATGGAAACGTTTACAAGTCCCGTCCTGAAGAATGCAAACAGAACTGAGTAGAGCTCTTATCTGACAAAAGAGTAAACTTTAGACAGTCCTGTTGCAGCTTGCCTGTGTGGTCTTTCTACTACAACGCAGCACAGTGCGGGATCGTTTTCTCCAAACACACGATTGTCTTCTATCCTCGGACTTATAGCGTGAATGAAAACGCGCTCTTGTCTCACAGGAAGCCCGAGAGGAGGTGGTTGGTTCACACGCTCGACTGCCTTGTGTTGATGAGAATTGTTGAGGGAGTGTAGAAGAGAGACACTGATTCACACTCAGGTTCCCAGCAGGGATTCAAAGCAGCGAGGGCTTAGCAGCTGCAGCCGGTGACTGATCAGCGTTGCTCATCACAGGGCGTGGCCGACGCCGGTGTCACGCAGGAGCTGGGAAGATGTTTCCGAGATGCAGAGTTCACATGTGACGAGCCGCCGCTCATGAGGCGTGAGGCAACCCGGCCTTACTCAGATGCGGATCATGGTCTGGAAACAAAGCTGCAGGAGTCACGGTTTGAGATTTGACCTGTCGACCCTCTTTGACCCCGGTCTGCAGCCCCCCCGTCCCTCCTCCCGTCGCCTCAGGGCTTTACACCTTCAGAGGAGGAGAGCGTTTGATCCGCTAACAGCTCTGTGACAGGCCCAAGAACGCTCTCCACCTCAGCACATACCGGCCGGGAGGCCAAGCCTTCACACACACCGGCTTATCTCCACTTCATGAGTGAACTGATGACCCACATGGAGCATTATTCATCACTTTCCGCGCACACATTCCTTTTAACGCAATAACCTGGGATGGTGTGAATTTCCCTTCGAATCCTTTTTATAGGATCGATCTTGCACAAGGTAGTGAATGTGTCCTCAGGTGGAGCAGTGGTGGTGGTGGTGGTGTCCCCGGCCTTCTAGATCTCTCTTCAGTGATCTTTTAAGTTTGTGGCAGTGACCAGTGGTAGTTGATACAAACGTCCCCAAACGTTGACCTGAACCTCAGCTTCGGTTCGTCACCGTGTTTATATCAGGTTTGGAACCAGGTGAAGCTCCCGTGGTGCTGGAGGTGTTTTCTTTGCAAACAGAAGTCAGCCTCATCCGTACACTAGCAATATTTTTATGTTCCGCTTGTTTCATTCAGGAATGTTTAGGGTGAGACACGCTGAAAACACTGACCAGCCACAACATTATGACCGACGTCCATTAGCTTCATCAGGTTTTAATGAGTCTAAATATGTCACGACTGCAGATACTCAGGTAAAGGTAAAGACCAGGTAGACGATCTACGCCCATCAGTAGTGCAGCGTGGATTATGATAATGATGTATATTTATAAATAGCACTAGGCCGAGTTTAATACTTAATCTCTGATTCAGCTTATTTAACCTCCAGTTTAGTTTACTTTCCACAATAAATAAATGAAGAAATTACTTTAGTTTACATATATATTTTGTTGGAGGACGTGTTGAACTCACTGATCAAGCCGACAGCGCACACAAAGACAAACTGCCAATAAGACGGAGGCAGAGACGGACAGGTGGACAGGTGGACAGGTTGGAGTGAGTGGAGATAACGGCAGTAAACCATCCTGGCTCCAGCGTTATCAGCCACAAACCTGCAGATTGTAGAAGCTGCACCTGCTGCTGCCGCTCTCACGCTGACCTCAGCTCAGAGGAACCGGCCGCCGACAAACACCTGCTGCTCACCTGCCCTGTACGGGTGTGTGTGTGTGTGTGTGTGTGTGTGTGTGTGTGTGTGTGTGTGTGTGTGGAGGGGGGGTCGGTGCGTGGGCGTGTGGGCGTGTGGAGATGGGAGCGGCGGGTGTGTGTGAAGCTATGCACTGTGGTTTGGCTTTTAAGGTTGATTAGACATGAAATATTTGTGGGTTTCTGTTCTACAGAATGACGCAGTTGAATGGAAAAACCAGACTAATTTCTTTGTAAGTGTGAGCGGACTCATCAGAGAACGGACATGGGCCTTGTTTGGGGGGGGGCACCTCCGTGGATCATCCTTCAGATACTTGATCAGTTTGGGATCTAGTGAATTTAGAGGCCAGGTCAACACCTTGTTCTGCTCTTCATGTTTTCTGAGTTGCTTCTTAAATGTTTTTGTGTGTGTGTCTGTTCCATTTGTACTCAGAAGTTGGAATTTCTGAGTTTCCCAGTTTTCAGCTTCACTAAAGCCAGAGCTGAGTTACAAAGATGGCCGCCCCGTGTGTAAACAGTAATTAGAAGCTCCTGTAATTTATCAGCTCTTCTGATTCATCGTTGTTGCTTTCATTCAGTCGTACAGACAAGATTTATCCACATACACACGTTGAAATGCTGTTATGATGTAATTTATGTGTATGGGAACTACAAGCTCATGTCGCACTAACAACAACATCGTGGCAAATTGTGATTAACAGTGTATTTTTTTTTCTACAGTTGAATATTTGAATATTTTTATAAATTTCTGCCTCGTGTGGTCTTGTATATTTCTTTACTGCAAATAATTCTAGTAAAAAACTCATGAGTTGGTTCAAGTTATCTGTTCTGTTTACAATTTGTGCAGCTTAAATAGCCTAAGTTAGTTTAACATTGTAGCAATAATATTAGTTAATATCAAGAATTATTTAAAAACTTTTAATTTGACTGCACTAAAAAACAAATGCAAATATTGAAGTTTCAACCAAGTTAAATTCAGTCAATGCAAAGGTCAGGTCCATTAGTTTCCCAGCAGAAGATGGTTTTAATGTTATTTACTTCACCTGTTAGTGGTCATAATGTTGTGGCTGATCAGTGTAATCAGTCTCTAAAGGTTGAATCTTTAAGGTTTTGAGTAATTTACAGTTTAGTTACCAGATATAAACCAATGCAAAGTTCCTCACAGAGACAAACTGATCTCTAATCGTATTTCCCTGATACTCTCACGTCTCAGCTCTTTAACTGCAGATCCAGATCCTGATCCAGATCCTGATCCTGATCCTGATCCAGATCCTGATCCTGATCCAGATCCTGATCCTGATCCTGATCCAGATCCTGATCCAGATCCTGATCCAGATCCAGATCCAGATCCTGATCCAGATCAGCCCCACGTCTCTCACCTCTCGGCCGCCGGTGGCTGAAGCTTTGATTTCCACTCCAAACCCTCTTAACGTGTCCACAGCCACAGAGCAGATCCCTGTCATCTTCCATGGCAGCATATGGGCCCCGGTTCCCACACCCTGCTCCATGTAAACATCTCATTAAGCCTTGTTGGGTGGAGGGGGCTCTGAGCCATAAAAGGAAGGAACAAAACACCAGCACGCCCCCCCCCCCCCCCCCCCCCCCCCGCCCCCCCCCCCGGCCTCCCTCCCCGCAGACAGTGTCAATTAGGCCCCCGTCTGGCTCGGCCGGCCGCCTGCGCTGGAGGAGCTGCAGCTCCTGTGAAGCTCCAGGTAATCACCACAAATTAATACCTGAAGCAGCTCAAAAGGCCTTTAAGAACAGGGACGGAGGAGGAGGGACCCCCCCCACCAGCCCCCACCCTGCATCCTGAACACCTGACACAGCAGATTAGTCAACACGGACATCTAATGTTTATTTTAAAAAACCCGTAAGACTTTATAATAACTATACAACACAACATGAAGCTTTAGTAAAACAACAATAAACAGTTAAACGTATCAATTACAGACACTAGGAACTAGTTTACACACGCTTTTATTCTGAAAATGTGTTTTTATACTTTACTAATTATCATTTATGAAATAAAGCATTTAGAAACTAGTTGTTGAGGAGAAGACAGAAGATAAAATATAGTTCTACATGGATCAAATACACGATTAAAATAACGTTTTTCAACAATTATTGTCTCTAAAAAAGATTTATATTTATTTATTGCATCTTTTTGAATTTAGAGACAGAAGCACTTGATTTTAACTTATCACAGAAGCTGTTTAACGGCTTTAAATATAACCTGCACCTTCTTCAATAATTCCTCGTAACCTTTATAATTTTAGTCTCAGTCTGTGTGAGAACATTCATGAAAGCAGCAGAGAAGCTGATTATTTTATAAACCATTTATTATCAAACTCAGCGACTGTTCGTACACGTGTAAATAACAAGATGCACATTTAAATAGTTTAATAAAGGTTTGATTTCTGCTTCTTTTTTTTTTATTTAAAATGAAAATCTAATGAAACCAAACTGTCCGAAGCTTCTTTGGGCCGTAGAGTCTGTGACTTCACTCATATCTTTTATCTCCTGGTTGTGTTTGTGTGGTTCATCTGATGGTTTTACTTCACTTTCCTTTCTCTGTGTTATCGTGTCTGTGCTCTACGCTCACTGGGCGTCAGTGAACTCATCACATTCTTTGATGGAGAGATGAAGATGCAGCTCAGATCAGAGATTCAGACCGGAGGAGAAACGGAGTTTACACTTCGGTTAAATTTAGGATGTTTGCTTTGGATTCACGGGTTAAAATGCATCTGAGCCCAGTTTCTCTGTAAATCAACCTGATATTTTAGTGGATTTCTGCTGCTCTTTTATGTTTTTTTTATTTTAGAAACGTGCAGTAAACTCAGATTAACTGTTAACTCTCAGGTTCATTCTTAAAACAGGAGACAGGACGTTAAACTTAAACCTCCTTTTTAATACACTCACAATACGTATATATGTATATAATATATACAATATAAAGGTTATTATTATTATTATACTGACAGGAAGTGAAGGACACATATATTATATGATTGATCTATTAATAAGGGGTGAGATTTGCTCCTTTATGTAGACGGCGGCTTATTTAGTTCATGTTTACTTCATTTTTTTTTTCATTTCCTGTTATTTATGTTATTTATGTTGATTGTGTCCATTCCTGTGATTCCTGATTTTTTTTTTTTTAAATAAACTCAACTAAAACTAAATTAAAAACAACAGCCTCCTTTTACACATATTCATTTTACAGACATTCTTAGTTTTAATTTTACGTAAGTTTACATAAATTTTTAAATTAATGCCTTTTCCTTTGTCGTTGTTAATGTTGGTGTTATTTTTTTTTTTTTTTGAGTATTTTATTTTTTTGGTGGAGGAGCAACCTTGAATAAACCCAGTTAGGTTTTTATTTTTTTATTTTTTGCTTTTTATTCGCTGACACTTTATATATGTTGTTTTATTTTTGTTGTTTTTTCTTCTACATTATTGTCTCAATATTATGGTGCAAATAAATGAATCTAAAATCCATATATATATATATATATATATATATATATATGAATCAGACATGGACATACGCATGAGAATAAAAATAAAATAAGAATAAGTAGATTTTATTGTATTGCTGCTATACTTTTATCTTTCTAGTTTAAAACCAGAGCTGCTGAACTCTATTTCTTTCTTTTCTCTCTCTCTCTTTTTTTTTTTTTTTTTTTTTACATCATTCATCACCAGGATCTTACTGATAATTAACCACATGTTGATACGTTTTTTAATGACAGAATCACCTCAAGTTCAATCATGTCTAGATTAGATTCTAGTTCAGATTAGTTTCTTGTTTAGTCTGGTTCTTAGTTCCGAGGCCAGAATCTTTTTTAAAGCCTGAGTTTAACTCTTCTCCCACAGATCGGCCTGTAGAGTAGGTGGATTTAGATATTTATTCATTTATAAGATCTTATTTTATCCTAGAAATAAATACTGTGACAGTCCAGACCAACACACGTTCTCTAGGTGAGATATCAGAGTCTAATTATATCTAAAATATAAACTCTACACAGACAGATGCTTTATTTATTAGGTCCATCTCACACAAACGTAATTTCCCACTGTTTGTTTTAAAGAGACGTCCAATAGATTTAATACGTTCTCACAACTCTGAAAGGAACGAGGTGAAATGTGTCCCAGACCAACGTTAGCATTAGCTCCGTTAGCATCACGGTGCCCATCACTAACGTTGACTGAGGTCACATATTCAAATACATCTCATGAACACGTGTGACTGGATTCACCAGGACAGATGTAAATGTGAGTAAATGTTCTCACCAGTTATTTCAAAGAGCCGACCAATAGAGGCTTCGCACTGACATCACTTCCTGCTGAGGCCACGCCCCCTGAGTAATGGTCCATACAAAACTACCGAATAACAAATGGTCCACAAACGACTTTGTGCTGTGTGGAAAAGTGGATTAGCCTCAGTTTCAGTTCATTTCACTTCAAAATAAATGTAGCTAAATAAAAGATGCTAACGCTAAGAGCTTTACTGAGACGTGACGTTAGACACATAACACGCGTAACTTAAGCTATGACTTCATCCAGAAACACAGCATAAATTAATATTACCTGACACTAAGTGCAAACCACAAAACCTGGATTCCAGCTGTTTCTCCTAAAGCAGCGATCCATTCACTTCCCTTTTCTTTGGCAGATATCTGTCAAAATATATCTCTGACTGCTGCAGTTTAGACGGATTTAAAAGCCTGTGATTCGAGCTAATGCTGCTAATCTCCATGTTCTTGCTGTGACATCATGTGCATTCCCTCCACAGGTAAATACTGTTAATGTGAAAAATGTGAAAACCTGAACCTGCCCTTAAGTGGCAGGAAGGCAGCTCTCAAAGAAAGGCTGTGTTGTAACATCGGATTAATTTCCACAAACCGGACGACGTTTAAAGTCTTTATCGCGATGAGAAATCTCAGTCTGCTCAGTTACTCACGCAGCAGTCGGCTCCTTAATAAAGAAAAGGCTCCGTGACCTGAAGAATGCCATTCAGTCTAAACATGTATATTTTTTCTTCTTCTTTACTTTGCACAACATCCTCAGTGGGAGGTGAGCAGAGATGCGGGAGAGGCTTCACTCTCACCACCACCACCACCACCATCACCACCATCATCATCATCATCATCATCACAGCTTCCACCAGTAGCAACAAGTGGCTGCTTGACTGCATATTTGTGGAGGTGGGCATGTTTGGCTTGGCTCACACGAATATTTCTGGTTGAGTACAGTAGGTAGGTGATACCCCACGCTGGCTTCATTTACAGGAAACACGGCTCTTTACAGAAAAAAGGCTCTTATATAACTGCAAGTGTCAGAGTCAGGATAGTTTATTGATTCTTCAGGGAAATAGTTTCGTTGTGTTAGCTTTCATAAAGGGAAATTGGCAGATGCCAATGAAGTGAACTAAATAAAACACAGTAACACAGGAAGTACTTAAAGTTAGCAGAGGATGTTAGCTAGTAGAGAACAGACGTGACTCTCCAGAGAATGGACATGGATCTTTGGTTGATTAGACATTTTTATATATTTTTCTTTTACATATTCACCCACAAATTTAAATTTCTTTAAATACACATTAACATAAATCCAACATATTTTAGTAAAGGGATAAATGGAAGCAGAAGACGTTTCGCACCGAGCGCCACATTAGCCGAGACCTGTCAATCTGTCTTGTGCTAGCGCTGGCTAACATTAGCCAACCGGATCAGAATGGTGTAAAATCTTAAAACCCAAGCAGGTGATGAATGAAAAGCTTTAGATTAATAGATTATCAGATTAAAGGTGTATGGTGTAGGAAATGGCACAAAAAAAGTTGGACCTTCTGTACACAGTAAGCCCCGCCCCTATCGCTGCTGAGCCAATCATGAGGCTGCGTATCACACGCTGAAATATTAGCAGAAGAGAAGTGGTCTTATGGTCACATGGGTCTTAAAATGCTCCTTAAAAGCATCAACAGAGTCAGAGCTCCTTGCTGTGCCGTTAGCTTCCGGTGCTAACAACATGAACCGGTTGTGCTAGCTCTGGCTAACATTAGCAATCCGGACCAGAATGGTGTAAAATCTTAAAATCCAAGATGATGATTGATGATCTAAGCGTAGGCGTAGGAAGTTCCTAAAATGCACAAAAAAAGTTTTGCAGATATGTTTTTGTTTGTCCAGGTGGAGTTAATGTGCAGCCTGATCAAGAGACAGATGGAGGATGTTGTGTCCTTGTCACGAGATGGTTTAAATGTTATTCACGTCTCCTGTCAGTGGTCATAATGTTGTGGCTGATCATTGTAACTATGATTCCTACGGGGACTGAACCCAGAACCTTCTGCATGTAAACACTGACTGGCGGAAGAGGATGGATGTTGCTTTGTTTTATCAACACAACAAGACGCTTGTAGAAAGTCGGCGCCCTGTTGCATGATGGGGGGTAAAATGGATGTCGCTTGTAGTTCATTGCATTGTGTTTTAATAGGGCATGCTCATATCTAAATTATGATTCATTACGTCGACTGTCGGCTCAGGCTGCATTCAAGCGACAAATACATATTGTTTGAGAGCAGCAGCGCCGCATACGTCTGCGTTTACAGCCCAGTGGTAAATGATTGAGGTGTCCTTTCAAGGCGAAACGCGACCATTGTTTCTCTAACAATCCCCCAATCTGACGCAGGAAGTGACACACAGGACACAAATACAATGACCAGCGCGGCTGTGCGTTGGCGACAACAGAACGGCGGCTCCACGGAGCAGTGGGAAAAAGTTCCTGCTCGCTCTCTGGAGCTCCAGAGCACGCATTAAAAAAAAAATTAAAAAAAAAACACATGTAGAAAAGACGGATTCATTTGCAGGACACGAAGGCATCACGTGTCAAACCTGGAGCCTTTATCGGCACGAAAGAAAAACCTTCTGCAGCAAACGTAGCTTTGATCTAAAACTGTGCGTTTTTGCACAACTTCTGACGAATAACACGTAAAAGTAATTAAAGGTGTAACGAGAACATGGAGATGATTTAAGGCTGATAAACATCGTAGGGCGCTGCAGGGAAAAACAAGACGTGAAGCTTCGGGAGCCGGTCCAAGAAGAGACCGCTTTCCCCCCCTCACCGTTCCAGACTCCCTCCTCAACTCCTTCCCTGCCAGCGTTTCACTTCTTTATTTAGCTTTTCTCTGTTATTCATAAAGGAAGCAAAGAATAATCGGTCGGTTGTCTAAGAGCTGCAACCGCTTTCGAGAAGTCTCCTGGAGAAGTGTAAGTGTTGACGCAGGCAGTGGAGGTTGTTTAAGGGCACGACACTTCATAAAGTTTAAGACAGATGTTGACAGCATGGACGCAGCCTAGAAGACAGGTGAGGAGGGCAGTGGGTCAATGCAGGAAACAAGCAGCGGCTCAACAGTGTTTTATCTGATACAGCAGCCAAACCAGTAACGAATGAAAACATACGAACTTCGTCCAAAGATGGTGCCTTTTTTAATTCTAAGGTATTTTGTGACGTGCAAATTAAACAGAATATTAATTTAAATAACATAAATACAACTAAGACTAAGAAATAAATGAACCAATATAATAATAATAATAAAGTTACAGAGCTAAGGAGGCTAAGCTAATTAAAAACTGGCACCAAATGAAGCACCCACATCAGCCTGGTTACTACCGTTAGCATTAGCACAGAGTACCGAGCATTGGTGCTCATCCCCGTCCCTGTTACTGCAATGCATCTGAAAACACATCCGCTAACGCCAGCAGAGGAACGGCCCAAATCCTCAGTCAGTAACAACTTGACCAAACGTCCTGTGGTACCTGAGAGAAGGAGGCTGCACATCAGCTGTTTGATGAGGTTATTAGTGCTTCAGCTTCAGATAAATACCTGCTCCACACAGGCTGTACATGTGTGCAGCTCACAGCACGGTGTGTGTTCTGGTCAACAATGTAAATTTCATTGTTGCAAAGCATTAGTTTCTACTGGGTTTTTATTGGTTGGTGCATCCTACTCATGCATCCTCCAGTAGCTTCATGGATCACATTTAGAAGATGTTTCCGTGTCGCCACCATATTTGCTGCTAAATGCAACACTTGTGCGTCCTCTGTCCTGGGATGATGGGGGGGGGGGCTGGACGGTCAGAGGCTGGACGGTCAGAGGCTGGACGGTCAGAGAGCGATGACAGATTCGCCTTTGAGCCTTTTTGAGTCCAACCAAGCGCCACCGGGTTAAAAACCTGAACCCGGCCGAGAGCACTCAGACTGACCTTCCCACAACTCTCTCTGTTCTCCGTTTACTGTCAACACGGGTAAGAGGCCTTTTTTCAAGCCGTGATTCTGTTTATTTGTCCTTTTCCTTCTTCTTCTTCTTTTGTCTCCTTTCTCCTTTGGATCTCCAGCCGGCGGGGAAGCGTTGACCTCTTGTTGAGCACTTAGTGTGAGGATCCCTGAGTCTAATCGCTCTGAAACTCGATGCGTCAGGTCGTCCTGTTTAATGTGTGCGTGTGTTTGTGTGTGTGTGGGAAAACTCAAACTTCCTCCGGGCTGCAGAATTATTTGGGAATCGTTGCTTTATTGCAACAAAAAAAAAAAAAGTTGCAGGATCTTGACGTGCCAACTCTTGAGCCGACATGTCCTTGACACCACCGAGCTGCACTGATTATGCCGAAGGAAAAAAAAAAAAAGAAAGACGTGAGGAAGGCAATCTGAGAGGAATGCCACTGGAATTCCCCGGAATCCCCCCCTCCCTCCCCCGCCTCCCCCCTCCCTCCCTCCCTCCCTCCCTCCTTCCACTGTCCCCCATCACTGTTCACAAATCCATAAGGAGTTTTAACATGCGGCACAATGGACAAGGGGAGCTATTCTGCGACCATAATGCAAGGAAATGTTACCTCAGAGCAAAAAATGTCAGGACTTACAGAGGCCCCCGGTCCTGCAAACAATCAGTGAGGAAGCCGAGGCAGGTGCCCACCTCCTGTGAAAATATCCTACTGCGACGTGACGAGGGAAAAGGCCGGGCGTGTCGCCGTCGCCAGCAGCAGGAGCAGGAGCAGGAGCAGGAGGAGCAGGAGCAGGAGGAGCAGGGCAATTAAACCATAAAGTCATAACTGCTCCGCCGCCACAAATCACTGCACCGATGCAAAACAGAAGCACTCGCATGCAAACACGCAGACACGTAAACAGCTCACGCTCACAGCAGGAATTCAGCTGGAGGTCAAGGAAGAGACGCCTCCGGACGTCACTTCATCAAACAGCTCAATTCGGTTTAATCTGATTCATGATAAATTGTTCTAAGCTTATATCAAGAACAAACATTCAACTAAATACATTAAGGTGAAGAACTTAACACGGAAATCTCAGATGAGGAGTGGCTTAAAATGTGAAGATTCATCTGATTCATCAAACATCCACTAGACAGTTTCCATGGAAAATTCTTATCTTTTTTTTATTACAACGGAAATGAAAGATAAGCAGAAACGAGGATGTGGATCTTTTAATGTAGAACACTCTCACATTTTTTGGAGGTGTTCAGGATGTGGAGAACCTCAGAAACCTAAGAGCGACTTCTCAGAAGAGGCTGTTACTACCTGCGGTGGTTACTGGATCTAAATGCTGCTGCTGGCAGGTTAGAAAGTCATCACGAGAAACGCCACCAACGAAAATCTTTATAATGGAAAAATAATGGAAATACTGAGGGTACACGAAGCACAACTGGACAGAAAAAGTGGGAAAATAGACGACGTACAAGACTCAAAACCACGACACTGGACCAGATCAATAATCCATATTATTATTTACTCCACAGACGGACTCAGCTCACATGGAGGGAACCAACTGATACGAGGCCGGATACGTAGAAAGAATTAATGTTTCGGTGTTAGGATTTATAACATTAGTCGAGCTCATTCCATAATATCAAGAAAAATACATTTTAATGTTTGAAATCTGATCAATTTAAGTACATTTTGAAGGTTTGCATCATGTTTTAATCTAGTAGATCAGGAGTCTTCAATGTTTTTCAGGCCAAACTGATGAGAGACTAAGTAGGGACACCCACCTACTATATGTGTTCTATATTAAACTCATTCTAGTTCTAGAAGACCTATGTAATATGCTAATAAATAAGTCAGACTCTGATATAAACTCACATTCCAGTTAATTAGGTACAGGAGTGAAATGCATTTCTCAGATCATAGTTGCTCTCGCGTATTAAAAAGGGCTTTCGTACGGGGTCTGGGAGCGATTTCGATTTAGCTTGAAGCACCGAAACTACCTTCGATTTAAAACGATGTTTGATCGGTTCTTCCGAAGAATGACTCCACGTATGACTCCGCATCTGACTCACATCAGTGGTTTGTAGTACTACTGAACTGACACATGCTCCTGTTATTGTGCAACTCTAATCAGTGGACTAGGTCAGTAGCTGAAACAAACTCCATCCTACAATAAAAATCAAAGTCAAAACCACGTACGACACCGTTTCAGCATCAACTGAAGAGTCGTGAAGGAGGATTGAGTGCAGGAGTTTATATCCCGGTAACTTATAATATAACTAAACTGCTCAGATATTTATGCACGTTTAATTTGAGAATTATGTTCTAAGACCCTGTAAAATTGGAACAGTGATTTAAGCCTGTTCCATTAGTGTCTTTGCTTTCAAGTGAGAATCTAAACTTTTGTTAACAATGACGTTCATTTCTCTCCTTCCGGTGTCATTGTTTTGCTGGAATGCAGCGGCAGAATTTATCGCTGCCCGTTCATCCACCATGTGAGCAAATATTGTGCCGATCAAAGGAATCTGAAATTGGAAAATTCGTATCTAACACTAACTGTGTCAAGGTTTTCTATTCCCATCATGCGTCAGATGAGTGGGCGGATGTCCTGAAAAAAAAAAACACTCCACACCTGTGATGAATATCTACAAGATGGCGGCGTGTGAAGGCTTGCAGCGCTCGCTAACGGCATAAAAATCAGCCGAAAGCAGGTGTTTGAAATGATAAAATTATGACAAGATTTTATCGCATCACCACTTTTTCCATTGTTGGATTTGTTGTGAAGTAGGTGGAGTCGGGCAAATATGGAGACGTCCGGAGACGCTGCACTGAGCTTCAAAACTCCAGGGAACATAAGAGCGACACCACAGAGCGTTTATCTGCCTTTATAGACAGTCAGCGGCATGAACAGGAATCCCAGAATGCACCTCACCTGTACTGATGATGGATGATGTGAAAGCAACTCGTCATTATCATGTTAAGTTTAGATCATAGGTCTTCAACATGGGGTCTGAAACCCCTAGGGGTCTGCGAAGGGGAGTCACAAAATTTTTGGTTGATTAGACATTTGTTATATGTATATATTTTTTTTAAATTTCCCCCCAAAATTTAAATTTCTTTAAATACATATTAACATAAATCCAACGTGTTTAAGTAACGGGATAAACAGCTGCATATATATATGTAGTTACGTACGTTTATGTTTGCAGCAATTGCACTCGTGTATTATTTGAAAAGCTAAATACTGAATGCAAAATGATAGTAATAATGTATAAGCCAAGTTTAACATAGAATACATATAGTAGGTGGAGGTCCCTACATGATCTCTGCATCAGTTTGAGGTCCTTGGCATCAAAAACGTGAAAAAAAGACCCCTGGTTTAGATGTTAAAATTCACTATTTAGATTTGAAACATGTCATAGAAACGTAATGTCATTAAAAAGGTACTTCAGAAGATGTTTCTTGTTGTTCCCAGTCTGTGTCACCAGTTTACAGAACTCTAGAGTAATTTACGTTGGAATTAAGATAATTAGCTTCTTTGCCATTTTTTTCAAACCTTTTTGTAAGCAAGGCAAATCAAAAACAAAACAACAACACTTGATTTGGTGCAACTATGCAGAAGATGCTGTAAAACGCTCAACGTACTAAACCGTGTGCACTGCAAAAAAACTTCTTCTTCTTCTTCTTCTTCTTCTTCTTCTTCTAAATGCGTGACGATGATCCAGACCCCGGACGTCTTGCACCATTTGATAAGTCGGAGACGTTGGAGCCACAGAATACTGTAATTTCGTTTTTTTTGTGTGTGTGTGTGTGCGCTGGTTTTTATCCGATAATGAACAGCTCAGCGTCCCACGAGAGACGGCCGGGATCAAAACTCTGCGGCCTCCCAGAGGACTTCCTTTAATGTCTTTGTGTGCGGGTGGATTTGATACCCTCGCTCCCTCCTTTAAATTAGATCCTACTACATCCATTAGTCTCAGAAGCCTGTTAATATGTCTCCTCAGAGGGAGGGGACCCCTGTATAAAGGTCTACAGCGACCTATTGTGAGTCTAAAGCCTGTGTAGGTTGTGATATAAACGGCAGGCATGCATGAAAAGACCTCCCATGATTGATTGTGCGTTTTTCTTTTTCTCTTTTTTTTTTGTGGTTCCAGATGTAAAAATCATGTTTTATCTTTTTAAGGAAATGCGGTCTGAGCTGCATCGCTGCAGCTTTCAAAGACTCAAGTTACTGTCAGAGAATCAGGTGCTGAAACAGGAGACGAAATCCACTGAATGACTTTGATTCTCCATGACAACACGGTTCTGGAGGAAAGGTATAGAGTGACGTTGGGAATTAAGAGGAAAAGGGACGCACATTAGTCAAAAATGAACAAATAGAAACTCAAAAAGAGCTGAAAATCTCCTTTAAATTCCTTGCATCCTTGGTGGCGTACGAACAGGAAGTGACTTGCAGTGACGTGTCGAACAGAGACCTTCTCAAAATCTTTTGAGACGCACAACAGGCGTATGCCAACTTAAACTAATCTCAGCTTTGAAGCAACAACCAATGGGAGTGTCCGATAGAGTTGATTGACATATGATCTTGTTTGCACTTGTGTAATTTTCAAAACGTCATCAGTCACTGCCCACGTATAGTTGCATACTTGGAAGCATTCTTGCCCAAACTGTTAATTAAGAAAGCATTGGCACGTAACATGTTGGGACTTGGGGCAACCATATATTCCAGAGAACATTTCTGGGCAACCACCAAGTTCCCTGCAGTTCCAGTCCCAGGATGACGGTCCAGAGTCTGAACATCCAATCCAACAATCCAACAATCCAATGTGTCAAGTCCGAACTACCAGGCAAGTCCAAAGCTGACATACTTGATTCCCAAAGAGTTCCCCAAATGTTTGCCTGAAGAAAACATCGTCCACCACTTTGGTTATAGCTGCAGGCTTGGGTGAACCCTCATGGATTTGCATTTTGTCTTTTCGGTGACAGTAAGCAGAGCTAGCTCCGTCCAACGACTAGCAATATTTTCATGTCCTACTTGTTACTCTTAAAAACATGCAAATGCAACCAGAACCTGAAGGGACCACCTGCATATAATAATGAGGCCTTATGCACAAACAAAAAGATAAACAACCAATGACACATCACTACAATTTAGTGAAGAAACGTCGTGTTTCAAGGCAAAGTTGCATTATAAGTTGGACACAAGTCCTGCAAGTTTTTCATGCAGTTTTAAAAGATAAAACATGATAAATCCTAGTTTGTCCAGTGGTTTGATTCCAGCTGCCAAAGCTGATTCACATTTAGCCTGAGTGCTGCTAATTTTAGCTCAAGCTTTGGTCAAACTGGGACCAAACCAGCCCAGTTTTCACACTTTAACTAAGTCAGAATAAATCTCACTTAACACAAAACAAAGATGCAAAACTGTGCATTTTATGGAAGAGGTAGCTGAAGGTCAAAAAGCCAAACATGGGCAACCAGAACCTGGAAGGACCGAAAGCAGATTGCTGTATATATTGATGAGACTTATGCACTTATTTAGCGTAGAAGCCTAAAATCCTACATCATGTTTCAAGGCAAAGTTGCATTATAAGTTGGACACAAGTCATGCAAGTTTTTCATGGAGTTTTAAAAGATGAAACATGATAAAGGCTCCATTGTCCAGTACGCTGGTTTGATCCAAAGTTAGCCCAAGTGCTGCTAATTTTAGCTGTAAACTTGTTCTGAATGGATCCCAACCAGCCCAGTTTTCCCACTTTAACCAAGTAAAAATAAATGTCACTTAACACAAAAACAAAGACGCAAAACTGTGCATTTTATGGAAGAGGTGGCTGAAGGTCAAGAAGCCAAACATCGTGACTGCATGTGTTCATGGGTGTGTGCATGTTTGTGCTTATCGCTGGCCAGGATCTCAGCAGGGAGCAGCAGCATTGTTAATACATGCTCATTTTATGTTGCACTGAGTGACAGACCAACTGGAAATGTACGTTCCCGCCTTTCTTGAGAGGGTGGCAGCGGGCTGCACTCGGGTGGGTTTAACATGAGGAAATGACACTTTCTCCTGCGAGATCTCAATCTGCCGCCGCACGCTGCCAGTCACAACAATGCAGTGTTGAAAATGGGAGTGGGCCGTATTATCCTCCTGGTTCCGAGCTGAAGGAACGGTCCGGCTGGTGGGTCTGATAAGCACCTGCCATGAGGCTGTGACAGAGGTACAAACTGTTCTGATTAACACCCCGAGTGACCCTGCATGAAGTCACCCACCACCAAATCCTCCAGGGATGTAATGCCCTTCAGTAAGAGAAAAAAATGACTTCTTTAGAACAAAGCAGTGAGTCATTTAAGGTGCGACCTTCGCCGAGCAGCTTCTCCAAAACTACGCTTCACCACGGATAAGAAATGCATCCAGGAAGATAACATAGGAGATAAGACGTGTAGGGGGTGATGAGCCACGCCTGAACTGACAGGCAACCAAAAATAGATAAACAAAACCTTGTTACTACAAAAATGTGAAGGCTAAACAGTGGCTAAGCATTTAGCTTTGTGTCTATGCTCGACACGCAGGTCAGGTCGGGGTTAGATTTAGAAAAGCCAGTTGAACGCCAGAAGAAATTAAATTGTACTTTTGATATGCTGCATTGTCTTTTATGACAATGACACGTGAAGTTTAACCTTTCTTTCTAGGTATTTAATGAATAATGGCTGTGAGGTTGCAAGCCATTGCACTTGAACACACCACAAAGCCAACAACCTGCTGGCCCATATGTTCTTGACCTGCGTGAAAGGAAATAAAGCTTCCACAAAACCGCTATTAGCCAGGAAGCTACTGGTCTGCAAAAGGACTGTCTGAGGAAGCAAAGTTAAAGGGATTATTAGCAACATCTACACTTCCCATCTTTCCCGTCACCATCTTCCATCTCACTGTCCCCCCTCAACAAAAAAAAACATGAAACTGAAACCACTTCCCATGGCCTTTTGTACCCATCACCGATTGCATAACTCCCATCAGCATCTGAAGGCAACGGGGCCCATTACCCTCCCAGTTCCTAATTACAGAGGCCAACTGGGGGGCACAGCAACGAGCCGACATGTCCGGACACAAACGTTTCCAACATGGACCCCGTTACAGACACACCTGTAACAGGGCCTCAGTCTCTTTGTGTATGAAAAAGCTTTCATGGTTTATTTGAGCCTTTTCAATCGCTACATGGGTGTGGTTGACCCCATTAGAAAATACAATGAGCAGTGAAGTGTTCAATCACAGGAAAATATTGTTTCAGTTTGTTCAGTTTACCTTCCTGTGAGTGACAGCTCGCCCTGCAGACTGAATTCCCACCCATGTGGTACCAAACTTCAGTTATCGGCTCACTTGCGGTTAATCCAGCCTCACACAACTCTCAATTATTTCTGGGAATCCTAACGAGGACCTGAGTGTGCCCATGAGCACTGATGTACAGGAACATTACTCCATGTTGTACCTCTTTGTACAGAAGAGATTTGGGCTTTGGTCCAACTTAGAATTGTAGTACAATTAAGGACTGAAGACAAAAATGTCAGAGTGGTTTTCAGATTTTTGTGCTTGGCTGTATTCTGACATTTTAACCCAGCACACCCTGCAATTACCAGTGTCTGAATTACTGGCCGTGTGATGGAAACATCACGTGTTTTTTAGCAAAACGTTTTAGAGGAAACATAATGACCGTATGGATTATGTCACAGGGAGGTGGACAGGGAAAAAATGTCGGTGTACAAAGTGCAGGAGTCTTGTGGTTGGATTGTGGGTTTGATTAAATACTAAAAAACAGTAAACATGCTGTCTTCCACTTCAAGCTCTGACCGTAGTTGTCTGACTTTGATTGACCGTCATGGCGGCACAGAATGGAGAGCGTACATGTTAAAGGGTGTCGACACAGGAAGAGACTGGAAGCAACGTGGCAGCAAGAGAATAAAATTCAGCGAGATGTCGGGAAAAAAGGACCCAAGAACTTCAATCAATGGAGCCAGTGATACAGTTGGCTCTAAGCTCTGTCCACCTGTTTGGTTCCTACGGCCAAAATGACGTCGTTTTGTTCTCGCAATTTGTACTGGTCACATCAACCGGAGAACCTTTTTTACTCGTGTGGTGTCTGGCAACTATCCTGTGATTAGTCTGAAGTCAGAAGTGAAGGTGGTTGATGCGTGAAAGCGTCAAAACGGCTGACCGACATCCAAAAATGTGACGTATGCTGCGGTAGGAGGGGCCTATGAGGACTTCCTCAGAGTTCGGCGCCTGAACTTCTTGTGAAGTATAAATGACGTGACCAAGCTAAGAATTGGTGTCACTGATGGTGTTTTCTTTTCAAATCGAGAGCAGTGCTGTAAATATCTGAGGCAGAGAGCACACGAGAGGATTGTAAAGAGGTTAAAACTCCAACCAAACTTCGCAGTATCCAGAGCAACAAGCTATTCTGGTGATAACGATAAAAATCCATGTTTTTGAGCTCTGAGATGATACTTTCCAGTCAGCACAGTTAAATCAGCTGCTTCATTTTTGTAGTGCTTCTCATATGCAACAGACCGACTGAATGGGCAATTTTCGGCTGAATTTCTTTGTCTTTCTTTTGTTTTTTATTTCCTGGAGGATGTAGCTGGTTTCTCCTGACTCATTTCCTGGCTCTTATCAGTCCGATTCCGGCTTGTGGTTGGTTCAGGTGGTGGAATAAATTTGTTGTGTTGTCTTTATCTCCATTATTTTTTTTAAATATGGGTCAGGTTAATTCCACATCCGCGAGCCTCGTTTAGTAATAAGCTGCTGAAAGATCTCCATGTCTTCTTCACCACCTGCTGCTATACTTGTTATTCTGCTCTGCACATTAGCCACAGGTGAGCTACAAGCATGTATAGTATGTTGCAAGCGCCTACATCATCAACTTCTGTTGTTTTTGGCTGTAAATCATGACAGATAAGTTATCGCACATTCCTAGTTGACGCTGACACTTTTGTGTATGTAATAACTTGCACTGCACTTTCATGGAAACACACCATGCACACTTCCTGGCTTGGATAATCTCTCATGGCAATAAATAAATAAATAAAACATAACTGAAGGTAGTTTTACTTAAGCAAAACATATTTATTCTTTGATACTAGAGATTGCTAAGTGGTCCTGGAATTTGCAGGTAATTCTTATTTAGTGTAAAGCCTGTGAAGAGTCCCAGGAACAGGTGGACCGAATTTCAAGTTCCTATTTCCATTATTGTTTTTTTTTAAAGAGTTATTCCTTAAATATTACCTAATTTGCATCATACAATTTTATATGAAACCCGGATGATACTTATTTTTTTGTTTGATGAGACGTTTTATATAGTTGGAAATAAAATAAAAAGTACTTTTATTTACCATGGATTGCAAAAATGAATTAATTTGCAAAAATGTGTCAAAAAAATGCATAAATTCATAGATTGGGAAGAATAAAGTATCATGTACATGTTGCACGTTAATATATTTTGATACTTTTTTTGTTTGATGAGACGTTTTATTTAGTTGGAAATACAATTAAAGTACTTCAATTTACCATGTATTACAAAAATGGATTAATCTGCAAAAATGAGGCAATAATTTTGCAAAAAAATTCGCTAAATTTTACAGCTTTGGAGGAATAATGTATCATGTACATGTTGTACTTTAATATATTTTGATGAAAAGTATTTTTTATGAGGGTGAACTATACCTGCTGTTTGTTCTAAGGATAAATTAGATAAAAGAATAAAAATGTCTTGGATTTATCAATAATCAAGATCCACTGCAACTCCAAACACGAGCATGTGCAAAATGAATGAATGTGAGTGGCGAAAGGCGTAACGCCCCCCTCCCCTCCCTCCCCAAACATAGCCCAAATAAAATATGTAATACTCGGTATGTGTTGTGTTGTGAGGCCGGACACAGACGAGCAGCTCCTGACAGGCACTTCAAACCCCTCCTGCCCTCTCCACCGTGTGGCCTCGCCGATAATGGGAACCTGATCGGAGGGAGCGCGGAGCGGGCGGCTGGGTGGCGGTGGAGGGGTGTTCGCCTTTTGTGAGAAACTCTTCAAAGCGCTGGCCCTCCTATTTGTCCGGTGGAGCTCTTTGTAACGGTATCCTCCACTGTCATTTTGCCCCTTTTATTTTTAGGCAGGGCTATTATTGCTCCCATACCCCTCACATACCCCTGGGCTTTGTGTGCAGGGACAGGGTCAGGTTTTAACTTTTTTTTTGTTGTTTTTTTTTTTTTTTTTCGTCCACCCCCTCCCCTCCCACTCCCCTTCCACTTGTCGTGAGTACAGGGTAATGCATCACACTGGCCAGCGAGCGCTCTCCTAATTCCAGGCCTCACTGGGAACACGGCGGCATCTGGTTGGTGCACGGTGCTTGACTGAAGCCTCCATTTGACTGCGGCGCGATGGTAATAATACCGTCTTCCATCTGCTGCGAGGAGTTTGTGCAGCTGTGTCGAAAGTCTTGGAGCTTTTGCCGCATTTCTAGAACAACTGCGCAGATTCTCCGGAGGTCACTTGAAGCCTGATCTAATAGATATTTGTTTCCGATCTCACGAGTACAAAAAAAAAAGAAAGTGACGCTTCTTTTCACACAAAGCTATTTGGGGGCGTCTGTGATCTCATCTGAACATTTAAACCCATCTATTACTATTGTCATCATTATTATTGTCTTTATTTATTTAAATTCCTTAACCCAAGGTTTTTTTTATATATGCATTTTTAATTTCTCCAACATATTTGGGATCAGTAGGACCAAAGAACTATAAAAACTAAGCATCAGCTATCAACAGGAAGTAGTATTCTTGGAAAAAAAAACTATGTCCTCATAGGTGGACACTGGGATTGTTTCATTATTTATATTAAATAAAGTTACCAATGTGTGACAAAATATAAAACTGTCTGAGCATAACCAGAAATGCGAACAATGAAGTCCCAACATCCTCAAACGAGTACTTGCTAATTAGCGAGGTTGTAGCTCGTTGCGATTAATAAAATTTGCTGCTCATATCAATAAATACTTTGCTTTAAAATAAATAAATGAGTTTCAACCATAGAACTTGATGGGGTTTTGTTCCTCGTCCACTTTTGTCCCGTGATCAGCTGCAGAATGAATCAGCTCGCTATCATGTTTCTACAGACTAGTGTACTGACCCTTTGCCACCACTAGATGGCAGACTAAAGTGTCCACTAACGAGCACAACGGGTTTAAATGAAGCAGAACAAGTTGCAATAGGACCTAAAATTTAATGTCCCCAAATGAGGACGCAGGGTCTCAGGAAGTTAAGTCTCGAAAATCACTGAGGTTTCCCCCCATTTGTTTTGTAATGATGTCAAGGTAACAAAACAAAATCAACAGAGATTAAAATAAACTAAAATATTAGGAGACTGCACTCAGTGCCTCCATGAAGCAGGTGCACACTGAAGTGAAGTGGTTTGAGAGCAATGTCTTAAAATGTCCAGGAGTAACGAGAGTGTCAACCACGAGTATATTTAGGAGAAGGTTCCATGCTGTTGGTGCACAAAAACTAAAAGCAGGTTTTCCTAGTTCAGAGTGAACCCATGGGACGCATGGGAAGATTTTAAGAGCGGGTTGGGTACGTTCCTGTGGTCCAGTCCAGCATGGATGATGTATATGGTGCTAAATGACCAGTGAAGGCTTTATAAATAAACAGATTAAAGTTTACTCATTACTCTAGAATGAATATACAGTGTACCAACTCATCAGCACGATTCTGGAGAGAAGAGCTCTTCCTAGCTTCCTAGCCTCCCAGCTAATAATAGCTCTTCCTCTTCAAGTGCAACTTTTTGGTCCAGGAACGAGTTGGTAGACAAAGCCACAGTCAGGCCTTGGAGTTCAGCATTTCTCTGCTGTCAGTTTTGTCTTTTGACCGACCCGTGCAGACTCATTACGCTGATCAGCAAGAGCCTTTTAGCAAAAAACACCCTTCATGCGCTGATAAAAGTTTGATTGCAGTGGCTTTCATTGAGGCTCTGGACGCAGAGGAGAAACAGGTGCTAGCAGAAGAGGGACGGTGGTGATTTGGGGTCACTGTGACAGATGCATGGACGTAGACAGAGCCCTACAGTCCATGGCTGCTGCCTGTTTCTCTGTCGGGTTGCCAGCCTGTTTGTGTCCACTTCCTGACCCTCTGGAGCAGTGGTGCATGCCACCCCCCCGCCAACCCCCCCATGCCCACGGCACCCTATCTGTCCCCCCTGTAATATCTGACATGAGTAGATGAATAATAGATCAGAGGCTTTAGCTGGCCCGTAACTCTACCTGATACCCCGGGACAGGAGGAAGGCCAGCGGCGGCTTCAGCCAACAGGGGACACGTGACCACAGCAGAATGGCCATTCAGTGTGACCGTTGATGAGTAAAAGCTGTATTATTACCGCCAGCCAAACACCATGTGGTTGATGTGAAGGCTTAACTGGCCGGTGCCTACAACTGTGGCCTCAGTGTGCGTCCAGCTGCTCTGGTGAACACAGCTGCAGAGGGAGAGCGATGGCTGATGTCTACAGTCTGTTCTGAGTCTTTAACAGCAACTTTGAACTGTATGTGAGGTCACGCTGTCATCTGACCCTCTGTTTTATTGTCTTTAGGTCACGTTATATACACAGTATGTGCTGTCAGCTGCAAGTCTCAGCTTAGAGTTTCTTTTCAGCATGTGTACTGTAAAACAAGGAGTTCAGAGGTCAGAATAAATACTAGATGTGTTTGGCTGCAGGGTCAACTTGGGCCGAGGCGTCTCACTAATGACAAGAATAAAAATGTCTAACCTTAATCAGAACAGACGGACCCGATCAGGAAGAATTTTCAGTCCAATCTGACTGAAAATCTGAAAAGCAAGTCTTCATATGGTGATATTAAGCTTTAGGTTTTATTGCAGCTCATTCTACTTCATTCAAACCCGTCGTCCTCATTAGTGGACACTTCAGTTTCCATCTAGTGGTAGCAAAGGATCAATACACTAGTCGGTAAAAACATGATAGTGGGCGTTTCATCGGATTCATTCTAGAGATGACTGAAGGACAAAAGTAGACAAGGACCAAAAGCCCATCAAATTCTACAGTTACAACTTATTTATTTGTACTTATTAACGTTTCTAGTTTGTTATGAGCCGCAAACGTAACAAATTCTATCAACAGCAGTGAGCCACACTGTCGCTAATTAGCAGGTGCTCGTTTGAGGACGTTGGGACTGGGATTGTTATTGTTGTTAACAGGACTTCGGTCTGTATAGGGAATCAGAAAGTGCTCGAAAGTAAGAATATTTAAGTGTGGTCAGTACTTAAACTGTCGCTGTCTAATAAAAGGCATTAGGTTTACAAGCCGTAATTGAAACATAAATTAAAATTTAAAGAATAAAGAACATTTCAAGCAGCAGGCAGGACCTCTGTAAAGCGTAAAGTATTAAGAATATTAATTGCTACCCAGCACGACTAAATATTTGAGTCCTCCGATGTCAATTTAGCATGAACGCCTCAGAACAAGCTGCTACCGTTTCCAAGATAAAGACAGAAAGTCAAATATTTTGTCCCCAACATGAGCGACTTGCTACTGGAGCCTCGATGGCAGCCATTTTTATTCGCAAACATTAAAGGAGATGAAGAAGAAAGTAGCGGATATGATTCATTTCAGAAGAATGGCAATTATCCTAGGACATCAGAGCGGAAGCACATATCTTGGAGGAGATGGTTGTTCCCCTGTTTGGGGTGAAACAATCAACGTGTTTTCAGTGTGCTATAAAATAAAAGGTGCAGCCGGGCTGTTGATGAACGAAATAACAATGCACGCTATGAGTCAACCTGCAGCTGCTGGAAAAGAAACAATTTTCACTTTTTCCCCAAAGGGATGTCGTGAGCTAGGCAGAAAATAACGCGCTCAATTCCTGTTTTTCTTCCACTTTGAGGAGTTCCAGTGACATGAAATGTTATCATTAGCTCCAGGACTCATCGAGTACTTCCTAAACCGACAAACTTTTGCTGTAATTTGAGGTTTAAAGTAAACCTTCCGGCATGAAACATGGTGGTGCGAGCAAGCTGCCAACATTTGCTTTATAATGACAAGACGTCTGTAAAGGCTGTCATCCATCCATCCATCCATCCATCCATCGATCCATCCATCCATCCACTTCCATTCATCTGAGATTAGGTCAAGGTTGCAAACAGCTAAGCAAGTAATTCCAGATGTTCCTCTTCCTAGCAACACATTCCAGTTCTTCCTGGGGTGTCCTCAGGCGTTCCCAGGGTGGACAAGATATATAATGCCCACAGCAATTTCCGGGTCTACCCCAGGGTCTCCTCCTAGCTGACTGTCCTCAGTAAATCTCCAAAGGTAGGTGCCCAGGAGGATCCACTATAATAATAAAACAAGATGGTGGAGGCAGTGTGATGCTTTGGGCAATGTCCTGCTGGGAGACCTTGCAGACACCCTTTCATGGAAACCATATTCCCTCCTCCTCCTCTGCCTCAAAGCAAAAAAAAAAAAAGGGTTCAGGAATGATTTGATGAACAACAACGAGCTCGAGGTGTTGACTTGGCCTCCAAATTCTCCACATCTCAGTATAGTCAAGCATCCGTGGGATGCGATCCATGGAGGCCTCCACCTCTCAGCTTAAAGCAGGACTAACTGGTTGGTGTCAGATACCACAGCACACCTTCAGGGGTCTAGAGGAGTCCGGGTCTTGAAAGGTCAGGGATGCATTGGTGGCAAAAGGACGACCTACACAATAATAAGGAGGTGTAGGTCAGGGGTGCCCACACTTATTTTGACTGGCACACCTGGCATAACTGCATGAATCTTCATGGAACAACACATGTCAATACATTCATGGTCACTTCCTTTACTCTGCAAACATTCCTCCTCCCTCATTTTTATACTCAGTCTACCCACACTACCTTTGAGATCCACAGGTCGATCACAAGTCACCTGGGAACCCCCACAGACTGCACAAATATGGACGTGTCGCCACTTCTTTGCATTGGCCAAATTGACGCTATATTCCCAGGTATATGGGTGGACCCACAGGACACTTTACGGACACCAATTTAAGACGATGTAGCAGCAATAAGCAGCGTCACTGAGACTCTGTTTCAACTTTTGTAAAAGTGCTAACTTCAGCGTATATTTCAATTTTTAAATTGTGTTGATAGGCCAAGTAAAACTGGATTTATTATAAATAATTTACGCCACAAGTGAATATTGTCGTCATGTTGGTGCACGTCTGGGACACGGGAGCCAGCGCTAGCCAACTTCAAATGGTCAAAAAAAAAAAAAAAAAAGACATGACACCCCCTTTCCTATAGGTGAAAAAATGCATCCCATCAACAAACCAGGAAATGGTTGCCATGGAAGAGGGAAAAGCTGTGGGAGTGACGTTACATTCAGTCTATGGAATGACTGCAGCCAAAGAGGAAGTGGCCAGAGATTTGGGAAAATTTAGATAATATTACTTACTGTTACACCTGATGGTTGTAAATGGTTGTAAACAGTTGTACAAAAATGGGTGATGCATTTCCTGCATGTTAATATATATAGTCATAAATAAATAACTAGATTCACATTTTAAAAATGGTTCGTTAAACATGTTCCTTCTTAGATTTTATGTTGTTTAGTTGTTTAGTGGTTTTAGGTCTGATGTGTTAATACAGTTTGTCAAAATGAGAAAAAAAAGGAACTGTAAAATGACACATGTGAGGTTGTGTTAAAAGAATGACACCAAACCAGGCAATGTAAACCATTTTTAAGATGAAATGTAAAGGTAAAACCTAAAGTAGTCAAAAATGGCCAATTATACTCTGGACTCCAGAAAGTTAACTACCTAAAATGACAGAAACCATCGCTGAAAAAGATTTATTTGACATGTATTTTAGTGTTTTAGTTACTACTACCATGGAGGGGGTGGAGCTTATGGCCTATACTGCAGCCAGTCACCAGGGGGATCTTTAGACATGTCGCCACTTTTTTTGCATTGGCCAAATTGATGCTATTTTCGCAGGGACATAGTCGAGGGTGGAGCCACGTTGAGTTGTGAAATTGATGCCCCGTCCACACTTCCTCCAAACTCACTCACGTTTTTTGTTTAATTAATACTACGCTCTGCTCTACGTCCACCAGTTACAAGGAAATGTGCTTATTTTTACTTTTTTTTTTTTTTTTTTAACTCTCATGGCCCCATGAGACACTTTACAGACACTTTGACTCTTGAGTATGCGTCAGTATTATATAAACTACAGACAATGACAGAAACAATCCTTGAAAAAGATTTATTTGACGTGTATTTTAGTGTTTTAGTTACTACTACCATGGAGGGGGTGGAGCTTATGGCCTATACTGCAGCCAGTCACCAGGGGGAGCTCTACTAGCTTTGGCTTCACTTTAGAGGAGCTGTTTCGCCTCAATCTTTGTACATTTTGTAGTTATCACTGTGTAAGTGGAGTACAATCAAAACAACAAGCTGAAAGAAGCTAAAAAAACATGCAGTCACGCAATGGAACATTATACACATCTAAATATGACTGTTGGACTTCCAGTAGGCAGAAAGTAAAAGGGGTGAAGGAGCTGACAAAGTGAGAGGTTTTCTCAGAAGCTGGGCTCTGAGGAGAAACACTACCTGGCCTTGAGTTGAATAAAGAGTCGATTACAACGGAGGCCGATCAACACAGTGTATCTGATTCACACACTGACCGGAGAATAATGCCACACGCTTGGATACTCGCACAACAAACGCAAGCAGAGGGCGCAAACACACAAATAGTCCCAACACACACACGCCAGCCTCTCAGGAGAGGATCGGGTTTCCTTCTGTGTCCAGTGGCTTATTAAACATTAAGCTCAACAGCTTCCCTACAGGAGGGGAAAAAGGCCTCCCCCCCCTCCTCACCCCTCCTCACCCACCCACCCCCTCGTCCCGGCCTCCCCTCTCTCATTACAGCTGTTGAGGTATGAGACAACAGAGGCAACAATGGAGCCAGAGGCCCGAGAGCCAATCGGTGCGTTCGCTGCAGCGTCGGCTCTGGCGACAGCAGGTCGGCCTGAGAGGGACGACTTCCATGTGGCAGCAAACTGAGGTGAGCTCCATCACATTAGACACGAGAAATCATACAGGACAATAACTGGCTGACCTTAAACTACTGCAAATAAAAAAATAAATCAATTAATTAGGAGAAAGAAAAATGCAGCAGTAGTGGGTGGACTTTCAAAATAAAAAAAAATGCATTAACCTTTTTTTTCCCATGAATTTATTAATTTACAGACTTAAATGTTGCATAGACAACTCAGAGGTTTTTATCTTAAAGGAAAACAACGTCTAACGATGGCAAATCAAAAATGCACCAAACCAACTCCCTCACGCCTTTTAATTTTTGAACGGTAAGAACACTTTTCTACGACAGTAAATGTAATTTTAGACATTTAAGTTGATTTAAAGTTTATCGTACATATCTGCATATTCTGAGTAAGTCTGATTAATGTTGTACAGTTTTTCTATCTTTTGCACGCTTTTATTTTTATGCTTATTTAAGTGTTGTTTTTATTTTCTTGTACCACTTAGACGAGTGTCATATTCCTCGTATGTGCGCACACACCTGGCCAATAAGGCTGATTCAGATTTAATCTTGGACAAAGCACGGAAGTCCGACATGTCAGTATGGAGTCTGGGATTTTTTTTTTCTCCATTTTATAGACTATAGACAATCAATTGTGTGATGAAAATAACGAGCCGCAGCCCTAACAGCTTCCTCTATCCTCGTCCCTGAGCTCCGAGGGGGTTTCTCGGCTACTCAGGTGTTGTGGCGACACACCCTCAAGTGTGTGAGGTTGATAGTTTGTCACCTGATACCTGACAACAAGCGAGAAGTGTGTGTGTGTGTGTGTGTGTGTGTGTTTGAGTTAGAGACTAAATAAATGACCTGGAAACCTTTGCTGAGGCGACAGCGCCTCCTTTTGGACGCAGCAAGAACAAATCACTGCTACAAATACAATTTAATGTAAAAAGAATGAAAGGAATGAGGAGTGGAAGTGGGAGGATTTGCATGTTTTCAGGACTATATGGAATGGCCATGAGTAAATGGCCATAACATTATGACCAAGTGACAGGTGAAGAGAATAACTCTTCTTCTGTGGTTATCATGGATCCAGTCTGTGGGTGGGGCGTATTAAACAAGAGGTGAACATTTGGTCCAAAAACGTGAGGTTAGAAGCAGATGGAGGTGTCTGGATAACTGGTCCTGGTCCTGGTCTGCAGTGGTCGGTACCAACCAACAGAGGTCATGGACCAAAGATCACTGAGTCTGACTCGTGTGGTTCTCTCGCAAGAGTTGCTCTGATAGAAAGGAGTCATAAAACTCAGCAGATCTGAGACCAGTCAGTCGACCTTTGACCTCTGATAAAAGCTGCTATAAAATGGACACATCAGAACCGGACCAGGGAGACATGGAGGAAGAAGTGGATTCTGATCTGGATGCATCATGTTTCCTTTCATCAGTCCAGCCCTCCAGTTACTATAGCAGTATAAATGGTCTCCATCAATTTCCATTTATTAATTATTCTAAATTGGTGTCTTCTGGTCAAATAAACTGAGTCAAAGTCAATGGATGAGCGGGTTGAACACCACAGAATATGTTTGCATCAATTTAAGGAGGATTAAAATGGGATTTATATCGACCGAGAACACGCAACTGCAGCAAAAACAAATCTTGCAGATGAATATATAGAAGAAGACACAGAAGAGTAAAGATCACTGAATCAACTCTCATCCAGAAACGATACCTCCAACCTTCTCCAAACTCCTGACGAATGCAGGCCTCGGTATCTCTCTGAAAGTCTTTCAGCCATCAGGTGATCGTCCCCCTCACGACATCAGATTCGAGGAAACAGCTCCTTTTCGTCTTGCCGATTTCCTGTGCAGCCACAGAAGCTCCCCTTCATCCTGGCAATTAAGGCAGATGTTGATAATGCATTAGTGGGCTGCAGACAGGCGGCCAGACACTTGAATCATTTAATTAGCGGCCACAACAGATTAGACTGACTGGAGAGGAGAGGAGACTAGACAAGCCTCCTTCAAGCCACTGGACTTCCTCTTAAATTAAAGTTAGGAGAGTCTGAGGGAAGATTAACTGACCTCTCTGTGTAAACCAAGAGATATTAGGAGGGTGAGGTCTCTCCTTAACCCTCCTTAGGTCTGTAAACACACTAGGTATTAGTCCTGATCGCTTCTTTATATAAGTGCGCTGGATGGAAAGTTGGGGGGAAAAAATGGTCAAAATCAAATGATATATATTTGTATATTTTAGACTCTTGTCCTATCACTGTCCAATTAAGATTAATTAATTTATTACAAAACGATTTAAAAGAATTACGTTTTCCGAGGTTTGGTTGCAATACTGCGTTTGACCACATAGACTGGAAGACATTTACCAGCAATGAAAACCAAGAGAGGCGCTGTTTCGTTCATTACGATTAATTAGCAAAAAAACTGTTATATAACGTTAAATATCTAAATATATGTACTTATTCATTTACTTAGAACATGCGCAGGAGAAGGATACGACAATTATGTGATAAACAAAACAATAATAATGGAAATGGATTGTAAACTTCCTCTTAAGTCAAAGTTTGTAGAGTCTAGGTAAAGATGAACTTAATTATTACGAACGAAATAAAATCTATTTGCCAATAAAAGCCACAGAAACACCCAGAACTCACATGTATTAATGTCTGCGTCCATTTCAAGGAGGTGACACGACGTTTCATTTCTCTTGTTGCACCGAGGTTCGTTCAGTTTGTTGACGTAGCCTCCGCTAGCTAGCGCGATTAGCTTAGCCAAACCCGCATCAAGCTAACTGTACCTGCTCTGTTGGTTTAAATACCATTTAAACTTCTCATCGAATGCGGCTCCGTGGTTAATTTAAGAGATAAATTTCCCCAAGTGGTGCTGAAAGCCGACGATTTAACGAATTATTGTTTAAAACAAACTTTTACTATTCCCGTGATTTGGCTGCAGTACCACGTTTGACCACAAACGTGCAATTGGGAGACATCCACAAGCTATAAAAAGAAAGGGGGCGCTGTTTTACAGATTACAGGAATTACGACAACAAAACAAGAAGTGAGTTATATTATATCAAAAGGATAAAAATAAAAATTATTGCTATTGTATCAAGTTTATAACTTTATCGTGAATTATTTTTGAATTTCTGCATTAAAATCCTTCTAAATTCCTTCTTTCTCTTCATAAATTATTTCCAAAAAAAGACAGGGGTGTAATAGAAAAACGAAAAGCAGTAACAAGAAAGAAAGACATACGAATGAAAGATAGATGTTTCATGTTTTAATTTGACCTGAATTAATTGGTTGAAATGAGACAGACCCACAGATGTGCAGCGTTGCCATTTAACCACTTGATGGCGCTGAAGAACCATTTATGCTCTTGTCCAGGTTGATCCCAGTTTCACAAAGAAGAAGCACAGAATGATGAACTTTCATACATGATGAGCTAGAAAGGGCTGATGACATGCAGTGTAAATCATACAAGTAGTTTAACTTTGGTTAATTGAAACATTTCTGTGTCTAGTTTTATAGTTAAAACACGTCTTTAGGCTTTTTGATCCTTCACTGAATTCTGAAAAGGCTCAAAAACTTTAATTTCTGTGTCTTTTTATTCAGCTGCACCTCATAAAAATGAATCTGGTTGCCTTTAATAGCAAATCTGTGATTAATTCAATTGACCCTGCACAAGATTTCACAACTAATATTACAACTAATACTGCTGCCACGTCTTCAGTAGGATTTAAGTTTAGCAGATTAAAGTGTTTCATTTCATGCATGCATTTCCTTTTAAGACACTATCTGCTTGGAGATGCTGGATCCCTGGTGCATCTTACAGTTAAAATGACCCTTGAATGTACTATTGATTGTTCTTTGTCCTCTGCACAAGTTTGAAGGTAAGTTGTAAAGTTACAACAGCACAAACTGATGAATATGTAGCTGCTTTATTCCCTGTTTTACCAGTGGCAGCGTCACTTCTGTATTACTTCATAATCACTTTATCATTTGATACTAAATTATATAAATACTAAAATACACGGACATAATTTGCAAAATTGCAAAATGATTGCACATGTCCAAGAGTAATTGTACACGAGGTTAAAAGTTACACATTCAAGTAGAAAAACTGCATCTAAAGTTATATAATATTACATATATTTTGCTCTGTGCATCAGTACTTGATGTTTGCTGTGATTAAAGCTCCTCGTCTCCTTCACCTTGACTAAGATCACAGGTTTTATGTATTTATTTGCTCCCTGCCTCTAAGACCTGGAGTCACATTAGAACCTGTGGAGTGAGCTGTTTATCTCCGCCGGCTGATTATGGCACCACGGGGCGATCGTTAAAACACAGACAAACATAAATAAGGGGAAATAACTAGTGTGGCTGCGTTTCCATGGTAACGAAACATAATGCATGTTTATATAACAGTTGGACAGTGGTGAAAGTTTAAACCACAGGTTCAGCTCATCATTAAACGGTTCATAACGAGGACATAAACGACTCTTGGCTCCATTGTTGTCGACTCAGAGATGTGAGACTGATTCTCACTTCGCTCTCTTGGACACGATAAGGTTCCCTCCTCCTCCACCTCCTCCACCTCCACCTCCTCCTCCATCTTCAACATAACGCCTCGTTCTCACACTCAAGGTTAACTCAATTACAGAGTAATCTGCTGCTGGCTCTTCACAGCCTCGACCACATTTCCAACCATTGTCATTATAGATAGAAAAATAAATAACTGGAAGTCCAGTGTGTGAACTGTTGTGTTTTCTTTGGGGCTAAAGGGTCAAAAACACAGCAAAAAAACTGTGTTACTTAAACGCAGCAAAGGTCGGAGTTATTTTAACACTTAATCTACCGAGACCAACACCTCCAGGTTCACCTTCTTCAGAGTGTCACAAGATTATTAAATAGACCACGACTTCCTTTCTGGTGAAGAAGTGCCCGTTTTCTGCCCTTTTATACGCACTGATCAGGCTCAACATTCAGTTTGGGATCTAGTGAATTTGGAGATCAGGTCAACACCTTGTTTTGTTTTTTTTGTTGTTGTTTTCAAGGATTCCAGGATTTTTATTTGTCATTCGCCACCATACAGAAGCATGAGATGGAATCAAACGAAGCACTCAGGTCCCGGATTATTACCCGTAGTAACTATAATATATAGATACTAAGTTAACAGTATAGATGCAAATAAAAGATAAATAAAGTAGAAATAGAAATAAAAATGACAACAGAACAGCATGTGCAAGGAAAATGTGTAAAACATTGGGTTGTCTCCTCAGACTGGAGGTCCAGCTCTCTACTCTGCAGCCTAGGGTCAGGGGTCAGGGGTCAGATTATAGGGGTTAGGGTTTAGGGGTTATGGGGGCAGAAAGTTATGTCCTTTCTGATGCAGGTTGCCCTCTTCCTGCATCTGGATGTGTAAATGTCCGTTGTTTTGGAGAGACTCACTCCACCACCCTGTGCAGAACCTTCTCCTCTGCAGCCACACAGACACAGTGATGCAGGAGCACAGGATTCTCTCCACCACAGACCTGTAGAACGAAGTCAGCACGTCTCAGCCGTCTGAGGAAGTAGAGGCGCTGCTGTGCATTCCTGACCAGAGCTGTGAGAGCTGAGTTGTTCCTAAAGTGTTTTTGTGCGTATGTGTGTGTCTGTGTCAGGCTGGTCTGGTATAAGAAACATCCACATAAATGAACAGAACACTGAAGATGGTTGACATGTTATTTGCTTCTCCTGCCGGTGGTCATAATGTTGTGGCGGATCGGTGGATCAGTTCCCTGTGAGGAGTTCAGACTGAAACTAGTCTCCTGTTATGAACTGGTCCATGTTTTATCTAAATATCTACAGAAATCTCTTGCCAATATTTAAATCTCTTCTGTATCAACTCACATTAAACATCACTGACTGTTTCAGGCAGTTTTTTCCTGCATTTTAAAATCAGTCGGGATCAGAGAGGAGAGAAGAACGTTAGCATAGTAAAACACGTGAGCGATAACTTCTTCCTCCTCCTCCTCCTCCTCCCTGCACGGCTGGAGAGCGTTATGAAGCGGCAGATGAAATATTAATCTTCCTGAATTTATGATGGGGGACAGCGGGGGGAGGAAGACAGAGGGAGAAAGAGAGGGATGGGCCGGCTAATAGAGAGATGCTGAGAGACAGAGAGGGAAGGAAGGTGAAGAGCATGAGAGAGAGAAGAAAACCTCCCAGTAGAATTAGATAAACTTATTTCAAACATGTCCTTGACGGAAAGAAAGATTCTTTCTTTATGTCGTTAGTTAAAAGGCTCCAGTCTGAGAGCAGCACATTCAAACCTTTTACAAGTGACAACAAAACGTTTTCAAGTTAAACTGCGAAGAAACTGAACGTCGAAGTAGGTTCATACTGAATACGGGTGTTTTTTTTCCCCGTTATGATATGAATTTTTAATAAACCTTCATACCTGTGTATTTGTTAGGAACGATGCACCATGAGACACTGTTTCAGACCGGACCATTTTAAAGGTAGCGCTTCTAAACACACACTGTGCGACTGTGTCACTGTGACGTGGTGAAGATGGAAAGACCCGAAAAAAGAAGCGATTTTTGGGGACGGTCCTTGTTTTGGATGACCTGTCCCCCGGCTAAAGCTGTCCCCTTGTAGCTTTTTATGAATGAGGAAAAAAATAAATGTTGCGCATAGACTACAGTTATTACGGTAGCCGCTCGCGCTGCTATTGACATTACAGAAAAAACAGTTTAAATATGTTTAAATATGAATAAATACGTCAAATAAATTAAAACATCATTTTCATCTCATCTTGATAATATTTAATTATTATTATTATGCCTCTGAGCTCAGATTTCCACGTCAGCAGGGTCATGCAAACCTGTTTTACTACTAGTGTGGGATTATTCTACAATATTTACTCACCATCACAGTAAAATAGTTCATCCTTAGTCAATCTGCTGCATTAATTCCTCTCTCAACCAGCAGAAAACGTTGTGAACTACGTAGAAGTTTCATTCTGTTCGTTAAAAGATGTTGAAGCCACATTCATGTCTGAGCTGCTTCTTGAGAATTTCTAGTTTCAGGGTGATTATTACCAGCTGGAGTTATAACAGGGAACCCTGCTGAGCTCAGTTCATGGAAAAACCAGAAGAGTTACTGAAAGAAACGACCACCGCTGCTGCTGGAGGACGTTCGTTCTACAGTCTAACCGGAAAAATCAACCCGCTTCTTGTTTGTCAGTGTGACGTGGAAACGTTTGGAGGTGACTGGTTTGACATTTCCCTGTTTGTGACTGCGATGGAGACGCTGGTCCTTGCAGCCCGGAGCAGGGCGGTGTCCTGGCCGTGAGGCGGAGGGGAGACAAAGAGAAGCAGAGAGCAGCACCTGATCCACATTAACCGCCTCCCACGGCTCAGATTCATCGGGGTTCGCGTCGGGCCGGAGCAGCGGAGTGGAAAGAGCGAAGCATCTCGGTGACCAGGGCTAATAAAGGAGCTCAGTGTCAAGTAAAAATAGGCTGCGATGTTAAGACATGGTTGGACTTCGTGACTCATGTCTCGGTTTAACGGTTTAGGGGCTGAATGTCAGACAGTCGCTGATTCAGTGTGAAATAAAAAATGAACTGAACCACTTCCTGCTGCAGCTGTTTGGGCCTTTTTGCACAAACCGATTTTACTGAAACATTAATTTTGTTTATTTGAACAAAATTTAGACAAAACAGATGCATCCAAATATCACAATCTACATAAGATTCCAATGTACAAACAATTACAAGAAATAACCCAAACAGAAAAAAACGATAATACCACATGAAATATGATTTATTAAATACTAAGAATAATATTAACCTCCTGAGAACCTGCATCCTCATATGGGGACATTATTATAATTTAAATAATGAAATAATCCCCCCTCCCCTACACAATATTAGGCGGGTGGTCATAATGTTATGGCCGATCACTGTATGTAGGCAGCTGCTGAAGTATGAAGCTATTTCCCTAATGTACCTGTGTCTGATGTGTTGTTGTTGTGTTTACGTTCTTTACTGTTACCTTAGATTGTTTTAGGGTTTGATTAGAGTTTAGGTAGAAACATTTTTATTATTTATTCATAATTTATTAATTGTTTTCTTGATGTTTCTGTTTATAAGCTATGGATGAAGCTTCTGGGGATCATATCCTGCTGTGAATCATGAAATTAAATTGGATTTGAAATGATTTGTAAAATAAACAAACCTTATTTAGCAGCGTAAGTAGGAGTAAAGGCATATCTTATCTTATGTCCGATATTTTTTATCTTTTTCCGATATCCGACAGCCAATATTGTCCAAATTCTTAATTTCCAATATCAATGGATATGGGATATCGATATACGTATATGCTTTTTTTTATTCATATGCAGACTAATTTTAGGTAGTTAGCAACCTGTTAGCCACGCTAGCTACACTCTGTTGATGTTTTGGCTCCGGGTGCAGTTTGATAAGTTCATCAATCACACACCAGTAAATGTCTCAGGACCCACAAGCAGCAGCAGCAGCACAACCCGGGCTTTATGTTACCTGCTTTCATTATCGGTAGTAAAACTGATAACGATATGAACAGATATTACAAAAATAGGCTAATAACGTCCGATATTATCGGTCGGCCGATATTATTTCCCTGAGAAGCTGAAAACAGAGCTAAAGTAGAGTTAATATCAGGTTGTTGGTTGATGCAAACATGTAAATCATGGTGTTTTATTCAAGTTGTTGCACTAAACTGGTCAAAGCACAGATCTTTCCATTTCTTTTTAACAGCGCGTGGTCTTACGAGCTCGTCCTGGAGCTGATTATTAGTCACTCACTCATCCAGACACCGACATGTGAAGTGTGTTCGGTTACAGCCAAAGTCATGTAGCACTGACCACTGAGCAGATGCGCTGCAGCAGTGGGAGGCTAAGCACCTTTCAGAAGGGCACCTTGGTTCCCCCGTACATCCAGCCGACAAATTAAAATCCTACACACGGCCTGAAAGAACCATCGGCATGTCCTGTGTCTTCCATTCTTAACCTCCTGAGACCCGGCGTCCTCATACGGGGACGTTATGTTTTAGGTTTGTTGCAGCTTATTCTGATTCATTTAGTCCTGTTGTCCTCATAAGGAGACACTTTTATCTGTCATGTACTGGTAGTGAAGGATTAATGCACTTGTTTATTTATGCTTATTAACTTTTTCTAGTTTGATTTGACATGAAAATGTAACAATTAGGTTAAACAACTCTAAAAATAGTACAATAATGTAGTTTTGCCCAGTTTTGTTTCATTCTTAGTTCTGTCTTTCCCTAACATTTGTTAAGTGGATTATTTTATAGTTTGACTGTTTTATAACTGTTTAAACTAAATAAATACATGTTAGCCAGGTAGCATGCTGCTAATAGTTTATCATCCCAGTAAGTTCCTGTCTTATTGTTTTCCCATTAAAGTTCATAGAACCACTGCTGTTCATTGAGTTAACTTTTTATTGTTTAATGACTGTAGATTATGAGTTTGTATCTAATGATGTTCTTTTCTTAAAACAGCAGTGACAGAGAAACTGGATTGATTAAGCAAATTTACTTGTTAGAGTATTGGGGAGTTTTTGTTTTATTTCTTGCTATATCTCCTGTTCACACTCCAGTCCAGAGGGTGGAAGTAATGCCCCATTTTGTTGGTTGCCAATAAACCCATAAACCAAAAAGAAGAAGAAGCCAATCAAATAAAACAATAAATCATGTAATCAAATACTGTAAAAGTATGAGGTGGAGAGGAGACCTCAAATGGATAAAGATTTGATTACATTTACACAGATCAGAAGTTTTTTAATTTTTATTAAAAAATTTACTAGATTCACTCCGTAGAGTCTAATGCACAATTTACCGAGGCTTGGTGGTTGTAAATATATATTATTTTTTTTTTTTTATTAAATCCACAGCTTGTCATGCTTGTAGTAAATACATTTTTCCGACTTTTCATCAGACTCATTCTAGGTCAGAATGTGACACCTACATGATACACTTTCAGAATTAAACCATCTATTCTGCGTCTGTGACCTTGTTCTCTGAGAGAAAGTTAGTCTGAAAAAACATTAGAACAGCCTCTGTCCTCATGGAGCTTTGGTTTAGAGACGTGAGAGGAAAATGAAAGAGTAAAGATTTAAGATAAAGAACTCGTCTGATGATAATACGCCGAACACATGCACGGACGAATACTGTGTTTTTATACAATTCTGAAAGAAGAATTTCGTTAAACAATTTCTGCAGAAACCAAACGACTCCCACACACTCAGGACCAGAGTTCCACATTTAAACTCACCTCCTGTACGATCGATACCATCATTAAACGTTAAAAATGTAAAGCTAGCAGCTCCTTGGTGGAGGCCCCGCCCCCTTTCTCAGCCACTCCCACCAGGTTCATCCATTCATCACTTCACAGCAAGAACCAACTCATCATAAAAACACAAAAAAAGACAAAAGACAGGTAAAAAAGTAGGTCATTAGAATAAGAATGTAAGATATATATATATATATAAGAATTGTTTGCTTGTTGTCTTGCTTTAAAGCTTTTTAAGGACGTTCCTGCTGAACATCCCGTGTCATGATTAGTAAACCTGTTTTACTGCCTGTTGTCTCCTCTCACTGCGGCTCCTAAAAGCTTTGTTACAGCCGTTAATGAAGTCGTGTAATGAAGCATGAAGGTAATTGACGTCTATTGGTGTTTTAATTAGATGAATGTAATAAATCCTCCCTGGGTGCGTTCGCTGAGAGAGGGTCTGTAAAAACATTAAATACATTCAGGACATGAACTCAGCTACTCAAGCTGATCATTAATTAAGGACCAGAAGAGCTGATTTTTTTATTTATTTATTTATTTAATTTGAACATTCAGAAGAAAAGAGATGCATCAAATGCTTCTACGGTTGAAAAAGAAACAAAAGACAGAAAAATTAAAAGACTTCAAATAACTGATATGAAGGAGCAGAGAGAAGCAACAGACTGATCTGACCCAGATAAAGAGGAACAGAGGAAATAGAAGACATCTGAAATGATAGAAAGTTAGTGAGTTAGGAAACGAATCAGAAAATGAGCAGTTAAAGAGGAGGAGGCTGCACAGAGCTGGATGAGAGTTTTATAAAACCATGTCTGTGTTTGGATTAAATGGAAGTAAATATCGATATAAATGTTTATGCAAAAGTGCAACGGAAACACTTGTTTTGCGTTTCCCCGTCACTGGTGATGACCAGGGATCGGGATCGATAGTCGGTATCATAAAGTCTTTTTTTTCCCTCTTTTTAGAAACTTTATTGAAATTTGTAAAGTGCAAATAACAAAAACAATTCCCACATGTCGACGACCCACACGTCAGTTTTTCTCCTGCATGGATGGAAGTGAACCTTCAACATGTCTGAGACCAAACGTTTGACTAAAGTTTGTCTGGACTTCACCTCTAAAGATGCAACGAGGAGGAAACACCTGGAATTAGATCCAACATCTGACCACACATAGCATTAGCATTAGCATTAGCATAGCATTATATTAAAAGACCAGAGATGTAGCGTCTTTGATAACCTGCTGCAAACCTGAACCAGACCTATGATGACGCAGGCGTTCATTAGTAAAACACCTTTCAACGGAAACACGTACAGAAATGTCATAAATATCACTTTTATTTAGCGAAAAACTGAAATGGAAACACAGTCGGTGTCGTTATATTGTTATATTTAAGTCTCATCAGCAGCGAATACACGTCTCTCGTTGGAAAGAAGTTTGTCTTAAAGAAACGTCAGAAAACTACTGGTCTAACAGATTTAGAAGCAGCTTTTAGCCCCGAGCCCTTCGACCTGTGAAAGCTGCTCATTTATCATCAAAACCAATAACTTCCATCTGAACCGTGTGAGCGTCTGAGTGAATGACAATAACATCATCTTATCAGACTTACAGACTTTTTTAGCTTCTTTTTTTTTACCACTTGATGAATCCAGACGTCTTAAACACTGGCCTCAGTGGGATTTATGGGGATTTATTTGTCCAGAAATCCTTTCGCTGAGGTTAAAAATAATTACTTTGGATGTGAAAACAATTACAGTGGAACTAAAATTTGGACTTTCGTTGGTCTGAAGAGCCTCAAATAACTGTTATAGCCCTACAAGACCAGTCTGGTCCACCACCGGATGAATTTATAACGTGCGAATATGAAACAGAAAACATTAAATCAATCAAATTTGCACCTATTCCTAATTTGTTCACTAATGTTTGCAAAATAACGCAACACTACGACCAGAACTGAACAGTAGGTGGCAGCAATGAGCTGAAATTAAACTTATTTATCTTAAAACATTTCATAATTTATTTATTTTTAAACAATAGTCCATTCAGTTTAACCATTAATTACGTTACTGGTCAAAATGCACCATTCTTCAAAAAAAGAAGAAAAAAATAAGACTTTCTTATGGAGTCTGTGAACTTTCTGTTCCCTGAAATGATTAAATTAGCGGGCGGTGGAGGGGGTGAAGCTGCCATGGTGGGGGGAGGCTAAACAGAACAGGGCCGACACAAAAGAATTCCTGGGGTCATTCCTCTGATGCCGATGTGGTCATTCCGGAGAACCGAGGGGAGGGGGGGGGGGGCATCTGGGCCCGGGGAGGGGACAAAAAGACAGACTGTCGACCCAACGGGGGCTCATCTGAACCCTGGACACGCTCGTTACTCCCAGAGCCTTTTAAAAGAGGGACGGAGGAGGAACTGAATGAAGCAGACAGAGGAAGGAATAATGAGGTTTTCAGGGGTTTGGAACAAACAGGCTGCGAAAGGAACAGATGAACCAATGAATATTTAAGCTAATCAATAGTTTCTTTGTAACAACAATGTTTCAAATGATCAAAGATAATTATCTGCATCTGTTAAGAGTTTTAGCATTTTTAGCTAATGGTTGTAAATCTGTAATATCTACGTGGTGAAAATGCATCACAGTGATGGAGAATGAGAGGTTTGTTGTTAAAGTTCTAACCTGAAGACCAGACAGACTCTGTCTGTGTTTTAATGGAAGTCAATGGGACATTTTTATCATCTAAGGTCACAAGAGGGTTGTAAATTTTAATGCTACACAAAAACTAGTCAGTATTTTAGATAATCTTGGTCATACCCAAGACTGATTTGATAAAAATGTCCCAACATTAGCTTCATGGAAAATAGCTCATTTTCATGTTTTTTTGTTTGTTTTTTCGTAAAAACAACTCCAGGTAATCAAACTGGCATTTAAAGGGTTAAAATTCCTCAAAATGACTATTTTTTTTGTAGTTTTGTAAAGTTCTGAAGTAGTTTGAGAAATTTATCTCGAAAAAATCTGAAAAAAATATAAATCGGTTAAGTTTTTACAGCAGTTTCTGGACATGGACGTTTTTGTTCGCTAAGGTTACAAAAGGATGGTACATTTTTTTCAGAGTGTTCTGTTAAACAATTAGAAATATTTTTGTTTTATTTCAAAATTTGTGTAGAAACAGACTTTGTTGCAAACACAGTGAAATGAAGAGGAAGATTTTGGCCAAAAGGACAAAAATGTCCCTGAGGGCTGAATGTGATTTGCTCAGATTTTCTTTAATTGCTCTGATTAACCTCCTGATTCCTGAGCTTTAGTTTTTTTATGCATTTTTTTAATTTCTCCAAAGCATCTGGGTTCAGTAGAAACTAAGAAGTATAAAAACTAAGCATCATCTTCCAACATGACGTAGGAAAAAACAGTCTAAATATAAATAAATCATTATTTATATTATAATAAAGTCACCGACGTGTGACAAAATATAAAACTCTTTATTTTAACACCTGAACTGAGTGAAACCAGAATTGTGAACAATGAACGTCCTCAAACAACTACTTGCTAATTAGCGAAGCTGTAGCTCGTTGCTACTGATAAGAAGACCTACGCTGTAATTACTTTTTGCTGAAATAATTCTAATATTTTACTCTGTACAAAAGTCAGTAACGTGTGTTGCAATGAGTTTTAAACCTGGAGTCAATTAAAATAATTAAGTTCTGTGTGTTTTTATACAAATTTGAGATTAGCAGAGGAGAACAAAACTCAAATGTTAGCTTCCTGTTAGCGCTAGAGAACAGCTGATTAGAGAGAAGAGTCGGACTCTTCATTCTCCAGATGGACACATGCTCGTTATTTTCACTTCGTCAGAGAAAAGGAGACGAAGAACATTAGAGGTAAGTTCACTTTGAAGAAGAAGAAGAAGAAGAAGAAGAAGAAGAAGAAGGGGGAAATAACTGATTTCAGAGACCAAACATGAACATGACAAGTGAGAAAATGGTCAATTATTCCAGACGTAGGAACCAGAAGAGACACTTCATAAAACACACACTCTGATAAACATGGACACAACAGCTGTTCCTTTTTTAAGAAGAAGAATCACAATGGAGGAGCTCTGCAGGCTGAGGGGGGGGGGGCAGCACCTGCCTCCATACGAATCTCCATCCTCACCCACAGGACACGGCTGAGAGATGAAGGAGGGTGAGGGGGGAGGAGGGGGAGGAGGGTGCGTGCCTCCAGTCTCCATTCACCCCAGTCAGCTGCCTCATTTGCATAGCGTTTGACTTGCTGCTTCTAATTTGGGCTCGTTCCCCTTTGAAGGCAGATGCATGTAAACAGAGCGTCTTTTCATCTGGAGGAGGATTCGGAGATGACGGATTCTAGGTCATCAACCCCCCCAGGACGCAACAACGGCGAACAAAGAGGTGGACGAACCTGCAGGGAGGTTTGAGGCTGGGTCGACCCCCAAACGGTCGGATGAAGAAGGAAGGAAGGAGGGAAGAGTCCACTCAGGTTGAGATTTTAGACACAGTCCTGCTTCGTTTCCTCGTCTCTGATTGAGATCGGTTTGTTCCTCCCTCGTTAGTTTCACCTGTGTCTCGTTCAGCTCTCAGTCCGAACTCACGTTGGTGGTTTTCAGGTCAATGACCCCAAACTAACCCAGAGATTAATTAGAGACCCCCGACCTACTATATGGTTCTATATTAAACTAGTGCTATTTATAAATACACATTATTATTATTATAATTTGCATCAATATTAAGTTATTCAAATAACACACAGGTTCAAATATGACGTTTTTTTTAATTTCAGTGGTGCAGCAGTAGAGCGGCCGTGCAACTGCCGTAAACATAAACATACATATATATGTATATACACTCACTGGCCGCTTTATTAGGTACACCTGTTCAACTGCTCGTTAACACAAATATCTAATCAGTCAATCACATGGCTGCATTTCACTGCATTTATTCATGTAGAGGTGATCAAGACAACTTACTGATTGTCAAACTGAGCATCAGGATGAGGAAGAAAGAGGATTTAAGTGACTTTGAACGTTGTATGGTTGTTGGTCTGAGTGTTTCAGAAATTTTAACTCACAACCATCTCTAGGGTTTAACGGAGAATGGTCCGTTGAAAATATCCAGTGAGAGGCAGTTGTTGATGTGAGAGGTCAGAGGAGAATGGTCAGACTGGTTGGAGATGATAGAAAGGCAACAGTAACTCAAATAACCACTGGTTCCAACCAAGGAATGTAGAATACCATCTCTGAACGCACAACACGTCCAACCTTGAAGAAGATGGGCTACAGCAGCAGAAGACCACACCGGGGGCCACTCCTGTCAGCTAAGAACAGGAGACTGAGACTACAGTTCACACAGGCTCACCAACACTGGACAATAGAAGAAGAAGGAAAAACGTTGCCTGGTCTGACAAATCTCGATTTCAGGGTCAGAATGTGGAGTAAACAACATGAAAGCATGGATCCATCCTGCCTTGTATCAACGGTTCAGGCTGGTGGTGGTGGTGTGATGGTGGGGGGGGTCATGATTTAAATGCCACAGCCTCCCTGAGTATTGTTGCTGACCATGTCCGTCCCTTTATGACCACAGTGGACCATCTTCTGACGGCTACTTCCAGCAGGATAATGCACCATGTCACAAAGCTCATATCATTCTCATAACATGACAATGAGTTCACTGTTCTCCAACGGCCTCACACACACACACACACATATTGTAGCATGTGTCTGGGATTTCCCCTGTGCACTGAAAAGGCTCTCAGCCAATTGTGTGGAACCTGACAGAGTCAGTGTGTAATCTGTGGCCTCGTGATTGGCTCAGCAGAGATAGGGGCGGGGCTTACTTAAATTGACAGGTTTTGCGACCCCCCTGCAGTACCTCTGCGGACCACCTAGGGGCTGTGGACCCCCTGTTGAAGACCTGTGTTTTCCGGGAAATAGACGCTGTTCGTAGCTTTACGCAGGTACGATGCCACTATTTTTCCAAAACTAATATCCTGATAATCGAAGCTCTTATTTTCTATGTTTAGGAACATTTTGTGTTTTCATCCATTTTCCTTTTCGCCGTGGCCACCAGGTGTCACTGTTCCACCTCGTGTTGATCGCTCCTCTCACGGTTTTTGAGTTTTGTTTACCTGTGAATGGTTTTCAGTTCCCTCTAACGAGCTGTGTGTGCAGAGTCGTGTCAGAGAAAAAATGTGTTTTTATACAACAGTGTTTGTATCTTGACCGAGGGGCAGCAGCAGCAACGCACACTAGTCAGAAGACAAACTGTGTGTCGCTGTTTTGTGCAGAGAGCACAGACCACAGCTGGGACGATGTGACTTCGAGGACCAGAACAATAAGGAGGTGCTGTTTGTTGTTGTGGGGTTGTGGGAGGTGAAAGTGTGCGCATGTGTGCAGGGGGTCAAACGTCAACGCACACCCACGCACACATTCACCGTGTCCCACAAACTGACATCTGCAGCCTGAACTCTGCCCTGTGGTGTGTGTGTGTGTGCACATGAGGACACGTGCATGATGACAAGTGTGTGTGTGTGTGTGTGTGTGTGTGTGTGTGTGTGTGTGTGTGTGCGACTATGTTACACATCTTGCATCACTACACGTCCTTTTATTGAGGCTGAAAGAGACGAGTTGGTTCCAGAAGATGCTGAAACCTTGGGGAGTTTTTCTGAGTGCACAGCTTTTAACAATAGGTCGTAAATTCAGGAGACGCCCCCTCATGCCTTGCAGCCGATGGCACACTTAGTGCACACACACACACACACACTTAGTACACACACACACACACACACACACACACACACACACACACACACACAGGAGTATCCCACATCCACACAACACGCCCACATGTGTCTAAATATTCAGTTGCCATGGAGGCAGATCAAATGTCTGACGCCCCCACTGAGCGTGTGCAGGCAGGTCGGCTGAACCCCCCCGAGGAGGAGGATGGGGGGGGGGGGGGTTCCCTGACACGACTCCCGAGAATCAATCAGTCAAACTTTATTTGAGCAGCGAGATTCGTACAAAAGGGTCTGAACTGTGATCGACATCACAGAGAAAACAGAAGAAGTGTTTGATGCTGGAGCACATGAAGAAGAACACGAACACCTGCTCTCCTTAAAGAAACAGGTGAGGGGGGGGGGGGACCCCCCAACCTCAAACTGTGACTCGAATTTCAAGGGTTAAAGTCACAAATAAGTGTTCAAGAAGATTTCTGGGCTTTGATATGGAGCAGATGTAAATTACAAAATGTCAGAAAAGCTTCACAGGATAAAACTTAAAAAAGTAAAACAAACAGTGGAGGAGAAAAGACTCTGAGTCTCAGGATCCTCCTCTGGTTCTACTTTGAGTCTGGAGAGTCCCAGTCAGATCAGGTGAACACATGTGTGAGACTTTTCCTCTGCAGTAAGAATTCACCTGTTACAGATATGATCAAACACAAAGACTCGACTTAAGGAATGAAATTATTAATTATTGGCTCTGAGGTCATTTTCATTCCAGATACTGAATTAACGATGTTTAGTCTCCACAAGTTATCTTTTTTTTTTTTTTTTTTTGCTAACTCTGAAGCATCAAAGGCCTCAATCAAACCTTGTATTAACCTCTCTAACCCTCTCAATCTGATCCATCTTTAAGCTCCTCTGTTCACACCTGGAGTTAATGAATTAAAATTGTCTCCACATGAGACCAGGGTTATTTATCAGGAGCCATTTTAGTCTAAAGAGCTGAGAACTTAGTCCTACTTTCAAAGCTATTTATCAACTTTCTCTAACTCCTTCTCCTCCAGATATTTCAGACATCCAGAGGTGTTGTAGTGGTTGGGAGTTACCAGTAGAGGGCGCCACTGAGACCCGAGAGAGGTTTTATCTTTGTTTGATGACGAGCAGCTGATCAAACAATGTGGTTTAGACAGTGTGGAGATTATCTTGCTACAAGATAAATGCACCCGTGTAACGTAGATGATTTAGTTCAGCGTTCTTTGACATTTTTCTGGTTAAGGATAAGCAGAGCGTGTTCTATAGTAAACTAGTGCTATTTATAAATATATTATTAGTATCACTTTGCCTTCAGTATTAAGATATTCATTATCCCTAGATCCATGTTAATGTGTATTCAAAGAAATTACAAAAAAAAAAAATTAAAAAATGTCCAATCAACCAAAGGTTTTGTGACCCCTCCTGCAGTACCTCTGTGGACCCCTAGGGGTCACGGACCCCCTGTTGAAGACCTATTATTTAGGACCATCTCACCCGTCGGTTTGCAGAATTGTAATGGAAACAATAAGTTTGTTTGTTCCTGACTTCGCACCGACACCAGGAGCGAACTGCTTTCACGCTAAGAGCTTCCTCCCCGGAGGAGTCGCTGCAATCGATGGCAACACATCAGGATTAATGTTCCCAGTGTGGACGAGAACATTAATGTGAACAGGAAGAGGTTCCACAGCATCAACACACAAGTGGCTTTTGATGCAGAATACAACAACATCTTGGATAAAGCTACTCTGGAAAAATAGTCATTGTTATTGTATATCTTTTGTATAATTTTGTGAATTATTGTCAAAATTTAATGACTCACTGAGACGCTCTCTAAGATATTTATTCTTTTGTGATTGGTCAGTTCTATGGACTTGGAAGTGACGTCATCTAAAATAGTTCTGTCATAACTCACACTTCACTAAAAGTGTGAGTGAGACACTTGATAAATAACTTTTAAGAGCAGAATCTTTTTATTTAACAGTTTTCTTAGGAGTAAAGTTTGATGAATGTGGCCCCTGGTCTCAGTTTGTGTTCTTTGTGTATTTTACTCAGCCTTGACCACGGTGTGGTCTAAACCACCCGACCACTACTACTTCAGATCAAACACAACCTGGATGTGTCCACAGCTGGACGTTAATTTCAGGTCTCATGGCAGATTCCCAGGAACGTAACCAACAAGACGTTTTCATATTTACTCTAGAAACCAGCATTTCTACGATTGGACTCTTAGTCTGTAGATTGAGAGAATTAGAAGATATTTTTAAATATTTAAGGAGTTTTTTATCCAAACCCCCGAGGGAAGAACGTGCCGCGGTAAAAAAAGACAACAGCACGTCTGCAGAGAAGTAGTTTAAGAAGTTACATTAAGAGGATTGAGTTTCTCCCGGACTCGTTTCACTTTAGATCCTTTGAAATGTTGTAGGTTCTGGTCAAACCACAAGCTCTCACTGGTAATCCAGGGATTTATTAAAGTTGGTTTATTAAAGCAAATTTCTGGAGTTTTCTATTCACCAGGCAGAGAGGAGGTTTACTGGGAATCATAAGGAAAACATAATCACTAAATAACTTCTCTGCCCTCTTCTATAACCTGCCTCCTCACAGTTTAAACCAATATGAAGCTGCATGATGAGGAAGCACCGTGATAATACTGAGTAAATATTACACTGTGGTTCTCCAGAGTCTTCATGATACTCGAGGCTCTTGGTCCCAGCGGCTCTTAAACTCTGATCTACTGGCTAATTCCTCCGAGGCGTCGCCAGACAGAAGAGAGGGGAAGAACAAAAGATAATAAATCTTGTGGGAGAAGAGGAGCACTTTAAGTTTTTGGCTTTCGGTTTATTTTTCACTGCATTAATTTAGTTTGGGGCTGCACGCTTAGGGATGTATTTAGTTTGACTTCATTTGGATCGATCCAGCGGCACCGTTTGTTCTGTTCGCTCCATTAAACTGGATTTTAACTGTGTGTGTTCCTACATTCGAGTCCTTCTTCTTTTTAGTTATACCCAGGGATGTCCCAGGGAGATCGGGATCAGGGGCGATCCAGGCATTTTTTAAACGATCAAATTGGAATGGGACTTCAGCCAAAGTCTGATCCTTAGTAGTAATTTATTTTCTGCCTTAAACCCAAAAACCATGTCCCTGTGGCAACTGTTTTAATGGTCGGTGGCTGGGGTCATAGCAAAAATGTGCACGTATAAAGAAACAGCCATAAAATCCTCATACATCAAGATTTTTTTTTGTATTTTTTTTCCCCATAAATCTCTTAAACATCTTGAGCTCAAAACTACCAACATTTCAGTTACTTTCAGGGTTTTAATCCTTTAAATTTATTTGAAGTACTTCACTTTTTTATTAAAAAGAAGGACGTCACCGGATGCTGGGTCTTTGGTGATATTTGGAGTCTTGGATATATCAAAGATTAACAATGAAACTAATTTGATGGCATCATTATTTTTTATGTATGACTGTTATTTGCATGTTCACCACGAAGGTGTCCAGAGGGTGAAAAATGCAACATAAGAGTATAAAGAGAAGAGTTCCTGAAGAAATTCATACCACAAGCTGTAACAAAATGATCACCACATGAAAAAAAATTTACATATGTACATTATATTTTCCGTGAATACCTATTAAAAAATCTGTTCTATTCACTTCATTTCATAGCTTTTCCCCAGGTTGTGCTGCCTACGAAGTGTATTTTCATATTAAATCTCTTATCCAATCAAATTTCAGCTATAATTTGTTGCTAGGGTCAAAGAAATCTGCCTGGAGTCCTTCAGAATCAGTTCTGGAGTCCCTGCAGCATAAAATCAATGCACTTGCATGCATACACTACTGCTGTACATGCAACTTTATGTCAATAAAGTTTGATTTGATTTGATTTACAAGACGGATTTTTCAGTAAAAGCTGGACATTGTTAAGAAAGATCAGGAAGCTACAGAGAAGTATTTGTCAGACACTTTCAGTGCTCTAACTACGAGCATATTTACATCTTTTATGTATATTTTTGCCATTTTATTGGGTCGACATTGATGCTTCTGCTGGATTATTGGGGCTTGGGGGCGCTGGGAGGTGTTTTGAATAAAGCTGAAGGGCATTGAAGGCTTATGTAGTAGGAGAATCATCATCATTCAATGCTACCAACAATAAAATCAATCCATGGAGTCCACTCAGGCCAAAGGCTGCAAACACGGAACGTTTAAAAGAAGAGAAAAGTTTCCTGGAGACTAATCTTCCAGAGAGAGTTAGGGAGTTTACGGCAGCGTTGGAGGACCAGAACATTTCTGGAGCAGAGAACACGAGGTACGAACTTCTCTCTCCACATTAACTTAGACTGAAAGAAAGATTTATTGGACTGAATCCAGTCGACTCCAGGAGAAGACAAGGAAAGACTTCAGGAAGCTGCAGGAGAGGAACTTTAGGACATTTAAGACCAGATCAGGACGTCCCCAGATATACCTCAGATTTGACACATCCCTACCAAATTCTACATCCACGGACGGTTCCCTCTTAGCAGTTAAAACAATTCATAAAACCCAGAATCAGTAAAATGTTTTCTGTTGGAAAAGGGACGGGAAGTGTTTTCAATACCTGCTCCTCCGCTGCCTCCACAATTCAACGTCAGGTCGACATACATTATTAAAAGAAAGTGAAAGTACCAATGAATAAATCGTGACGGCAAATAAGATGGGATGAGTGAGAACTGGGTCAGAACGAAGTCGGTCTAACCCCCCCTCCCCCTCCCTCCCTAATACAAACACACTCCAGTCCATTAAAACTTTCCAGAAGCGTTCCTACATTTGGATGCTCGGTGTGTAACGGCCTCGCTCTGCTCTGCTGCAGCAGCCACCGACTGATCCGCCGTGAGGAGGAGGAGAGTGAAAAAGGCCACATATTCCAGTCATATTCTCCTCCTGGAAACCTTCTTTGTTCCCGCATTTCTCTCCCACACAGTCATCAGATTACATCCTCCTCGCTGTTAGCGCTTTAAGCTCCTTTACGCTTCCATCGGTGCATATATTTTCAGCGAGCACAGCGTCGGAGGGATGTGATTTCTTGCAGCTTTGGTGGTAAATGCATCCCATGAATTTGCATACCGGACTTTCAGATGATGCTTAATGGTTTCTGGATGCAGTGGAAGCTCCTTCACACATTCGTAGTTTGGACTTTTTGCAGGCAGCTCTGAGCCGCGTTCATTCAATCATTGTCAACATCCTCAAAGTTGAAGAGCTCCTGTGTCTGAGGCGGGAAATAGACCTCGGAGCGGCCGCCATCCGTCTCAGACGAGATGATAAATGAACCCGATGCTTCCTTCTTTCCGAGAGGACGCCGTGTGCTCACATCCCGCCGCTTCAGAAAGAATCCGAGTTTATACAATTCTTGGATTATTACTTATAAAACATCTTGTTCTGAACAAGATGTTTGTCGTGAGGAGTGAGATGCAGGATCTACAGGGTTTGTTCAGTGTTTTTCCAATTAGACATTAGGGATCAGGAGCTCTGATGTATCGGCCACAACATTATGACCTTATTATTGTGCTAAAATAAGGCTAAAAAAAATTGGAATATAATATAATATAATTGCTAAAATAGTGAATGTGGACAGTGAGATAATTAGTGCAAGATAAGCAGATTATTGTGCAAAAGAATGTGTAAAAAGGCCCAAACAGGTCTCAGAGACGGTCTCTGAACAACTGAACACTGAGTTGGTTTAAATGTTATTCACTTCTCCTGTCAATGGTCATAATGTTGTGGCGTGGGGGGGGGTCTAGGTTGACCTTAGAGACTCTTAGTTGGTTTCTAATAAAGGTTGTGATCTGAGGGAGGCAACGTAAGGAGGTGACAGAAGGAGGAGGAGGAGGAGGTGATGGTGTTTTGGTGAAAGGTGGAGGTTGTGGGGGATGGAGGGGTTGGGGGGGGGTCTCTTTAATTGCTTTTCTTGGGTGAGTGGGAGGAACTGATTGACTTATGAGGTATGAAAAGGACGGACCTGCTGCTGCCAGAGTGAGAGTGTGTGTGAAGGAGTGTGTCTTTGTGCGTCTTTGTGCGTCTTTGTGTGTTTGTCAGGAGCATCTGTTGAAGCACGGGCCAGATGGAGGAGTCCTGTGTGAAGGCACGAGCTCAGTTCCTCCTCCTCCTCCTCCTCCTCCTCCTGCCTTCTGCTCCAGTAAAGAGGAGGCCCGGCCAGGGGCCCCGACAGATGTGTCAGTTTAACACAGGAGGCCCCTGGAGGAGACAAAAGGGGGGCGGAGTCTGACCGGGACGACCGAACTCTGACCTCTGACCTCAGTCGCAGACGAAACATGCTCCAGATTTGAATGAACTTGTTGCAGCTGCAGAGGCTCAAAGTGTCAATAAAGATTTATCAAAAGAAACAGAACTTAATCAAATGATCTCACATGGACCGCGTTAATATTTGGGCGTGGGGGGGGGGTCGGCTGCTGCTGCTGCTGCTGCTAGGCAACAGCGAGGCTAGCGGTTAGCGAGCTAACAGCCAGAAGGTGAAATTAAACTATAGAAACTAAACGACCGCGTATCAACTTCAGAGATAATAAGAGACGGAAGTTCTGCATAAAAATGACTTTCACTCAGAAAATAGACAAATAAAACAGAAATATTCAATTCAAAACAACTTTATTAATCCCTTAAAGGGTGATTTCACATCCCCACATGCTCATAACACAAAACACACAACTAAACAGAGACGGAAAGAAAAGTTGGCACCTGCATCAACTATCTCTGCTAATAGTTTACATGAGAATAAATATCTTCTGTAAAAACACGTCTCTTCATCTCTAAAGGATAAAATGCATAAAAAAGTGCCCAGTACATAATATAAAAACCAAACTGATTTAAATTCAGATTAATTTATTCATCTTTTCTGAACCTTCCTGTGTCATGCTACAGACCTTTGGATGTTGCGTTTCCTGTTTTTATTTTCTAATCTTCTTCATGTTTTTCGTCTTCCTTTACTTCCTGTGATTGTTTGATTGGTTTCCTCTCGTGTCTCATCTCATTAGTTTCACTGTGTTTCATCAATGCTCCTTGGTCTTGTTTAACTGGAACCACTCAACAAATGATCTGATCTGTTTCCCAGTTATTATATCCTTGTATTTCTGTTCTACTCCTTCGATTAGTGGTTTCCAGAGTTGATTTAAGTCTTTTTGGTTTTTGTTTTGTGCTCCTGCCTCCATTTGTGTCCTGCATTCGGATCAACACCACCACAACGTGGCACCACCTGTAAGCAAAGTAAACTAGACTAAACTAAATGACTGATCCATCTCATTCATTCTGACTCTTTAGGTGTTTTAGGGTCAGTGTCGGGTTGAGTTTTTAATCTATTTCCGTTCTTTCTTGATGTCATACACTTGTGCAGACACAGGTTTTGAAGATCAGACTGATTTTAGAATGAAACAGGAACATTTCTGAACAGACTCTTTACGTTCAGTGTCTCCTCTTTAAACACAGAAATACTTTGGGACCTGATGTTTCTGGAACATTTGTGTTTGTGACTTTGTCCTTTTATGTCGACGTGGATTCATTCGCCCTCAGAAATCTTTCAGCAGCTTGAACCTCCTGCAGGTGTTTCAGTGATTCATGTGCGGAGGAGGAGGAGGGGGGGGGTGAGATATTTATTGTTGGCGTGTTCGTCTGATGATTGGATGTGGGAGTGAAACCTGTGAGTTCTGTGTCGTTCTGCTGATTGCAGCTGGAGAACGAATCCATTTTAGTCACTGGGGAGAAACTTAATATCGGCCTCACAGAGACGCTCTCATTATGAATATTATTTCCAGGACTTTATTACGTCTTATGTTTCGGTCTTTATTACCTTCCTGCTCTCAGACGTTCGATTCACTGGTTGGTTTTTCTGCAGCACATTCCTTCAGGGATCAATAAAATGAATTGCTGCTCATCTTATTGTGTTTTATTTTATTTCACATGCACAGGTTTTCCAGAGCGTCCTGCAGCTAACGAGCTCCACGAAGACACACGCTGCAGATGTTCACATGTGGAAAAGCCCAAACGAAACGAGGGAAGACACAAACACTGATGAGCTACTCTCCGTATAGTGTTTATTTCTAACCCTTAACTCCTGCACTGAGCTCTGATTGGTTCAAAAGATACTATGAGTGTTTGAGTAAATGCTGCATGATGCAATATGTCATTTTCCTCTAGTTTCATTGATAAAAGTCAATAACTGTGTTCCAGCTTTGATTCCTCCAGAACTAAGCCACTTAGACTGATTCTGACTTTTGTGATAGAAACTTCAGAGTCTTGTCTTTTAAAAGAGACTAAGACCATGAATGAGCTCCAACATATTCATCAACAGCGTTCAGTTACTTTGGCTATGTCCTAAAAAGGTGTTATTTTGTTTTTATGCAAAAAGTCTGCAAACGTTGCAACAACTTAACTTCTGAAACTGGATCTTTGCAGGATCATAATCAGTTTCTAAAGCTTGATAAGTTGCATCAAACTAAACAAACTCCTATTATCAAAGAAAGAACAAACTGAATGATAGTTATTACAAATAAAGGGAAAATACATGAAAAGTACAAACACAGACTTTGAGCAAAACACTATAGATCAGTGTTAATAAAAAGAGGTTATTAAGGTCCAGGTTTTAAACTTTCTCAGAAATAGTCAAGTTCTGACTAGAACCCATTAATCCAGCGTTGGAAACAGCTAAAATATCAAACATCGCTTAAACAGATTAAAAGAAATCTTCACGTTTATCAGTTCATTTCTGGCTCAGTTTCTCCGTCTCCTGCTCTCGTCTCAGCTGCATCTTCATCACAATGAAAATGTCCACTGAGGTCACATGATCAAAAGCAGCTTTTTGATTGGATGTTTGTCTTGTTCCCGAATAAAAATAAATAACTAAATAAACACATTGTTTCTGCCTTTGTGAAAACTGAACCAGCCTAAAGGATCCACTGGAATATTATTTAAATCAAAGTTACGTTAAACTACAGTTCATCCAGCTCTTCTTCTGAAAGTTAATCTGGACGTATCTGGGTTTTGTTCGGGGTGTAGACTGTTACCTGCTCCACGGGAAGTTTGATGTGAATGAATGTGTGAGGAAAACTTTAAAAAACTATAATAAGTGAACGACAAGTCATGAGGAAAATGAACAAACTTATGCAGTTGATAACAGGTTATTTTTTTAAAGAGAGGAACAGAAGAATCTCTGTTTTTGCTGATCATTCTCAAAGTTAAAAGTTAAAGGTAGAATTGAAAAGTTTTCTCCTCCACAGAAAATATCCAGATGTGAAATCTTTCTTAATAGTTTTGTAGATCATTTGTCTGATTCGCTGCAGACCTTCTTCTTCTTCTTCTTCTTCTTCTTCTTCTTCTTCTTCTTCTTCTCTTTTTGTTCTGAAGTGGAAATAAATCTGTGCTAATGAAGTGTGAAGACTCTGGAGCAGATTTAATGTAATCTGTGAGTTAAATATACGACAACACAGCCGCCAGCTACTGGTGGATGTGGAGTGATTCTTCCCGGGGATCGTGACTCATCCCGGGCACATGTGTCTGGGGAGGGAGGGGGGGCATTATACATTATATGTAACATTACACATGCATGAATGTGGCCACTGAAGCCTTTGTTTACCATAAACACAGGAGACAGATGCTGTGGGCTCTGACTCAGCCGTGGGTTCTTCTGTTAAGCTTCATGATGGGACGTTGAGGACCCCCCCTCCACCCCCCACCCCCTCCACCCCCCTCCACCACCACCAGCCTCCTTTCAATTAAACTGCTCCACATGTGTGGGAGTGTGTGTGTCTTACTTCAGTTCTTACGCTGCTTCTTATGAGACGAATGCAAACGTGGCGTTTGTCTCTGAACGGTGCTGCTTAAAAAAGTCCTTTAAAAAGTGGACGAAGAGAATCAATGAAACATTTATTTATTTATTTAAGGAAATTAATCATTTTGTATCTGTGAGTTGCAAAAGTGGGTGAACCCTTGATTCAGTATCTGATGTGATCACTCATCATAGTGGGAGAGGAACCAGAGGAACCAAGGAACCAAGGGAACCAGGGGATCCACTTCTGAAGGAAGTGAAAAGGCCTGTCTGGTCAACATGGGCTGGGAAGGAAGGAAGGAAGGAAGGAAGGAAGGAAGGAAGGAAGGAAGGAAGGAAGGAAGGAAGGAAGGAAACTAGATCATGGAGTAAGCAAGGAGGGAAGGACAGGAGAAAGGAAGGATACTGGATCATGGAGGAAGCAAGGAAGGAAGGAAGGACGGGAGAAAGGAGGAAGGAAGGAAGGAAGGAAGGAAACTAGATCATGGAGTAAACAAGGAAGGAATGACGGGAGAAAGGAAGGAAGGAAGGAAAGAAGGAATGAAGGAAGGAAGGAAGGAAGGAAGGAAGGAAGGAAGGAAGGAAGGAAGGAAGGAAGGAAGGAAGGAAAGGAGAAGAAGGAAGGAATGACAGGAGAAAGGAAGGAAGGAAGGAAGAAGGAAGGAAGGAAGGAAGGAAGGAAGGAAGGAAGGAAGGAAGGAAGGAAGGAAGGAAGGAAGGAAGGAGCCCAATAACACCAGTGGTTCTAGTAGAACGTTAAAACAAGAACCAGGTGAATAAAGTCCTGATCTTCATCCAATAGAAACGTTGTAGATCATCTCAGAATGTTCTGGTTCTGTTCTGATGAATGAGACCAGATTAATTAGACCTAATAGTAACAGTACAGACTCCAGACTGTTCAGGCTGTTCAGACTGGTCGGCTGGTTCCTGGGCCTCATTGTCAGTGTTTACTTTGAACCAGGAACAGTGAGGATCTGTTTAAGCTACGCTAACACGCCGCTGCTCCACAGCCTCCTGTTCATTGTTGCTCTGTAGAAATGAGGTCATGAAGATCCACGGAAACACCTGCACAGTCCTGAGGGCAGATCTGATCAGCCACAGTGTGAGTGATGTCACCTGTGTGGGCGGATTCCAGGTGAGCAGGGTCTGTAGCAGTGAGTCCTGAGGGTTAGTTTGAAACTGCGTAATTATCTCACACCTCTTTTGTAAACGTTGTTTGCAGCAGCAACTAAAATAAACAGTAACGCTCATATCTGCCCTGCAGCAAACACAGAAAACACTCTGAGGAACCAGCAGGTGGACGTAGGGGATCGTTTAGCATCGTTTAGGAGTTAGCACGGTTTGTAAACAGTGTGAAGTGTTTTCAAGGGGGCGGGGCTTAACTGGAGGCAAAACATCTCAAACACGGTAGCCTGTAAACGGTGGTTAGCATATCTCAACGGACTGTTTTGGCAAGAATGAACGAGGAAAACGCATATTTTAGAGAATATATTAAAACGATTTGACCAAATGCAACTCATCAAGCTTTGGGAACTGATTATGCTCCTGCACAGATTCACTTTCAGAGGTTTAGATGTTGCAAAGTTTGCATTTGTGCAGGAGAAAACGATGCATGGATTAGTTAACAGCTCATAATTTCAGGCTTTTTGCAAAAAAACAAACAAACATACCTATGACTAAAGTAACTGAACGCTGTTGATGAACATGTTGCAGCTCATTCATGGTCTCGGTCTCTTTTTAAAGACAAGACTCTGAAGTTTCTATCTCAAAAGTCAGAATCTCTCTAAGTGGTTTAGTTCTGGAGGAATTAAAGTTGGAACACAGTTAAAAATGAGAAGAAGTTGTTGGTTGAATCCTATAACAACTTTTATCAATGAAACCAGAAGAAAATGACATATTGCATCATGCAGCGTTTACTCTGTGATTGGTTCCAGAAGCTGCTGCGTCCCATAAACCACCAGAGGAACGATAAACGGTTTTAAATGAGCTTTAACCCGTCACCTTCCTCAATTAAAGTTGTGTTTGTTTCACGCTGACGGGGACAAGAGAGCGACACAACATCCTCTGTGAGACATTCTCAGCGTTTCACTTTGCTGTTCAGCGTGAGTTCAGGCTTTTACGAGCCCCCGTCCCGTCGTCTAATCACAGAGCAGCTCAGCTAATTAGTGACGAGAGCAGCAAACACACTCGTTTCCATCCGTTCCTCCCGTCCCGTGACTGTGTCCTTAAACGCCTCTTAGCTGACGCCGTGGTGTCATGTCTGAACTAGACACTGAACACAGATGGAAACGTGACTCAACGTGAGATAAGATGAACGTAAACAGAAACACATCATCCTGGAGTCATCAATCATAACATGTGGTTTTATTTTGGTTCTGGTAGGAACCATCATCCATCCATCCCTCTGTCATCACAAAGCTTCAACCATCGATCCTCTTTCTATCACCTCTGGAGCGTTTCCAGGCTCCACCCCTTTCTCTCCGTCTCAGAGGTTGAAGAACTGATCCGAGCCTTCGTTACTGTAACACACTTCTCATTGTAAGAGCCTGCAGCTTTTATCCTCCACCCACCAGGATAGAGTGTGAGGTTTCCCTCCTCACCCACCCACATGCCTCAAAGGACCAGAACCAGACCAGAACCAGACTCAGGACCATGGGAGCCCAGACCTTCCTTTGACTCCCTGAAGGCACCACAACCCACTGACTGTATTAAAAAAGGGTCTTAAGACATTTCTTTTTAGCAGAACTTTTGGTTCTTAGATGTTTTATCTTGTTTTTATTTCTCTTTCCCCAAAATGAGATATTTTTTCCTTTTGTCGCCCTCTGAGATCTGTTGCTGAAAACGTCACTATAAATAAAATTATTTTATTGTTATTGTTTTTATTTAAGTCTTATTTTCATGATCTTCTCCTTCATCTTCATCACGTCTTCAGTGTCTTCATATTTGTTTTTGTTTTGTTTTCATCTCCATCATCCTCTTCTTCAAATTCTTCTTCTTCTTCATATTCCTCTCGTCTTCTTCTCCCCCTCATCTTTTTGCTAGTTCTTCTTCGTCTTGTTGTTCTTCTTCCTCTGTTTTTTGTTCTTATTCTTGCTCATGTTATTTTTATTTCCTTTGTTCTTTGTTGTTCTTCATCTTCTTCTTGATCTTTATCATCATCTTCTTCGTCTTGTTCTTCTTCTTAACTCCGTGTCTGAAGTCAAGGAAGCGACGCATTAATTCATCAGTAGCTCCTCAATGTTCAAGAAGAATAAAGTTCCTCATGTGCTTCTTTAAATTAAATTAAACCTCATCCCTCTTTAATTAAATCAATCAGCTGTTCTGATGGAAATACTGAATAACTAACTTCCTGGATTCCTTTAAAAATATATTTCAGTGAATTAAAGGTGGAATCATTATTATTGAAGCTTCACGTTGCTCTGGTTTAACCTTTTCTGTTTTTTTATTTTTTTTTTTTTTTTTTTTTGCAGACCACCCAGAGCAAATGAAACCATCAGATTCCAGGCCCAAACTCTCGGGAGCCCCCGTACAAATCTAATTTACCACATTTTCTTTAAGTGGATAATAAAAACCAATATTTGTCCCTGCGCGGGGGAAACACCCAGTCTGAGTCCATCCAGTGTGACTCATGTATGACTGGAGATTAGAGAGTTAGTCCTGATCAGGAGCAGCAGAACATCCCTTAATTCTCCTCCTTCAGACCCATTCTGCCTCTAATCCTTCGCTTTAACGTCGCTGGTTTCTCTCTTGGTTATTGGAATAAATCCGTTCTGTCTGAACACGTAGGGTGAAAACCTCAGGTACAGGAACAGAAAAACAAAAGATGAACCAGAGCTGGAATCAATGAGGACATTTAGTCCTCAACTCCAGTTTCCTTCTTTCTTCTTCTCCACCTCCTTAATCTTCTCCTTCTCCTCCTTCCTCCATCCCTTTATTCTGCTCCTCTTCCACCTCCAAGCCTCCTTCCTCATCCTCATTTTTCTTTTTGATCTTCTCCTTCTTCTCCTCCTTCATCTACTCCTACTTCACTCTCCCTCTTTTCTCACCCTCATCTTTTTTCTTCTTCTTCTGTTCTATTTCCAGTAGATGTAGTGCTCTTATCTTATCAGATCTTTTTATTTAGTCTCCATAGAAATGATGCCAATAGTAATAATAATGATAATGATAATAATGATAGAGACCAGGCTGGTTAAAGGTTAAAGGCTAAAGGTTAAAGGTTAAAAGTGACCGCGAGGCCTCCGTGATCTGACCGACTGGTTTTCAGACCTCCCACAAGCACACGACTGCATTTACAGTCAGAAATAAAACCCGATGAAAGGTTTCTTTCTCCTGTGATTCCAGGCGTCTTCAGTCAAAACTTCAGTCAACAGATCTGAAGCCACATGAGTGATCTTTGAAAGGCTTGACACCGCCTTTCATCTCCACTCCTTCTTTTAGCCTCTTTCTTCTTTTCCTGGAACAGGGAATCCCCCCAAATAATAAAAAAAGAAAGCGAGTCATTTGATATTTGTTGAGCAGTTTTACTTTAGTGTTGATGAAAAGCTGAGCCCTGCACAGTTTGGTTTCCCTCTTAAATGGAGTTAATTATAAGCATCACTATAAGCTCATACCTGAACGGTAAATATGAAGAAAACACATTATTTCATTTATATAGCGCCTTAAAAAAAAACAGGAACATGTCGTATAAAAACATGTAGAATACAGATCAAAGACGTAAAGTTATTAAAACCCAAGATGATCAGATGAAAGTAAAAACAGGTCAAAAGATCTATTAACAGACATAAGACTAATGTGAATTTATAATAATTATAATAGAAATACAAGTTATTACAACTCCTGTTTGGTTTCCTTTGTGTTTCTTATATATATAAACATATTGCATATTGCACTTATAGTCTGCATCTTGTTCTGGTTGGTGCATTTTTCTTTTAGCTTTGAGCTTTTACGGCTAATGCCTGTTTTTGCTTTGCTATTTTAACATCTTTGATTTTTTTATGATAATTGTTCTTAAAACATCTTACCAGAAGGACTACAGTTAAAAATTAGCCTCATTGCTAACACTGACATTTACTGTGAAGATAATAAATGTGCAATGTCCTTTTTTAAATAAATAAAAACATAACATAACACTTAGGCTTATAAATATTCCGCAAGGAACATTTTGTATATGTGTTCAGTATGAAAAGCAGATACACTCGTCCTCCGGCTCTGAATCTGTGACATCAATAATTCACAGAGACAATGTTCAGAACTAATGAGACGATAAGTCGTGATTACTCAGAATTTATTTTTTTGTCTTTGGTGGATTCAGACAGTTTTTCTTGTGGAATCTGAATCAATCAAATAAGATCCGTCATCTGAGTGTTGGGGTCAACTGCTCAACGATGTTTTATTCAAATCACATTTCATCACATCGTCTTTAATGTGCCGATTTGAGCTCACTTGAAGTCGGAGGAGCTTTTAATCTGAACAGAACATTTGCATGTGTCACCAAAAGTTTGCTCGGCCGATGTTTAGGGAGAGGATAAAAGGACGGACGGAAATACTTGGACCTCATCCTCCTCGATTATCGTCCTCTTTGATCAGCGGCGGAATCGCTCTAATCAGCGAGTACAAAGGCTGTCGGCAGAAACACACTCGGGTTAATAACTGCTGACACATTACGAGACGGTTTTACATCCTGGAACCGACAGCTTTGGACGAGACTGAATACTCACAGACAAGAGGCTCCAGGCCAGTAGGGGGCTCCCAAGGGGCTCACAGACTTTAATTTACAGAAGTGGCTACGTTACATATCATGTGCATGACTCTTTACATTACATTTCCAAATGAAAGGAAGTAAAAAAGAAATAAAGATAGCAGTAAATAGCTAACTATTAGCCTGTATAAATCGATATTTCAGTATCAATACATACGTCACTATTAAACAGGATGTGACATCATGATGACTGACAGTTGCCATTGAAAACACTGTAAACTGTGCTAACCGACCTCAGTGATCTGAGGTTAAACTTTTATTAAGGTAATTAACTTAGCTAGCTAAAGCAACATTAGCTCTGTTTGGCAAAAAGGCATCAACGTATAGTTAACATTTACTGAGTCTGAATCCATAAAAAATAGTATAATAATAATAATTAACCAGACACTAACTCTTGACACTATTGCTCAGACTCCAAATTCGCAAAATCATCAAAATTTTAGCCTCACTTTATCCCAAAGGAGGAAATGAAGACACGTCGGCCATTTTTTCTTTCTACAGTCTGTGGGCTAGACTTAACTTCCATTAGCATCACATTAGTTTGTTTTTACTTTGACCGTAGCTAACTTGGCTAGCAGAGCACTGTGCCCAGTTCTGTTATTGACAGCTAGTCGACTAGCTAGTTGTTAGCTAAGCTAGTTGTTAGCTTAGCTTAGCCTGAAACGTGAATAAGTCGCTAAATAACCTTCAGCCTAATTATCGTTACCAACATGTGCGTGATTTCTGCCGTCGCTTGAGTTTCTCTTGTTGTTTTATTCAATTTGTTCCTGCAGATGGAGAAAATGAGCTAATTTGGACATTTGTTACTTGTGTAAAGTCAGTGAACTTAACTTTTTTACACCCAATCCCCTCTGGCTGCAGTAAAAAAAGCAATAATAAGAGTCAAACATAATGAAATCATACGGAAGCAACTTTAGAAATCCCATTATATTTACCCATAATAACGCTAAATTGAAAGAAAATTGTCAGGTTGTCTCTGCAGAAGTGGAAAATGAACTCCTGCAGCTCCAACAACAGTTAATTCAAGATGGAGAACACACTTTCCTACTGCGTATCAGATTTTCAAGTTAATTAAATGAGCGTCTCGAGGTCCACAAATGGAGACGCCGACATTTTCATGACTCCAGCTGAAATTGGACATTAGTTCTGCCTCGTCAGATTCAAGCCACCAGAGTGTTTTACTAGACTCCGGCAGCAGCAGAGCAGCTCAGCCTCATACGCTCCAGACTGGAAGGATGTGAGGAGGCGGCTTTTGTTCTTAATGCTCCGTGCTCCAGCAGACTCAATTTAAAATAAGATAATTGGACACTACACTAAAGTGGAAACTCTCAGCTTCTGTTTGAGGAGGCTCGTGTGAATATGAACTGTGTGGGAGATTTAAAACAGTTTAAGGGTTTAAGGATTCAGTGTCTGGGTGTTTGTTTGAGGGTTGGTTTTAGAGTCAGGACACTTGGTTCAGATGGTTAGTGTAACTGTGTCAAGATTAATAAGTATTATATAAATACCTAAAAAAAAAAAAATGGATTCGGAGTGAATGACATTAATTCAGGGAATAATATATGGGCAATAATAGAGTTAAGGTTGTTACACTCTGAGAAAAACTTTGTTCTTGACACATAAACTTTTTTCTCATGTGGTTTCAGGTTATTATTCTGTGATTGGTCAGAAATTGGAAGTGGGCGTGGTTAATGCTCCTAGATCCAAATATTTGCTGTGCAACCGCTAATTAGGGCTGGGAGGTTTAACCAGAAATGTACATCACGGTATTTTTTTTCATGCATAATTCTGTAAATAACACGAATATAGTATATTGCGTTTTTCCTGTTGTATATTATGTAGGGTGTTGATTGGGATTAATAAAGATCTATCTATCTATCTATCTATCTATCTATCTATCTATCTATCTATCTATCTATCTATCTATGATGTGTAAACAACATTTCCTACTGGTTGAGAGAGGAATTAATGCATTAGATTTACTAAGAATGGCCTATTTTACTGTGATGATGAGTAAATATTGTAGAATAATCCCCCACTAGTAGTAAAACAGGTTTGCATGGCCCCGTGTTGCTGATGTGGAAATCTGGGGACAAAAAAATAAATAAATAAATTAAATATTACCAAGATAAAATGAAGAAACAGAGACAATTATGGTTTCATATTCATATTTAAACATATTTAAACTGCTACGTCTGTCATTGCATCCAGTTTTTATACAGTCTATGCTCGTTACCCTTAGGTCTGGGTCGGGCCTCTGGTCGGGATGGTTGGGTTAAAGGATGGAAAGTCTGTGCATGTGTCGGACCGGGGAACACGGACCTGAGAGGAGGATACGTTCAGCGTATGCGACAGGGCTGGGAGGAGGAGGAGAGGACGGCCGGGTGCCAGCTCTCTGCACGCCGTCAGGACTCATCCACGTCACGGACACAAATTAAATAAAACACTCGCTGCACAAACCACATTAACCTTCTCAGACTCATACCCGGTGTCACATACATAAACATCAGAGACACAACACTCTCCACAACTATAAGTCACACGAGTCTTCGCACGTGACTCAGCTGCTTCGCCGCCTGCTCGTCTGTCTGCTTCGCGTCCGGTTTCACTTCACGTCGTCTCATATTCTCGGCACCGACTGTGTTGATTCCAGTGGAGACAAATGAAACATCAGACTTTATTATTATTATTATTTATTTATTACTCTGTTAGATCGTTATCTCTGACGTTAAGCGATTCTCTCTTTCTCTCTTTCGAGTTTAACATAATAAATGGAATCATTTCTGCATGACATCTTTGAGGAGTTTCATGCAAAAGAGATAAGGAAACAGGATTAATCTTTAATTAAATCTGAGATTTAAAGATGGCATAGTCTTAAAATCTTTAAGAAGTAGCTGCAGAGGGTAGATTTCCACCCCCAACAACAAAAACGGAAAAAGCACAAGTGATGTATGTTCAGTAGTAATGAGCCTTTTAAAATATTCTGTCCTTGTAGCTGTTAACGAACTAAAGAAGAAATAAATCTAATAACATGCTTTTTTAGGGTGTTTTTGAAGAGGATTTAATTGTAACAATGTATTTTTGTTGCCTATTTGATGTTGTTTGGTGCCTGCTCACTGTTTTTTTCTGACTTGTGCTGCTGAAACATTTGAATTTCCCCAAAGTGCATCAATAAAGTCTTATCTTATCTTATCTTATCTTATCTTATCTTATCTTATCTTATCTTATCTTATCTTATCTATTTAGGTTATACAGTATAAAAACTGAGTTATCATAAAATTTGAGTTTGAAATATCAAAATTTATTAATATGATAATATGAGAGCAAAACGCACAACGTAACTGAGTTATTAAGTTTCAGTTTCTTCCTCTTGTTTGGAGAAAGTTTAGAAGTTTTAATATCAGAGCGTCTACAACGGTGTATTTTTACACTGCGGCTTAATTAATACTGTACTTCGATAAATGACCTGAATACTTCACCATTCTTACCGGGGAGGATTGCCATGAGCACATTTGACAAAAATAGGAAACACACACACACACACACACACACACACGCTTCCATCCGGCTGTGAAGGCATGTTTATGAATGATGGATTGCCTGGTGGAGGAAACGCTGAATATTCATAAGGCCTTTTGAAGCAGGCCTCCTCCGGCTACATCAGACATCAGTCGTATGGTGAAGGTCGGCGGAAAGCTGACTCACGTTAAAATGACCATAACCCCCCCACCCCTCCACCCAAACACACACACACACACACACACACACATACACACACACACACGCACAACCCCCGTCAGTCCACACCTTCCTCCCCCGCCTCTCCACGCCTGTCCGCTCGCCATGTGACACGTACCATCTGTAGGAAGACAGGCAGCAAGACATGCACACACATACAGATAACACAGACTACACACACACACACACACACACACACACACACATATGTGCACGAATACACACGCATTCACGCATTTACACACACGTCAAGAAATATTCCAACGCACGCATAAAAAATTTATTGGAGGAAGAAAAAACAAATTGTAAGAAAAACAAAAAAAAAATGCACAAAGGAAGCGAATCCGCACAAACGCACACAGACACACACACACACACAAATGTCAGATCCCAACTGCCGCCTCATCACTCAGCCTCGCGTCCGCTTCGGGATTGGGTGATTCAGCTTGGCAAGTCATGTACTGTGAACCGTGATTGGCCTACTCGCGGGAGCGTGCTAATCTTGACACGTATTGAACCGGCTGCTCGATCCCCTGAATACAAACGAGGTGTGAGGCCGGGAATCCCTCTGCCTCCATGTAACATCTACAACTGTTTCGTTTTTTTTGCTTTTTTTGTTGTTTTTTTTTCCTGCTTGGTTGATTAAATTCACACGGTAATTAAATAAATCTGCACTTCTCGCAGAGGAAATGGCTTCATATTTTTTTTTTTTTTTTACGCACACAAAGACTTTATCTGGCCGGGGTGAATTAAGACGGAGACGTCGATAAAAATCTTTCAGTGGGAGATGGAGAATAGGAACCCGGAGAGTTGAAAAGAAATTGCCGTCCCCTGAAATGGAAGGAAAATTGAAAACTGTAATTTGGCTGCTCTCTTCAGACGCCTGAATTCTCGTCCAGGAAACTCTGCCGCAGATTAAAGAGAAAGATCAGGGGAACCAAACGGAGAAAAAATAAATGAACTTTGAAATAGGAACCGGTCAGTACGAACACTAGGTGGCGTTGTGTTTCTTGTCAGTGTCAATAGGTCAAACTTTACAGTTGATCTATTACATCATAGAGTAAAGAAGAGTCGTTCATGCAGCACAACAACCAGATGGATAATAGTTTTATTAATATAATAGCTTTTTTCATCTCATACATACTGTGCGCGACACTTCTGGTTCAGATAAGATGGCGCTATCCCTTCTTGGATGTTTTTGGTCTAGTTTAACTCCAGTTAAGGCGTAAACATGGCAGAGAAAATCGATAGAGGAGAACTATATTATTCAGAGTAACGTAACATGCACTTAAGTGTCCAGTTAAAGTCTGATTAAGGCAATAATTAGTTGTTGTTGTTTTGTGCTGGTTGTTCGGTTTCTCTACATACCAGTAACTTGAATAAACTATAGACTGTAGAAAAAAAAATCTCCACTCTTTCCTATTGGTCAAACAGATGCTAGTATATCTGGGATATATGCGGCGCCATCACATGAGTTTGTAGCCAAAGTCTGAGCCGTACCTTCTGAGATTTAGTCAGTTTTACAATGAAATACAGAAGCGTATTGCATTCATTTAAAAAAGAAAAGGTAACTAAACATCTTTTTCTAAGTAATGTATTTTTTGGTTTGTTTGTTGGCCTAATTATCTCTGTTTTTCTGAGAAATTTTATTTTTTATCATTTTCTTTTGGTATGTTCTTTTTTTAAACCTTATTTTTCTCGTGTTTTTCCTGTCTCTTATGTTTTTTGCACTCGTTTTCTTGAGTGAGTTTCAAGGGAATTTGATAAAATAAATGCATATCTGAAAAACGGGGGGAGAAAAAAAAGAAATATTACTTACAAAATTTCTTTTTCAAGTGAATTCATTATGCTTCTATAATGAATTGGTGGATATCTTGCAAATTCCATTTGTTACTATTGCTACTATTGTTCTACTACACATATACCCACCATTAGACAAGATTCCACATGATTGTACGACACATTTCCCATTGTCACTGTTGCACATGATGACATTGCATATCTCAATTTCTTCTTTAAATTTTTTTGTTTACTTGCTGCATCGTAGGCTTTTGAGGATGGTAATTTCAATCCTGTATTGTGTTGCACATAATTACACTATTACACATGCTTGTGTAAACATTGCACATCTCTCTAAAACTCTTTTAATTTACACTATTAATGTGCCTTCAACACTATTTTTTTTAGCGTTTTTTTTAACTTTCTACTGTGCATTTATGTCTGACAGCAGTTATCCAGTAGTCAACGTCGACTCGACTTTCATCACATTTTAGTTGACTTTAAAAAACCCAAAGTCATTCAATCCCTACTCACATCCTGTTTTTATTATTAGCCTCGATTTAACCAGGTTGATCCCGCTGAGATACAAAGACCTCTTTTCTAAGGGAAGCCTGGCCAAGACAGCAGCCTGAGAAAGTCGGGACAATTAAGAACACACTAGCTAGGTGGCTAGCTGTTGCAGGGCTGCTAGAGGCTAGCTGGAGGCAGAGGCTAGCTTCTGCAGGGCTGTTGATGCTAGCTGGAGGTGGAGGCTTGCTGGAGGCTAGCTTCTGCAGGGCTGCTGGAGGCTAGCTCTTGCAAGGCTCCAGCCTTTATACAGTCCAGAGGGAAACTAGGCCTCAATCACACAAGCCTTAGACAGAAAACTTGCTCTCTGGTGACTAAGAATTAAGCTTCTGAGACGTCAGAGTGGGAAATATGCAAGTATCTCACATTCAAGCCCAGATTTACATAAAATATACGATATACAATGACATAAAATGATGAAGTTGACTCGGCTGCCATCTTGGATTTTATAGTGTCAAATAACTAAAAGGAAACTTCTCAGACTGTTGAACATTCATGAACATTATATTAACAACCTACGAGATACTAGTTGGTGTAAAAACATGACAGCAAATTCATTCTGCAGCCAATGAGATGACAAAAGAGGACAAGATACAAAAACCTCATCAAATTTCACACTTGAATAAGTGTTTTTTTTTTTTCCAAAAACCACTTTGAGACGATGCTTAGTTTTTAGAGAAATTGAAAATGCATACCAAACAAAAGCTCAGGCTAGTAGGATTAATGCTAATGTTATAGCTAGCAGAACAGTGTACGAGAGTAGTGATACTTCTATTATTATTCTTGGTCAACAAATGAAGCATCCAGAGCAGAATAAAAGGCTGCGCTGAGTCCAGGGTGTTTGTTCATATTTGACACAGACGGCTGCGATTACAGCCTGATGCAGTCATTACCCACAACGTTTCTTTCAGTGGCTTCACCCTCTGTCTGTTCCCTCATCAAACACTGATCACCTCAGCTTTGTGTTGTGCGACAGCTCGTCAAGATGAATGACACGTCTTCAAATAGAAAGTTCACAAAGATGAGAAAAGAAGAAGAAAAGTCACTGATGTTTTTCCTTCTGCTTCAAAACGAAACCCAGTGTTTTCTGGGAAATGTTGGAAACTAATGACAGTAATTATACGATGATCAACTGTAACATTAAGAACAGAAACCAGTGAAGACGATCTGATTAACGTTCTCCTGGAATCCTGGGTTCTAGTATATATACTGATCATCCACAACATTATGACCATTGACATGAGAAATAAATAACATTTAAGGCGTCTTGTGACAACTCAGTGTTCTGCATGGATGTTAATGGAACCCAGGTTCACCATCTACTGTCTGGACAAGTCTGGACACAAGTGGTCTTCATGGAAGAGCTGCAGCTACAAATCCATCCCTCTGACATGGAAACAAGACCAAGAGACTCAACTATGAACCAGAACATAGGAAACATCTGGACCGATGAGGCAACATGTGGAGTATTTGTCAGGTTGTTGACTGAAGGGCTGGAGAGAGCTACAATGATGAGAGTCTGCAGGCAACAGTGAAGCATGGAGGAGGCTCCTGGAGAGTCTGGTCAGGATCAATGGTCCTCAATGCTGAGAGATACAGGCAGATACTGATCCACCATCAACACCATCAGGGAGGAGGAGGACTGGCCCCACATTTACTCTGCAGCAGGACAAAGAGCACAAACATCCAGACAAGGTCATTAAGAACTATCTTCAGAGGAGACAAGAACAGCATGACCCCCCCAGAGCCCTGGTCTCAGCATCATGGACTGAGTCTGGATTACATCAGGATACAGGAGGATTTGAGGAAGATCTGGGGTTAGTTCTCCAACATGTTTGGGACGATGAAGCCCATGAGGAAGTGCAAATAAACTGCAGTTCATCAAGTGGCCACTAGAGGCACCAAAAGGGAAAAAATCCCCATAGACCCCCACGTTAAAAAAACAACAACTTTACAGCATTATTAAACATGCTGGTAGCCTGAGCTGACAGGTGGGCGGGACTCAACGCCCAGGCTGCTTTAGCTCCGCCCCAACACGACCCCCCTGTGCACTGGAACTAGAAGAATTGATGGTTTCTGGAAGGTAAAGGATGGTTGTTTAAATATCTCGTCTGTTCATTCAGTACATTTTGTTAATTGATAAAAATAAACTATTAACACTTCCATTTTTGAAAGCATAAGAAAAACCTTTTGCACAGAGCTGTATATAGAGCTGTGTATATATATATAAATATACACATATATGTGTGTGTGTGTTAATACGACAGCATCTAAGTCACACACACACCTGTTTTCCTCCAACAAATTCAATTTGACGCTTCCTCAGCGGAGCATGATGTTCTCAGATGCGCTCGGCGGTGCCATCTGTGACAGAGCAGCGTTCCCACGACTCGTCTTCTCAGGCCTCAGATGTATCAGACGAATGTAAAAAAAAAAAAAAACTGAAGAGGCGAGGAGGAGATGTCGGCGGATCTAAATTGACTTAGGGACACGTTTCCTCCCTGGGGGGGTTGAAGGAAACAGGAACTGGTCTGTCAGCGTGTCAGAAGGATTCTGGCTCTGGAGGATTCTGCAGAATAATAGGACGTCTTTTTCTAGAAAACTGGGCTACGACCAGACACTTTCATCAAGTATATTGATTGACCTGAGTCTTTTATTCAGGTCAGGGTCCAAAAAAAAAAAAACCCAACAACCAACAAATCTTGCACAGTGTGGTTTTTCATTTACTCAGCTGTTCAATTATGTTCTCTGTAATTAAGTGGAAATGCTGAATTACTGCAGTGGCTTGGATCACGCTGCCTTCAAGACATAAAGTCAAACATCCGTCATGTGAAATATTCTCTGGTCTGAGCTTCAGTGGAAAGTTTTGGTTTGATGAATAGATCACTTCAGCAATCACAGAGGCAGCGTGGGGTGGGTTTTATTTTAGCTAAGCTAGCGCGGCGGCGGCGTTCAGATCCCATCGAGTTCAATGTGTTCACGAGTGTTTTTCAGCTATTTCTGACTTCAGAGTGGAAACAGTTCAATGATGCGTTTAAACGTCGGGATTTTCTAAGTTTCTGCATAAAAATGACTCAAAATGAACTGAAAGTAGATAAAGAGAGAATCACACCAGAAGATTACGATTCTCTGTTTATTCAAGAAACTGAATCATCTGTTCTGCTCTGAGCTTTTAAATGAATGTTTCTGGAAACAGCTGATCAGGAGGAACCTGGTCCAGAACAGAACCACTGGTTTCCTCTCCTTCCTTCCTTCCTTCCTTCCTTCCTTCCTTCCTTCCTTCCTTCCTTCCTTCCTTCCTTCCTCCCTCCATGACCCAGTGGCCTTCCTTCCTTTCTTCTTTCCTTACTCCCTTCCTTCCTTCCTTCCTTCCTTCCTCCATGACCCAGTTTCCTTCCTTCCTTCCTTCCTTCCTTCCTTCCTTCCTTCCTTCCTTCATCCATGACCCAGTTTCCTTCCTTCCTTCCTTCCTTCCTTCATCCATGACCCAGTTTCCTTCCTTCCTTCCTTCCTTCCTTCCTTCCTTCCTTCCTTCCTTCCTTCCTTCCTTCCTTCCTTCCTTCCTCTATGACCCAGTTTCCTTCCTTCCTTCCTTGCTTACTTCCTTCCTTGCTTCCTCCATGATTCAGTTTCCTTCCTTCCTTCCTTCCTTCCTTCCTTCCTTCCTTCCTTCCTTCCTTCTTCCTTCCTTCCTTGCTTCCTTCCTTCCTTGCTTCCTCTATGATCCAGTTTCCTTCCTTCCTTCCTTCCTTCCTTCATGACCCAGTTTCCTTCCTTCCTTCCTTCCTTCCTTCCTTCCTTCCTTCCTTCCTTCCTTCCTTCCTCTATGACCCAGTTTCCTTCCTTCCTTCCTTCCTTCCTTCCTTCCTTCCTTCCTTCCTTCCTTCCTTCCTCCATGCCCAGTTGCCTTCCTTCGTTCCTTCCTTCCTTCCATCCATCCATCCATCCATCCATCCATCCATCCTTCCTTCCTTCCTTCCTTCCTTCCTTCCTTCCTTCCTTCCTTCCTTCCTTCCTTCCTTCACAGTTCATTGGTCCATCAATGATGAGCAGATGCAGCAGAACAGGCCCAAACCAGGACATTAGCGCCCCCATGTGTCCTGGAGGGATGAGGTTCTGATGCTGGAATGCAGTGTTGGTTCATCTCCAAACATTTAAACCAAACTGTTCTACTCTGGTCTCATCTGTTCACTAAACATTGTCCCACATGTTCTTTGTGGACAGAGAGCAGTGTCTTTGGTTGTTGAGTGGATTCATCAACATGAACATCAGCCAATGTGAGAGAGGCCTTTAGCTGCTTAGAAGTTCCCCTGGGTTCCTCTGGTTCCTCTGGTTCCTCTCCCACTAAGATGGAGTGATGTTTGTTGGTGGACCACTCCTGTGGAAGGTTCAAGTTTACAGTTTTATCCTGAGTTTCCATAGTTTATAGTTTATTATTCAGATCAGTTGCTGCAGGTTGGATCTAAATTAAAGCAAAATGTAAATATCTGGTTCCACATTTTATCTTCGTTCATCTCCATTTCAAAAGACGCCCTTCGTTTTATCCTCCTCTTTAAAGCGTTGTCGTTCTTTTTGATTATTCTCGGATCAGTCGCCATTATCAGGTGTCAATGTTTTTATTTGTTTTCCTTCTCAATCATAAAACAGTTAACACGACGGTGAAAGCCTTTCTCGATGGGACAAACGGAGCAAACAAAGGAACAATCACCTCCGTTATTCTCTTACGAGAATTATGTTTTTCAAAGAGTTAGCAAATTACCCTCTTAGCCACAAAGATGGAGTCGCTATTATCTCCATTTAGCGCCGTCGCATGCTCCATTACAGACAAAGAGAAGGAGGGAACGGAGACGGAGGAAGAGAGCGGAGAGTAGAAAGGGAGAAAGAGGGAGATTAAACGCACCATTAGACCAAAATGACTCCTGTGAAGAGGGATCAGAAAACAAACAGGGCTTTGGAGAGGCTGCTGGCAGCGCTAGCCGAGGCAATTACCGCCATTATTATTGTGATCATGTTTACAGTGATTACTCGCCGTCCACTTACTGCCTCGCCGTGATGAGGGAGGGATGAGCTGCGAGCGCTCGCTAACACTTTGAGACGCACTCAGACATCGAAAGGAACCACAATGAAGAACTTAAACGGAGTTCATGAGGACTTCCCACTTTGATTTATTGGGGATTCTCTTTGCAGGACAAGGCTGTTTATGAAGAGTATTAAATTAAAACACCTCAGAATCTCCTGTTTCTATACTTTGATTTCAGAGCTCGTCCAGATACAGTCGGTAAAATGAGACCGGATGAACGTGAACATCTGCAAAGAGAAAAAAAGACGACGTCTCTGTTTGGTGATTGATGACCGATCCCATTAAATCACCGTCCTAATATCGTGTAGGTCTCCCTGGGGGGGACTCATCAGAGGATGGACATGGGCCTTCTGGGGGGGGGGGGGTGTTAATGGGGGGTCTTTGAGGGGAGGGTCCTCTCCACAGAGACTTGATCGGTTTGAGATCTTGTGCTGTTCAATTGTTCCTAAAGAGCTTTTATGTGTGTGTCAGGTTGTCATCAAGGAGTGTCATTGCTATGGGGTGGGGAGGTCAGGAGGAGGGCTGATCTGGTCTAGGTGGGGGCTACATGTCTAAGTCACATCCACATGAATAAATACCAGGTCCAAAAGTTTCCCAGCAGAACACTGAATCGTCACAAGATGGTTTAAATGTTGGTGGTCATAATGTTGTGGCTGATCGGTGTGGACAAACCTCAGAATATTTCCCGAAGAGAAAAAGTGGAACGGAGCTGAACCTAAAAGTTTAAACGTGTTTAAATTAATTAATTACATTTTATTTTTTTCTCTCCTCCCTCGACCTCCATCACATCGACCAGAGGTCGACGAATGCTCTCCGTCGCCACGGCAACCGCGGCCATGTTGAAAGATGCTGGCGTCGATACATGATGCTGCGTTGTCCTGCGTGGTCCAGGTCTGATTTGTCCTGCTCTGAATGACGTCATTAACCTTTTAGTGCTGACTGATAAAAATAATAACAACAACAACAACAATAATAATAATAATAATAATAATAATAATAATAATAATAATAATAATAATAGAGCAGCTGTGTGTGGGACTCAGCCTCTGGTCTTTGCCGTCTCGTTTCTCTTTCTGTCTCCCCCTCTTGTCTTTCTCCCCCTCCTCCCCCCCCTCCGTGGTCTTTCTCTGCAGCCTGATGGCTCCTAATCACTCCTGGTCTGTTTCTGTGACTAATGGGCCTATTAGAGTTTGGGTGGAGGACGGAGGACGGAGGCCGTGTGGTCTCCAGGCAGCGCTCGCTCATGGTTTCCACTATTCACTCTCCTCCCCTCCACACATGCATGTGAGTCTCGTTTGTGTGATTTAAAGGGGGGGGGGGGGGGTTTGCAGCTCGGAGCGTCGGTGGAGCGTGACTCTAACGGGGCCACGATCCAGGGTTTGACCTGTAAACTGGATTCACAGGCTGAGGGGGGCACAGAGACCCTGCAAACGCCAGGAAACTTTATTTAGTTAGTTATTTATTTGTACTGCTGGGATATTTTATGTATCTTTTTAATTTATATTTATTTATTTATTTTATTTGATCATATTTGCTTATATTTATATATTAAATGTATTTATTTATTTATTTATTTATGTGTTATATATTTATCCTGTATTTTATATATTTAATTTTATATTTATTTTAATACATTTTATTTATTTGTATTTGGTGATTTTTTTATGCATCTATTTATTTATTTGTTTATTCGTTATTTTTCCACATTTAGGTGTTATGTATTTCTGTATTGATCTATGATCTATAATTAATTTCTCTTTTTTTTTTACAACATTTGTTAAAACTTTCTCATTTTTAGTTTGTCATGAGTTCTTGTGTCTTTATTGTCATATTGTTTTGTGTCTTTGTTTTTTTTTCTGTCTATTCATGGTCTTGTGTTGATTTTGTGTCTTTGAGAATTAGATTGTGTCATGTTAGAGTTGTGTCTCTCTACAGCCAGTTTGTGCCTTTTTTCTTGTCTCTTTGTGGTGATTTTGTGTCTTTTTTGGTCACTCTGAGTCATTTTGTGACTCTTTATTGTCATATTGTTGTATTTTGTAGTGATTTTGTGTCTCTTGTGTCATTTGTGGCCTGAACCTGATCAGAGCTGCTTCAGTCAGAGAACATACAACTATGAGAATATTGACTTTTATTTTTATTTTTTATTTAATAACTGTTATTTTTAGCGTAACAATAAGAAAATAAAAGGATGAACTGTGATAAATAATTGATAATAAATTATAATCTGAGAGGGAGGGAATAATATTTGTACTTCTACTGTCATACATATATTTATGTAGGAATTCTATTCCAGGAACTCATTTACATTTTCAGATTTTTTGTGAGTTTAAAGTATGAAAGTAGAAATGAAAGTAGAAATGAAACTGAGCAGAAGAGACGAGGGAACGTGGAGATAAATATATAGTTGTGGTTTAAAATGACTGAATCCTTTAAGAAGTAGTGAATATAAATGTGATAGCTGGTCTGGTGTGAGGACGGGGCGTGTCCCTCTGTCCCCGGTGGGAGACGGAGGGTGAAAGGCAGGTATGTCCTCCAGACTGACTCCCGCTGAGCAGATAAGAGGAAATGATGATGGTTACGGGACGGACGCGACGTTTCCTCCGTCAGCCATCAGCTCATTAATCTTCCCCTGACCTTCAGAGGACGAGACGGTCCATCAGAGAGGAGGGGGGGGGGGGGGGGGGGGAGGAAGAGGAGGAGGAGGAGGAGGAGGAAGAGGAAGAGGAGGAGGTTCAGTTTCTCTTTACATGACAACACAGGTTCAAATCCTGACTGGGACTTTTCCTAAATATCATCGTTCTTCATCAGACACCTGTCACTCAACCATGAGATAAAAGAAAAGGAAAGAAAAAGAAAGAGAATGAAAAGAAAAAGGAAATGGAATGAGAGGAGAGGAAATGGAAATAAAGGAGAAAGGAAAGGAAGAAGAGGGGAAGAGATGTGAAAAAAGAATAAAAAGGAAATGAGAACAAAGAAAAGGTAAGGAAAAGAGATGGGAGTGAAAAAGGAAACAAAGGGAATGGATGGAACAGGAAAGGAAATGAGAGGAAATGAAAGGAAAGGAAAAAAGAAGAGGGGAGGGGAATAAGAAAAGAGGAAATGAGAATAATAACATATGGAAATTAAAGGACAAATAACATAAGATGAAGAAAACAAAAATAGAAAAGATCAGAAAGAAAGAAAGAAAGAAAGAAAGAAAGAAAGAAAGAAAGAAAGAAAGAAAGAAAGAAAGAGAAGAGGAGAGGAGGAGAGTTTGGAGAGGACAGGTGGAGGTGAGCTAAATGCTGATGATGTTTTCTGGTGACAGGTTGAAGGATGAGTTTTTCTTGCAGAAATGAAATTTTCCTCCCGTCAGTCGACAGGAAAAACAACAACTAGAACAAGCAACGAACGAATCACAGCAACAACTACAACTACAAAGGAAAGGAAAGGAAAGGAAAGGAAAGGAAAGGAAAGGAAAGGAAAGGAAAGGAAAGGAAAGGAAAGGAAAGGAAAGGAAAGGGGTCAGCCCCAGGATGCTCAGAACCAGCTCTGTTTAGTTCTTCATCGTGTCTTTAACATGAGCCTGAGTCTGTGATGGGGAAGTCGTCCTCCACTGACTCCAAGGACCAGAAACCTCCCACATCACGAAGACCCTGGAGAGACTCACAGACTCTCAGATCCTGATCCAGGGGGTCGCTGAGGATTACAAGTATCTGGGGGTTCACGCTGACGTTAAGCTGGACTGACGCCCGGTTCAGGAAGAACCAGAGACGCTCAGGATGTTCTACGAGCAGAAGGCTGAGGGCAGCAGACACCAGACGGATGCATCAGGCCTTCACAAAGCGAACGATGAGTCCATGACGACACTAACTGGTCGGCCACAATTTACTGAGATTGTGCAATAACTCATGTTCGCTTTCTTGTCATATACTGGATGTATGGATTTCTTTATATATTTATTGGACTCCATGTGCAAAAACTTACAATCAACACATGTTCACTTGTACTCGTACATATGTGTTTATTCTGCATATTCTTCTTATTGTCAACATTTGTTCCAGTGAACTCTGGTTCACTTTGAGTAGGAGCTGCTGTAACGAAAAGTTCCCTTGGGATCAATAAAGAAATTCTGACTCTGATTCTGAAAGAAATGAAAGGAAAGGAAGTGGAGGACAGTGACGTGGGGTTTTCCTTCAAAAGAAGAAGAAGAACTTAAATCATCTGAGGGACGCCAGGTTTGAGAAGGTGCTTTTATGCCCTCACACCAAATTAAACTGGCCAGCTGAGACACTTAAATATGCATGACTTCAGCTAGTGCTGCTAGCTTTCCTAAAAATAGAGCAGGAAGTCGTGCTGGCGTATCAGTTCTGAGGTCAACGCGTCACCATCGTTCACAAACAGAAAAAACTCTGAAACCTCTGTGGCCTGGACGTGCGCCTCTCTGGCCAGAGGATTAGATGTTCGCTCTTTAATCCCGCTCCACAGTGTCTTCTGCCTTTCTCTGCTCTTTCTGTTGGGCGTCTTTAATCCGGGGAGAAACCCCCCCGAGTGCCTCTGCTTTGTGTTACCAGCTGCACATTCGCAGGTAGCTGAGTGCATCTGCATGTCTTTTTGTGAGCCCGTGCATTGTCTCGCGGATGTGGCCTGATGTGTCGTTACAGCACATGTGAGTCTGTATTTTTAGATGAAACTCATGCCGGCGTGCAGCAGCTCGGCCATCGCCTCCCCCCTTCCTCCCCCCCACAAACACACACTCCCTCCGTGCCCCCTCTCTGAATTATTCATCCGTTTGGGTGAAGTAACACACATCTATTATTCATCCCTGCCTCCCTGGTGTCAAGCCACTCGTGCAGCTACAGCGTTGTGAAACCTGAAGGGAGCGCTGCTTTGGGCGCCGGCACGTCGCTTCACAGTGTGCAACACTTTGCAACACTAGCTATTGTTGGGGGGGGATTTGCATAAACTGAATAGGAATTTAGCAAGTCGATGCTTCTGCGAAAAAAAATATTAAAACAAGTTTAAATCCAAAATGAGATTCTCACCCATTTTTAAAATTGTGTTACGATGCTTGTGTGTTGTCTGCTGAGCACTTTGGAGCAGGAGGCTGCAGCTTCACTTCTCTGTGACTTTACTAGTCAAATTATTTGCAAACACGGAAGGAAAACCTACGATTTAATAAATCTGGGTAACTCTTAACCTCCTGAAACCCTGCGTCCTCATATGGGGACGTTATGTTTTAGGTTTTATTGCAGCTTATTCTGCTTCATTTAGACCTGTTGTCCTCATAAGGAGACACGTTTGTCTGCCATGTCCTGGTAGCGAAGGGTCAATACACTTTGTTTATTTATGCTTATTAACTTTTCTAGTTTGATTTGACGTGAAAATTTAACAAACTTACAAGTACTCGAGGACGTTGGGATTTCATCGTTTCCAATTCTGCTTTTGCATTAAAATAAACAGTTTTATATATTTTTTTGGGATCACATTGGGGATTTAAACTGTAATGTACAGTGAAATAATCCTTGAGTTCACATCATTTTTTTTTTCAAAAACTACTTCCAGTTCAAACTTGATGTTTTTTTTATATACTTCTTAGGTTCTACTGATCCCAAATACCTAAAGATCTTAATCTTATCTTAAAGAAGTTAAGATGGATCCTGACCACTAAAGTAAAGACTGAACTTTCAAACTCCTCCTTTTAGTGATCAACTAACATCTATGTAAGATGCTCCATCAAAATGAAAATGTTTGCAAAATGTTTGGAAAGTTAGCAGAGTTGGTCCACAACCAACTACAGGATAACCAGTGATAGATAATGGATGGATAATAATAAAGGTCAGTTTAGTCACTTTAACACAGGTCCCTTGTATTCAGATTGTCCAGGTCTGACATTATTTCACGGACGTGTGTTAACGCCACCATGCTAACTGTATGTAAATGCATTTGAAAAGTAAATATGCTAAATTATCTATAATTTACTCCTTCTTACTCAGTTTTCCAAGGAAGTTGACTCCACAGGTTAATGAACATCGCCAGAAAAGTAATATTGATCTGTTGAATTATCTGAAAATTCATTTGCGGCCATGCATGTGTTTCTTGAGACACAGATATGATCCTTAAATGTTTCCTGATCCACTTAAAACGTTTCTGCGGAGCCAGGAAACAGTAAATAACAGCATCCACTTACTTTCTTTTCTGGTCTGGAAAGAAAAAAAACAAAAAAGATTTGGCAAAGCACTTGCTGCATTTTGGAGCAACTGCCAAGTAAACTTCCAGCAATAAAGAGAGACTGGTTCATTATCTGCCACAGTCACTAAGAGAATTTAGCAGCATCAGCTTGTGGCTGGAAGTCGTTTCCAACTCTTAAAAAGTCTATCGAAGCCAAATCTAGATGCATCCTTTGTCAATATTCTGCAGCAGAGCCAGGAGTAAGTCTGGCCCTGCAGATAAAAGCTAAACAAACTGGACCTCAGATGTCGTCTAAGAGCAACAGTCAGGTTTAAGTGTAAATACCACATAGGTTGTACGCAAACAAACACACAGGAAGTAACCAGGAGGAAGAATGGAAGAGCAGTGGGGTCACCAGAGGTCAGCGCCACCTGTGAGGAAGCTCTTGGTCGTGATTGATGTTTCTTGCAAACAGAAGCCGTTTATGTTCCTGTGGCTGTCATCTCCACTCTTATCATGGAAATGTGCACTGAACCTGCCGGATGTTCCCCTGGGGGGGAGCAGGGTGAGTGTGAGGAGGGAGGAGGCGAGGAGGCGAGGAGGAGGAGGTGCAGCAGGGTTAAATAAACTAAGTCACTAGTCTGATCTTACTACCTGCTCCAAATATTTATGTGTTGTTGCTCTCAGGTTTATTTAACTTCTTAAAACCCCCACAGTTATAAAATAAAGAAAATGATGTTTGCATGAACGGCACCTAGAATCAATAATGATTGAAGTGGACTATTAGTTAGTAGATTGTAATTCAGATTGTAATATATTCAAACTTTCTGTATGATCACTCAAAGATTTTAACTTATACCTAATTTCACATACTTGTAAACACAAAGAAAACAAATACGTCTTCCTTTAAAAGATGATAAGGTTCTATATACTCTTTCCTTTTCTTCAGATATAGTAGGCAATGCGAATAGAAATGTGCAAAAGTATTAATTATTGTATATATGAGATCAGCTCTCTTTACCAATCAGTACCTGGATGTTCTTAAGATTTATTTATTGAGATTTATTAAGAGTTATTTATACACAGTACAATGCACCATGAAATGTATTTATAATATACACAATTCTCAAACGATAATGTTTGTTTACATACTTTGAATAGTGTGCACATTATTCCTCGATCCTTCTGCATAGTATTCAATAAATATTCAGACATTTCCATGAATAAATAAAACAAATCTTCTACACAATATTATCCATTATATTAGATAAATTCCTGTATTAATGTATTTTATTATTAGTTCTATACACATATTAAAACAAGCATCACTCACTTTATACTGAAGCTAGATTTCATTATTACCCTTTTTATTCCCATTGATTGGTTAATTGATTCATATGGGCTGTCTGCTTCTAACAGCAGGTGTCTTAATTGGCGTTTCTGAAAGAATGATCCAAAGTTATCAACTTAAACTTAAACTTTTAAGAGGCACAACCGGCGTCGGTTTAATTTTAACTAGCTAGCTTTGCTAGCTTAACGTTAGCTAAGTTAGCTTAAAATGAGCTTTTAGGCTTGACGTTAGCTTTACTAGTTTGGCGTAAGCGTAGAGTTAGCTTAACGCGAGCGGAACGTTAGCATCAGTTTAGCCAGCTATGTTAGCTTAAAGTTAGCTTAAAGTTAGCTTAGTTAATAAGTGTAATGTTAGTTGAACGTAAATTTGAGGTTAGCTTTGTTAGCTTAACATTCGCCTTGTTGTAAGTGTTACGTTAGCTTAAAGCAGGGTTAGCAGTAGCTTCGTTAGCTTGACCTGCACCTGAACGTCACGTTGGCTTCATTTGAGCCTCGTTAGCTCAACTTTAGCTTCGTTAGCTTAACATTCCGCTCCTTTAGCTTAAAGTTAGTTTCGTTAGCTGCAGTTGTTTAAGTGAGTTGAGCGCACAAGGTTCGTTAGCTCCATTTTAGCTATTAACTTCATTTTTTTTTCTTTAAACTAAGAACCCGGATAAATAAAAGTAAAGGTAAGAAAATCATTTATTATTAGTGCACTTGTGTGAATTGTTATGATTTCAGAGGTCAGCTGTTTACTGCCAGAGCTGCTGTTTGTGTTGGAGCTGGTTTAATTCATTGTTGTTGTGATACTGAGGTCAGCATTAACAGGCTGTTCCTGTACCAGAATTTCTCTCAGCATTGTTTTAACATGACCTCCCACATGCATGTGTTCACATTGTTGTTTGTTTGTCTTGACCCTTGGTTCTCGTTTTGCACAACTGCAGGAGTCAGTGAAGGTTTTAATCCAGGCAACGGTGCATAAAAAATCTGTTGGTCAAATCTGAATCCTTGTAAACTTCTTATCAAAGTCAGGTTTCCTCAGGCAAACAGGCCTGAAATCACCTGTAGCTGCAGCCGAAAACTGACACGATAAGCATGAAATATGGATTCATACTGAAGTAACATAACTTACTGATGTTTACACTTGATTCTTCACTGTTTCTGTTTCAAGTGATTCTGAATTAGGACACTACTCAGCTGAAAATCCTAATTTGATGCATAAAAAGTTGATGTGGATGTGGATTAATTTGTATTTAACATATTGTGATTATTTCTGTAGAGAACAGAATAGATGTTTAGTTCTCTGGAAGCATAAGAGGTTTAAACACGAGAGGAGACAATGAATCATAAAGAAAGTCAGCTAGTTGTTGTCATGAAAGGAGGGAAACTCAGTGGGCATGTACCAATTTTAACTGTTCACAACTTTTAGGATAAGATAAGATAATTCTATATACTATTTATTTATCCCTCAGTGGGGAAAACGTCAGTGTTGCAGCAGTTTCAAGAGGAATGCACACAGGAGATAAAGGGAAGTAAACATTAGATACGTACAGAAAACTAAACTTTAAATTGATCAATTTGATATATAGAACACCAGAGAATAAAGTCTGTGCATGCAAGCTTTAATACTAACTAAGCCTACAGGCGTTTCACTCTCTTCCAACACATTTTAGACCAAATTATTTCCGTCATTTGTTGCAGCTCTAGAATAAACAATAGAGTAATACAGGGCTGAAAAGGTGCAATCTGGTTAAGTCGCGGGGTTAATTGTTTCTGGGGCTTTTTGCTGCACGTTTTCCTCCACATTTCTCCATATTTTCTCCAACTTTGTTGTCTTAAAATCTTCCAAACCAAACACTTTAAACGAGAACCTGAGTGAGCTCAGAATAGGATAGAATAGAAAAATACTTCATTCATCGAGTGTCCAGTAGCTTGTGCACAAACATACACAGACATCAATATAATATAACATAACACACCAACGAAATCAACCGTGCTAACGGCTGCTGTTTCTCGGCCCCTCCAGGATGTCATGGAGGTGGAGGGGGGGCTGATGTTGTCCAGGATGGACTGTGCTGTGCTGTGTTGTGTTGTGTTGCATGTGCGCCTCTCAACAATAGTCCCCAGTGAGTCCCACTTCCTGCCAATCAGCGGCCCAGCCTCCTTAACCAGCAGGTGTAAATCTGCGTGTTTATAGCGCCGTCGTTTCACTTTTCCCTTTTTCCCGCCTGTTAAGGTTGTGAGCAGCTGCTGTCAAAACCTTTTTATCGCCTCACAGAATCATTTGGAAGGTTTTCACAGTCAGCGCCGTTAATGTGTGCACGGTCAAATGCTGTTTATTCCTCCCACGTGTTGCCTTTTAGTAAAGAAAAGTCAATAAAGTGGGGAAAAAAAACTGAATGTCACCTACAATCAGGTGTAAATCTGCTGCAGTGACGGGGGAAAAAAAAGTCGATATGAATTATGGTTTCTCTTGAAGCTGTGCGTCATGTGGGAGCTTAAATCTGTCTCCACAGATATCTTATCTTGTTGTTTTTATCCAAAAGGAGCCAGCAGGAATTTATTTATCATTTAAAGCAGCAGGAGAAAAAGGAAGCTGTGTTGAAGGTGTTAAAACATGCAGAGATTAACACCGACCCGGAGAGGGTTCGTCTCCTAATCCCTGTCCTACACGGGAACTCTGTGAGACAATGACGGGGATTTGGGAAGTAGCTTTACCTGGTGCGATGCTCAGGGAGCCTGACAGGATGCAGATAATCATCACTTCCTCCGATGACAGGAAGTCGATCCCCCGTTCTGGGCTCGGAGCTCAGTGTCTTTTTCAGATGTTCGCCCTGATATCCTCAGGAAGTCTTGAAAAACACTCGCTCCTCTGCTTCCTGTCAGCGTGAACAATAAGGAGTTAGGAACGAACGCGGGGGGAATTTAATTAGTCGTGTGTTTTAACTCCGTGGGTCGTTCCTGACACCTCAGGTCCTCAGCACACGTGGATTAGGACACACATCCTCAAAAAGATGTTATACAGAGACATAACTCATGATATTTCTAATAGAGTCACTTCACTGAAGATTATGGATTATTTATCCATCTGAAATGTCCTTAGTAAATAATTAAATTAAAGAGAGTTTATAGTGTAGCTCCTTGTTGGCTCCTTGGGAGGAAAATGTAAAAGCTCGGAAAGTTAAGAACATGTTTTTAGCAAAGCATATTTAAGTTACACTTCAATATTTAACAGGTCTGGGTGGCGAAGTGTCGATTTGATAAATTCATTTAAAGACATTTCATACGTCATACTTTTTTAAAATCGTAGTGCAAGAAATTCATACCATTCTCAGTCCAGCTGTACAACAACTCACCTTTCTGTAACAGATAACTCCATGTTGTTCATGCTGATGAGCATTATTACACCTTATTAGTTCCTCCTATGTTTATATATTCACTTCTGTCTCCATTTCTTCTACATTTGTTCATAAACGCTATTTTATTTTTATTTTACTAGATTTTTACTGATATTTTAATTTATTTTACTAGAGTCTTACTTATGTTATATTATTTTTATTTTATTATACTAGATATTTATTCCTATTTTATTTGTTTTATTTTTACTAGATTATTTACTTTTATTTTTTTTTATATTATTTTACTAGATTTATTTATTTTTTTTTACTTATATTTTAAGTAAGTCTAATACGATGAATTGTTTTATGAATTGATATCAAATCTCTATTGGTTTACATCAGACGAAGGTTTTTCCAAATTTAATCAAATAAATTTACCATAATCATAAATGAAATGTTTAGCTTCCAAGGGGTGAATTGTTTGTCCAAATCTGGGGAATAAATAAATGATGAACTTCACTCACGCCCACAAAAAGTTATTTTACATATATGACCAGAATGATTAATCAGGTTTAAGGAAATATTATAAATTTAGTAACTGAGACACAGAAATGGATGAAAAAGTAAATGAAACCTGTTTGTCTGTTTTTTAAAGTAAAAGTTTTGCAAAGTTTATTTGCTGGTGAGAAATGATCCAACGGAAAAAAAAAAAAAAACTTCTTGGACTGAGCCTGACAAATCTGGACAGGAAATGAAATGCTTAAAATTGAGAGATTTATCTTTAAATTTTTTATTTTGCAGAGCACGCATGGCGACACGTCTTCCTCCGAGGTGTGTGAACGAGGAGGACGTCTGGTGACAAATGAACATGTCAGAGATGTGAAGAGTCGCCGTCTGCTGCAGACTGCAGACTGCTGACCGAGCCTACGAGGAGACGTGATGACAGGTTGGTGTTTTGTCACCTATCATGAGTAAAAGTCTAACTCCATTAAAGTATTCATGGGAAGCTTCCACTCAGGAGAGAGAAAAGATAAAACCTGAGCTCGTCTTGTCGTGTTTGTGTTGGACAAACGCTGAACAGAGTCTGTGGGTTGTTTCTGATCGGAGGAAGGGGTCGGATTCACTCAGTTTTCATGCTGTAATGAAGGTGGATGAACAGCAAAGCCTTTTAAAGCTTCTCCTTCCAAAATATGCATGAGATGAATATTTCATGTTTCCCCAGGAGGCTGTGCAGGGTTTAGGTAGCGGCGCATGTTCAAATCACTTTTCTCTTTATGTCTTCTTCTTCCTGTGCGATGTTAAACACATCCACGGCCCTCGTGCTGCGGAGCGCCGGCTGTTACGGTGCGTTCAATTTGTGTTTGGAAGCCGGAATTTCCGAATTCCGAGTGGGAATTCTCATTTTTATACTCGAAAAGTCGTAGAATCAGTTTCCAAGATGGCCGCCCTGTGTGTAAACAGTGATTAGAAGCTCCTGTAATATTCCTTTTATCATCACTTCTGATTAGTTGTTGTTGCAGTAAATTGGTCGTACAGACAGTATTTTTCTACATACATACGTTGAAATACTGTTATGGTGTAATTTAAGTTTTTCATGTGTTATATGAGAACTATAAGCACACGTCATGCTAACTATGAGGTGAAAACGTTTGCAATGAGGATCTTAAAGTCAGCGTCTCTTTAAACCAGCAGTGCACAGAATCTCATACAACACAGGGTCTTATTTTACAACCTGTTTACTAAACCTAATATTTAAACTAACTAATATTTATACAAACAGTTGTAGCTAACTGTGATTAATGGTGTATTTTGTTTCTACAGTTCTATTTTTTATAAATTTCTGCCTTGTCTGGTTTAATTCTAGTAAAACACTCATGAGTTGGTTCAAGTTGTTTGTTTTACAATTTGTGGAACTTCAGTAGCTTTGGAAAAAAGTTTCCACTTTGCAATAAAATGTTGCATAATGTTGCAAAATATCTCAAAATGTAAATATTGAACACACAAAGTTTCCACCAAGTTATATTCGGACAAGGCCGGTGCTTTCGTGGCGGCGGCCATCTTGTTTTCCGACTCGGAACGCCGATAACTCGGATGTGACGTCATTCCCAGCTCCGACCTCCGACCCCCGAGATAAATGAGACGCGGTATTAGCTTTGGCTTGATGGAGCTGTCACTTCACCGACGCCTCCTCGTCAAATCACCCCGTCACGCTCTGCTTAGCGTCAGCGCCGGCTAAAAGGAGTCGAGCGAGAGGTCAGAGGTCGCCGCCATCTTCACCGTTTCTGCTGCAGCTCAGCTTTTCATTGACCGGCCTTTGAGAGAGACATGAAACAGGAGGGAATGAAAAGGGAACAAGATGAACTGTTCAGGTCGGAGGTTTCCATTTGATGTAAAGAATAAACTGTCCATTCAGCTTTTCTTCGGCCGGGATAGATGGAAGAAGTAGCTGACAGTTTCACTGATAGCGTTGTTAACTTTATTTGAAGATGAGGTTAGAGGTGTGTTAGATGTGAGCTCTGCAGAGTTTCCTTTTATCTCCGCCTGGGAAGGACGAGGCATTTTACTGGATAAGACCAAAAGTTGGTTCCTTTAAAGGAACAAAAGAAAAGAGAATGTTTTATTTTAGATTTAAAAAACAGACCAGAATATAAAACGTGGTCGAGTGGATGCGCTGAGCATCATAAATAGATGCTGCATGTGTCCTGAGTGACTTTAACCGCAGAGAAGCTGCATTAAATCAGCAGTGAAACACTCGTCTCGTGTCCTACCTGTCAGACACTGGACATTAGTTGACTTTGAAAGGATGAAGTTCATATAAATGTCAAGCTGTGTTTTAGTGAGGAAGAAAAATGTGTGTTTCTCATTTATTCAGTTCACCACAGCGAACGATAACTCACACATGTTTTACTGAGACTTTACGAGCGTCCAAACAACCAGTCGGCTCTTAGACCTAAAACATGGGAGACCTGCAGCTCTTCTCTATTTAATACGGACTGAAATTTAATTTAAATTTAAATGAGCCAGAAACAAATCTCTAAGTGAAAACTAAACAGGAAGTAGGAAGTGACTAGTGGGAAATAAGGAGTAGGAAGGGACTATTAGGAAATAACGAGTAGGAAGTGACTAGTGGGAAATAAGGAGTAGGAAGTGACTATTAGGAAATAACGAGTAGGAAGTGACTAGTGGGAAATAAGGAGTAGGAAGTGACTTTTAGGAAATAATGAGTAGGAAGTGACTAGTGGGAAATAAGTAGTAGGAAGTGACTATTAGGAAATAACGAGTAGGAAGTGACTAGTGGGAAATAAGTAGTAGGAAGTGACTATTAGGAAATAACGAGTAGGAAGTGACTAGTGGGAAATAAGTAGGAAGTGACTAGTGGGAAATAAGTAGTAGGAAGTGACTATTAGGAAATAACGAGTAGGAAGTGACTATTAGGAAATAACGAGTAGGAAGTGACTAGTGGGAAATAAGGAGTAGGAAGTGACTATTAGGAAATAATGAGTAGGAAGTGACTAGTGGGAAATAAGGAGTAGGAAGTGACTATTAGGAAATAACGAGTAGGAAGTGACTAGTGGGAAATAAGTAGGAACTGACTATTAGGAAATAACGAGTAGTAGGAAGATAGTGAGTAGGAAGTGACTAGTACAAAGATGACTAGCAGAAAGTGACTAGTAGGAAATATGAGGAGTAGAAAGTAACTAGTAGGAAGGAAGAAACATGAATTGGTTATAGGGAAGTGACTTGCAAGAAATGACTAGGAGGAAGTGACGAGTAGGAAGTGGTATACAGGATAGTTATTCCTTGCTACAAAGAGATGGATGATGAGTAAATCGCTTTATATTTGGCTTTAGTCGTCATTTTAGAGCCATAGATCAAATCAATTTGAAGTCAAGACACTAATTGACTAATTTGTCCGAAAGAGAAACCGCCTCAAGCTAATTTAACTAAAACGATTGTGCTATATGTTTGCAGTGGGTGATGCAAGAACATCATTTTAATCTGAATTAAAGAGTCTTACGCCGTAATTTTCCTGTTACACACAAAGATGCAGGAAACAAAAAAAGTGTAGCATAGCTCCGCTGGAGCAGGCGGGTGGCCTGGTGCAGAGGAGGCAGGCTTGACCCAGATGTTTCAAAGTGCCATTTACCAGCCGATAGCACTGACAGACTGCCCACATGCTACGGCTAATTCTAAGCTATTAGTCTCCCACTCGTCCACGCAGGCCGATGTGCTCGTTTGGCTCCGAGCAATGTTTTATTTACAGAGCAACACAACCAGTAATTTGCCTCCCGTGTTGCGCCGCCGTCAAAGCCATCTGGACACTTGTCTTTTACTCTAGTCGTAGTACTACTACTACTACTACTACTACTGCTACTAGTACTAGTCTGGATTCTTTAAGACTTCACGTGCATCTACAGGCGTCAGTTCTGATTAATTTCTGGATTAAAGTACAACAAGTCAGTCAGTTACAACCTGGACTGTAAATAAAATTATAAAAGCAAAACTTTGGTTAATTTATTCGGTACATCAGTGAGCAAAAGCAAAGGTAATAATCTGCGTTAATGTGTCGAGCAGTTTAATTGTAAAGGGACAGACAGTTTCAGAAACCAGGCTCATTAATTCTGTTAAGATTCATCTACCTGTAAATGTGACATCATTTTTGAGAAATGTATAATTTCTTGCCTCAGGATTGTGTTGTGTCTTTTTTTTTGCGTCAGTGTTTTCACTGTATTTCTCATTGTTCTCCAGTCATTAACCCGTCCACCGAGTGGGAAAACATTTTAAAGGGGAAACTCTGCGTCACGGCATATTTCCCCACCACTTTCTTCTCACCCAGGAGGTTATCTCACTCCACCGGCTTAAAATAGAGCAAAGAGTCAAAGTTGGCACTGTGACGCTTCAGGGAAACCAGGAGCAGCTTCAAAATCCTTAATTTTACACTGCATCTGGTTCAAATGTGCCTCCTTTTTTTATTTTTTATTTTTTATTTTTGAAGCATCTGTGACACAGTTTGGATCTTTGAAATGTTGTCCCAATAAATGGAAAATGGGTTTCCATTTTTAGACTGCAGTGCCAGAGCGCTGGCGAAGTAGCGTCAGGGTTTGGGAGCATATTCAAAGCCGGGTTGATGCACTAGTTAACATAATTACAGTTAATAATAACAAGCAGGGAAATTCAAAACAGGAGGTGGATGAGAAGGCTCCTTTTGCTTGGAAAATGTTTTATATTAGTATAAAATAAATGTAATATATTTGCAGGGATCCAGACTGATTTTATTTACTAGGGTTCGCTGTGGCTTAGCTTAGGGGCACAATTAAAATTGACCTGTAGCTCGTTTATTCCCATTTCCCACATTTTTGTCTGTATTATTAACAAATGATTTGGCAGCATTACTGAAAAGAAAGTATGTGGTCAGTACCCAAAGCAACTTCATTCTTTAAACTCTGTTGACGTATTTCAGACCTAATACGTATCCACAAACTTCATACACTGCTTATATTCTAAATTTACCTTGGTATCAGTTACCACTAAGAACAAGTACAAGCTATTATTCCAATGATAACTCTTCTTGTTTCTGTTGCTTTTAAAATCTTTGAGGACTTCATTAATCCCTTTGTGTTCACCGCATATCGTTATATTTGCATGAATTAAAACAAAAGAGACTGACAGCCTCAGTTTTGTGGGGATTTTATCGGTTTCCCTGTGGAATAACATTGGATTTTTTTGGGGGGGATCTTGCCGTATAAATAAATCCGACTGCAGGGACTCTGCCCGGTGAGCGTCCACTCCTTCAGAAACCACCACTAATTACGAAGAAGGTTACCCCCCCCCCCCCCCCCCCCTTTCCCCGTAGAAACAGCTTAAATCAATTAGCCCACGCTCTGGACGGCTGGGCTCAGTCCTCGCCGCCTTTCTCACGATCCCGCTGAACTGTGGGAAGCTCGTCTGATCGCCTGCCCTCCCCCCGAGGCTTCACTTCCCCGCTCCTCCCTTCCCCTCGTCCTCTATTTCCTCTCACCTCCATCCTCACCAGCTCTGCATTGACGTCCTAACAAATGCTCCAGCTACTGTCCTCTAATTACTGTATAGTAGAAGAAGAGCCAGCTCCGTCCACACACTGGACATATTTTTAGGTTCTGCTCGTTTTTGGTAACCAGAACCTCGTTACTCTAATCCGACCACTTGTTACTATTTCTAAACCAGTAATCAGATTAAAGTTACTTATCAAAGTTTCTGTGCGTTACTATTTTCCCATTTTCCTGAGTATAAATATATATTTTTGCATGTACCTAATAAAGTTAGATGTAATCTGACTTTTACCAAGTAATCAGTAAATACAGGTCATAAGCTCCACCCCTTCCATGTTAGTGGGCGGGACTTGGGTTGGTTGAACTAAAACACGTCAAGTACATTTTTTCAAGGATAGTTTTTGTCATTTTATGTGGTTAATGTAATGTTGATGAAATTTTTTTTGGATAAGTTTCGTTTGAGTTTATTTATTTGATGCTATTTAAGCAGGACATGACATAATGGGGACTTATCCAAGTCTCTGTGTGTTACTATTTTCCCATTTTCCTGAGTAAAGCGATCCCACGGTGAGATTTGTAAAAACTATTTTCATTTAAATAAGCACAGTGTATAATCCCAGATTTCCTTGTAACTGGTGGAGTTAGAGCAGAGCGTAGTATTGTTATTGTTATCGTTATAATCATTTTTTAGGAAGTGTGGGCGGAGACTCTGGTTCTAAAATATCTCCGGGAAAACAGCCTAAGTTTTGCCAAAGCAAGAACGTGCAGATGTGTTGTCCATATTTATATACAGTCTATGCAAGAGACTGAGAGAGAGAGAGACTAGAGAATCGTTTTATATGTGGACAATACTTGGATTTAAAATGAAGAAAATGTTAAAATGCAAAGTTTAAGATTCACATCCATGAACTGTAAAAAGCTTTGTCTGTCATAGTCGGGTTTCGTGTTCAGTCCCCTCATGTTTAAATGGTACAAATGTCCAAGGATTGATCATTAAAATTTTTAAGGAATCATATTTTAAATCGGTGTTTTTGTTCAGTTTTACATTTACATCTGTCTTCATATTTAGACCCAGTTATCTTCTGGATGTGCAGCTCATACCTGTGCTACAGATTTACCCAGCAACTGTGTTTTTAAATCGGAGATTAAACTCCGCTGATCCCCGCAGAGGAAAGAGTTGATGCAGCAGCAGAATAACAAGGTTCAACAGGGAAGCAAAACGAGAATAGCAGCACACAAATAGAACGAAGAATAAGCAGGAAAACAGAATACAGATGATAGGAGGGTTGTGTAAACACGTTCTGCTGAGACTTCCACTATGCTAAGTGGGCTACATGGCTACAGACTTATAATATTTATGGATTTACTTACAGATGTTCCCACTCAGCTCCAGCGGTCCCAAAAAATAAAGCTCAGCGGCTCAATGGCAGGAACAGGGAGATGTTTGTGTTTTTGGTTATTAGCAGACTTTGTCTTTAGCTCCAGGCCAAACTAAGTCCTGACCCTGTGGAGCGGCGCTGCTCTTGTTAGTACAGATTTGGAAGCTTAAGCTTTTGCTAAAGTGTTAAAATTAAACTGAAAAGGCCTCTTTGGGCACCACCTGACCCACCGAGACATGGACCTGGTTCTCAACCTGTTTTCAGTGACGCACCCACGGTGAAATATTTTTTCAACTAGATGTAATACACAGTTCATTCATCTGTAGTGGTTTCTTTTAAAAACACAAACAATACCCTAAAACTTGGTAACAAAGAAATAGTTAACTTCAATATGAATAAAAATTTTTGCACATAAAATAATTATGCACAGTGGTGTGGAGGTGGCGCTGGAGACGGGCTGGCTTCATACAGCTGTTAGCCAATATCTCTTCGCAGAGAGGCCATTGGTTTGTGTAAATGCCATCAAAACATACTCTTCTGAATACTGAAGAAATTTTACCAGCTCTGGTTTCACCTTGTTTTTGGCGTTTTTTGCCTCCGTGTTCTGATTAGCATTGCTGCTACGCTTTAACCACGACTCCACAGCTGTGATTGACAGGTGATGCTCATTGACATGACCAGGTTGGGTCAAACCATCCTGGTATGAGGGACGGGGGGGTTTGAGGAAGATGGAAATTTAATAGCCTTCTGAAAACAAATTATATTCAATGAACTTTCAATTTTTTTTTATATTTATTAAATAACTGTTTTAAAGTATTTTTTGAATTGCTATCATTTCTTTTTGTTATTATTAATATTATTTTAAATGTCATGTACCCCCTGGAGTCCCTTCAGATCCCCCCAGGGGTACGAGAACTTTATCAGGTACCAGGATGTTTAAGGTGAGGGCGGGGCCTCTCTGCACCTGGTCAACACCTTCAACTTGTTGTTATTCCTCAAATCATTCCTGAACCTCCAGTTGTTTCCTCGTGAGACGCTTTCCTCCTCCTCTTCCCTCTCCTTCTCGTTTTCCTCTTCCTTCCTCCCTCCTTTCTTGCTCCTTCTTCTCTTCTTCCTCTACTTACTGTATTCCTCTTCCTCCTCCTCATTTTCCTCTTCCCTTTGCTCCTTCTCTGCTTCTTCCTCCTTTTCCACTCTCTTCTTTTGTTCCTCATCTTCTTTCCAATACACCTCCTCTTACTCCTTATTTTCCTCTTCCCTTTGCTCTTTCTCCTTGTGCTCTTCCTCCTGCTTTCCTTCTTCTTTTTACTCCATTTCCACCCTCTTCCCAACCCTTCCTTTCTTCCTCTCTTCCTTCCTCTCTTCCTCTCTTTCTTTCTCTCTTCCTTCCTTCCTCTCTTCCTCTCTTTCTCCTCTTTCATCTTCATTTCCTCTCTCCTTTCTCCTTTCTCTAATCTTCTCTCAATCCTCCTTCTTTCCGATCTCCTCTCTTCTCCTCTTCTCTCCTCTTCTTCTTGTTCTTCCTCTTCCTCATCTTCTTTCCAGTCCTTCTCCTCTTCCTCTCTTCTGCAGCACATCTAGTCATTAGCATCTATTTCCTGACTCCTCTAAGCTGTTGTTGAGAGGTCATAAGTTGTAACTCTGGAGGCTGAGGGTGCTGCTGTTCTTAATATTTAGTCTGCACTGATTGGTAGAAACGTTGTGGAGTGTAAAACAGATATGACCTCATGAAGGCGTGACATTCCAACTGATTGTGTTCACCGTCGGCAAAATATTTGTCGAGAAACTATTTTTTTTTTTGTTTTTGTTGCGTTTCTGCTTCCAGGCAGAGCTCCTACCCGTCCACACTCGAGACACCCTTGACACGGAGGATGTTTACAGATTTCCTGACTGGAAGCTCATTTTTGTCTCTTGTTAAAAATAAAAAGAAGACAAGGTTCTGCTATTCTCGTGTTTGACTACATGTTCTTGCCAGTGTGTACTTTTTCAACCCTCTGGAGGAGGGGGGGGGCAGAAACGCTGAAGCCTGCCCCCTCCTCCCCCATCCATCCAGACAGACAGCGTGGGAGGGGAATGAGGAGGGGAGTGGGACGGGGGTGTAGGCGTTGGGTTTACCAGACTTGGGGGGTCCCGTCTGCAGGGAGATAAATAGTTCGCTATCCATCCAGCTAAAGCCCCTGGCAGGTTCTATCTATGGCAACAGACACCTCAGGAATCAAGATCTTCTCTCCTCACCTCAAAAAGGGGGGAGGAGGAGGAGGAGGAGGAGGTGGAGAAGTCATGGAGCTCTGCGAAGCTCCATAAATATAAAATATGTGGGATGCTCGGAGGGAATCATCCAACCTCTGTCATTTCTTAGGCTTTCATACCCTCTCCATCCAAAGTTCTTCTTTGTTTTCTTTTTTTTTACGTTTGTTGTTTTCGGGATGTTTGTAAACTGCTGCTCCAGATGCTTTTGTTTATGACTGGGAAAATTACAGGGCCATGGAGAGTAAAGGGCTCTCCATGCTCCCCAGCTCCCCACGGTTCAGGAATGGTTTGAGTAAAAAGATGTTAAAGGTTTTGACTCGGCCTCCAAGTCAAAATATTAGCTCTTCCCAGCGAATAGTAGCTCCTTCTAGCTTCCTAGTCTCACAACTAATAGTAGCTCCTTCTAGCTTCCTAGTCTCACAGCTAACGCGTCTCTAGTGTAGCAACCTGCAGAACTTGGTCATTTTATTACATGCTATTATTATTACTGTTTTTGCTCATTTATCGTAGACTCTTTATTTGGGGTCTAATTGTTGTTTTTTTTCTTATTACTTTAGTTTGGGAGCATTGATTAAACAAAATATGGAAATGTTTTAGAGAGTTTTGTTGGCATTAAGATCCCAGCGAATAGTAGCTCCTTCTAGCTTCCTAGCCTCCTGGTTAATAGTAGCTCTTCCTAGCTTCCTAGCCTCCCAGCTAGTAGTAACTCCTTCTAGCTTCCTAGCTCCTGCATAGTACTCCTAGCTAATTCTAGCCTTCAAGCTCTTCCTAGTCTCCCAGCGAATAGAACTCCTTCTAGCTTTCTAGCCTCCCAGCAAATAGGAACTTCCTTCTAGCTTCCTAGCCTCCTGCTGCAACAGTAGCTCTTTCTAGCTTCCTAGCCTTCCAGCGAATAGTAACTCCTTCTAGTTTCTTAGCCTCCTAGCTAATATTAGCTCTTCCTAGCCTCCTAGCGAATAGTAACTCCTTCTAGCTTCCTAGCCTCCTGGCTAATAGTAGCTCTTCCTAGCTTCCTAGCCTTCCAGCGAATAGTAACTCCTTCTAGTTTCTTAGCCTCCTAGCTAATATTAGCTCTTCCTAGTCTCCCAGCGAATAGGAACTCCTTCTAGCTTTCTAGCCTCCCAGCAAATAGGAACTCCTTCTAGCTTCCTAGCCTCCTGGCTAACAGTAGCTCTTTCTAGCTTCCTAGCCTTCCAGCGAATAGTAACTCCTTCTAGTTTCTTAGCCTCCTAGCTAATATTAGCTCTTCCTAGCCTCCTAGCGAATAGTAACTCCTTCTAGCTTCCTAGCCTCCTGGCTAATAGTAGCTCCTTCTAGCTTCTTAGCCTCCCAGCTAATAGTAGCTCTTCCTAGTGTCATAGTCTCTAGTGTAGCAACCTGCGGGACTTTTTAATGCAGGTGGTCATTCTATTACTTTCTATTCTGGCTGATTGGTTTTGCTCATTTATCGCCGACTGCTGCTCGTCTGTTTCCTTATGCCGCGGAAAAGAAAGAAGCAAGCGATTTGAGTGTCTGTGTCAGTGTGAAGGATGGAGAGACAGAATAAGGTCAGGGGCAGATGGAGTCGGCATCATTCACATCACATCTGCAGCTTAAAGGATAAAGAGGCAAACAGGTGAACGGGCGAGGTGATGGACTGATCTCATTAGTGACATAAAGGAAAAAGGATAAGGAGGAGAAGTGACCCGCTGACAACGGACGTCCTCTACCTGCATGATAATGTGTAAATCCACCACCAACTTTTCCCCCGTGAAAGTCAGATTTTGTTTTAAAGTCTTCACATGAGACACATTTTCTGTCTGCGTTCCTTCTGCAGCTGTGGAACTAAAAAAGATTCCTCACTCTGTAAATACTGCTGACACTCCACCATTCCCCCCCACTACGTTTGTTGGCAATACAAAAGTATTAATAATTCTTATTCTTCAGTCAGCTGACAGCGAGCAGAGCTAATTATGTCAGAGTCAACACGACCGGGGCTGGTGGCAGCCTGACAAACCTGCAGAGCAGCTGCTTAGATTGGATTCAGAGATTATCTAAAGACCACATTTCTGGATGGAAAGCTCAGGATGGGTGTGCACCTCATTAACATGTTTTTATTTCCTCGCCTTTGTGCAGCCGAGGTCTTGGCAAACAGGCAGGCAGACGGTCGGACAGACAGACAGATACAGACAGATACAGACAGATAACACCAGTCATAAAGGGAAACAGATGGAGTCAGACGTAAACACACAGACTGCAGCTCTTATGCTGCGATTCTGACTCATTGCTTACATTCAAATTTAGAATTTCTCTCCAGATTCCACACATTTTTATTTCTGTGTTTTATATCTGACTACAGTCAAATTAATGTGATACACCCTTATGTTAAAATTCATTAGGCTTTTTATTTTAGCTTCTAAATAAATTAGTTTGTAGAATCGTTCTTTATTTGCATAAATGGCTCCAGAAAAAGTGTCTTTTTAGAATGAGGGTTTATCCCCATCTGGGTAGCTTTGAATTTAATTGGGCAGATGAACAAATTTTAGACTGGTTTTGTTTTTTTGTGTTACTTCAGTTTCGTTGGCATTAAGATTTCAGCTAATAGCAGTTCTTCCTAGCTTCCTAGCCTCCCAGCTAATAGTAGCTCCTTCTAGCTTCCTAGCCACCGGGGCTAATAGTAACTCTTCCTAGCGTCATAGTCTCCCAGCTAATAGTAGCTCCTTCTAGCTTCCTAGCCTCCCATCTAATAATAACTCTTCCTAGCCTCCCAGCTAATAGTAGCTCCTTCTAGCTTCCTAGCCTCTCAGCTAATAGTAGCCCTTCCTAGCCTCCCAGCTAATAGTAGCTCCATCTAGCTTCCTAGCCTCCCAGCTAATAGTAGCTCCTTCTAGCTTCCTAGCCTCTCAGCTAATAGTAGCCCTTCCTAGCCTCCCAGCTAATGGTAGCGCCTTCTATCTTCCTGTCCTCTTAGCTAATAATAACTCTTCCTATTGTCATAGCCTCCCAGCTAATAGTAGTTCCTTCTAGCTTCCCAGCTAATAGTAGCTCTTTATAGCTTCTCAGTTAAAAGTAGCTCTTTGTAGCTTCCAAACCTCCCAGTTAAAAGTAGCTCCTCTTAGTTTTCTGGCCTCCCAGCTAATAGTAGCTACAAATAGGAACTCCTTCTAGCTTCCTAGCCTCCTGGCTAATAGTAGCTCCTTCTAGTTTCCTAGCCTCCTGGCTAATAGTAGCTCTTTCTAGCTTCCTAGCCTCCCAGCGAATAGTAACTCCTTCTAGCTTCCTAGCCTCCTGGCTAATAGTAGCTCTTCCTAGCCTCCCAGCTAATGGTAGCGCCTTCTATCTTCCTGTCCTCCTAGCTAATAATAACTCTTCCTATTGTCATAGCCTCCCAGCTAATAGTAGTTCCTTCTAGCTTCCCAGCTAATAGTAGCTCTTTATAGCTTCTCAGCTAAAAGTAGCTCCCTCTAGCTTTCTGGCCTCCCAGCTAATAGTAGCTACTTTTAAATTCAGACACAGGAAATGTGAGGGGACGTCACAGTTGGCTTTTGTTGCCGGTAGTTTCTTTGATGTTCTTTCTGATTTTGAACTTAGATTTACTCCTACCACCTATACATTTCAAAGGGAATAACACAGCACAAGTAACTAATATCAGACTCCATCATTTGTCATGCATCATTTAAAGTTGGCCTCTTTATTAAGTTGTGATTGCAGGAAACTAAATTGGTGGTTGGTCTTTGTGTTGTGATCAAGTGAAATGTTTTAGACACAGGAGACGTGAAGCGATGTCACAGTCGGCCTTCGTTCAATGGTCGTCTGTTAATTGTGTGTCCATGTCCTGAGTATTCACATCCCAAGTCCTCAAGTTCAAATCAAGTTTGGAAGATTTTTGATCGCACCGTCAAGGATCTGGTTGGTCCTGGAGGAACTAAAACAGTTTTTCTGCCGTTTCCTGAAGTATTTTAGACGTTCTGGCTGCTCACCTTTATCCAGACTAAAAACCGTGAAACCCACTAGTTTGTTTTAAAGTCACTGGCACAGATGAGCATCCTTGTTGAGCGCTACTTTTTCTGTTACTTGGCTTTATAAGGCGACTGGCAAACAATCCCGTTTTGGCGCTGATTTATGCGACACTGTTTTATTGTTTCGTGACATCTTGAACGTGACAAAAAACATAAAAACAACAACGTTAAATGTCCTTTTTAGCTCTACAAGCACAAATAGCACATCCCCCCATCCACTGTTACTCCGCTTTGCAAGTTTCCTTTATATATATATATATATAAATATATATGTATATCATATAAATATATCAGATTTCCGTGCTTTCTTTCCTCCTCCCTGCCTTCCCCTCGCTGTCTCTTCCAGCCAAGTCTGCCAGCTCTCATGCAGATCTGAGCTTGGACAGATGGTCGCGAGCAAAAAGTGTTTACTTGCAACACGGTTCCTAACAAAACGAGCAGATGCCTGCACGAGCCGCCGCTCCCCTCCAATCACCATGATACCCAAACAGGCCCGACAGGAGGAGGAGGAGGAGGAGAAAGCTCAGAGGAGATGAGAAGAGCTAGTTTGTGCTCAAATGGAGGAAAGAAATTTAGTTTCCCCCATCATCAAATATACACCAACCCTTCGTCACACACACTACTGTTGTCACAGTATTCTTTCCTAGGTTTCTCATGCACATATTTGTTTGGTCTTTACCTTTTTCCTTCGCGCGGAACCAGAACCTGATCTATATCCGTGAGCTAATATCCAGATTTACTGGCGTCAGCGTTGATCTGAGTCAGATTTCATTAAAAGAAAACCATGATTAGCTCAATAAAAAACATCCAGAGTCACTGAAATGGATCTGAAACAGTGTTTAACATTGTTTAAAGCATTTTCAGATAATTATTAGTGATGTGACGCTTCATAAAGCAGCTCTGCAGCATTGAACACAAGATGCTGGTGATGCTACATATCTGGGTTTGTAATATACTTAAGTTAAGACAGGAAGAAACAACTGTACATATGAAAATTTAATTATTAAACGCTTTATTTAATGCCCTTCGTAAATATTACAAATGAGGCTTTGTTTACTGCAGTATTATTCCTCTTTGGAGGTTTTAAAGGTACTTTCGTTGTCCAGCAGAAATCTAAACAGTATCTTTGGTTTTGTTGTTTAACCACCTTTAATCTCCCTAGTTCCTGGTGCCAGTAACTCACTGGAATTAGCCGGTGCATTGCAATAAACCCCCGTCTCCAGTCTGTGGCGTCTCCTACCTCCAGTAATGCCAAAAAACTTTAAACCCAATGGTCAATTAACAGGTGTAATTTGTGGAAATTCTAATTCTTTGTCTTGGATCTTGGTCTGATGAGATATTTGGTCCAATTGCTGCTTTGAGCTTTTTTGGTGACACTTATGGTGCTTTATATAAAATTCAAGGCACAATTAACCAACATGGCCACCATGCGGCAACAAGCTATCCCATCCAGTTTGAGCTTAGTTGGGCCGTCATTTGTTCTTGAACACACCTCCAAACTATAGAAGGACCTAAACCCAACTGAGATGGTTTTGAAAGGCAACGTAGTCGACAACAGCATCTTCTCAAAACGTCTGGAAAGACTATTTAATTTAATCTCATGAAGCTGACTGAGAGAATAAAATAATCTGAAATATAAAACATATTCTGTTTGGTTCAACACTTTTTTATTTACTATATAATCCCAACTGTGATCCTTCATAGCTTTGATATCACAGACTTTTCCGTAAATGCGGCCATCTGCCCATGAATTCCAATAAAAATACATCGTATTTAGTCTGAAAAGACGTTTCTCATTGGTACTGATGGCAGGGAATAGAAGACCACTTGAAAATAATAATAGATTTTGTCCCCAAACCACGTCTCTACCACTTTTATCCATTATAACCACACACACCTGCACAAACAGCCATGTGCCACAGCTCCCAGCATCCTTTGCTGTGGCCATCCCCCCTCTCTGTAATTATCTTGATTGGCACCCACAGCAGCGGCTTTGATTAACGAATCGTCATTAGTGATGCAGGAGTTTCACAGTCAAAAACGCAAACATCCCACCCTCCCTCCCAACCAATTACTGTATGTTGGTGTTGGCCGCCACCGTCAAGTGACTTTAATGAACCGCTAAAAATAGACTTCTTTCTTTTTTCTCCTTTTTTTTTTTTGCTTGGCATGGAGGGATTAATCTTCTTCTTCTTCTGAACGTCCTTGAGAAAATGTCAGACATCTTCAGGCTTATGAAAATACTTGCAGGGTCAAATCGAGCCGCTCATCGATTTCTGTGTCGTCTCTTTGTTCTGTTGTCGAGACCTTATCACCCAACGTGAAGTCAGTCTGGCAATTTTTCAGCCGTTAATCGATGCGGTTGGGTGAATTTCTATCTTCAAGCATCTGCAGATGCGTAAAGCATAAAAAATATTGGCTCTATATTTAGGTCATGTGCACGGAAAAAGTCTCCGTTGGTGTTTAAAACATCATAATTACCCTTTGAAAAGCTGAGTTAGTTGCCTTCAGAGATGCACCTAGTGGCTATCCAACTCCCTGCGCGCCGCTCGCCTAATTCACCAAACAGACTCTATGCAGAATATTCATTAGCAGCCACAAATATCTTCTTTCTGAATATTCATGACTACAGGGAGAACAAGAACGAAGAAGAAGGAAAAAAAAAAAAACGAGACAAAACATGGAGGGGCCAAGGTCTCAGTCTATCTTTCTCTGGAACAGCGTGTTTTTCTTCTGTCTCCGAAACATTTTGTTCCAGCTTTTTTTTTTTTTTTACTCTACAGACACGTGAGTCAATTCATTTAAAGTAGGTTTCCTCACACTGAGAGAACAACAACAACAACAACAAGGAGTTTTGTAGAAAGTCTTTAAAGGTTTGAAATAACGACGTCACAGAATATTGGAACAAAAACAGTTCAACGCAGTGCAACAGCTGATCTAAAGGGCTGGGTACAATTTAAATTTTCCAATACCAGTTGAGTATTTTATTCGATTATTTTCAGTTTAGATTCAGTTTTTTGCACAAATACATTTTGAAAGTGCTCAAACTGCTTCTTAAATCTATCGAATAACTTTGCAAACTTGTACAACAACGTATTATTTGGGCTGTGTAATTTTCATCATCACAACCATGAACCAATATTCTTCTAACATGATGAAGCTCCTCATCAAACATGGAGAATCTCGCCACTGAAGAGAGCAAGTTAAAATTTCCAATACTAGTTGAGTATTTCATTCGATTATTTATTTATTTTCAGATTCAGTTTTTTACACAAATACATTTTCAAAGTGCTCAAACTGCTCTTAAATTCAAATTTCATCATCACAACCATGAACCAATATTCTTCTAACTTGATGAAGCTTCTCATCAAACATGGAGAATCTCGCCACTGAAGTTAGCGTTAGCACGTAAAGCTACGTACCACAACATGCCGAAAACGATTTACTCAACAGTAAATGTTTTAACACACAAAGGATTAGCGCAGTTAGCCTAGTAGCCATTTATATATTACCTGAAGTTATCCACAGTTGCTCTGCGTCATGTTGAGAAGACAGGACTTGTAAACTCTAGGACCAGCAGGTGTGTAGTTCAGCCGATGTCTTTTTTTAGTGGCGTCTCCGAACGTTGAACAGCACGAAACAAGCTGCTGTTGTTGTGGTGGCGGATCAATCACACGGTGCATTGAATCAAAGAACGCTCTCAGTGATTGGCTGCAAGCAAAACCACAGAAACGGTCTTTTTTTTTTTTTCTAGATCCAGGTACAAAAAGAACTGATTGCAGTTCTTCATTTAACAGGTGCAGTTTCAATACTACTCGTACTGGGTTGTTTCGGTTGATGCCTTTAAAGTGTTTAACCTGTTGTCGTTGTCATAAATTTACTTGTTATGGTTTCAAAAGGAGGCGTTTGGATACTTTCAAATAAATTCAGTTTAAAGCAAAGATTTTAAAACATGTAAATGCAGCCAATTAACATTCAGCCTGAACCTGAATATGAAGAATCTTTAAGTTCCTGTGTTCACACCTGGTTTTAAAATGCGTCCACATCCATCAGCTGAGATCTGATGTCAGTTTGTCTGTAAATAACAAGAACAATATTGCACCAGCTGCTGTTTCTAATTGATCTGTACCTGGATCTTCACTGAAATCACACGCATTAATTTATTGATCTCCACTCTGATCTGATTCCTCAGGACAGATGCAACGTCTGAACGGGGTCTCACGTAAAAGACTTTAAATCAGATTTAAAAACAAAAAATTTGCAAAATCTCACACACATTTCTGTGCTTTTTCTGTCAGATCACGACCATATTTTGTTCTGCTGTTTGTCATGATGTTTTAATGTCTTTGTCATTGTTGAATACAAATAAACCTGCGTTGCCATGACCACAACAGTCACAACAACTCAATCATTTTGACACCAGAAATTGCAAATCATGCAGTTACTAGAAATTCCTCCTTTATATTCTTGGTGTGACATTACAGTCATGATGGATGAAGGATTTCTCAGTACGTTTTATTCATTTCCTGATCATATCAATTTGTTTTGAATGTATGTTGGATGCATATGGATTTTTAGAGATGTTTTGATATTACAGATTCTAATACGTGCACACCAGTAATAGTAAATACTAGACACATGGAGCATCAAAAGGACTTGGTCCTTATTTCTTCCCTAAACTCACCATGTTCCTGCAGACGTAGAGTAAAGCAGCAGAGCGTTTGTTAGGGAGGAGCAGCCGTTAAACAGACGAACAGAAAGTGCTGAGTTCAGGTCTGGAGGAGGGAGATATCAAAACAACCGTCTGTAATGAGAAACCTCTCCACGGGACCGCGGGCCAATCAGAGCCCTCCCTGGGTACATGTCAAAGTGATGTCAGCCCGTCCTCGTCTCCGCCGCAGGACCGAGCTGCAGCTTCATCACTCACCTGCGTTTTCCATGATGAAACAAATCGGTGTCTGAGTTTCATCAGTGGCGGCAGCTTTTCAGATTCAGGTCGGCGCAACGTGGGAGCACAGCGCGAAACACGATGAATAATCCATCACCGTGATGTTAAAATAACAGCTACGCATATTATATAGACTTCTCTTTATGTCTTTTTCTTGTCAGTCAACATTAATTTATACCTTTGCACTTCATGTCCAACCAGCGCTGCGTTTAGTTTGCTGCTGGTTTCTTAGTGTATGTTCCAAAAAAAAAAGGAATTAGAATTAAAAGATGAACAAATAGTCATTAATATTCTGATTATTAGTTCACTAACTATTTTCTTTTAATAGTTTTCTTGCAGTGTTTTTAAAACTTTAGTTTTCTGCTGCACTAGAATCTAAATAAACAAACGTACCTTTAGAGGAACTTTGCTTGAACAGAAAAACACAAATAAACCAACTCATCACTTGCAAATCAGTTTCATGTTTAGGGCTAAACTTTGCTGAATAATAACATTTCTTTTTGTTTAGTTTTTTAAGGTTTGTCTGTGATAACAATGCAAAAATAATTGAGCACAATATGTGGTTTGAACATAGACGGGTATTGTTCCTATCTCCATCTTCTCGTTTAAATGCAATTTATTTTCTTTATTTTTTTTAAACAACGTGAAGTTGGACATTAAAGCTCTGAACCTAGAATCGCCCCCGGTTTGACTCTGTCACCATAGGAAGATAAACTGATGTAAGTGAACTGGTGGCGTCAACACAAAATGGTTGATTGTAAACACAAATACAGGGATTTACATTTGTAGATTTGTTTTAATTTAATATTGTGATTATTTATGCGTAGCTAGTTGATCATACAACTTACATCAAGTAAGAGAAAGAGAAACTTTCTATACCTTATTCATGCCTTGATTATTTTTAATTTAATTTAATTATTTTATTTAGTCATTAAAAACAAAGCGCGTAGGGAATCTTCTCTAAATCTCCTCTAAATCTAAACTTACTAAACTGTTTTATCACATCAGCTGTAATCTCCTGTGAGTTGGTGCCTTTTATTATGAAGTGAGAAATAAACACAGATTTAGTTTTCAGGGTTCCTCTGTGTGTCTCCATCGTTTCACACTCAGAGTTTGTGCTTCATGACTAATTGCTCAGTAAATAACGTGAACAAAATAATAAAAAAAAAAAAAACACAGAGGCAGCTGGGAGTCTAGTGCTGCTCATTAAGCTGAGTGGCGTCGCCCAACGAGCCGAACTAAACACGACCCGTGATTACTCAAAATCAAACATAACTCATTTACATTTCATCTTTGGCAAGATGTTTATTTTAGAGATAATGACTTAAAACTTTAAAGGCTGTAAAGACGTCTTTTACCTCCACGGTTTAATAATCACATTCCTACAGTCATAAAATGAACGGAAGCAGGAAGCGCTTATCACCAGGGAAACAAATAATCTAGATCTGGGCGTCGCCGTCTTTTTTCCGTGCCAGACTCCACCAAACTTCCAGCTAATTCAAAAATGGTCCAAGGGGTTTTTCAGGCATCCAGGTCAGAGTTTATCCTAAAAACTGGCTGAAACAGGGACAACTGGACTCGTAGAGTCTCTTGAAGATGTTTCATTCAAGTCTTCGGTTCTAAATGGTTGGGGAGTTGGTGGTTTCCACCTGAAACTGAGATGACAAGGGAGGAAACTGTTTCCCAATGAATGATGCTCTGATGAAAAGAAACATGGTGTGAAACATCTTGGAGACAGAGAATCATCCATTGGAGAAAGATCTGGTCATTAAGAAGAAGAAGAACGAATCTTTATTGTCATATATTATATGGTGCATGTGCACCTGAAACAAACCCCAGCTCCTCACCACGCTTTTAGATCTAAAGGCTTGGTCCATGTCCACTTCTTTCAGTTGGTTGTTTGGAAACTAAAACAGGGACCAGGTCTAGTAAACTGTCTAATAAAGAAAGCTGAAAGTTGTGATGCCATCCCACTTATTATTTATCGTTCCTCTGGGTGGTTTATGGGACAGCAGCAGCTTTTTGAACCAATCAGAGCTCGAGTTGTGTTTGAGTAAATGTTGCATGATGCAATAAGTCATTTTCTTCTGGTTTCATTGATAAAAGTCATTATTAGATTCAATTAACACATTTTTTTTTCAAAACAAAAAAAAATCAGATGAACCCAACAACTTGTTATTTTTTAACCGTGTTCCAACTTTGATTCCTCCAGAACTAAACCACTTAGAGAGATTCTGACTGTTGTGATAGAAACTTCAGAGTCTTGTCTTTAAAAAGAGACAAAGACCATGAATGAGCTCCAACATGTTCATCAGCAGGATTCAGTTACTTCGTCTTAAAAAGGCTTTGTGTTGCAAAAAGACTGGAATGATAAGAGGTTAAAAGCAGTTTATACAATACATGAAATGTCTGCAGATACAATATGATGCATTATTGATCAGTCATATTAACTTTGAGCGTCAACAGAGTTTGCGTCATCTACAGGAACACAGAACGAGCACAAATGCATGTTAGTTTAAATCATATATCAGAAAATTCTGGATCTAACCAAGTTGGATCATCTCTCTTTAAGTACTTGTAAATGGTCTAAACAATGAAGAGCTCTAACACTGGATTTTAAATGGAGGCGATAACCTACATCTTCAGTAGCGGCCGATGTGTGTGGTGGAGGTTTGGGAGGAGGTGTTTGGATGTGTACAAATATTTCCACTTCATTATGAGACTGTAAGTAAATTACACCATGGCATTAACATCATATGGGAAACCTGGTTTATTAGTGCAGTACTTCAGTAAAATGGACTCTCAGACTTTCTCTTCCTGTTCTCACATTCAGCATCGTCGCAGGAGTTTCAGCGTCGGAGGCCTGAAGGCCGACTGCTGGTCTGCTGGACCCTGCAGGGCGGCACTTTAATAAACCTTACATCCGACCCAGAGCGAAACACATAAACCCAACCAGCCCTGAGTGCTGCGTGAAGCCGTCCACGCCGAGGGAGGGGGGACACACTTTAGAGTGTGGGAGGGGGGGGGGTATAAAATGAGAAATGGTGCAGGGGGTGAGGAAGTAGCTCCTCACAGCGAAGGCCTGACGACCATCTCCTCCACACATGTAGTCGTTCGTTATGTCACAGGACTTCATTTGATATGTTGTTTACAGGCAAATCAACATCAAACCTGAACCGTTTGTCTGCAACAAGAATCATGTTGTGTTGGTTGTGTTGATCTTAGATTGTAAGGCCAATATCCAGGCTCCTTTTAGCTCTTAGAAGGTTTTTATATGCTCTATTTTCTTCGTTGCATTGTCTGTTTGCACCAGAGCAGAAATATTACGGAGTTTTTTCTGAGACCGCTATCTAAAAATAATGGTTTTAATTAACCGTTATTAAGTCTGTGGAAGGAAAAATGACAAACTACTGATTTGAGCGGTTTTCGTGGGCTTATATCCGTTTCAGTGCTATTTCAAATGATGCTTTTCTTGGTTCCTGGACACTTGCAGCCCAGTTTCCCGTCAAATCTTTATTGTCAAGAGCTTTGACAACATCCTCAAAAGGTTAAACATCAGCAGTCCTGTGAGTCCACTGCTGTCATGGTGTCGTGCAGCAATTTGTTTTGCCTTAGCCCTGAATATATATATATATATATCCCTGTTCTACCCCTGGGGCATCCCCTCCCTTTAACACAGCGTCCCTGAGTGCAGCTTTCTCCAGGCACTTAGGTGGAAAAGTGTGTGTCTGTGTGTGTCTGTGTGTGTGCTGGAGGGAGGGGGGGATTAATTGATGACACAGCGTCCCGGCGTCCTGTTTGGTTGCCGTGCCGGAGTCTCCGTGGTCATTGTCTGGAAAACAATCCATGCAGAAAGTGGAAGGTGGAGCGACGAGCCTTCGCTGCAGAGCCGAAAAACAAACCAGCCGTTCTCCGCAGTGTCAAAACAAGGTCGTGCGGACGCGTCTCATAACACATCATCCCTGAGTCCGACGGCGAGTCTGCAGCAGCACGCGGCGCTGGGAGGGAGGCGTGCAGCCAGCTAATGGAGGTGGAGGTGCAGCTGCAGAGGATGGAGGGGAAGCTCAAACAGACCAGACAGCTGACACACATGGTTTCGTCCATGAGGGCGTCTGTGTTTGCGTCAGCGTATAAATAAATATACATTATATTAGAGAGACTTTTGTTTGTGTATTTTTTATTTTTTTTTTGTTGTTGTTGAGAACTAACAAACCAGCCGAGAGTAGACACAACAGAATGTTTGGTTGCAAACAGAGGAAACAGAAGTATTTTGTACTGAAGTAAAAGTACGGATACTAGACGCCCGCTGTGAGCTAACACATGGATGCTAATAGCTTTGCTAACGTGTCTTTGCAGAGCTGGTGGAGTTGGTTTTGTGGCAGCACATATCTACAATTTCATGGATTAGCATTAGCATATTATAATGCTAATGGGACTTTATAGAGGGCAGTGTTCATAAATAAATGAGCATAGCTTGGCTCTAATGAAGTGTCCAGCTGGCTGTTAGCATCTAGCTGATCTCTAGTCTCTGTGAGTTACTGCAGGGAACCACATTATCAATGTTTTACTTGGTTCTTTCTTTCTTCAGCTACATTTGCAGTTATGCTGTGAATCCTTAGCATTAGCGATGATACCGTTCCATGCAAACAAAGATGTGATGGAAGTGCAGAGACAGCAGTTAGCTCTTAGCAGCAAAACAATGCAGCACTTGTGGAAACCAGATTAAGTGCAGACACACTGAGGTTTCCTAACCTTTGTTCTCAAGGGCACCGCTGACAGCGTCGGCCACGGGTGATGGAGGAGAGAACGGGGCGGCGAGGGATGTGGAGGGAGGGGGGGAGGAAGGGAGGATGGATGGAGGAAGTCAACCAAGCCAGTCTGACCGACTCTGGTGCTGTCACACTGCAGCTCGATGAGCCAAAGCTGCTCGGGTTTAACTTCCATCTCCTGCAACGAGGAAACTGAACACGGATTTAAATTCAGCTCTCGGACACTTTTCTGGAAACACAAATGTGAGACTTCAGCCTCTTGTTCTCTAACACGTTTAAAATGAGGCCTTTGATCTGGACATGAGGGGAAGATTTACTCAAGTGTCGTCTGAGACGAGAATGAGCTAATCCCATAAATGTGATGGCGCTGGCAACATGGACGTCAGCTCGTCTGGATACAGTCACTGTAGTTACTTGTTTGTCAAACTTCAGCCGCTCTCTCACGGCCGATAAACCTCCCCGTGACCTCGGCCTCCGTAAAATATAAAAAGGCTCTTTATTTGCATTCGGCACCTGGGTGTTTTTTGCTGCATGTGGCTGCACATATACACGACTAAATCCTTCCTGAATTGGAGCCCGAGTGGCTGACCAGTGGAGAAATAATGGGCCGTGCTGTACTGGCAGCGTTTACAGGCCATGAGGTTGGCAGCAGGCGGCTGAGTGAAGCTCGAAATGAGTCTGGCTGACAGAGGGGGGCTTTGAGGGGTAGAACAAAGTAGTTTCACAAAAATATGAGAAGGTCGCTCCAAGATCCGAGTGGTTTATAGGACAGGATTAGTTTGGGAACTGGTCACTGAATCTTTTGGGTGAAAAGATTTAGTTTCCTTAAGTGGAAGAGAGCGGGTTTGACTGTAACACGAACGGATCAGAGGTTTGTGTAAAACTTTGTGTAAAACTTAAACTGGATCATCCCTGAAGTCTTGTTATAATATTATCTGTATTAACTATATGTGGTTTGTAGGCGTTTCATTCTACTGAGAAATATTGATTGTGTGGTTGCATCCAGGACTATAGAATAATCACCGACGAGCTAAGAACTGCAGTTCCACTAATGACCACTAGAGGCTCCAAGAACGAGTCCAGTTTTTTGCTCATAAAAACATATAATTTTTTGTCTCGAGTCCAGAATTACTGAATTTAGTAAGATTCATCCTCTGAGATCAAGTTATCTTAGCAGCTACCAGTGGAAAGTTGTTGAGATATTTGAACAAAAAACAACAATTTCCAGGGCTCAAGTAGCAACAACTGCAGTTCCTCTAATGTCCACTAGAGGCTGCCAGTCAATCCCCATTGACCTCCATGTTAAAGGGTCTGAATTTACAGCAGAAATACACATGTTTACAGCCTATAAATATAATGTCATGGATGTAGAAAAAATAAAATGAGCCAACAGTATGAACTCGCGTATTGTCAAGATGGGATTAATTGGTTCAGTCAGTCCACACACTACAAGCTAGTCTAGCTAATCTAGTCACAGAAAATCTAACGTAATTTAATATTTATATCCACTTTAAAGCAGATTTAGGTTGTTAGTCTTGTGGCTCTTTCTACGCTTTTGGCTTATTCAGCAAGAATTTAAACCCATTTACCAGATCATTAGCTAAACTGGTTAAAAACTAATGAATTCTAATAAAAGAGTCTTAAACTAAATCATCTCGTATTCAGCATTAGTTTCAAATAAGAGAGAAGAAAAGTTATTTGAAATATGTTTTGTAGGATGTAGTTTCTATTATTTTGAAAACCGTGATCTAGTTTAACAACATCACAAACTTAATCCTCCAAAAACTGTGTTTTAACGTAAAGAAAGGCTGATTTAGATTAGAACACATTCACTATTGTACCTAATGAAGTGGCCAGAGAGTTCACATCCAAACAAGAGACATAAACTGCATCTACAGACAACGCTCTCATTAATCTGTGCATCGATGCAAACAAGCTGCTGGATGAGGGACATCACAGACCTGGTGTACGAGCCAAACTAATGAGCCTTGTTCTATTGAGATGCCGGAGGTTTCGTCTCCGGTAAAACGAAAGTCGGGGAAGGCAACAAGTTTTTCTGAGCCGATCTTTCTACTGTATCTCCGTCAGTCGTCATCAATTATTCATCTGGCAACAGGTAACTTCTGTGAGCTCTGAGCTCCCGGAGCAGGTTCTGTGTTGATATCTCGTCTCAACAGACTTGTCTCAATATCTTTCCTTTTCCCAAATGTAATTAGAAGCTTCCAAGATGTTGTCAAACTTGGAGTTACTTAGCAACCAGGACCGCGAACCGCACCCTGAGTCCTTTAAGCCTCGTGTTTTTAGGAGCAAGGGGAACAAAGTTAGCGTCTGATCACAACTCAAAAGCCCGAAGTGAAGAAGAGGAGGAGGAGGCGGAGGAAAATATAAAAAGAGGACCCCCCTCCCCTCCTCGTCCTCCTCCTTGTGGTCTTTTTAATCAGCCGCCAGGTGTTCATCCCCGTCCCTCCCTTTTCTTCTGTCTCTTTCAGTTTCACTCAGGCTCCATCGCCCACCTCCCATCATCATCATCATCATCATCAGCAGCAGCCGGCTGTAAAAACAGAAAAAAGATTCACAAGTTAAGCATACAATTTGTGCAAGAGCAGCACATGCAAACACACACACACACACACAGGTGCATGCACACACACACAAAAACACACATACACAGGTGGGCTGAAGCTTCCACCCTGTAATTAAATTCTGTGTCTCCCACCTGTGTTACAGAGGCAGATCTGACTCGAGCTAATTACAGGGCTGCAGTCGCACAAAACAAAAAGAAGGGATTCGCACACACACAGACACACACACAGGCAGAAAGAAAGAAACACACACCACCAGTCTCTCTATAGCTGTGAGGTCCATCTGTTGACATAATGCATTCTGTATGAACCCTTAAAAACATCGAGAGGATCAGGGAAAATATTCTCACAGCCACAAATCACCTCTTGATGTTGTTTTGTCGAGAATTAGGCCACAAAGACAAGTATTATGCACACAACCTTGTGTGTGTCTGTGTTTGTTTGTGAGGAACCCGTGTGTAAACATAATGTATTCACCAGCTCTAGTTTAAACTCGAGTGTCTTGATAAAAATGGCAGAACAAGGTTAGTTCTCTCCGTAAATAAAAAGACCACACACCATAAAATTATGTGTCAGTGTTTGTGAAGATCCTCCAGAGACGCAAAGAATTCACTAGCTTCTAACCCCAAAACCAAACCTTAGGAGGCAAAACGGCCTCACGACGTAATAAAAACAAGATCATTTAAACAAATCTGTTTCAAGCTTTGTGAAGGTCTTTCAGAGACATAAAGAATTCACTTGCTCTGCACCTTCACCCTAAAGCAAAGTAGTTTTAACCCTTAAAAAGTGGAGAAATTACCTCAAAGGCTCAGTTCTTTCTGAAATATTTACCCCACAACTTCATAAAAACAAGACCAAACGATGTTGATATCTAATCTAAGGACGCTGCGTAGACTTAATGTGTTCCTTAGCTCCTTAGCCTAACGTCACAACAAAGACTTAACACATTTTAACTCTTAAAAAGTGACAAAATGATAAAACAAGAAAACAACCATAAATAAAAGACCAAACAGCCAAACTCATGTTTCAGTGTTTGTGAAGATCTTCCAGAGACATGAAGAATTCACCAGCTTCTAACCCTACAACCAAGGGGAAAATTGGCCTCATGGTGTTTTAATTTTCCCTGAAAGATTCGTCCCCGTAACCAGACAAAACGCACAAACACACAATTTAAACTCTGTGAAGCTCCTCCAGAGAATTATTCATTCGTTAGCTCCTTAAAGCCAAGTTTTAACCTTGAAAAGGTGAAGAAATTACACCAAAAGGTTGGTTTTCTGCAAAAGAATTGGTCCCCACAACTTAATAAAAACAAGACTAAATGTTCAGTGTTTACGAAGATTTTAAAACCAAATCTTAACACTTAAAAAGAAAAACTGACCACGCAACTTAATAAAAAATACACAAACTCATGTTTTTATATCTATAAGGACCATAGGTAGACATAATGTATTCCCTAGCTCCTTAGCCAAACCCTTAGCCTAACACTTAGCCTAACCTTTAGCCGAACCCTACAAACTAGTCTTAACAAGTTTTAACTCTTAAAAAGAAAAATTGGCCCCTTCAACTTCATGAAAACAACAAAGCATGAACAAACTCATGTTTTAAGCTTTGTGAAGACCTTCCAGAGACACAAAACAACCCTAAGAAAGTGACAAAATGACACCACAAGGTTAGTTTTCCAAGACAAATTGGTCCTTACCTTAATAAAAACCACCACAAACACACAAACGTGTTTTTCTATGTTTCTCAAGACCTTCCAGAGACACAAAGCATTTCCTTAGCTTCTTAATCTAACCCCCAAAAACCAAGCTTTAACCTTTAAAATGAGACTAAATTGACACACAAACCTCATAGAGATTAACACAGTGCTACAAAGCAAAGCGATATTCACATATTCACATCCCTAAATGAACCCCGCGGGGGGGTCACAACGTTTCCCATCAGGGTTCCACTGTAAATCTGCTGTAATATGCTTCAGCGTCCCGCTGCTCTTTGGTTGCGGCCTCCTGCTGCTCCTGAATCACATTGTGTTTGCGTCCTGAATGCATCATATTCAGTTCATCGCGTCCGGAGAATTTTACACCTCTGAGCTGCGTAAACAGGCAGATAAAGACCAAACACCAGATCCTCCCTCGATTCAGATTCTGTGTGAGAAACAGTCCCGTTTAAAAGAAGGAGGAAACAGCGGTGGATGTTTTCATGTCACTGGAGCCTGTTACTGGACAGTGACTCAGATCTTTGGTCGATAAACTTAATGAAGCAACGATCATCTAGAATTAATAAAGTTTAGACCAACGGATAACGTGGTTCCATAGAGAAAAGCTTCATACGATGGCTTGTAGCTCTTCCTAGCTTCCTAGCATTACAGCTAACAGTAGTTATCCTTCCTAGCCTCACAGGTTATAGTAGCTCCTTCTAGCTTCATAGCCTCACAGCTCATATTAGCTCTTCCTAGCTTTGTAACTGCTAAGCTAATAGTAGTTCCTCCAAGCTTTGTAGCCTCTCAGCTAATAGAGGCTCATTGTAGGTTCCAAGCTTACTAGCATCACAGCTAATATTAGCTCTTCCTAGCTTGTTATTCTCTCAGATAAAAGTAGCTCTTCCTATCATCCTAGCTTCCAAGCTAATAGTACCTCTTCCTAGCTTCCTAGCTTAAGGTGACCAGACCTAAGTTCGGGAAAAAGAGGACTCTTCAGTGAGGGGCCAAGAAACACAAACCAAATTCGATGTAACCATGTTCGAGGTTGAGGACAATTTGAAAATTGTTTCAAAGTCTGAGTTTGACGCATTTTTAGGTCTCAAAAAGAGAGATATGTCCAGGAAAAGCCTCCTGGTGAATAGTACCCCTTCCTAGCTTCCTAGCATCACAGCTAACATTAACTCATCCTAGCTTCCTAGCAGCCAAGCTAATAGTTGCTTCTTCTAGCTTCCTAGCCTACTAGAGTCAGAGCTAACACTAGCCCTTCCTAGCTTCCTACCTTCACAGCTATTAGGAGCTTCTTTTTTTAGCTTCCTAGCCTCCCTAAGTCTGTATCTGTCCACGGTTTTGTCTTGAACATACACGTGTACAATGCCTGAGATTGTGAGTTTATTTGTGTGAGCACAGTGTCGCTGATAGTTTCGTGGTCTGTGAGTGTGATGGTCGTCCTGGGAGTTGTCTCTGCAGATGGGAGCTCGGTTATTCCGTAATGAATTCAAGCCATACATCAAAACACAGCACCAAACTCATCTGTGGCCGCAGAGAAACTATCTGAAGCCTCCTCCTCCTCCTCCTCCTGTTTACTGAGTCACGCAGCCAAAAAAAAAAAAAAAAGAAATGCTGAGGATTTATGTTTGGGAACCGGGGGACGACAGGAGCTCGGCGCTCCGTGGCGGCGGATTCAGCTCGGCTCTGGAGCCAAGAGGCTGGATGGCTCCACAGCCAAGACTAATTTCTTCATTTTCTACGCTGTTCAGTCTGATTTGGTCTGAGCCGTCGCTGTCTGTAGCTCAGCGGCGAGCAGAGCGAGAGGGTTTTCAGTGTCACTCGGTGGCATTTTCCCAACTACGTTTCCACATTATGTGTCTAATTTCTGTAAGTGCTGCGGCGGCGCAGGCCGCGCACAGATACAACTGCCAGACTGACATATTGTCACGCACAATTTGTGAGTCTTACTCGACTCTTTGAATAGCATCTGAAAGGAGAACTTTCCAAAGTGCTCCTCTCTGCAGCTCTTAACTCACCGATGCACAAGCACCTGAGTCATAGCAAAACTTATTTTATAGCGGAGAGACATGAGATTTATATACTTTAAAAAAAAACTTCCAGACTAGTACCTGTTGTTCGCCTTCTTGACCTCTGGAAGACTTTTAAAAAAACCTTCGGTCGTTGTTCGTATGAATAATAACCAACATCCTGACAGTCAGAACATATTTTCAGAGGATAAATTCAGGTATGTATGAGAAGTAGCTTGAATTACGGTTTTAAATAGCTTCAGTTTGACCAGTGCAAGGAATCAGAGACGTGTTGTCCATATTTATTTAGCCCATCAGAAACGTGCATGACTTGTTTCTGTTATCGACCAGAAACTGGGACGACTAATGTCTGTTAACGGCGTATTTTAAAAAACAAACATCGCGTTCAACGCTTAAAACGGTCAAAAGTTTGTTTGGACTTCACCTCAAAAGATGCAGACTGGGCAACTTGCAGCAAAGGGAGGTGTCGCCTGGAATTAGATTAAAAACATGTGATGACGCATGGCATTTTTAAAAAAAAAAAAAAAAAAAGCTAATGTAGCGTCTTTGCTAGCCTGCCAGACCCCACGCTAAGTTAGCAGCATCCAGCTCTGTCCGTGCCATAGACATCAGAGATGATGATGACAGCAGACGTCCTTCTTCATTAAGACCAACTTAATGTTGTTAACGTGTAATTTACATTGAGCAAGTCACTTGTTTTTAAATTAACGCTAAATTAATTCATGTAGGATGAACTAGCGAACACCGTCGTAATCACATGCAGCTGTTTTTTTGTCGTTTAAGGACATTATTTCCCTTCACCCTGGTTAAAAAAGGCTCAATTTACAAAAGAATAAGGGGAAGAAATTCCAAGAGGTGAAAGTTCTTCATCTATTTTCAGTGGTGGTTTTAATGAAGAGCAAAGCCACATATCACCAGAAAAGTCTAACATGGTCCTGTTTTGGGAGAGAAACTTAAAAACTGAATATTAATTGAAAGTACTGTGATATCTTGTGATAATTTTGGGTTGTTCTCTGGATGGTAGCTGGTTTTTATACGCTGCTGTTTTTATTATGATACTTATTGTGAATTTTATTCTACATTGGTCCATTTGTTTCTTGGTCTTAGTTGTATTTATATTATTCAAATTAATCAACGTGCACGTCACAAAATGCCTTAAAAAATAAAAAATAAAAAGGAACCGTTTGAAGTTTGTTTTGCACCGTTTGTACCAGTTTGGCTCCGGTATCAGATAAAACCTCAACCATCACCACCCTCAAACTCTCCCCCCCCTTCTACCTTTTCCGCACTGCGTTTTCCTGCATCAGCATATCAAACTCACCCCACCCTCGTCGATCTGCATCCCACCCCTCAAACACCACAACCTCCCTCCCTCCCTCCTTTCCTCCCTCCCTTCCTTCCTCCTGGTTGCCTTCCTCACCCCAATTATTTCCCGGGACCTCGGCTTAGAGGGATTCCTCCACCTCCCGTTCTGCCTTTTGTAGTCGGGCTCCTCACTAACCTTCCCCTCCTCTGCAGGCGATGGTGTCCATCGTGTAAATGAATACATGGGGGTATTCACGCCGCCCTCGGTTGCCTTGTTTTCTCTGCCGTCATCTGGATGACTGCTCCTGACAGGTAGCTTTAGGCTGAGGGGAGGTATGGTACGAGTTTAAAGACGATGGTCCAGAGGGAACCAGTGAAGGACGGACACAAACCGTCGGATTTAGATGTGGAATAGAACAGACTCTGTCACAATTACATTAAGCTTCTCTTATGTTTGCAACTAAACGCACGATCACATGGAAAGAGACTGTTAATTCAGAAAGTTGGAGCGACCACACAAGAAAATATAGAATAGAATAGAATTCCCTTTATTGTCGTGATGCAGTGTAAAGCAAGACTGAAGTGGACGAAGTCGAACTAATTTAAAACATTTCAATCTGGAACCAATCAGAGATGAGACAAGATGAGGAGTTGAGACGAGATGTGATGTCTTCTTGTATCTGATCCTGTGTCATCATCATCTTCTCGTCTTGTCTCCTGCTTTATCAAATCGTCTCTATCTCGTCTCGTCTCACCTCTGAAGACGGGGACAGAAAGAGATGTAACATTAGGAAAAACCTTTGATGAAGGAGGACGGTGGAGGCGGGACGTTACATAAAAATGATGAGACGTTAGAGGAGAGGAAGATGAAGAGAGAATAAAATGGAACATTAAGGAGGAAGATGCACTAAAAGACTAAAAAGAAAAAAGGGAAGAAGAAAGATAATAATGGAGGGATAATAGGACACGGATGAGAGGACGGAGAGACGTTAAAGACCCGGTCAGAGCTGCATTTAAATCCAAAATGAATTCAGTTCAAAGGAGTCGCTGCCATCTGTGGATCCACTTCCAGCCTGAAAGAGCTATTACAGCGTTTTAACTTTTATTTAAGCACCTCCACTGGGACCAGGAGCTGCCCCACACAAGAGAAATGAGACGT